>NC_133450.1:237719608-238435608 GCF_048565385.1 Saimiri boliviensis | reverse complement strand
ATGCTGCTATGTAAACCAGTGTGCAAGTATTCATTGAGTTCCTGCATTTATTTATTTATTTACGACACAGTCTCACTTTGTTGCCCAGGCTGGAGTGCAGTGGTGTGATGTTGGCTCACTGTAACCTCTGCCTCCCGGATTCAAGTGATTCGCATGCCTCAGCCTCCCCAGTAGCTGTCACCACAGGCGAGTGCCACCACACCTGGCTAGTTTTTTGTATTTTTATTTTATTTTATTTATTTATTTATTTAGACGGAGTCTCGCTCTACCACCCAGGCTAGAGTGCAGTGGCCTGATCTTGGCTCACTGCAACCTCCACCTCCCGGGTTCAAGCGATTCTTCTGCCTCAGCCTCCCCAGTAGCTGGAAGTACAGGCGTTCGCCACCATGCCCGGCTAAATTTTGTATTTTTTTTAGTAGAGATAGGGTTTCACCATGTTGGCCAGGCTGGTCTTGAACTCCAGACCTCATGATCCACCCACCTCTGCCTCCCAAAGTGCCTGGACTACAGGCATGAGCCACCACGCCTGGCCTGTATTTTTTTTTTTTTTTTTTTTTGAGACAGAGTCTCACTCCATCACCAGGTGCCAGGCTGGAGTGCAGTGGCACGACCTCAGCTCACTGCAACCTCTGCCTCCCGGGTTCAAGCAATTCTCCTGCCTCAGCCTCCTGAATAGCTGGGACTACAGGCACGTGCCACCACACCCAGCTAATTTTTTTGTATTTTTAGTAGAGACAGGCTTTGCCGTGTCGTCCAGCCTGGTCTTGAACTCTTGACCTTAAGCAATCTGCCCATCTCGGCCTCCCAAAGTGCTGGGATGACAGGTGTGGGCCATGGCACCCGGCAGAGGTCCTGCTTTTATTGTCTAGGGTATATACCTGGAAGTAGAATTTCTGGATCACACAATAATTCTATGTTGACATTTTTGAGGAACTGCCATACTGTTTTTTTCCACAGTGACTGCACTGTTTTACATTTTCACCAGTAATGCCCAAGAGTTTGAATTTCTTCATATCCTTACCAACACTTGTTATATTATAATATATAGCTATCCTAATGAGTATGAAGTGATATCTCATTGTGGTTTGAGTTTGCATTTCCTTAATGACTAATGAGCTTTTTTTTTTTTTTTTTTTGAGATGGAGTCTCGCTCTGTCTCCTAGGCTGGAGTTCAGTGGCGCGATCTCGGCTCACTGCAACCTCCGCCTCCCAGGTTCAAGCAATTCTCCTGTCCAGCCTCCCAAGTAGCTGGGATTACAGGTACACACCACCATGCCCGGGTAATTTTTGTATTTTTAGTAGAGATGGAGTTTCTCCGTGTTGGCCAGGCTGGTCTTGAACCCCTGACCTCAGGTGACGCACCCGCATCAGCTTCCCAAAGTGCTGGGATTACAGGTGTGATGAGCATTTTTTTCAGGGTCTTATTGGCCAGTTGTATATTTTCTTTAGAGAAATTTCTATTCAAGTTATTTGCCTGTTTTTGAATTTCATTCTTTGTGTCTTTTGCTGTTCAGTTATAGGAGTTCTTTATGGAGTATGAATACTAATCCCTTATGAGATATATGCTTTGCAAATATTTCTCCTATTTATATGAACTGTTTTTTCACTCTGTTTTTTCCCACTCTTTTAATTAAAAATAGAGTTTAACTCTAGACCAGGCGTCCCCAAACTATAGCCCGTGGGCTGCATGCGGCCCCTTGGGGCCATTTATCCGGCCCCCCGCTGCACTTCAGGAAGTGGCACCTCTTTCATTGGTGGTCAGTGAGAGGAGCACAGTACGTGGCAGCCCTCCAGTAGTCTGAGGGACAGTGAACTGGCCCCCTGTGTAAAAAGTTTGGGGATGCCTGCCCTAGACTCTCTTATTCTATGCCAGTGACCCATACATCTTTCTTTACGATAGTACCACATTGTTTTCATTATTGTAGCTTTTTACACTAATTTTGGAAAGCAGGAAATATGAGTCTTCCAACCCTGTTTTGGTGGTGGTGGTGGTGATGGTGGTGGTGTTTTGTTTTGCTTTTTTAAGATTTTTGTTGTTGGCTATACAGGTATCTTGAAATTCTATAGGAGTTGGGTTTTTCTATTTCTGCAAAAAACCCTTGAGGTTTTGATAGGGATTGCTTTGAATCTGTAAATTGCTTTGGGTAGTGCTTGCAGCAGTGTTTTGTGGTTTTCAGTGTACAAGATTTTCATCTTCTTGATTAAATTTTTCCGTAAGTATTTTATTCTTTTCAATGCTATTGTAAATTGAGTAGTTTTCCTAGTTTTTGGATTGTTCATTGTTAGTATGTAGAGATGAAATAATTTGGTGTGTTGATTTTATATCTTGCAACCTTGCTGCATGATTTTAATTAACTCTAACTTTAAAGAAAAAGATTTTGGCTGTGTGCAGTGGCTCACGCCTGTAATCCCAGCACTTTGGGAAGCCAAAGCAGGTGGATCAGGAGGTCAAGAGATTGAGACCGTCCAGGCCAACATGGTGAAACCTCCAAAATTCGTGTAAAAAGCTCAAAAATCTCTACTAAAAAATACAAAAAATTAGCTGGGCATGACGGCATGCTACTGTAGTTGCAGCTACTCAGGAGGCTGAGGCAGGAGAATTGCTCGAATCCAGGAGCGGAGGTTGCCGTGAGCCGAGGTCGCGCCACTGCACGCCAGCCTGGCGCCTGGTGACAGAGTGATACCGTCTCAAAAAAGAAAAAAAAAAAAAAGATTTTAGGGTTTTCTCTATTTAGAATCACGTCATCTGTGAACAGAAGAAAGTTTACTTTTTCCTTTACAATTTGGATGCCTTTTATTCCCTTTTCCTTGCCTTGCCTAATTGCTCTGGTTAGACCTTCCAATACTAGGTTGAACAGAAGTGGTGAAAGTAGACATCTTCATTTCCTGATCTTAAAGAGAAAGCTTTCAGTCTTTCACCATTAAGGTATGATGTGAGCTGTCGGCTTTTCATATAAAAATATCCTTCAACAGGCTGGGTGAGGTGGCTCTGCCTGTAATCCCAGCACTTTGATCCCAGCACTTTGGGAGGCCGAGGCAGGTGGATCACAAGGTTGACAGATGGAGACTATCCTGGCCAACATGGCGAAACCCCATCTCTACTAAAAATGCAAAAATTAGCTGGGCATGGTGGCACATGCCTGTAATCCCAGCTACTCGGGAGGCTGAGGCGGAAGAATCACTTGAACCCAGGAGGCGGAGGTTGCAGTGAGCCAAGGTTGTACCAGTGCGCTCCAGCCTGGCAACAGAGCAAGACCCCGTCTCAAAAAAAAACCCAAAAACCAAAAAACAAACAAACAAACAAACAAAAACAAAAAAACTGAGGATATTCAAACCCCTTATATAAAATGGTATAATATTTGCACCTACACACATCCTCCCATATATTTTAAATCATCTCTAGGTTACTTATAATAGCTAACACAATGTAAATGCTACGTAAATAAGTGTCGTACTGCATTTTTAAAACTTGTATTTTTTGTTGTATTGTTATTTTTTATTGCTTTTTCCCAAATATTTTATATCTGTTGTTGACTTAATCCCTGGATATGGAACCTGCAGAGACAGAGTGCCAACTCTATAGCCTTTATCATGTTGAGGAAGTTACCTTCTGTTTTAGTCCATTTTGTGCTGCTAGAACAGAACATTTGAAACTGGGGAATTTATAATGAGCAGAAATTTTTAGGCTCATGCTTCTAGAGGTTTAGAAGTCCAAGGTGGCGTTTGGTGAGGGCCTTCTTGCTGCGTTATCCCATGGTGGAAGGCAGAAGGGCTAGAGAGGAAGAAACCAACGTGAAGCTTCGAGCCCTTTTGTGATTGGCATTAATCCATTCATGACGGTAGAGCCCTCATGACCTACACACCTCTCGTTGGGCATTATCTCTCAGTACCATTACCTTGGGGATTAAGTTTCCAATACATGCTTTTTGACACATTCAAACCATAGCATCTTCTAGACCTAATTAATTGAATGTTTCTATCAAGAAAGGATCTTGACATTTATCAAATGCTTTTTCTGCATCAACTGAAATGGCTGTGTAATTTTTTCCCTTCATCTTATTAATGCGGTATACTTCCTTGATAGATTTTTTCATTTTTACATGTTGAACCATCCCTGTATTCCAGGAATAAGTCAATCTGTAATTCTTTTAATATGCTGCTGAATTTGATTCGCTAGTGTTTTGCTGATTTTTCCATCAATATGCATAAGGAGTATTGGTCTGTGGTGTTCTTTTGCATTTTTCTCTTTTTGCAGAGACAAGGCCTTGCTGTATTGCCCAAGTGATCTTGAATTCCTGGCCTCAAGTGACCCTCTCGCCTGTCTCCCAAAGTGGTTTTCTTTTCTTAAAGCATCTTTGTCTGACTTTGGAATCAGGGTAAAGCTGACCTCAGAGAATTCGTTATGGAGTGTTCCCTCCTCTTCAGCTTTTTTGGAAAAGTTTGAGGAAGATTGGTATTAGTTCTTCTTTAAATGTACCCCAAAACCTAAAATGCAATAAAATAAATTAAAAAATAGATAAATAAACGTATGGTAGAATGAACCAACAAAGCTATCTGGTCCTGAGCTTTTCTTTCCTGGAACATTTTTGATTAATGATTTAATCTTCTTACTAGTTATTGGTCAGGTTTTTTATTTATTTGTGATTTAGTTTTGGTAGATTGTGTTTCGGGAATGTTTTCATTTCATTTATCCAATTTGTTGATATACAGAGGTTCATAGTGTACTTTTATATTCCTTTTTATTTCTGTAAAGTTCGTGGTAATGTCCTCACTTTCGGTCCTGATAATAGTAATTTGAGTCTTGTTTTTGTCGGTCTAGCTAGTTTCGTCATTTTTATTGATCTTATCAGAGAATCAACTTTGGTTTTCTTGATTTTTCTCCACAGTTTTTTGATTCTCTATTTCCTTTGTCTTCACCCTAATCTTGATTATTTCCTGCCTTCTGTGACCTTTGGGTTTAGTTTGTTCTTCAGTCTCTCCGGTCTTTGCTCTTTCCTTTTCTCATTCCTTAAGGTCTAATGTTAGGTTACTGATTTAAGATTTTCTTAAATATATGCATTTGCAACTCTAATTTGCCCTCTCAGCTTTGCTTTTGCTGCATCCCTTAGGTTTTGGTGTGGTATAGGGTGTGTGTGTGTGTGTGTGTCTGTGTGTCTGTGTGTGTGTGTGTGTGTGTGTGTGTGTGTGTCTGTGTGTGTGGTTTTCTCATATGATTTCCTAATTTCCCTCATGATTTCTTTTTTGATCCATTGGTTGGTTGTTTGAGACAGACTCTCACTCTGTCATCCAGGCTGGAGTGCAGTGGTGCGATTTCAGCTCACTAGAACCTCCGCTTCCCAGATTGAAGCAATTCTTGTGCCTCAGTCTCCCAGGTAGCTGGGATTACTGGTGTGCATCACCATGCACGGCTAATTTTTGTATTTTTAATAGAGATGGGGTTTCGCCATGTTGGCCAGGCTGGTCTCAAACTCCTGGCCTTAAGTGATCTGACTGCCTCAACTTCCCAAAGTACTGGGATTACAGGTGTGAGCCACCACTCCTGGCCTCATTGGCTATTTAATTTTATCATATTTGTGAGTTTTTCAGTTTTCTATTATTGCTGTATAGCTTCATTCTATGTGATCAGAAAATATTGTTGTATGATTTTAACCTTTTAAAATATTTTAAAGCTTATTTTTGGCCAGGCGTGTTGGCTCACACCTGTATCCCAGCACTTTGGGAGGTCGAGGTGGATGGATCATGAGGTCCAGAGATCGAGACCAACCTGGCCAACGTGGTAAAACCCTGTCTCTACTAAAAATACAAAAAAATTAGCTGGGCGAGGTGGCACACCCCTGTAGTCCCAGCTACTTGGGAGGCTGAGGCAGGAGAATCGCTTGAACCCAGGAGATGGAGATTGCAGTAAGCTGAGATCGTACCACTGCACTATAGCCTGGGCATCAGTGTGAGACTCTGTCTCAAAAAATAAATAAATAAATAAAACTTATTTTGTGACCTATCTAGGGGAATGTTTCATGTACACTTGAGAAAAACGTCTATTCTCTATTATTGGATATAGTGCTCTGTAGATGTCTACCAGGTGTAATTGGCTTATGGTGTTGCTGGAGTCCTCTCTTTCCTCAGTTATCTTCTGTCTGGTGGTTCTATCTCTTATTGTAAGTGGTGTTTTGAAGTCTCCAAATATTATAGAGATATCTATTGCTCCCTTCAATTCTGCCAGTGTTTGCTTCATATATTTTGAAGCTCTGATATTGGGTGCATATATGTTTATAACTGTTACATATTCTTGATGGATTTATCCTTTTATTAATACATAATATACTTTTTAATCTCTTATAACAGTTTTTACTTGTAGTCTATTTTGTCTGATATTAGTATAGCTACCTCAGCTCTCTTTTGGTTACTGTTTGTACAGCATTTTTTTTTACATCCTTTCACTTTCAACCTCTTTGTGTCTTTAGATCTGAAGTGAGTCTTTTGTAGACAGCGTGTAGTCGTATCACGTTTGAAAAATCCATTCTGCCTATCTATGCCTTTTGATAGGAAAGTCTGGCTGGGCACGGTGACTCACGCCTGTAATCCCAGCACTTTGGAAGGCTGAGGCAGGCAGATCACCTGAGGTCAAGAGTTTGACACCAGCCTGGCCAACATGGTGAAACCCTGTCTCTACTAAAAAAATGGCAAAACTAGCCAGGCATGGTGGCACGTGCCTGTAATCCCAGGGAGAATTGCTTGAACTCAGGAGGAAGAGGTTGCAGTGAGCCAAGATCCGGCCATTGCACTCCAGCCTGGGCAACAGAGCAAGACTCCATCTCAAAAAAAAAAAAAAGAAAGTTTAACCTATTTACATTTGAAGTAATTGCGAATAAGGAATGCATTACTACTGCCATTTTGCTATTTTTTTTCCTGTATGTCTTGTAGCTTTTTTGACCCTTATTTATTCTCTTACTGCTTTCTTTTGTGTTTTGTCGATTTTTTCATAGTAACACATTTAGATTCCCTTCTCATTTTCTCTTGGGTTCTATTCTGTAGCTATTTTCTTTGTGTTTTCCCCTCTGTCTGTGGGGAAACAGGACAAGCGGCCACAAGTATGTAAGGTGACACACTTGTTCAGTCCCCTGGTTCAGTCCCCGCTGGGATCCTGTGCCCCATCCTCTCCATGCTCTCCGCCGTCACTCCACCGCTCAGCCTTAAAGATCTGTCGTTCTAAGAAACATTCTTAATGGGAAAGAATGGTACAATGATGCTTAACAGTGATGCTAGGGGAAAAAAAGGCAAGTGAAAAGCGTTTCTAACTCTGGGAGAACTGACTGGTTTACTGTTGGTAGAAGCTTCTTAGGGCCTTGAAGACACATTGTGTCCCATGGTGATGCCAGCACGGGCCACCCTGAGCCCTGTGTCCCTGTATCTGTGCCACAGTGAAGATCTGCAGAGCCTATGTCTGGGCATTCTCAATTTTGAACTCCGGAGCTCAAGTGATCCACCCACCTCAGCCTCCCAAAATGCTGGGATTACAAGCGTGAGCCATCGCGCCTGGCCCTGGGCATTCTGAGCCACCCGTGTCCCCTGTGCCTTCCGCAGACATCAGCTGTTTCCTGATGGCCCTGCAGGTAGCCCTTGAAAAGTGGATTCTTAGCCCCTCTGAGTTTGTTTTCTGTGATAAGCTCTGTGAAAGTGGTTTCCACCACAACCCCTCCCTTCGACCTTCTGACGAGGCAGGTTGGCAGGAGGCAGGATGGCAGGGCAGGGGCAGCTCTCAGCTGTGCAATGCGCGCCGCACAGGCTGGGAGGGCTGTGACCCTGCAGGTGTACACCCTCGGTGGGCACCCTCCTCAGGGGTGATGCCTCCTGTGGTCAGTGTCAGCATGAGGCTGCTATCTCTGGTCCCCTTGGGCTGTGCTGGCTCATGCTCCTGTGCTGTCTGTTTTAGATCAGACCTACTGCGACCGCCTGGTGCAGGACACACCTTTCCTGACAGGCCACGGGCGCCTGAGTGAGCAGCAAGTGGACAGGATCATCCTCCAGCTGAACCGCTACTACCCACAGATCCTTACCAACAAGGAGGCGGAAAAGGTGCTGAGGAGGTGAGGGGGGTGCCCAAGACACTGCTCAGTTTCCCTTCCTTTCTGGGCGAGGAGAAGCTGGTGACCAGCCCTGGGTCATTCTCTCACAGGATGACACACTAGGTATGTCAGGATTCAGAGGGGACGCAGCTGGACCTGACTATTAAGGCTGCCTGAGCTACAAACTGGCCCTTTGGGGTGAGCCCAAATGAGCCTAGAACATCATCAGGTCTCTGTGCCTCGGTTTCTTCATATGTAATTGGGCTTGCTTTCCCCTTCTCCAGTGGCTGGGAGGGTTACAGGAGATAAGACGTGATGACACACGAAGCACTCGACAGTGTAAGACGTGGTAGTGGGGGAGATGAGACAGGGGATGAGAGGGAGGGCTGAGGAGGGAGGGCAGAGGGAGAGCGGAAGTGGGATGGGGACCAGAGGCTGGGCCTGGCCCTCCCCAGTGCCACAGGGCTTTGCGCTCTGCATCTTCCGAAGGTTCAAAGTGGGCAAACGTTTGCTTCCTTTTCTCTAATTTCTACTGTACGAGGCTGGAAAGCCCAGCACGTCGCAGGTAGGCAGCCAAGCTTCTAGGCAAGCAGACGCTGACCCACAGCCGCACGTCACTCTGCCCCTCTCAGCAGTGCTGAGCGGGCTGGTCCCCCAGGAGCCCCAGCTTCCCCATGGCGGAGTGGATGCCTTGAGCCCTGGGCTGGCAGGTGTGGTGAGGACTGGCTGAGCTGAGCCAAGTAAATGCCTGCCCAAGGGCCCTCGTCCCTCGACGGCCCTCCAGCCCTGTGGGCAGCCACGCTCATCACCCCATCTCACAGAGGTGGTCTCAAGGCCCAAGAGTCAGCCACTTGCCCAGGTCACTCATCTCAGGAGTGTCAGGTTACATTCTGAGTTCATCCTATTACGTGGGAAAGTGCCCAGGGCCAGTGGCTGTCACTCTGTCACATGGCCCTGGCCTCTCAGAGCTGCAGAGCTGGCCACACCAGGATGGCTCTGCTGGAGATGGCATTTAAGGTGCAATTCCTGGGCTCTGTCTTGGGAGGTCTGTTCTGCCCATCCCTCCAGTGCCCAGTGGCCCTGAGGGGACACGGGATGAGAGAGTTGGGCATCCCCTGCCGGCCCTGCCCACGTCTGTGGCTCTGGCGCCCCCGCTGAACCATCTGTTCCTTGAGAGCTGTCACCAAGACCAGAGGGATGGGCTGTGGGTGCCAGAGACTGCTAGGCCTTTGGGGTACGGGTCCTGCCAGCCTCTTTCCCCTGTGGGTGACTCCAATTGAGTCCCTTCTCCTCTTGGAGCTGTCATTTCCTCACGTTGCAAGGGGTCATGGTGCCATGTGCAGGGCTGTCCTGAGGGCTGGGGCATTTCCGGGAACAGTGAGGCTGGCCCACAGCAGGACAGGAGTCAGCACAGGCCCTGCTCCCGGCTCAGGCGCTGCTTCTGCTAGGAAGGTGGTACAGTCAATTTGCATGTTTAGGCGCTCAAATCCATCTCTTAATATTGTAATCGAAGTCTAATACATGTTCAGTTTTTAAAAGTTTAGAAAGTTTCAGATGTTTATACAAGGAAAAGCACAGATTTCTTCCTCCCAGGCACCGCAGCCCGTGTCACCCATGTGGCTGCCATTCATTTCCACACTGCCCCGGAATGGCAACTCCAGTTCCCTGCGGCCGTGTAAATGACATGTTGCCACTAGGTGGCAGCACCAGGCCACAGACTCCCTGTGGCCTGTCCACTGACCTTGAGAACCACACAGTCTCTGTCAGACACATCGAAAGAGCCAACACTTCCGTCAACTTTTTTTTTTTTTTTCTTTCTGTGTTTTGTTTTGAGAGAGTCTCTGTGGCCCAGGCTGGAGTGCAGAGGTGTGATCTCGGCTCAAAGCAACCTCCGCCTCCTGGTTTCAAGTGATCCTCTGGCCTCAGCCTCCCAAGTAGCTGGGATTACAAACATGTACCACCATGCCTGGCTCATTTTTGATCGTTTTAGTAGAGACGGGGTTTCACTATGTTGGCCTGGCTGGTGTCAAACTCCCAGCCTGAAACTCCTGATCTGCCCGCCTTGGCCTCCCAAAGTGCCGGGATTATAGACATGAGCCATATAATGAGCTTCAACTTATTTTTTAAATACTTGAATCACATTCCTCTAGACTGAGAAAGAACAGAAGTCAGCACTGATGCCATCACTTCATTGATTCCCTGCCATAGCCTACCGGGTGGGTTCATTATCCCCTTTTTACAAATGAAGAAACCAAGTCTCAGGGGGGTGGAGTAGCTGGCTAAAGTCACACAGGAAGCCACACTAAGTCTCAACACTTGGAACGATGTCACTGGCCCTGTGCTTTCCTTGTGACCGCTCCCAGCCTCAGTTTCCCAACCTTCCGCCCCACAGGGAGTATGAGGAGTAGCCGTGATGCCTGCGACAGAGGCAGTGTCAGGCACTGTGGTGTGTGGGTAGCGGGCAGGGCGTCACAGGGTCCAGCAGGTATCCTGACACCCGATGGGGAAGCTGAGGCTGGGGACCTGAGCCTGGCACTCTGCCCTGCCCCACAGCCAGCCCCTCTGGCCTGATCTTCCCTGGCACCCCCTTGTACCCTCAGTTCCGGAACCCCAAGGCGTCCTTGCGTGTGCGGCTCTGTGACCTCCTGAGCCACCTGCAGCGGAGTGGTGAGCGGGACTGCCAGGAGTTCTACCGAGCCCTGTACATCCACGCCCAGCCCCTGCACGGCCGCCTGCCCAGCCGCCATGCTCTGCGTAAGTTTCACCCCCCAGCCACGCATGCTTGGTGCTGGCCAGGGAGAGCACCCCAGCCTGCTGTTGATGGTGTGGATGTCCTCCGGACTGCCCAAGTCCGCTGCAGCCCAGGCCTGGCATCCCCTCTCACCCAGCCCCTCCCTAGAGGGCACCCTACGGCCCTGAGGGGAGAGTGTGGCAGGCTCAGGCGGTGCAGTCTCTGTCTCCACTCCCTCTCCTCCGTCTCTCATGGCAGTTCCCACGCAGAAGGGGACATCCTGTACATCTACTCTTGCTCTTCCTTTTCTAGCCTCATTCCAGGGAGATCCCTTCGTATCTGCCTGGGTAGCAGCCTTGTTCCCACAGCTGCAGGGCGCTCCTAGGGGGGTAATTCCCCAGCTGGAATTACCCAACCCCATGACAGGCCCTTTCATTGCAGCAATCTGCACACGTGTGGGTGTTTCCACAGGGCATTGTCGGGCACGGGTGGCTGGTCCCAAGCCCGTGAATTTTGGTTTTGAGGCTGCTGTCCCCAGGCGGCGTGCGGTCAGGCCCCAGGAGTCGTGTGGATGCCAGTAGCCCGGGGCCCTCAGAACTGCTAAGACCTGGGAGACACCTCAAGGCAAAGATGGCAGCTTGGATCGGACGCCTTCATGTTCAGGGCCCTCGGAGGAGGGGTTGCTGCCCCTCTGTCCTCAGACAATAGGACAGAGACCAGAGGGGCTGGATGGGGCTGGCTCGTCCTAGGCTACTGGCCTGGGGTCTCTGACCCCCTGGAGGCCTCCCCAGGCTCCACAGGACACAGTGCAGATGGTGGGCAGGGAGAGCTCAAGGGCAGGCCCAGCCCCGAAGGTGGGACTGGCTCTCCCTCCCCAACCACCAGTATGCCACAGGGGGCTGTCAGAACCAGGCAGGGCCAAGCCTTGGCCCTGCTGCAGGCAGAGCATCATCTGTGGCTCCCAGGTGCCTAAAGGCCTCCAGCACGTCACAGGCTAGAGAGCCTCCCAGGGAGGCCTGGGCAGAAAGTTCCAGGCCAACTGCACCCAGTGAGGCAGCCACCACGCTGACAGCAGCCACACTGTCCACAGCGATGTTCGTGCTGCATTCGGTGCCTGTGGCCACCAGGGTACAATGGCCCTCCGATGCCCATGGCCCTTGAAGTCACGAGAACTGGACCAGAGGAGAGGACTCAGACTGTGCATAGTTCCTGAGGAAGGCTGGCCTCAGGTCCCGCGGTCTGGTCTGGCCTGGCAGCCCCGGGAGGCAGTGACGGCCTCGGGCTTCCTGTGGGGTGACCGGCTTGCTCTCTGGCCCTGCCCATTGACTGACTAACCGTGCTCTGTGGTTTTGTTTCCAGAGAATTCAGATTGCACAGAGCTAGACTCGGGCAGCCAGAGCGGCGAGCTGAGTGACAGGGGTAACGCCTCCCTGCTGCCCCTCCCTCTCTCTCCCTCTCTCTTTACCCTCCCCAGGGCTCCATCTCCGCCTCAGGGGCTTCTCCACCCCAAGTCCGGCTCCATTCCTGGCCTTCTGTTGGTGACAGACCCCCTACGGTGCTCGCTTGGGGGCTCTTCAGGCAGCACCTCAGCCTGGCACCTGCACTCCCCTGCGCAGCCCCGGGTCTCAGGACCCCGCCCCTCTGAGGCCCAGGGGGGCCCTGTTCACACTGCTTTCTCCCCAGGACCCGTGAGCTTCCTGGCTGGCCTGGGCCTTGCCGTGGGACTGGCCCTGCTGCTGTACTGCTATCCGCCAGGTGGGTGCAGGCGGACCCTCACGGGCCGGGCTTGCTTCCGCTCTGCCACCAAGCTAGGGCCCCGGACCCTGTCCAATTCAGGACCCCTTGGCCTCTCTGTACCTCAGTGTCCACACTTGGCAGGGCTCGTGAGAAATGGGATGTGAGGAGACCCCCAGAGTCCGCTGCACCTGCACCCTTGGGACCCAGAGAATGATGATCCCTAGTGGGAGGAGGGTGCAGCCAGGACTCCAGGTGTTAGAAAGCGCTGCCACACCTGTGACTTTGGCCACACCTCTGACCTTGAGCCATGTGGGGCCCTTGAGCAGGTCACCTGCCCCAGGGCCTTGGGTCTCCACCAGCCACACCTGATACAAGGAGCCTGCCAGGCTGCTCTGCTGGCACCGGGACTGTCCTGGCCCATCTCCCCTTTTCTGTGATGCCTGAGTTTGTTGTGCTGGGAGGCCTACTGGGTGCAGAGACACAGACACACACAGCAGGACCCAAAGGCCCATGGGGCACTCGGACGGGGGCTGGGGGCTCTGGAATCTGCCCAATTCTTGCCTTTTCAACTCAAGCCGAGACCATGACCGGGAGGGGCACCCTGCCCCAGTGCCCCCCGCCTTGGGACGGATGGAAACAGAATTCTCCTGCGGGACTGGCTCCCGAGCGTTTGCCTCCCCTTTTGTCTTCTAGACCCCAAGGGCCTGCCAGGGACCCGGCGCGTCCTCGGCTTCTCACCTGTCATCATCGACAGACATGTCAGCCGCTACCTGCTGGCCTTCCTGGCAGATGACCTGGGCGGGCTCTGACGGGCCCCGGACCCGGGCCTCCCCTGCCGCTCAGCCAAAGAGTCCTCCAGCCAGCCCAGTGAGAGCTGCTGCTGCTTTTTCTAAATGCTTAGTTTTCATTATTTACAATTTGTGTAAGAAACGCATCTTCATCTTACAAGGTGCTGACCCAGATTAAATATTCAAGTGCTGTCAGCCTGCCTCGTTCCTCAACCTCAGGAGGGTTTCAGAGGTTACTGCAGCTATGGCTGCTCCCACTGGGGCTGGGCCCTGGTGCTCCCGGCACCCCCGGCTGCTGGCACAGACGTCAGGCAGACACCCTCCACGTGGGCTCACCTGCCTCAGATATAAGCCCCCCGGCACCGCCCCCATACCTCAGATGTCCCCGACACACACACACTGCCCCCACCTCAGATAAGCCCCCAGGTACTGCTCACCACCTCAGATGTCCCCACACACTGTCCCCTCCCACCTCAGATGTCCCCACACACTGTCCCCTCCCACCTCAGATGTCCCCACACACTGTCCCCTCACAACTCAGATGTCCCCACACACTGTCCCCTCACACCTCAGATGTCCCCACACACTGTCCCCTCCCACCTCAGATGTCCCCACACACTGTCTCCTCCCACCTCAGATGTCCCCACACACTGTCCCCTCCCACCTCAGATGTCCCCACACACTGTCTCCTCCCACCTCAGATGTCCCCACACACTGTCCCCTCCCACCTCAGATGTCCCCACACACTGTCCCCTCCCACCTCAGATGTCCCCACACACTGTCCCCTCCCACCTCAGATGTCCCCACACACTGTCTCCTCCCACCTCAGATGTCCCCACACACTGTCCCCTCCCACCTCAGATGTCCCCACACACTGTCCCCTCACAACTCAGATGTCCGCACACACTGTCCCCTCCCACCTCAGGTGTCCCCACACACAGACTGTCCCCTCCTCCCACCTTCTGTGACACACACACACACACACACACACACGCACACACACTCTCTGGCCGCTGAGCCTGGGCAGAGACCTGATCTCTGCCTCGTCTGCTCTTCCCGGAAGCCTTTTTGTGGGGAAACAACAGTATTTCTCAACCCACAGAATCATCATGAGTTTGCGTTTTCCAGGGGGTTTCTGGAGACACCCAGGCTTTGCCTCAGAAGGAGGCGGTAGAGGGGCGAAGACACTGGAGGTGCAAGGGGCAGCTCCCGGAGGGGCCCTGCTCAGCCACGGGGTCACCGCGCAGGACCGTGGGAACCAGGCTGCTGGTGGAGTCTGGACTCCGGGCTGTGACCTCCGATCACCCAGCGGCCCCGCTGCTTGGGTCATCACAGTGCCTGCCCCTTCAGGGAACTGAGGGCCTGGGGCAAGGAAAGCCAGGGCCTTGGAGCCCTCGCACCTGCCGGCTGCCCCGTGCCCATGGTGGGGGGACAGCTGGGGGACAGCCCTGGCTGCCCACCTGTGAAATGGGAGCCCTGCCCGGGACGCCTCCTTCAGCCTGGGCTCCGTCCCAGCCCCTCCCCCACAGAAATCCGGTTAGGAATTTACCACCTGGTTCCAGCTGCGAAGAACGGTCGCACACGTAGTGAAGGTGACAGATGTCTGGGTCAAGGGTGTAGACAGGAAGGAGGGGTCTCCAGGGACACTAGCATTCTGTGACTGCGTCAGTGAAGGCGGGAAGCCTAGGCTGCAGGACGCAGGCCGGTGTGCGGCTGGGCAGCCCTAGGTGGCCCCGCCTGAGGCCCTGGAGGACACGCACCTCCTCAGGGCTGCCTGACATGACCCGAGGCCCTGACCCCCAGGCCCCTGGGCAGGACGCCATCCCTCAGTGAGGGGCCGCCTGGCCCTGGGACTGCGGCCTCGCCTGTCCGTCTGTGCGCCCCACCACCCCGCCCCACACTCAGCCACCCGCAGCCCCATCTCTGACGAACTGGACTGAAGCCTGGGGCTGAGTCTGTGACGTCCCCGGCCCCCAGCCAGGTCTCCTCTTGCAGCTGCCGCCTCCAGCCCGGTGGGTGCCCCACAGGACCTCCCCTTTGAGGCTGGAGCCTGGAGGACAGAAAATGGGCACTCCCGGCTGGCCTCAGCCACCCATCAGGCCCTGCCCTGCCAGCCACCGGGCCAACCAGTTCCCGTGACCAGCAGGGCACTAGGTCCTCCAAAGAGGGGAAGGCACCCTTGGGCACGTCAGGACCTCCTGGCTGTCCTGAGTCCCCACGTCCACACCTGCGCCTCGACACCTGTGCTGCGGGGGTTCAGGCAAAGACCCTGCTGCTCCCTCCGCTTGGGACTCCTTACCAGCCCCACCCATCAACGCCTCCTTCAGGGCCACCCGGAATGCCATCTCCTCCAGGAAGCCCTCCTTGCACCCCAGTAAGAAGAACAGTTTCCTCCAGGCTACCACACCTGGACGTGGGACGTCGTTCTCACATCCAGAACTGCGCCAGAAATGGCAGGGGATGCTGGGGTCGAGGGGCCTCCCGTGTGACAGAGGAGCTGCGGGAGGGGTGAAGGGCTCATGCAGAGGGCTGGGATGGGCAGTGAGTGAAGGGAATGTGGGAGGGAGACGAAGGAAGGGGAGGGAGGGGGTGAGGGAGGAGGTGAGGGAGGGGTGAGGGGTGGGGGGATAAGGGAGGGATGACGGAGGGGATAAGAGAGGGGTGGGGGGGTGAGGGAGGGAGTGAGGGGGTGAGGAGGGGGTGCGGAAGGAGTAAGAGAGGGGGTGAGGGAAGGGTGAGGGAAGGAGTTGGGGGCGAGGGAGGGGGTGAGGCAGGGGTGGGGAGGTGAGGGGGGTGAGGAAGGAGTGAGGGAGTGGGCGTGGCAGGGGTGAGGGAGAGGGTGAGGGAGGGGTGTTGGGAGGCCCGGTATGGAAGCCGGGAGTGTAATTGCCTCAGGTCAGCAAGGACACAGAGCACTTGAGCTCAGAACCCGGAAGCGCGGCTGGGTCTTGCACAATCCAGGGCCGGGGCCGGGAGCGATGACCCTGTTGACTGCAAACACAGGCCGGGTTTCGGGGGTGCTGACGCAGCTTTGTTGTGCCGCTGCTTCCAGTCCTGCAGGCTCAGCGCCTTATGAGCCGGGCCAGCAACCACAGGGTCTGGCCTTCCTTGGGTGGGCCCTGGACACCCACCCTCATGCAGACAGGCTCGGAATCTGGGGGGGATCCGGCCTCTCGTGCTCCCCACTGTCCCCAGCACCTGGGGGGGGGCACTCGGGCCTGGGGGCATGCTGTTGTCACCACGGCCTGCTGGGGTCACGTCACAGCTCAGAGCCTTCTCCCCCCAGCTGTAAGGTTAGCACGAGAATGGGGACTCTGGCCGGTGAGGAACACCCACGCTCCCGCAGCTGGGGTCTGGCTGAGCACATGCTGGATGGGCGTCAGTGGGACCCCAAATCCCGATCAGATCTGGAGAGGGAACCTCGCAG
Source organism: Saimiri boliviensis (assembly GCF_048565385.1). Classification (NCBI taxonomy): domain Eukaryota; kingdom Metazoa; phylum Chordata; class Mammalia; order Primates; family Cebidae; genus Saimiri; species Saimiri boliviensis. The sequence goes on along the minus strand of NC_133450.1, from coordinate 238,418,862 downwards.
AGGGGCTGGGGGCGGGGGCGGGTCTCCTTAGAGCAGGCTGCGGCCACAGGTGGAGGGAGTGAGCAACACTGCCTAAAACGGCCCGGCCCGGGGCAGCTGGTGGGAGGCCCCGGCCGCCCCTGGCTGGAAGGACGAGGAGGTGCTGGGCTGGGGGCCACAGGGCAGCAGCTGGAGGCGCAGCTTCCTCTGGTCACACCAGGTCAGCAGTACCTGGAGTTAGTGATTCCTTAAAGTAAGTATTTGAGAAAAAGACAAGAAAAATATGAAAGCATCTGGACCTTTTTTTTTTTTTTTTTTTTTTTTGAGACAAAAATCTCTCACTCTGTCACCCAGGCCAGAGTGCCGTGGCGCGATCTCAGCTCGCTGCAACCTGCGCCTCCTGGGTTCAAGCAATTCTCGTGCCTCAGACTCCTGGGTAGCTGGGATGACAGGCATGTGCACCACACCCAGTTAATTTTTTTTTTTTTGTATTTTCAGTAGAGACGGGGTTTTGCCGTATTGTCCAGGCTGGTCATGAACTCCTGAGTTCAGGTGATCCACCCGTCTCAGCCTCCCAAAGTGGTAGGATTGTAGGTGTGAGCCACCACCCCTGGCCCAGCCCTCTGATTTTTAAGAAGAACGCAGTGAGGAAACGCGCACTCCACTCTGATGCAGGCAGGTGGAAGAGGAGGCCCTAGAAAATCAAAGGGAGGGCTGGGCAGGGGGTGTGGCATGGATCGCGTCCCAGATGGCCACCTCCTCAATACATCTGGAATCAGCTGCTCCTCCCTGCCTGGGCCGACCAGGCCTGGGCCCAGCACCTTGCACGGAGGCCCAGCCACCTCCCCGCTCAGCCGACATGAGCTGCCCCCGTCCTTCCTCTGGGCATGTGGAGTGAGTGGGCCAGGTCCTTCAAGGATGAACCAGGCAGAAATCACTGCCCTGGGAGAGGGAGCCTGCAGATCCCTCTCCCAAGACTTAGAAGACATTTCCAGTGCTTTCACGTGGGCAGGAATAAGCAGCGTCAAGGACACGCACAGGGCACCTAAGTCGTGAAGAGACCCGAGCAAGGGATCCCTGTAAGGGAGTGAGGGGCTGAGACTGGGCTTCGGGCTGGCTCAGCGGCACCTCCTCACTTTGGAATCACCCACTGAGAGCTACGTCTGCCTATGTATCTATCTTCCATCCATCATCTATCAAACTATCCGTATGTCATCTATTTCTCATCTATCATCCATCCGTCAATCTGTTCATCTTTTACTTTTTTCTATCAAATTAATACAACAGCGTCTATCAATCATCTCTGTATCTATCCATCCATCTAAACCCTCTAATCTATCTGACCACCCATCCATCCGACACCCATCCATCCATCCATGTATCTACCATCTATCAATCTACCTAATCATCTCTCTATTATAGGAAAGAGGTTAGGAAACCCTCCCGTCGCACTCTATCCCTGTTGGTCATCCCCAGTTTTACGTGACTGTCCCCTCCCTGCCTCCATACCTGCTTCTCCAACACCAGCCCAGTTCATAGGGCTTATGTACAGGCTCAAATCTTCTTCCCAGACTTCCGCATGGCCCCTCACCATCATCCCGGGTTGCCTACCGACCTCCCTGCCCATCCCTCCTGAGCTCCCTGTGTGTCCCTCCATGCCCACCCCCACCCAACGTGGCGGGTACATCTTGTTCACTTTCCAGGTCTCCCATGAGAACAGAGCTGGGTCCACAGGCAGGACAGGCTGGAGTGCATACCTCAGGTCCTAGGACCCCATGGGGGCTGGCAAACCCTCCAAAAGCTAGCTTGGCTCTGAGCAGCTCCTGGGCCTGTTTTTTTGTCTGTCCCCTGGCTGCTGTGACAGGTGCACAGAACCCAGCACATATAGGCAGGTGAATGAGCTCTGCCCCAGATACTTCCGGAGCACCTACCATGTGCTGGACAGTGCTGGGGACACAGGCTGCAGGAAGGTGGTGGCATCTGCTGGTAGAGCCAGGTCAGATCAGGGATCCTCAAGTAGGAGACGCGCAGACAGGAATGTGGGTGCCAAGCCCTGCCCCCGACTCCAGCAGAGCCCCTTGGCCCTCAGGAGACCTAGCAAGCAGAACCTTCACTCTTGAAGTGCCCGCCCTGGACTTGGGCTGGACTCCAGACACCAGGTCCGCAGGGAGAATCCACCTGGCCAGCCTGTCTCTGGCGACGTGGACAGTGACTCTAACCCGAGGCACCAAAGCATAAACTGCAATGGGGCTGAGAGAGTGACCAGGGAGAGGCGGCATCAGACTGGTTAGAAAGGCCTCCGGGGCAACTTTAGAGCTAAGCCCCGCCAGCCGATGGGGGCCTGCAAGGAGGCTCTTCAGCGGGCAGCAGCACAGGCCGAGGACCGAGGTGGGAACCCCGGAAGTCAGGGTCGGAGCTGGTGGAGTGGTTGGTGAATGAGCCTGGGAGTTGGTAGGCAGGGAGGTTGGGGGCGGCCAGCATGGGTATCTGAGTAGGGGAGGCCACCTGAGCTCGGGGACCGCAGGGCGTCAGGGTGCACACACCCAACTGGGGGTGGCCCAGGGCCCAGCACAGCCATCTGAGTTCAACCCTCCAGCTCGATCCAGGGAACTTCCTCTGCTGGCCAAAGGAGGAGGAGCTAAGACGTGCTGGTCAACATCCGGCTGCCAATGTGCGAGGTCAGGCACACAGCGTGCCCTCCCTCCTGCCTGGCTGCCAGCCAGCCCACACCACAGGCCTCATCAGGGACCCAGCGCTGGGCGGCACGCATCTGAGTCAGCCCTGGCCACGCAACCTGCGGCCAAGGCCATATCGCCTCCTCTTGGAAGCACGTTTCGCACCAACCATATACCTTCCCATCTTCCTTTTCAACTAGCACATCTCAGAGCTACTTTTCAAACCCTCTGTGGGACAAACACAAAAGCGGAGAGAGCGGTGCCATGAGTCCAGCTTCTCAGCATCTATGCTGTTCACCAGATGCCACTGCTCTCCCCCAGGGGTGCTTTAGAGCAGACCCCAGGTTAGAACCCTTCACTCAGGAGTGCCTCTGCTCTCTGTCACTTCAGGGACGGGGCTGTGCAGACCTGGTGTCAACAATGGACACAGGACTGCAGGGTGGGGGCCACTCATCCATCTGAGGAACCGAGAGCTGGAGCCACCCCAGGTCATGGGGCTCAGCCCGGATGGGGACAGAAGAAAAGTGATGAGGAAGTAAGTGGGGCCTCAGCAGTGCTGGAGGCCTCGCCCCCTCCCCTGTGTGCCTGGAAGGCTGCTTAGAGGAAACGGCAGAGGCTGGCAGGGGCTGCTCGGGCACCTCACCTGAAGGGGCCCCGTTGGGGACCCACAGCCAGATGCAGAGGCAGTGCAGGAGGAAGGATGGGGCAGGGTGGCCCCACCCTACCTGAGTCCACCAGATGCTCCGAATCTAGCGGGATGAGGGGCCGGGGCTGGGAGGGGTGGTGGAGAGTGGGTAGTGGGCATTTGGGGAACGGGAACCAAGGGAAAGAGAGTGAAGCGCCAGATACGGGAGGCCTAGGAGCCAGATTTCCACTGGGTGAGGGGTCCCGTGGGGCAGGTGGGCCCCAAGAGTCCAGGACCTGGTCCTGGCGTGGCTGTCAGCTCCCCTCTGCCCAGAAAATGTCCCTGCTGACCACAGGCATCACTGGACACCATTGCAGGGAAGCAGCAACTTTGGACTTAATGGGGCGAGACCCAGGGGCAGAACCTCAAGAGAACAATGCAGCCGGGCAGGAAACAGCACTGGAAGTGTGCGAGGAGGGACGGAACACCACCGCACCCCTGCTCCGGCTCGGGTCAGAGGTCACCAGGGGCTGCCAGTGCCAATGACTTCAGCCTCTGTGCCTAAAACCTCACCCCAAGCCAAGATTCTGGAGGGAGCGGCCCTGGCCCGAGCCACGTGCTCCCGACGCCCCTGCAGGGCAGCTGGAGAGGGGATGGGAAGGCCAAGACCGGCCCAGCCCTGGGAGCAAGGAGGTGGCACGTGGAGCCCGATGAGAAACGTAGGCTTTATTAGTCATTCATAATTAGAAAAGTGGGTGCTGGGCTCTGCCTGTTCACTGCTGGTACAGGGTATACGCAGGGTCTACGGCCCTCATAGGTCTGGCTGGCTTCCTCTTGATGGTCACCAAGCCCAGGCATTGAGACCAGAGCCAGTGGCTACCACAGGGCCAAAAGGCAGCTCTGGCTCTCCAGGGTCCCTGGGTTAGGCAGCGGGCAGATGCTGGGGTCACCAGGCAACCCAGACAGGGACCACGGGAGATGGGGACGCTGGTGCTTCGGCAGAGGGAGAGACATCTCCTTGTCCTTCTGGAATGTCCTGAGACAGAGGCTGGCCCTGGTCCCTCATCCAACCCATCCAACAGAACTGCTGTGTCCTTGGGTGGGTCGAGACCCTTCTCTGGGCACAGGTCTCTGGGGCTGGCCAGCTCTGACCCTCTGGGCCATTGTGGCCAGCCCCCATGTGCCAGGAGGGAGCTGCCTCCTGGGAACAGCAGCCAAGAGACACGAGTGGCCTACCCCATGGTGGCCAGCCATAGTCAGAGCAAGGGCTGGTCCAGGGACATGGTGGAGATGAGGCCAGCCTGGGCTCTGGCAGTCTGGGGAGTGCCATGTGCAGCAAGGTGGACACCTCACGGGTACGGCGGCTCCTGGGGTCGGGCAGCTGAGTTGCAGGGCAAGCAGCATCCAGGGTCCTAGAAAGGAGACAGAGGAGAGGCTCTGAGTCTGTAAGGAGGGAGAGGGGGGCTCCGGGCCTGGGAAGGAGGGAGAGGGGGGCTCCGGGCCTGGGAAGGAGGGAGAGGGGGGCTCCGGGCCTGGGAAGGAGGGAGAGGAGAGGAGAGGCTCCGGGCCTGAAAGGAGCAGGTGAGGCCCTGAGCCAGCCTGTGATCAGCCCCAAGTGTCAGGGCTATGTGGACACCTGACTTAGGAAGGAGAAGGACTTGATTCTGTCATGAGAGGTGTCAAAGCATTCCAGGCCTCAGTTTCCCCTCTGAAAAGGGAATGAATATAGCATGGCTGGGTTACTGCCAAGACTTAAAGGCCTGGTCCAGCACAGGGGGCTGGGGCTGGCAGCTGTGACCACAGACACCTACGCAGCCTAAGGTCTCTCTGGCTCCTCCAGGCAGGACACACAGCAGACTTGGCCTCGGAGCCTCTGAGGACAGCCTTGAGGGCACCGCTGGGTCCCCATGTGGCTCTCAGGCCCAGCACCCTCTTCCTGGCAGGCAGATAACTGATGCTTGGTAGAGTTAGAGATTGCATCAGCACACACAGCAGGTGATTAATAAATGACCTGGCCACATGCCCCGAGCCAGGGAGCAGCTGGCATCTAGGGGACAACTTAACTGCAAACTGGAGGCAGCGGATGGACAGTGACCTGGAGCCCACGTGGGGCTGCCCAGAACTGGGCACTGCCACAGGGCGACTTCAGGCGCCACGGCCAGGACACTGGGGGTCGGCGTGACCCCACTGGGGGAATGGTCACCGGTGAGGACAGGGAAGCTTGAAGAGGCCATGGGCCATCACGAGCAGCGGCCACTCCTAGCTGCTTCTGTGTGGGGAGAGTGAGGCCGAGTGGAGGCAGGGCGCTCCAACCCACCCTCGGGCCCCAGGGCCCCACCTCAACCTCCACTATGCCCTCTTGGGGACATTTTTAGACGTCTTTGACACACAGGTGCTCTGCCCCAAGCACACTGCTCCTGTCTACTCTGCCGTGGGCCAGCACTGCTCACTGCTGGAGAGATGGCCATCTGCCAGGAGCGCCCACCCCTGCCTTGGCAACTCACCTCCACCTCTGCGACAAACCCGAGGATGGCCTCTAGGCCCAAGGTCGTGGGGACAGTGGTGTGTGGGTCTGGCCCGGCTGCGTGGACTGTCACGTGTGCACCATGTGGCCCTCACCACAGCTGCATCCCGGGCCTTCCTGCTTCTAGGCTGTGTGTCACTGGGCAGACGCTCACCCTCTCTGAGCAAGGACACAGGGAGAGGCTGTGTGTGGTGTGGGAGGTCTTCCTACACGAGAGCCTCGTCCCGTGGGGACAGCCTCAATCTGCAGCCTGCACACAGCCAGAGTCCGGCCCAGGGCAGGCAGCTCACAGACTCTGTGAGGCCCGACAAGGGGCAGACTTGAAGAGCCACAGGAGCTCCATGACAAGATCCCCAGTCCCACTGTCCTGGTCAGGGTGGCACAGTGGGGTGGGCATGTCAGGCAGGCAGTCATACCAGGGCCCCTTTTTCTCAGATGAGGGTAAGGAGGAAGCTTTACTTGCTAAGTGGAGGTGATAAGGGGTACAGAGCCGCTGATTTATCAACGAAGCGGGATATCTTCAGGTTTTTGGTGTATTTTTGAGACAGTCTCATTCTGTCACCCAGGCTGGAGTGCTGTGGTGCAATCTCGGCTCACTGCAACCTCTGCCTCCTGGGTTCAAGCGATTCTCCTGCCTCAGCCTCCTGAGCAGCTGGGATTACAGAGATGCACCACCATGCCCAGCTACTTTCTGTATTTTTAGGAGAGACGAGGTTTCACCCTGTTGGCCAGGCTGGTCTCGAACTCCTGTCCTCAAGTGATCTGCCCGCCTCAGCCTCCCAAAGTGTTGGGATTACAGGCGTGAGCCACCGTGCCTGACCCAGATACCTCATTTCTTTCTTTTTTTTTTTCAGTTTCTTTTTTCTCTGACAGACATTCTGAATGCATCGAAATCTTACGTTTAAGTGAGTTCTCCAGATGTTTAAATGGTGGCTCCTAAACACGTTCTGTGTCAACACTGTGTCTAAAGCAGGTGGCCAGCACCAGGAGCAGGGCTGGCCTCAGGGCAGTGGCCAGGCATTGGCCTTGCAGGTGTGGACGAGGGTGCCCGTGGCCTAAGAAGGTGTCCCAGTTTGGCTGGCCAGGGATTTGCCACACTGCAAGAGCCTCTGACAGTGAGCAGCTCCAGGACTGTAGGTCTCATGCCCCACCCCCCAGCTCACCTGGGTGCCCTACTGCTGGGGCGCCATGTCCATCAAGGGCTTCTGAACCCCGAACGCCGTGATGAAGATGTTGACCACCACGATGATGAACACCAGGCCCGTGGCCAGGTTGTTGAGGAAGTCCAGCTTGGCATGCTTGGCCGGGTTGTTAAGGTCGTATTTGACTGTGGGCGAGAGGAGTGGACAGTGCAGAGGGCAGCCCAGATGGAGCGTCCAGCCCGGGCCAGTGGGAGGGGACCCACCCTGGTGGTCAGACTGTCCTGGGACACTACAGTGCCCTCAGTGGCATTTAGGATGAATTTTGCCCCCCAGAGAAAAATAAAAATACATCTGTTTTGCTGAAACGCTGACCATAGCGCCCCCAGCTTGGGCAGCCCCACTGTCTGTGACCCCACCTTCCGTAGCCCCCGCTCTTTTTAGGAATTGAAGCTATGGATGTCAATCCAAGGCCAGGCTTGGGCAAATGCACTGAGCTCTTTGTGCCTTAATCTAGTGATTCCTGCCACAAACTGCAGTTCTGTTAGGGTGACTGTTTAATAGGTCACTTGCCCAAGGTCACGAAGCCAGGAGGAGGACCCTGGTCCCAGGTGAGGACTGGCATGGCAGAGGCCATCTCACGGCATGGTCCACAAGAACCTAGTGAAGCACTTGCCCTAATGCCCACAGGCCAGGCCCTGACCCTCCTCTGTGTGGTTCATACCTGTCCTTCCAGCACTTTGGGAGGCTGAGACGGGAGGATCACGTGAGCCCAGGAGTTTGAGACTAGCCTGGGCAGCACAGCAAGACCCCATCTCTACCAAAAATGAAAAAATTAGCTGGCATGGGGCACAGAGCTGTGGTGCAGGCTGCCTGCAAGGCTGAGGCAGAAGGCTCACTTGAGTCTAGGAGGTTGAGGCTGCGGTGAGCCGCGAAAAGACAGAGCAAGACCCTGTCTCACAAACAGAACAGAACAAGGCTGGGTGTGCTGCCTCACGCCTGTAATCCCAGTATCTTGGGAGACCGAGGCTGTCGGATCGCTTGAGCTCAGGAGTTCGCCTGGGCAACAAGGCGTAACCTCACCTCTGCAAAAGACACAAAAATTAGCCGGGCGTGGTGGCGAGCGCCTGTGTAATCCCAGTTACTTTGGGGGCTCGGGTGGGAGGATCATTTGAGCCCAGGAAATGGAGTTTGACGTGCGATGAGACTGTGCCACTGCATTCCAGCCTGGGTGACAGGGGACCCCGTTTCAAACAAAACAAAACAAAACAAAACCAAACCAAAAAAGTGCAGGGCGGGGGAGGTGCCACTTCCTGGACTGCGTGTCTGGGTGGCGAGGGCCAGGGACCCGGCAGCACCTTGAGAGCCGAGTGTGCAAGGTGGTGGGCACCCTTTCCAGGCGGTGCGAGCAGATGCCAGCAAGGTGAGCAGGCAGCCCGGCCACCCGGACCCAGGGACCTACCGAGGAAGATGAGCAGCACCCCGACGCCGATCTGCAGGGCCAGCGAGATGGAGATCAGGACCACCAGGGGCACGTAGAAGGCGAAGCTGGGGCCCTGTTCCACCACGGCCTTCAGCTGGGACGCGTTGGCCATCAGCAGCGCGATATCCAGCATGCTCTCCGCCGCGCTCTTCTTGTTGGCGTAATGGTTCACGTTGATGGGCCTGTGCCTCCAGCCCCAGCGGGGTGGCTGCGGGGAGGGGGACGGTCAGCGCGGGTGGGGGAGGCGGCAGGGGCTGTGTCCGGGTCTGGCTATGGGGGTGGGCCGGGCCCTGCAGGTGAGGGCTTCCCTTGTCCCCGCCCCTGGTAAGTATCCAGACGGAAGTGCTTACTACTCTAAGGAGAGGCAGCGAGCATGAGCTCGGCCTTTGTGGAACGTCCCCTAGGAACACAGTTCTGGGTAGGAAATGACACAGCAGCCTCAGCGCACGCCCTCCGGTTTTCCACTGGAAAGCGCTGCCCGATCCTCCTCCTCCTGCTGTAGGCGGGGCCGCTCCTCCCTGCCTGCCCCTACCCGCCTGTGCCCCTGACCTCCTCTCGCCCTCCCCTCAACGTCTGCGCTCCTGGTGCCAGCAAGGGAAGTGACGTGTGGGCGGACGGATCTGTTCGCGCTGGCCCAGGCAAGAATGCAGCCTTCTTGGGCTGCCCCTAAGGGCTGAGGTGGCTCCTGCCACCTCCCAACCTCCCAGCCTTGGGGCCCAACAGGCCACTCAGCCTCCAGGCCTCAGCACAGGGCTTGCAAAACTATCCGGCCGTTAGCGTCCAGCCCTCACTGAGGTGGGGCACCCAAAGCCTGGTCTCCACACAGCAGGCACTCAATGGATGCCTCAGCGTATGACATCCAGTGGAGCTCAGCTTCCAGATTAATTCTCAGAGTAATGACATGGGGCTGCAAGCTCTGGTGGAATCCTCTCTGCCTTAGGTTAGGGGCCCATCTGGGAGGGGCCCCCTGCAGTTCTCTTGAAGGCCCCAGTGCCTTTCCCTGTTGCCAGATACTCTCATGCTCCAAGGCCCCACACAGAGGCCACTGCTTCCAGGAAGCCTCCCAGGACTTCCCCTGGCAGGACACGCCCCTTTCTCCTGCCACAGGAAGGTCCTCTCTAGGGCTGGCCTTTCATTCCAGGGCAGCCTTAAGTACTCAACTTCCTCTTTCTCGGGAAGCAAGAGTCCGCCCCTTTCAAGCTGCCCTGGTGGAGGCCCTCTTCAGTCTCTCAGGACAACCCTGCCAGCCCCCTGGCCTGGCCCTCTGTCTGTAGGTGCCCCTCAGTTTCCAGGCCCCGGACCACAGCCTCTCAGGACTGGTCACCTGCTCGGAGGCAGCTGTAAGAACCCACTGCTGGCAGCCGACCTCCTGGGGCCCGCTCTGGGAGATCCTGTTTCCAGACTCATGAAAGATGCAGGTTGGGAGGCCGGGGTGCCACAGGGCTGCAGGGAGGGGCGGAGACGGGCATCCATCCATGCCTCGACTTTCTGCAGGCTGGAAACAAGCACCATGAAAAATACACGAGACAGCCAATACAGAACTAGCAGAGGGCAAGGGCCTTGCTTTCATGCTGCGTGTGTTTCAGTTTCATCTAAAATTATGTGCCCAGGAGGAAGAGGGAGTGGGCGTCGGGGGACAGCGGCAGGCTCTGCTGCCTACACCTGGGCCCGCAACCATTCCAACAACCTGCCTTCGCCATCAGCTGCTCTCTAAGTAGCAAGTTCACGTGGACACAGGACCAGCCGCCTTCACCTGGGCCAGCCAGCAGCCCTGTCCCTGGGGCGCTGATGGGTTCTCGGGTCGCTCCACACACACCCCAAAGCCACTTTGGGGTCTCTACTTTGCCTCTCCCACCCTGGGCCTGACTCTGCACTCCCGGGGATTCCCTCAGGCCCCAGCGCACGAGGACATGGCTACCCAGGGTCTGGGCAAGGACGGCCCGGACTGAGGGCCCATGCCCAGCGCTGAGGTCGTCTCCAGCTCTGCTCTTGTGAAGCCACCCAGTGGGCCACACCCCATCACACGTGTGTTCCGCTGGGTGCAGTATCCCGGGGGCTGCTGGCCACAGTGGGTATGTGCTCCTGAGTTTCACAAACAAGTGCCGAAGTGCCTGCCATCAAGGCCACCCTAATACTCATTTGGGTGCCCATCCCAGGACTTGGTACCAGGAGAAAACGTTCAAGTGCAGACCCTGTGAGGATTTCCACCTTCCGGGGGCACCTACACATGTGTGTGCATGCTCCTAGTCATACAGACACAGAAACAGACATCCCCTCACAAAAAGACACATTACACACAATATAACACCTGCACAGACAGACACAAACTCCACGCACATACACAGACACACAGACCCAGGCTAACCACGTTGGCCTCTGGACACGAGGAATAAATCCCTTTTTTCTTTTCTTTTTGTTTTGAGATGGACTCTTGCTCTTGTTTCCCAGGCTGGAGTGCAGTGGCTCAATCTCAGCAAACTGCAACCTCTGCCTCCCGGGTTCAAGTGATTCTCCTGCCTCAACCTCCTGAGTAGCTGGGATTACAGGTACCTGCCACCATGCCTGGCGAATTTTTGTATTTTTAGTAGAGACGGGGGTTTGGTCTCAAACTCCTGACTTCGTGATCCACCTGCCTAAGCCTCCTAAAGTGCTGGGATTACGGGCGTGAGCCGCCACGCCCAGCCAGAAGTCTCTTTTTTCTGAGCTCTGCAGAACCATTTAAGTATTTCATAGCCAGGCGGTCACAGGGAACACTCAGACCCATTAAAATGCATCATCTGCACAGAGCCTCCAGGTCCCCAACCTTCAGCTTTCAGCACCCCAGCCACAGGGAGCCTGTGCCCCTGCTGTCCTCATGCCCACTTGGGGTAGGTAAACTGAGGCTCGGCAAGAAGGTTCCTTACCCAAAGCCACATAGCAAGTGAGTGCTGGGCCAGGATTTGAACCCAGGCCTGAGGACTTGTAAGCCCTGGTGGCTGACACCATTGTCCCTCCCCTTAGGGGCTGAGCTTTCAGGGGCTCCCTGCCTCAGGCTCCAGCTATGTAACTTCAGGACAACTAGCCCCACGTTGTGCCTCAGTCTCCCATGTGTATCATGAGGCTGTGGAGCAGAGGCCCCGGGGTGGCCTCCAAGTCCTGAGTGGCCAGCAAATGCCCTGAGCACACATCCCTGCAAGGGAAGGGCACTTACAGCCCATCCGGCCATCTGCTTCCTATCCAACCTGCAGTTAGGGAAGCTTCTGCGCGAGGGTCAAGCCCTGGCTCACCACAGCCCAGCCTGTGGCCCTGGCACAAGCTCCCCCTCCATGGGACTCAGTCTCCCCCTCCGTATATCTGGGGCTGCACCAGAGAAACTCCCACTCACCGAGTGAGAGGCCATGTTCCTCACCCATTCAACAGACCAGCAGCCTGCAGCTCGGAGGAGGTTTGCCCAGAGCCGCCTCCCACGACTGTGTCCCAAAGCGTAGGGCTGCCCTAGGATACAGCGTAGCTGGCAACCACCCCGGGCAGCAGGCCACCTTGGGAGTGTCACATGGAAGGGAAGGCAGCAGGGCTGGTCTGCTTCCCGGTCCCTAACCTCAGCGCTCTGGGCCTTGGGGCTCTGGAGCTGATCACCACATAGAAGGGTCCCAGGGAGGATGACCCTACTCTCCCCCACTCCTGGGCACTTGCCCGTCTTGGGATGGGCTTTAGGATGGCCAGGGGACCCAGCCACCACAGAGGAGGGAACCCTGTGATCCTGACCAGCCAGCAGAAGCTGCCAGGAGCCCAGCCCTGCCGAAACCTGAGCCCATGGCTTGGGCAGTGCAGAGAATAAACACCGTCGTTAATATATTCCCAGGGCCAGCGGGACTTCCCCAGAGCCTCAGCAGCACCCGGGGCCTGGGGCCAGGCCAGGTATTTTTCCTTTGAAAGCTAGGAAGGAGGCTGGGTGAGGAGGCAGGCTCTGTGCAGGGCTGTGGCCACCTCCTCTTGCTCCCTTCTGTGGACGGTCAGCCTCGCCACTGCAGGCTGCACATGTTGGGGCTGGGACACACGGTGGGTCCTAGGGCCACTTCAGTGAGCATCCTCAGCTCAGGCAGGAGGGGCTGGCACCACGGTGGGATATGAACCAGGCTTGCTGCATCTACAGGCCTGGCTCTGGCCATAGCGTAGTGGGTGCTCCAGACCACCCAGGGCTTGGCTGGGAGGAGACAGGGTGGGGGGCTGTGGCCCCACAAATGTGGGGATGCATATCAGCTGCCCCCTTTCCAAGGGCCTGCGAGGAGCCGGGCTGGAAGCTGCCACAACACTGACCAGTAGGGTGACCATTCTATGCCTCAGTTTCCTCATCTGTAAAATGGGCATACAAGGATGTGAAGTGGACTGACTGGGATGATCTCAGGCCCGGTGGCGGGTGGAGCACATGGCAGTAGGTGGCAGGGTTGGGGTGTTCTTCCTTGATGCCTAGCTCTCACTGTTTTGAAAGACTACCCCCCAGCCAACTCCACCCACTCAAAAGCAGCTGAACAGGCTCCAAAAATAGCGGCACGGCCAGGAAAGGACAGCCTGGGGCACAGGTTCTCCTGTGCTAACCGGGACCCAGGTGGGCAACAGGGATGAACTGCCGGGGGTCCCAGTCTAGACGTTGGCTGCCTGCAGCCTGTCCTGCTCCCCGGCCCTAACCCTTGGACTCAGCAGGCATGAGCAGATGGTGGGAAGGCCTGAGAATCAGGCACCCCTCCTTCCACCTACCATATGCTAGGACCCGCCTGGGGCCTCCGGCATCCCTTGTCTGACCCACCAGTGGGGGCACGAGCTGCTGTGCCCATCCATTCCCCAGATGCCACACAGACAGGTAGGGGCTGGCACTGGAGCCCTGCACCGTCTCCCAGCAGTCAGCCCAGGATGCAGCTCCCGAGAGGGTCTCCTAGATCCACGTGTGTGTTCCCGGCAGCGAACCCCAAGACAACAGGAAGTGCTGCCAGGCGGGGTCCCCACTGCAGCTGGGCCAGACAGACCCACTTCCCTCCGACTCAGCACTGGCCAGGAGTGGCCCTGCGACCATGTTAGGGTTGCCTTTTAGAACTTGGCCCAGACCCTGCTGGCCTCGGGACCTGCCAGGAAAGCAGAAATGAGGGAGCAAACTTCCCCTGGGCAGCTGAGGCCACGCGCAGCCCAGACAGCTGGTATACAGGGCACAATTGCGTGTCCCTGAGGACCAGGCCTCTTGGGCCAAATGTGACCCCAGGAACCTTCAACCTGAGGGCTGTGAGGGGCAGGAAGACGTGGCTGGCACCAGAGGGCTGCGTCCCAATCTCATCCTCACCACTTCCCTGCCTTGAGACGCCCTGGGGATGACAGATTCAGGCCATTTTCACATTAAAATTGTTTACTGTTCCTTGCGCTGACAGCCGCAAGTGAGCTGACTCAACCCCTGGACAATGATGGGGGCCCTGAAATGAAGGGACACGGGGCACAGGGCACATGGGGCGGGAGAGACATGAGAGCTTCCCACGGCCCTGCCCCAACAGAGCCCACCCAGGCCGGAGTTCCACGTGCAGCTCCTCCCTAAGCCTCGGCCACCCTGGGAGGTGAGCAGTTGTACCCCCATCCAACAGAAAAGGAAACTGAGGATCTCCTTGGGCCCCATGCTGGGCAAAGCACTGCCCTCTCCAAACCAGGCCAGGGGTCACCACTGGGAGAGGGTCTCCATGGCAGAGAGGAGTGAGGATGTGGGCACTGACTGCTGGCCTGGCTCCAGGTACTTCCTGCACATCAGCCACTGAGTCCTCACCCTGACACTACAGCAGGCACCGCTTCACGCCCATTTCACAGATGAGACACTGAGGCACAGAATACTGACATGATGTACCCAAGAAATGGAGAGGCAGGATCTTGAGGGTGGGAGGAGGAAAGGGTGTTGGGTGTGCCTGGAACCCCCAGGCTGGGTGAGTACAGTGGCCCTGCAGGTTTTCTACCCCTCAAGGAGAAATGAGCTCATCCTCACACTGGCTCATAGCCTTTCCATAGCTCCCTGGATGCCAGACCACGATCAGGCCGGCAAGGCCCCTCCCGGCAGCCTGGCTGCCCATCCCCGCACCTCCTACCTGGCTTCCCGTCTCCGTGGTCCAGCCTCTGAGCCTTTGCTCCTGCGGCTCCTTCTGCCTAGATGCCCTTCCACACATCGCAGAGAGCCAGGTGTGGACACACGGTCCACACAGAGACACAGTCGGAAGGCCCCCTGCCTATTGCTCCAAAGTGCTCACACGCTGGGGCAGGGCCAGGTCCCTAGGGTCCCGCGCACCAGTCAAGTCCTGCAGTGCGACAGCTCCTCTCAGCCCTGTTTCCTCATCTCTAACCTAGGGACAAGTATCCATGCAGCCCCAGGGCTACCCTATCCTGTGGCTTGTGGGGCCCCTCCTCCCTGAACACGGCCTGTCCCCACAGCACCGGCCTAGGACTGTTCGCCAGCACCTGAGCAGGGTATCTTTGCCCCAGTCTGGTCCCTGCCATGGAGAGGCCTGGAAAAACCCAACAGGCTACCGTTCCCTGCCCCGATCCCTGGAGGGGCGGGGGGAGGTGTTGAAAAGGAAAGAATGTCCAAAGTAAACAAGTCACCAGAGGACCGTGCCAGGACCTTGCAGCAAACACAAGGTGCCCAGTAAGTGCAGAGTCCTGGGATGAAGAATTCTGAAGCGTGGACCATTGCCAGCCCGCCCGCTGCCCACAGCCTTCCCAGGCCCGGCGGGGCAAGCTCTGGAGGGCCTGTAGGGGCTACCCTAGAGGCTGTGTGACGATTCTGTTTCTCAGGGTGAGTAAGTGGAATCGGGACCACAGAGGGCCCCAAGTTCTCCCATCAAGGCACGCATTAGATTGTGTGGTCACCTCGTGGTGACGTAACTGTCTGCACGCTGCTGGCCTGGAGCCCGGAGGCTGTGACTCCTCTCTGCCCGTCCCCGGGCAAAGTGCGCGGACGAGACGGCATGGCGAGGCTGAAGTTAGAGAGAGCGGCGCGGGAGTGGGGGGAGGCCAGGAAAGCGGGGCGCCAGCAGTCCTTGGCCGGAGGAGCGGCGCCCAGACCCCCGCCGCGCAGCCAAGCGCGGGCGCTGCTTAGTGCGGCTGGGGACGCCAGCCCGCCCTGCGCCCCTGCGTCCCCACGTCCCACCCACTTGCCAGGGGTGGCTGGAGCTCCTGGGGGCATCGTTCTGACCCCGACGGGGCGGGAGGGACTTGTCCTGGACAGGGCGTCCCCCGCCACTCTGCAGTGCGGACACGGCGCGCACTCGGTTCGGTGCCCACAGGTGCCCGGGGAGCCGCGGGGCCCCGAGAGGACCGGGCGGAGCAAGGTCACGCAGCGGCGGGGGGAGGGTCTTACCGAGGCGCCCGGGGAGCCGGGCGTGCCCGGGGGCAGGACGCCGTTGAGCTCGTACTCGTCGGCACCCGAGTCCATGGTGCGGCCGCCGGGGCCGCCTGGATCCGGGCCTGGGCTCGCCCGAGCCTCTGCCGCGGGTTCCAGCTGTGCGCCCGCCCCCGGCCCGCCCCCGGCCCGCCCCCGGCCCAGACTCCGCCCCCACGTGGGGCGGGCCCGGGGCAGGGAGGCCGGACGCGGAAAACACGCAGTCGGTGGCGACCCCGACCTCTCCCGCCTGAGACGCGCCCCGCGAGGTTCCCCAGGGCAGGGGGGCGCGACGCCGATGACCCCAGGGGACACTGCGCGGCGTCTCGCTTTGAACCTCCGTCGCCGACACTTTTAATCCACAAAATGAGGTCAAGAACCCACCTTTTCCTGGCCACCGAGCCAACTGTGAAGGCGAGCGGGCGTTGCCGCTGGCGCCCACCTTGGGTTTTTCCCGGGCAGGGTTCGCCCTGAGAACCGCAGAACGCTCCAGCACAGCGCCTGCCGCCCCGCTAGAGACAGCGTCAGAGAGTTCGGGGGTCTCCTGACTGCGGGCCACGCTGTCACGGGGCTTCCCACTCTGACCCGGAGGGGCTGGGGAAGGCACAGAGGGAATGAACGTGCGCTGGGCCTCGCTTGGTGTCAGCCCCTCCCGCATGATGGAGCCGCCTCGGCTTTCGGGGGCGAGAGGGGGCCCGCCTTGCCCTAGGGCGGCACTCTGTGCCCAGGCCAGTCACCAGGGTATGGGTAAAGTGTGTTGGCCCTTCCAGCCCTTGGCTCAATCGGCCTTTCCCCCCCCGGACGTCCTGGTGAGCCTCTTCCAGGCTGGAAAGCCAGGTGGGATGCAGAGGACGTTGCTTCCCCTTGTGGCACTGGCTGCAGGAGCTTGGGGTGAAGGCTGGGCTGCTGTCTTCTACTTGAGGCCTTGATCGCTCTCCCAGATCCCACTGCTTCGTAGCTACCCACTCCTCCAGGGCCCGCCCAAGACGTGCGTTCTCTCACCGTGTCTGCCTGCCTCCGTTAAAGCCTCCAAAAGACTGAGCGGGCTCCTGATCCTCCCGACCTCCCTGGGGAGGTCAGATGGGGGCCACTCTGCCCATACTCTACGTCCCAGAACTGCCACCCGGCAGCTGTGTGGGCTCAGGCAGGTGGCTTAACGTCTCTGTGCGTCAGCTTCCCTGTCGGTGCTATTAGCATAAGGCTGGGGTTTGGTCAAGGTCTGTGAGGATGATCCCTTCTCTCTCCCTCCCTATGGAGGAAGGAGATCACAGAGGTTAGGTGGCTCGAGATCGCCAGGCAGCTCCTCAGGGCAGCCTGGGCCTGCTTCCTGCAAGCGGTCCCACAGTGAACAAAAGACACAGAGACAGCGGCCTCAGGTCTTGTTTTACTGTCAGCCCCGGGAAGTGGGCATCCCCTGACGACCTGACAGGGGAGGAAACTGAGGCACAGCTTGGGAGAGGCCCAGGAGGGAGCCCTGAGCCCCGGAGCCCCTGCTCAGAACTGCTGAGGAGGCTGTGCTGATCCCCAGGCCGCAGCTTGCCTGTCCTAGCCCCGCGTCGCTGGGGGTGCCTTCAGGTGACGTCTGCTTGGCCCCCAGGCCGCACAGATGGCCACGCAGCCAGCCTTGGAACCCAGTGCCTGCCTCGCCCGTGTGGAGCCCATGCTCCCCCTAACCCTTGCCTCACCCCTGCTGGGGGAAGGGGTGAGTTTTGTAAGTGAAAGTGAAGGCACAGAAAATGCAAGTCACCATGAGTGATTTTTCAGGAAAAAAGGGATCTTCCACCCTGTCTAGGCCTTGCTCCCGACTCATGGGCACATCTGTGCCACCTGTGGCAGGGGGTGCGCTGGCAGCAGCACAGTACCCAGAGCCCTGGCCGGCTGCGAGGCGGGCGCCCCACCTGTTGTATGCTCTAGGTGGCTGCTTGGCCTCTGTTTCTCCATCTGTTCATTCCTCAACTCTTTCCCCACCGGGTGATCTGGGGGTCAAGAACACGTGAGGGCCACCCTGGGAGGCCAGGGGAGTTCATCCTGACCACAGCATAGTCAGCACGTGGCGGCGCAGCCAGCCCGTTGGGAAGGAAGGCCAGCTCAGACCCTAGGTTCTGCCCAGCCAGGCCGCCACCAGGACAGGACACAGGAGTGTGTGGGCACGGGCAGAGCGGCAGTATGGCTCCTCCCAGCGCGGTCACCCAATGAAGGAGGAGCTGTTGTTGGCCCACTTCGCAGCAGAGAAACTGAGGCTCAAACTGTCACTGCTCCAGCCCTGCCTCCGAGGGGGGTCTGTGGGACAGGGTCTGGCGCAGCGGCCCACAGCGGGGCGGGTGCTGGTGTTCTGGCATAATCAGGGCATGTTGGCGCACCTGAGTGTTCACCAGCAGCCGGAAATCCAGATTTTGAAATCAGCACCATCCTCACAAAAACCCCACAGTATGGGACAAATTCCTATCGTAGGGGACAGTGGCAGCCCACAAGGCCGGTGGAGGACCACAGAGAAAATACCTCACACCCAGATTGGCCGTGGGAGCTGCAGGGGAGCCCTGAGACCTCAGAAGGGCAAGGGCAGGCAGGGCCCCCGGTGGGGGCAGGTAGAGAGGCCCGGAGGTGGGAGGGGTTGTCGGGTGGAGACCCCATCCTGAGAGGGTGTTCTTTCCTTTGGGCCACACTATGGCAGCCACCATGGCGGAGGCAGCTCTGACAGTGTGGTTCACCATTCCCGCCTTTTTTTTTTTTTTGAGACGAAGTCTCGCTGTCCAGGCTCTGGAGTGCAATGGTGCGATCTTGGCTCATTGAAAACTCTGTTCAAGCAATTCTTCTGCCTCAGCCTCCCAAGTAGCTGGAATTATAGGCACATGCCACCACACCTGGCTAATTTTTTTTTTGTATTTTTAACAGAGACGAGGTTTCACCATGTTGGCCAGACTGGTCTCAAACTCCTGACCTCAGGTGATCTGCCTGCCTCAGCCTCCCAAAGTGCCGGGATTACAGGCATGAGCCACCGCACCCGGCCCCATTCCCACCTTCTAAGAGGCCGGGAGGGTCACAGCGCCAGTGACTGTTGGGAAATCAGCCTCAGGGTTTGTAAACCTACTCTGTGCTGGCTGCCTGAGAGCCTCTCCCAGCCTGTTTCCTCAGCTCCTGGGGCTGCTGGGAGGACGTGTGGGTGCAAGGGCTCAGACAGGCTGCAGCTCGGGAGTGCCCGGCTCTGCTCTGTCATCCTCATTTGCCTATACAGTGTCTGTTTTCCCCACTGTGCTCAACGCTGTTTACCCAACTGTTCTCTGCTGGATCCAACCCCGGCCAAACCTTAAAGGCACAGTGCCCGCCATGTTCCCTCTGTCCACCTACTTTCAAGTTCCGGAGACAATGAGTGCGTGAGCCATCCAAGACCAGTTCCCAGACACTGACCCTGGGTTGAGGGACGTGTCCCTGGGACAGACACAGAGGAGGGGTGTGGCTGGGAGGAACAGGCTCTGAGGTGCCCCCGGTAGAGCTGCCCCACGTGTGGGTGGGTGTGCACGCACACACACTGTATATGCACAGGGGCCCCAGGCCTCTGCGGAGCAGCCCACAGGGTATCTCAGGATGCCTCCCTGGGCACCAGGGAGCATCTCTTACCTCCATCCAAGACCTCTAGTGGATTCTTCTGGGGCTGGCCTTGTGATGAGTTCAGATCTGTCCTTTCTAGCTTGGGATGTGCTTCCTCATATGTAAAGTGGGTAAATGGCAAGATGGAGTGTGAGGGCCACGGAGATGTCTCCCCAGCCCACTCCTCACAGTGCCACCTCAAGCAGGTGGCTCCGTCCTGTTGACCAAGAATGGGGCCCCAGTGGGGCAGAGGACAGGTGCTCCAGAGGTGTGGACCTCCCACTCCCCATGCTATCCTAGGAGCTGGGACTGAGCATGGTCTGAGCATCCCACCCCCCGCCCCACTGTGGGGAGTTCAGATGTGTCACTCAACCTAGGGGAACGTGGTGAAAGCACCAAGCGGTTGAAAGGTCAGCGGGTCCAACAGACTGTGTTTTCAGCCACAGAAAGCCTTCAGAAGCAGCCTCCGTCTCGGAGGGTGGCAGGCAGGGATGCCATTTCCATGTCACCAAGGGAGAAAGTGAGGTTGGCAAGGCGACGTGGCATGCCCGAGGCAACCCAGCTCTGCATGCCCAGCTGCCTGCCCGCACATGCTCTTGCTAACGTGAGTGGGAGGAGGAGGGGGATGGCAGTTGGCCCAGGGTAGTGGCAACTCCCTGGAAGCCTGTGGTATTGCCAGCACTGGGCATGGCCCATTCACTCCCCGCCCACCTGAAGGAGTTGTTACCTGGCATCAGGGTGAGCTCAGGAGTCTCCGTTTCTATCAGGTGGTCCCCAGGGACCACAAGTCCCACAGGGTCAGTGCACGGAGCAGGGAAGTAAGGGAGGTGGGTGGGTAGCGTAGCCACCCCATTTCCAGAAGGACAGAGGAAGGCAGCCCAGGCCTGCAAGGTGCCATGGCATCATCCCCACACCAAAGACGGGATGGGAGGCTCCGAGAGCAGAGCGACTCGCCAAGGTCACCAGGCAGGGCTCAGGGGGAGGGGAGGCACAGCCAAGTCAAGGATGATAAGGGGCTAGATGATGAGAGGTAAGCACCACGCAGGTATGAGAGCCTCTCATGCTGTCCCCCAGAGAGGAGCAATGTGCCCAGGCTGCACAGTGAGGCACGGCTGGCCTTAGAAGGCCACAGAACACCAGAAACAAGGTAGATGTCCTGCACAAGGCAGCGGCTAAGTGGGTAATGGCCATCGGCATTTGGGAGCGGGAAAGCGGATGGCGGCCGTCCGCATTTGGGAGCGGAACGGCGGATGGTGGCCGCCCGCTTTTGGGACTGGGATGCTATCATCTACAGAGCGAGTGAGGCCAGGCCAGCCAATGTGGAGGGGTCTAGCCACACTGGGCAGGGTATAGGCAGGAGCAGGAGGCCGGCCCCTGCTTCCTCTGCTGCGTCCTGACATTGTTCCTGCCTGTTTCTGCATTTGTCTCTTCCACCGGGGCTCCCGAGGGCCAGGCTGGGGCTGACACTACTTTGCATTTGTAGACATCTGTGCCCGGCAAAGCTCTTGTCCCCAGCTGCTATAGCAAAATGTCAGGGAGAGCAGTCATCCCCCACTATCTGTTCTTTTCCTACCCTCAGTCACAGGCTGCTGACTTTCGGCTGCACCAGTGGCTTCCCGGAATCAGAGCTGCATTTCTGTCTCCCCTGCAGCTAAAGGTACGTGTATGGCTACATTCTGGCAATGAAAGTGTTGTGTGCAACATCAGGGAAGGGATCCTAAACAGAAGGGGTGTGCCATTCTTTATCACTTTCTCTGTCCTGCTGGCTATAAAGTGGATGTAATGGCTGGAGCTCCAACAGCCATGTTGGACCATGAGGAGACCTTGGGCATGGGAGCCTCAAACAGTGGAGCCAAAGACAGAAGTAGCCCGCATCCATAATGCCTGCAGTACAGGCCTCCCCGGGCTGCCCACCTCCAGACTTATTCAGTGTGAGTAAGAAAAGAAAAAAAAAAAAACAACTATCCTGTTTGGAGGCTGTTGTAATTAATTTTTTTTTTTGATGCAGCTGATGTCAATCCTACTTTGGAAAAGTGAGTTAGATTGTGTCACTGACCAGCTTAAGTCTCCCTCAAGGCTCCCCGCGACCACCCTCACTCCTGGCCCCTGCATACCTGAGCCCCCACATTGCCCGACCCCCCGCCCTCCCCCGCCCCCTCCACAGTGGCGACACCGTTCTTTTGTTCTGTTGACGTTTTTCTACCTCGTGGTCTTTGTCCTCCCCGTTCCCACCGCCTGAACTTCCTGCGCCAGATCGCCACATGACCGGCTCCTTCCTGTCGCCACCCGAGTGCAGACCACCTGTCTACACCCGGGTCAGTGCCCGTGTTTGTGTGTTGTTCTCACTTCTCCCCAAAAGGCCAGCATCTCAGTGGCAGTGGGCCCGGACGGTGTGGGTAACCCTCATACAGGCACCGAGGAATGAGAGCTGAGCAGAGCCCTGGCACCGTCAGGGCTTGAGGAATATCTCACTTTATAGTGTTACTACTCAGCCATTTCCTGTTATATATCCTTTACATAATCATATATTAGTTTATAGAAACAGGGCTTGTAGGCTCCCTTTATATAATCCTCTCTATATAATCATAAAATAGTTGATAGTATGAGTGCCTAAAGAATATTTCCCTACATACATATATATATATATATATATATAGTTATATCTTAGTTCATAATCGGAGGAATGCCTAGAGCGGACACAGTACAGAGCATGAATTAAGGAATAAGCAGCTTATAATCGGAGGAATGCCTAGAGCAGACGCAGTGCAGAGCATGGTTTAAGGGAAGACAGTTACACCAGGACAAGACTCCATGGCCCAGGCGGCAGCGTTCAGTGTCGTAAAGATACCCGCTGTGTGGCAGGCTTGGGGCGAGAGCCGCTCCTCCTGATAAAGGAGCTGTAGGACCCTGCTCCAGTTCTTGCGGAAGGCTGCCCTCAGACCGGCAATCCACCCTGGTGACTGGGAACTTTATCAGCTCTTGCTACGGTGCTGCTCGAAACCCATCTTCCCATAGAACCCATCGGAAGCTGCCAGAAAGTGGCGGTAACCTTGACAGCTCTGTCACTGCTGTGTGACTTAAGCATCCTCCTATAAATCTTCTTAGAAGTCGTTTCCCATAGATAGAAGTATCGCACTCTGCACCCTCTTCACTTCGCACGGCCCACCTTCAAGCCTCGGTGACCTAATGGGGGCGGACCCCTGACTGCACACGGCCCTTGCCTTCGTGGGAATGGGCCCCTTGCTGTGCACTGTCCACCTCCTGGCCTAGGTGACTTAATGGGGGTGGACCCCATGTTTTATTGCTCACGACCCTATCACTATCCTTAAAGATGATTTCACTCACTGCCCTACCCCCTAACCTATACACAATAAATACTCATGCTTCTGGACATTCGGGGCCTTGCCAGCCTCTCGTCAGCCTTGCCTTGCCAGGCACCTCGCCAGCCAGCCTCGCCTGACTCCGCTTATAGGTGGCGTGGCCCCCCCGAGCCCAGCTGCATTTTCTTTGTAATTCTGTGTCCTGTCTTTATTTCTCAGATCCTGCACCTCAGCACAGCATAAGGCTCACCCCACGACCCTGTGGGGCAATCAGCCTTACATCTGGCTCCCAACGTGCCCTACAGAAGGGAGGGAAATCTACCTCTATGAGAAGTAGAAAAGTTCCTTTTTAAAGTTTCCTTTTTTGTTAAAGAATAAGTGTGCTAATAACTCTTCGTTAAGCCCTATCCTATGTAACTGTTAAACGTGCCATGCTTACAGGCACATAGTACATTCTATGTCTGTGTACTTTAACCAAGAATTCTGTGCTGGATGTGCTCACAGGCATGTCCCAGCTCCCCACTGCTTTTACCTGTTTAGAAAAGTTTTAAGTTGTTAGCCCATCGGGTTTCAGTTTAGACCGTGAGGTCTGGCTCCAGCCAATGGAGATCAGACAGAGCAGTAAAGATGACCCCACATGCGTAAGGACTAAATTTGTGTGTTTCCCTTTGTTCATCGTACTCTCATGGCACAATGGCCAGTGAGGTTCCACGGTCCAGGAAGTAAAAATTGCATTGCTGAAAAATCCTTGGTCTCAGTGCCGATTTTTCTTCGCAGCACCAAGCATCTATTTCCAACATCTATCCCCAACAGCAGCCCCCAGGTGCTGCCGACCGTCTCCCCACCACCCAGGTGGTTGCCCAGGGCATGACCTGGCCACGTCCTCCTTGTCCAGCCTCCAGGCATGGTGCTCAGGCGTCCCTCTGTCCAGCCTGCTCGGCCCAGCCCATGCCCAGCAAACCACTAATGACAGGGGCCGCCCGGGCTTCTTATTCTTGGTCCTGACATCGACCGCGGACTCAGGCCACAAAGCCATGGGGCCAGAGAGCGTGGGAGCAAGGATGGGCCTCTGGCGGGGCAGGTGGTCTGTGGTTTGGCGAACAGACATCCACCTGCGAGTCAGATCCGTTCTGGTACCTCCCTCCCCCTTCCTCTCCCTTGAGCCCAGGCCGAGCTCCGAGCTCAGCCTCATCTGCTGGTCTTGGCCCATGCAGGGAGCGGGCTGGGCTGAAGGCCCAACCCTGGGGCTACAATGAGGTGACGTCTCCTTAGTCAGCTGGGTTTCAAACTCGGTGCCTGGCCCAGGGCTCAGTGCACAGCCACTAACGGGCCAACACAAGCTTGCATCAGATGGGGGTGGGGTTTGCACGCCACGCCAACAGGTCCCGTCTCTTCTACCTCTTCTGCCCAGGACCAAAGTCTTCCTTCTCCAAGTCTGGGGCGCCTCCTCCGAGAAGCCCCCAGATGCCCCTGAGGGCATCGTCTCTGCACACACATGCCCCCTTACTGGGTCCATTCGGGCCCACAGGCTTCCCCTTCACACCCTCAGCCCCCTCTTTGGACACCCCATGACCCAGGAGGTTCAGACAGCTGAACGGGAGCTGTCTTCCTCTGTTAGCACCTGATAGCCTCCAAGACATTTCCCACCCATCCCCGGCCATTGGGGTGTCCAGAGCTATGAGTTTTATGGCTGTTTTCCTAAAGAATTTGAGTGCTGAGCACGGTGGCTCACACTTGTAATCTGAGCACTTTGAGAGCCCAAGGTGGGCTGATCGCTTGAGGTCAGGAGTTCAGAGACCAGCCTGGCTAACATAGCGAAATCCCATCTCTAGTAAAAATACAAAAATTAGCCAGATGTGGTAGCGGGCACTTGTAATCCCAGCTACTTGGGAGGCTGAGGCAGGAGAATTGCTTGAACCCAGGAGGCGGGGGTTGCAGTGAGCTGAGATTGCGCCACTGCACTATAGCCTGGGTGACAAAGCAAGACTCCATCTCAAAAAATATATCTATTGGGCCGGGCGTGGTGGCTCATGCCTGTAATTCCAGCACTTTGGGAGGCCGAGGCAGGTGGGTCATGAGGTCAAGAGATCGAGACCATCCTGGTCAACATGGTGAAACCCCGTCTCTACTAAAAATACAAAAAATTAACTGGGCATGGTGGCACGTGCCTGTAATCCCAGCTACTCAGGAGGTTGAGGCAGGAGAACTGCCTGAACCCAGGAGGCGGAGGTTGCGGTGAGCAGAGATCGCGCCATTGCACTCCAGCCTGGGTAACAAGAGCGAAACTCCGTCTCAATGTGTACATATATATATATATATATATATATATATATATAAACTTTTCTTGAGAAGCCTGGGGGTCCTTCCCCAAGGAAGGAACACAGAGAAAACATATTTCAAGCTTTAAGACTGGAAGTGTCCATTTCTATCTTTTTTTTTTTTTAAACATGTCTCTACTAAAAAAAAAAAAAAAAAAAGTTAGCCAGGTGTGGTGATGGGCACCTGTAGTCCCAGCTACTCAGGAGGCTGAGGCAGGAGAATCGCTTGAACCCAGGAGGCGGAGGCTACAGTGAGCCAAGAACTCACCATCACATTCCAGCCTCAGCAACAGAGGGAGACTCCAACTTAAAAGAAAAGAAAAGAAAAGCAAGCCTGTCTATGGGACCACTGGGTGGGTTTCTATTGCAGTCACTGCTGTGCGCACTGTGGCCCAGGTGGGCACACATGATCTCGTTATGGGGTTGTTATGTCCTTTCTACAGGTGGGGCTCTGAGAGCTGAGATTCGAACCCAGGTTGCCTGAGTCCACACTGCACCCTCTGCCTACTGTGGCTGGATCCCAGGAGCTACCTTGCAGCCAAGGCAAAGCCCTTTCCTGTCCTGCCCAGGGAATCTCAGCCCACCTCAGACCCAAGGCTGCCCTTAGCTTCCTTGGGGCAGACCTCCGTGAATGTCGCAAGAGCCCATAGTGGGGCGGGGGCTTCAGGCTCAGGCTGTGGATGCCTCCTGTCCCCACTCCCTCCCTGTGCTGTGGCGGGGAGGGGACAGGGATCAGCCTGCGACTTCTAAGCATGCACTCACACCGGTAGAACACCATCACTCCCGGAATAGAGGCTCTCGTCTGGTCCTGCTTCTGGTTGGGCCTGCAGTTTGCGAATTTGGACACGCGTCAGAACCCCGGGAGAACACAGCTCACTAGACCCAGACCAGAGGGGCTGGTGCTGCCAGCCCAGGAACCCTATTCCAAGCCACTGGGCATGGCTGTCCCTGGCAGCGATGAGGCAGGGATGTGGGCCAAGCTGAGGACTGGTGCAAGGGCACGGGTCGGGGAGGGCCCACTTCTGAGCAGCTGCCCACTGCCAGCCCAGAGCCCAGTGCGTCGCACAAACCCTCCCACTGTCCCTCAGCATGAGGCAGGTGTCCCTCCGCTCTGACTTTTCCAGAGTCATCAGTATGGCATGCTGGAAACAAACACACTGTAAACACACCATTTTTAGTTACTTTCCTTGCATCAATCCGTGAAGGGAAGAGCCCTACAGAGGACTCTGTCCCAAGCCCGAGAGTCAGCCCACATGTTTTTATGCTAGTGGGGATCATTGTGGTCAGGCTGGGGATGTCCTCACCAGGTCAAGTAGAGGGTTGGTGAGCACATTCAGACCAGGAAGTAAGCGAGTGTCGCCTTCATCTCGATCAAGGATATGTCATCAGGGGCCAGACACGGTGGGTCACACCTGCAGTCCCAACACTTTGGGAGGCCGAGGCAGCGGATCACTTGAGGTCAGGAGTTAGAGAGCAGCCTGCCCTACATGACAACACCCCATCTCTACTAAAAATACAAAAATGAGCCAGTGGTGGTGCATGCCTGTAATCCCAGCTACCTGGGAGGCTGAGGCATGAGAATTGCTTAAACCTGGGTTTGGAGTGGGTGGAGATCTCGCCACTGCACTCCAGCCTGGATGACAGAGTGAGACCTTGTTTCAAAAAAAAAAAAAAAAAAAAAAAAAGATACGTCATCAGGGACAGTAACCTTGAAAAGCAGGGGTCCCAGGTGACCTTATTTGCAGAGAATGCAACTGCAGACAGCAGGCAGGGAAGCTGAAGTTTCACCATGCCCTTTGCTCTCTGCCCTCTGCCTCGACCACAGTCTGTCTGATCTGAAGGTCATCTGTGCCGCACAGTCTGACAACGCTGGTCTCCACAGCTGCTTCTCCTTCCACATTTCCATGGAATCCTGTTTGGCAGCAAAACTCTGGTTCCATTCCTACCTTTTAACTGAGGCCTATAGGAAAGATTTGGAAGCTGAAATGTGGTAGTCCAAGGAAGTGGTCGTGGAGTTCTGGGAGCAGGGGGCTGCCAGGGAATCAGCACTGTGTGGGGGACGGCCCCTGGGACCCCCTGGTTCCATCGAGAACAGGTAGGGGCTGGCGCGGTGGCTCATACCTATAATCCCAGCACTTTGAGAGTCTGAGGTGGGCAGATCACCTGAGATCAGGAGTTTGAGACCAGCCTGGCCAACATGGTGAAAACCCCTCTATACTAAAAATACAAAAATTAGCTAGGCATGGTGGGGGCACCTGTAATTCCAGCTACTCAGGAGGCTGAGGCAGGAGAATCACTTGAACCCAGGAGGTGGAGGTTGCAGTGAGTGAAGATGGAGTCATTGCACTCCAGCCTGTGTGACAGACCAAGACTTGGAGTGTCTCAAGAAAAAAAAAAAAAAAGAAAAGAAAAACAGGTAGGAGGTGAGGTGTGTCCTCATGGCTGGGCACGGGGGCGGGGCTGGCCTGCCACAGGGATTCGTCCTGTGGCCCCTGCTGCTCAGGAAGTGGATCCTAAGGCGCAGAGTCGCCTGATTCCTCAGTTCCCAGCTCCACATTTAAGGCAGGTCTGGCCACGAGCCAGGCCTCAGCATGTGACCCTGGGCCTCGCTGTGGCGTGGCTGCCTGTCCTGCCTGTGGATGTCGCCTGTGCTGTGCAGAAGCCACACAGCCTCCGGGGCGGCTCCCCAGAATGCCACACTTCCTGTCTCTGGCTCTGATGGCATCTAGGCTGGCAGGGGGCCCAGCCCCAGCAAGCCTGTTGCCGGGCAGAGCCCAGGGCCACAAACAGTTGGGTCTGGCTGAGAGCATTTTATGCGTTGATGAGAACACTTTCCAGCACAAAGGGGCATTTATCAGGCGGGGATGGCATGTCTCGGTCTGCAACACAGGAAACAGAAATGGCCTTTCACGGAGTGCCAGCAGGCTGGGCTCGCCCGCTCTGGAGGGTGTCGGCTTCCCAGCTACTTCTACAGGCTGTGCAACCCATCCATGGTCCCCAGCGAGTTGCTCCGTCCTGGACAGGGCACTCCCTGAGAACGCTCATGCCGCAACTGCAGGGAGAGAGGCAGGGAGGGCAAGGGGAGACAGGGAGAGTGGGAGGAAGGGAGACGGAGGGAGGGACAGAAGACGTGAGAGAGAGAAGGAGGGGGTGGAAACACCGGTTGTCTCCACTGGGACATCCTGCGCCCATGGTTCCCCTTGATGGGGATGGAATTTGTGTCTCGCCTGACAGCAACGGTCGCCACTATAACATGATGTCACCTTCTTTCTCTTAGTAAGGTGAGAGCAGACCGGCAAACACTCCGGGACGTTACTGATGTGTCCCCAAAAATGCCCGTCTCTCCCAGCTCGTACAACTTTGCTTGCGTTATTTCTTCTGCCAATAATGTCTCTCAAACTATGCAGATCGAAAAAGAATTAAGCCCCATTTGACACCTATAAATAATTTATATCATCATAATATGCTGGAAAGCCAATGATAGTAACGTTTTGGAGAGGTTATGAGGCAGTCCCATTACTGGTACAGAGATGGAAAATTCAGAGGCTTCGCTAATTAGGACGTGTTTTCTCTCACATGAGAAGACCCTAGAGATAGCCAATCAAAGGCTGGCATGGCACCCCATAATGTTTCATCCTTTTTTTCTTTTGAGACAGAGTCTTGCTCTGTTGCCCAGGTTGGAGGGAAAAGATACAATCTCGGCTCACTGCAACCTCTGTCTCCCAGGTTCAAGCAATTCTTCTGCCTCTGCCTCCCAAGTAGCTGGGACTACAGGTGTGCACCACCACGCCTGGCTAATTTTTGTATTTTTAGTAGAGACGAGGTTTCACTATGTGGGCCAGGCTGGTTTAGAACTCCTGACTTCAGGTGATCCGTCCAC
Organism: Saimiri boliviensis; assembly: GCF_048565385.1. NCBI lineage: Eukaryota > Metazoa > Chordata > Mammalia > Primates > Cebidae > Saimiri > Saimiri boliviensis. The sequence goes on along the minus strand of NC_133450.1, from coordinate 238,389,956 downwards.
TTTGGGCTCCCAAAGTGCTGGGATTACAGGTGTGAGCCACCACGCCCGGCCTGGGTACATGTTCTTTTTCAGATATAGTTGTAAATATTTTTTCGAGTTCTATATCTTGTCTATTATTTTCTTTTCTTTTCTTTTTTTTTTTTTTTTGAGACGGAGTTTCGCTCTTGTTACCCAGGCTGGAGTGCAATGGCGCGATCTCGGCTCACCGCAACCTCCGCCTCCTGGGTTCAGGCGATTCTCCTGCCTCAGCCTCCTGAGTAGCTGGGATTACAGGCACGCGCCACCATGCCCAGCTAATGTTTTGTATTTTTAGTAGAGACAGGGTTTCACCATGTTGACCAGGATGGTCTCGATCTCTTGACCTTGTGATCCACCCGCCTCGGCCCCCAAAAGTGCTGGGATTACAGGCATGAGCCACCGTGCCCGGCCCTATTATTTTCTTAATAGTGTCTTTTGAGGCCAGGTGCGGTGGCTTATGCCTGTAATTCCAGAACTTTGAGAGGCTGAGGTGGGCGAATCTCAAGGTTAGGAGTTGAAGACCAGCCTAGCCAACATGTTGAAATCCCGTCTCTACTAAAAATACAAAAAATTAGCTGGGTGTGGTGGCAGGTGCCTGTAGTCCCAGCTACTCAGGAGGCTGAGGCAGGAGAATCACTTGAACCCGGGAGGTGGAGGTTGCGGTGGGCAAGAGATAGCGCCCCTGCACTCCAGCCTAGGCAGCAGTGCAAGACTCCATCTGAAAAAAAAAAAAGTTTTAAAGCAGAAGTTTTAAATTTTTGAAGTCCAGTTCACCACATTTTACGGTTATTTCTTCTGGCATCCCGCCCATGAAGTCTCTTTTTCCCCTAAAGTCACCGTATCAGCTCACGACCTCTGAGCTCTAAGCCACCACTCAGTTCCTGCTCTGGAATAACATTTCTTCTTCCCAGCGGGTGCAGGGCCAGCCTTTCCCAACAGAGGGCTCTGGGAGCACCGCAAGAGAAAGGGGTTCTTCTGCAGACTCCCACAGCTGCAGGGTGGGTCCATGGTGTGGGGTGATGGAGCCTGGTGCTGGCCATGAACCCCAAGTGCGCGTCTCCTTTCGACCCTGGCTGGTGACTACCTTTCCATGCCCTCTTGATCTGGAATTCCACGTGCTCCAGGCGTCTGCCTGCACCCCGACTCGCTGCATGACTGGCCAGCGGGGCCCCAGCACCTGCACCCTGGCAGCAGTGGCTGCAGCCCAGCCCAGCCCAGCCCAGGCACACCTGCAGACTTAGCAGCCCGCAAAATCCCATCTAATGCGCCTCAAACACATCTTCCCCGTGGAGTCCTCCTTCCACATGCGCCTTCCTGGTGCCTCCCGGGGCCCCCAAGCACCTGAGTTTTCCTTACATCTTCTCAGGGCTTCCTTCTCCTGACAGCCACAGAGATACTCCTCTATGTCTTCCTCTGGAAGCTTTAGGTCTACGATCAATGCGACACAATTTTTCTTTTGCTGTCTTAACCATGTTTTGTTTTGTGAGGCACAGCCTTGCTCTGTCACCCCGGCTGGAGTGCAGTGGCACCATCTTGACTGACTGCAACCTCCACCTTCCGAGTTCAAGCGATTCTCCTGCCTCAGCCTTCCGAGTAACCTGAATTATAGGCGCCTGCCACCACGCCCGGCTAATTTTTGTATTTTTATAGAGATAGGGTTTCACCATGTTGGCCAGGCTGGTCTCCAACTCCGATCTCAGATGATTCACCTGCCTCAGCCTCCCAAAGTGCTGGGATTACAGGCCTGAGCCACCACGCCTGGACTTAACCATGGTAAGCGTATAATTCAGTAGTGTAAGTATATCCACATTGTTATGAAACAGATACCTAGAGCTTTCTCATCATCCCAAACTGAAACTCAGTCCGCATTCAACACTGACTCCCCATCCCTCCCTCCCCCAGGCCCTGGCAGCCCCCATCCATCTTTCTGTTTCTATGAATGCAACTCCTCTGGGTATCACATGTGTGCGGAATCAGGCAGTATGTGTCCTTTTGTGATAAGCTGTTTCATTTATCGTAGCAGCTTCAAGGTTCACCTGCATGTAGCATGTGCCAGAGTATCCTTTCTTGTTGAGGCTGAATAACAGTCCATCACATGGAGACACCACGTTTTGTTGATCTGCTCATCTGTTGCTGGACGCTCGTGTTGCTTCCGTATCCTGGCTCTGTGGATAATGCTGCTGTGAACCTGGGTGTGCAGATACAAGACCACGTGTCAGTGAGTGCGGCAGGCAGCAATAAGGAGATGGCTTCCCGGTTTCTGCTCGGTGCTAACACAGGGCAGTGGGGCCTAGGGAGGTGACGGGGGAAGGCTGCCGGTGGAGCCATCTGAAGCCTGCACGTGCTGTTTAGGATCTAGAAGGCAAACAAGCAGACAAGTGCAGCGTGGTCTGAGGCTGTGCTTGTCCTGCCCTGGCTGTGCTGGGACCCGAGAGGCATTAGTACTGTGCTCGCCGCCTCCCTGCCTCCCCTCCACACTGTCTCTCACACGCCCCTCCCTCTTCAGTTGACCACAAACCTATTCTCACAAGTGTGCAGTGTGAGAAGGGCTCTTGACTAAGTTAAGGCACAGGCACTGGGCTTGGAAGCTGCTTGAGTGCCCATCCCCGTGCCTGGCACCGCTGCCTGCACAGAGCGGGCAGCCCAGCGTGGGGCCTCCGCAGAACGTCACTGTAGCCTCTCTGCTCACCCGCGTCTATGGAGCCTTTTCCATTCTGGGCTGGCACCCAGAGGGCTTTCCTGCCACCCAAACAGCAGATGGTCAGGAAATGAAGACTCACACTAACATCAACCAGAGGAAAAGCTAATTCAATTGGCAGAATCTGCAGTCAGGAAAGCATGTGGCTGGACACATGTCATCTTCCCCAGGCAGTGCCCTCTGCCAGTGGACTCCCACTGGAAACCATGGGCGGTATGACCTCCGAAGGCCGATGACCCACAAACAACAGCTGGGCAGGTCGGGGCTGGGGTTGGTGGGGCTTCGTGTTCTTTTCTGGGTCAGCTTGTCTCCCAGGCTCGCTGGAGTCCCTGCGCTTCCCGCCTGGCTTCTCTTCTCACTGCTGCAGGCATGGGGTGGCTGGGGGATGCTCAGTCGGAGCAACTGCCATGAGCCAGGCCCTGCGCCAGGGGCTCTGCATGCTTTGTCACTCAGGGCTAAGTGTCACTATGAGTGACACAAACCCCAAAGTACCAGATGCTTAAACAAGACAGACATTGCTTTATCACACAAATGATGTCCAGAGGCTTGCTGTACACAGCTGAGGGGCAGCTCCACATTCTCAGGCTCCTGCTTCCTCCCAGCTTCCTGCTCTGCATGCAGCCTCCACCTCATGGCCTAAGATAGCCGCCTGAGTTCCAGTCATCAAGCTTGCATCCCAGCTGGCAGGAAGGAGGAAGGGAGAAAGGTAAGCTCCGACCCGCAATACACAGCTCAGAGCTTTCTGAACACTTTTCCTCATGTCTCTTGGCTAGAACTTTACCACATGGCCATACTTAGCTACGAGGGAAGCTGGGAGATGCAATTTCTACTCCAGGCAATCGTGTTCTCAACTAGAGTTCAGGGTTTCTATGCCTGAGGAAGAAAAGAGAATGAACGTCGGAGAGCACTTAGACATCTCTGCAACACACACCTCATTTTTATATGTTCTAGTAAGATTTAAAGTTTTAAAACGTATTTATATATCTTGGTTATAGACTAATCACACAGTATGAAATTCAAAATGGTGTATGGTTAACCTCTCCTTCCTGTCCCCAAGGTGCCCAGTGCTAACAGAGGCCATCTAGGCCAGCAACCCTCAGAGGATCCCAGGACCACGGTGCCAGCATCCTTGGAAATGTACTGGAAATGCAGATTCCCAGGCCCCTGGCTCCACCCCACTGATTTAGAAGGTCGGAGAGTGAGGCCAGGAGTCTGTGTTTCAGCAAGCCCGCTGGGGGCTCTGATGCCTGCTGAAGTCTGAGCGCCCCTGGGCTGTGTGAAATCAGCCTGACGCTTCTGTTTCGCGGGTCTCCTGGCCCGCATCTGCACCAAAGGAAACTCACCACTCACATTGCTCTGCCCAAGAGCTTCAGCGAACAACCCTCAGCACCATTAGGAGTTTCCCCTTCCTATTTATTTCTTTTTATTTTATTTTTTGGGATGGAGTTTTGCTTTGTTGCCCAGGCTGCATTGCAGTGGCAGAATCTCAGCTCACTGCAACCTCCACCTCCCAGGTTTAAGGGATTCTCGTGCCTCAGCCTCCTGAGTAGCTGGGACTATGGGCGCCCGCCACCGCGCCCTGCTAATTTTGTATTTGCAGTAGAGATGCGGTTTCACCATGTTGGTCAGGCTGGTCTCAAACTCCTGATCTCATGTGATCTGTCTGCCTCGGCCTCCCAGAGCCCGGATTACAGATGCGAGCACGCCGGGACCCTTTTTATTTTTAATTTTTGAATTCTGATGTTTAAGTAACTATTTACACTTTTAAAAGGCCTCCCAGTCAGATGCAATGACACACACCTATAATCCCAGCACTTTGGGAGGCCAAAGCATGGGGATCACAAGGTCAGATGATTGAGACCATCCTGCCAGGATGGCGAAACCCCGTCTCTACTAAAAATACAAAAATTAGCTGGGTGTGGTGGCGCACGTCTATAATCCCAGCTACTCGGGAGACTGAGGCAGGACTGCTTGAACCCGGGAGGCGGAGGTAGCAGTGAGCTGAGATCACACCACTGCACTCCAGCCTGGCAACAGAGCGAGACTCCATCTTAAAAAAAAAAAAAAAGGCCTCCCAGCCATGCCTGTCCCTCCCTGCTCAGTCCTCCACCCCACCCCCGGAGCCATGGTTATTTATGTATTAGGTCTTGTTTCTTTCTGGAATGTCTTTTTGTAGATGTGTGAAGCAAACACAAACACAGGCTATCTACCCACCGATGGATGAGGGTAGGGACACTCGTCCCAGCCCTGCACTTTGCTTCTGTCTGGGACTCTTCTGTTTGGTGACAGAACCACTGGGCGGGCCCCTGGAGGGTCGGGGGGCACCTTGGGCAACAGGTTCTGCTTGCACCAGGAGCAGGACCATGAAGCTTCCAGTCCTTCAGTTAGAGGTCAGCATGGGGCTGTGGGCTCCAGGAGAGTGACATCCCCTGTCCCATACTCCCCCCACAGGCCCCCAACACTAAATTCCAGATCCTGGTTCCTGGAAGTCCTGCCTGGACACCCCTATTGCTTTCTCTTTTTTTTTTTTTTTTTTTTTTTTGAGATAGATAGAGTCTTTAGATAGAGTCTTACTCTGTCACCCAGGCTAGAATACAGTGGCGCCATCTTGGCTCACTGCAACCTCCACCTACCGGGGCTCAAGCGATTCTCCTGCTTCAGCCTCCCAAGTAGCTGGGATTACAGGGATGCACCACCATCCCTGACTAATTTTTGTATTTTTAGTAGAGATAGGGTTTACCATGTTGCCCAGGCTGGTCTCGAACACTAGACCTTAAGTGATCCACCCATCTCGGCCTCAGAAAGTGCTGGGGTTGCCGGTGTGAGCCACCGCACCTGGCCTTCCCCTACGGCTGTTTTTGTTGTCTTTCTCCCAAGACCACGAGCTTCCCAGGACATGGCCTCTGTTTCTCTTTACTGCCTTGTGCCCGCTTGGCAGGGGATCTGTGCGAGGTACAGCCTCACAAATGTTTGCTGAATGAATGAATGAATGAGTCCGTCAGTCCCTGTTCTAGAGTTCAGTAACTGACTTCATTTCCCTGAGCCTTGGCTTCCTCTGTTGGATGGGGACGAGCATCTTGACCTCCCAGGGTGGTGGGGGGGCGAAAGGAGGAGGGGCTGTGGTCTAGTGCTGGGCCCAGGAGGGGACATGCTCTCCTTTCCTTCCCTTCCTGGTAAAACGACAGGAGCCTTGAGCACAGACACTGGTCTGTCAAGTTGATCGTTCAGAACTCCCCATGCTCTCAGAGCCCGTCATTAAGCAGTCAGCCTTGATAACCAGCCTGCCCGGGCAGGAAGAGAGGGCAGCAGGCACATCCCAGAATGGGGACGACAGGGCTGGAGATGTCCACAGCCACCAGCAGGGGCCGCAGCGCGCCTGGGCTCTGAGAGCAGGCCTGGTGTCGGAGGGGAAAGAAGGTGACCAGGGGCCCGGAGAGGAGGGGCAGGGACTTGGCCAGGGTGTGGCGGATGTAGCCAAAAGATCAATGGCACAGCAGCCGAAGAAAAAAAATAGATCAACTGGATTTCATCGAAATGAAAAACTTTTGAAAAGACAACCCGCAGAATGGGAAAAAATACGATAGGTGACCAATATCCAGAATATATAAAGAAGTCTTTTTTTTTTTTTTTTTTTTTTTTTTGAGACAGAGTTTTGCTCTTGTTGCCAGGCTGGAGTGCAATGGCGCCATCTCGGCTCACTGCAGCCTGCGCCTCCCCGGTTCAAGTGATTCTCCTGCCTCGGCCTCCCGAGTAGCTGGGATGACAGGCATGCGCCACCACGTCTGGCTAATTTTTTTGTATTTTTAGTGGAGACAAGGTTTCACCATATTGGTCAAGCTGATCTCAAACTCCTGACCTCAGGTGATCCACTCACCTCGACCTCCTGGGAATACAGGCATGAGCCACTGTGCCCAACCCATAAAGAACTCTTAAAACTCAACAATAGAAAGACAGACAACCCAACTGGGCAAAGAATCTGAATAGACATTTCTCCCAAGAAGAGATATAAATGGAGAACAAATACAGGAGGCTGCTTGGCATCCTCAGTCACCTGGAAAAAGCACATCAAAGCCACAGCACTATTCTGCCCACACCCTCCAGTATCCGGCGTTAAAATTAGCAGGCAGAGGGCAGGTGTCAGCGAGCACCTGCAGAAGCTGGAACCCCACACGTTGCTGATGGGAATGTAAAATGGTGCCGCCAGAGTGAAAAACCATTTTGGAGATTTCTCAAAAGGTTGAACACAGAATTTCCTTTTGACAGCCAGGCGCGGTGGCTCACACCAGTAATCTTAGCACTTTGGGAGGCCAAGGTGTGTGGATCACTGGAGGTCAGGAGTTCGAGACCAGCCTGGCCATCATGGTGACACCCCGTCTCTACTAAAAATACAAAAATTGGGCTGGGTGCGGTGGCTCACACCTGTAATCCCAGCTACTTGGGAGGCTGAGGAAGGAGAATTGCTTGAACCTGGAAGGCAGAGATTGCAGTGAGCTGAGATCACGCCACTGCACTCCAGCCTGGGCAACAGAGCCAGACTCTGTCTCAAAAAAAAAATAATAATACAAAAAATAGCCAGATGTGGTGGAGACTCACACCTGTAATCCCAGCTACTCGGGAGGTTGAGGCAGGAGAATGGCTTGAACCCAGGAGGTCGAGGTTGCAGTGGGCCGAGATCACACCACTGCCCTCCAGCCAGTGTCACAGAGTGAGACTCTGTCTCAACAACCTCAACAACAAAAAAGAATTACCTTTTGACCCAGTAATCCACTTAGGTATGTAAAAAAACATGGAACATGAGTGTTTATTACAGCATTGCTCACAATCACCAAAAAGCAGAGACAACTCAAATGTCCACCAGCTGGTGAATGGATGAACAAAATGTGGTTTATTCATTCAGCGCAATGTTCTTCAGCTGCAAGAAGCAATGAAGTACTGATGCAGGCTAAACACAGATGAGCCTTGGAAACAGCTCAGATGAAAGAAGCCAGGCACTAAAGGCCACATACTGCATGATTCCATTTATATGAGATAGGCAGAATTAGCTAGTCTATAGACAGACAGCAGATTCGTGGACGCCAGGGGCTGGGGAGGGGGTGATGGTCTTTAGGGGTGATGAAAATCTTCTGGACTTAGTGGTGATGATTGCACAACTTTGTAAGTATACTAAATCACACCGAATTACTTTAAAATGATGACATTTATGATGTGTGAATTATATCTCGATAAACTGTGTTGGTCAGCTTGAGGATTTTGTAGCAGATCGTTGGGCATTTCCCCGCAATGCTGGCCTCTTGGCAACCTCCAGGAAGCTGTTATGCATTTCTGCCCAATTTCCGGACCTTTGGACCTTCCTAATTCACGTTCTCATTCATTCACCCAGTGATTCTTCCTCTGGGCTGGAATGTAATGGCCTATCTGGTGGTCAGCAGTGTGTCCAGGGAGGCACAGCTGAAGGGACTAGTCACTGTCCCAGGGCAGTGACAGGACAGATGTGAATGCAATGCAAGGCACCTCGGGGCAGACACCTGTCAGGGACTTGGGAAGGGCTTCCTGCGTCTGCTGGAGGTTGGACCTGACCGTCCTGACTTTTTGCGTCATGTACAACTTATGCACATTTGAAAAACAATTCCAAAGTTAAAAACAACATCTCTGAGTAAATTAACGAATTCAGCAGAATAACAAATGGATGTTGTGTTACAAGTGGCCTTGCTGCAGAGCCACCACCCAAAACTGTGTCCCTTTCAGGGTGGCTGGCAGGCCCGAGGGCCATGAGGAGGAGCATGAACAAGCCTGGGGGTCTCTGCTGATCCCTGCCTGGAGTTGGGTCTCCTTGGAGGTTGCCTGGTGACCTGTGAGATGGGGTTGTGGCTGGCAGGAACCCAGGCATAAACTAAGTGCCAGGCCATCTCAGCAGCCTCCCCTCATGGGCAGTGGGAAGATGCCAACTCGGTCTCAGCACCCCTCAGTGCCCAGGGTTTAAGAAGGGTGGATTGGGCCGGGCGCGGTGGCTCACACCAGTAATCCCAGCACTTTGGAAGGTCGAGGCAGGGTGGATCATGAGGTCAAGAAACTGAGACCATCCTGGCCAACATGGTGAAACCCCATCTCTCCTAAAACTACAAAAAAAAAAAAAAAAACAGCTGGGAGTGGTGGTGTGGGCCTGTAATCCCAGCTACTCCAGAGGCTGAGGCAGGAGAAGTGCTTGAACTCAGGGGGCGGAGGTTGCGGTCAGCTGAGATCACCCCACTGCACTCCAGCCTGGTGACAGGGTGAGTCCCCGTCTCAAAAAAAAAAAAAAAAAAGGAGTGGATTCAGCAGTTTGGGGGTCTTGGGTGCATAGAACTACAGTAGCTGATCCTCCTATCATGCAGCCTGGGCCTCCAGCTCCAAGCCCTGCAGATGTCCACTCTGTCCCCTCAGTGACCTTGTGGAGCCAGCAGTCCCATCACACCATTTACAGACAGGAAACTGAGGCCCAGGATGTGAGGTCGTGACAGTGCCCCCAGACTAGAGCATCTCTTCCTCAGGCAGGTGTGGCCTGGAGAGGCCTCGGGTAGGACTTGAATGGAGGCCACCAGGCCTCCGGTGTCACACTTCCCACTTCCAATGGCCACAGCTCCAGCCCCTGTCTTGGGCTCAGGGGTCACCTTCAGAGCCTGGCAGAGGTCTCAGCATGATTCACCTCCAGCGGCTCAGGTCCTGCTGAGGACTGTCGGGGCGCCTGGGGCGAGCACCGCCCAGCCCTCATGCTCAGCCCCGTCGTCGAGGGAGACCGTGACGCTTTAACTGAAGGGTGACTCCGGCAGGGCTGCAAGCACAGAGGAAGGTGGCCGGAGAGCCCTGCCGGAGCCTCTCTTTGCAGAGGTGAGTTTTCAGTCGGCATCTGACCAAGGAGGCAGAACCTGCCATTGAGTACTGAGGACATGGGTGTCGGGAGCAGGGAGGGAGATGGGCCCAGAGTCCACGGCTGGGCTCCTGGGTTCCTTGGTGTCCTCCCTGCCATCCAGCTTTTCCCTGGGCACGCTGGTGATAGGCCAGTGGGGACGGGGACATGGGCCTAACGGAGCTGTGGAACAGCGAGGGCCGGGACAAGCCCCGTGCACCACAGAGCCTCACTTTCCCCTCGGTAAGCCGCCGTCGTGGGGAGAGCTTCCGCAGTGGGGCACCGCCAGACGCTGACTCTTCCCCACATCCCCTGCAGGAGGTGCCGGTGTTGTTCCCGACTTCCGATAGGGAGATGGTGGAGCCCCGGTTTGAGCCCTGGTGGGCAGGGTGCCCAGCCTGTCTTGGCTATGGGCAGGTGCCAGGTCCACACCGTGCTGCGCACAAGCTGAGGGCAGGCTCATGTTGCGGCTGAGGCTCTCTCCTTCCCACGGCCACACACCGAAAGGCTAGGCGGACTTGTCCTGACAGCCATGCCTCATTCAGGCGTCCCCACACCAAGGATTCATGTTGGAGCCCTGGGCCCTTATGGTGGGGCAGGAGGATCCCAGCCCTCGTGTGGGCAGTTGGCAGAAAAGAGATAAGAATGGCCCCTGACCTGTGGGAAGACTGCTGAGCCCCCCTTGTAACAAAGGACCTGGAAATTACTGCTCTTCTCCTAATCCCAAACTCCATTAACGCTCTCCATGGGAGAGGCTGCGGAACGGACGCTTCCCTGCCTCCGCTGCAGGGAGTGTGAATTGGTACAATCTCTCTTGAGTACAACCTGACAAAAGCTATCAAAATTACAAATGCGTAAACTTTTCGACCCAATAACTTCGTTTCTAGGAATTCATCCTACAGAGGGGCATGACATGCGCAAGTCACAAGCTCATTGCAGCCTTGTTTGCAAAAGCAGAATAGGCTGTTTACGTAAACCACAATCCCGCTGGCCAGGGGGAATGCTACTCAGCTGTCAAAAAGAACACGGACCCCTCATGTAGACAGTGTAGATCTCTGAAGCATAGTGTTAGGCTGAAAAGGAAGGACCGAGCAGCGGCTTCTGCACGCTCTTCTTGTGTGAGCAAATGAGGAAAATTAAGCATCTGCACTCTTGTTCGTGTGTAAATGCCAGAAACAAGAGATGGAGTTACGTATCAGTGGGTGTGTGGTGGGGAATCAGGTAAGGGGTGTGAGAGAGGTTTTCTCTTTCATACCTCTTTATACTTTGTTTTTTTTTTTTGAGACGGAGTCTATTTCTGTCTCTCAGACTGGAGTGCAGTGGCATCGTTTTGGCTCACTGCAGCCTCCGCCTCCCAGGTCCAAGTGATCCTCCTCTCTCAGCCTCCTAAGTAGCTAAGATTACAGACATGCGCCACCACATCTGTTTTTTCTTTGTTTGTTTTTTTTGCGTTTTTAGTAGAGACGGGTTTTGCCATGTTGGCCAGGTGCTTTTGAACTTCGGGCCTCAAAGTGATCCACCTGCCTTGGCCTTCCAAAGTGCTGGGATTACAGGCGTAAGCCACTGTGCCTGGGCATACCTTCTTATATTTAATGACAGTAATAATTAAAAGATTTCTCACAGTCTCTCCTCTTGTGCCTTGGGAAAGTTGTTTTTGTTTTTTGTTTTGAGATTGAGTCTTAGTCTTTTATCGCCCAGGCTGAAGTGCAGTGAGTGACATGATCTTGGCTCACTGCAACCTCCGCCTCCCGGGTTCAAGTGATTCTTATGCCTCAGCCTCTCGAGTAGCTGGGATGACAGGCACCCGCCACCATAATTGGCTAACTTTTGTATTTTTATTAGAGACGGGGGTTTCACCATGTTGGCCAGGCTGGTCTCAAACTTCTGACCACAGGTGATCTGCCTGCCTTGGCCTTCTGAAGTGCTGGGATTACAGGCATGAGTCACCACACCTGGCCTTAGGAAAGTTTTATAGCAGACATCCAATAGAGTACGTTACTTTTGTTATCCTTATTTTAAAAAACCCCCAAAACTTTTAACATTTATTCGTTTGTAGTTCCTAAAGTCACATGGTATAGCTGTAGCTGCCCATCTGAAAATGCCAGAAAAGCACCAAGAAAAAAAGAAACTTTTCCAAATAGAAATAACACAGATAATATTCAGTATGGTTTCTTGCAGTACTTTTCTCTGAGATCATTTCTTTGATCTTTTAATAATTGTTCATGCTGGGCGCGGTGGCTCACGCCTGTAATCCCAGCACTTTGGGAGGCTGAGGCAGGTGGATCACGAGGTCAAGAGATGGAGACCATCCTGGTCAACATGGTGAAACTCCGTCTCTACTAAAAACACAAAAAATTAGCTGGGCATGGTGGTGCGTGCCTGTAATCCCAGCTACAAAGGAGGCTGAGGCAGGAGAATTGCCTGAACCCAGGAGGCGGAGGTTGCGGTGAGCCGAGATGGCGCCATTGCACTCCAGCCTGGGTAACAAGAGCGAAACTCTGTCTCAAAAAAAAAAAAATTGTTCATTGAGTTTCTGTGTTACACCAAACTCTCTCATAGTGCCGGGAACCTACTGCCGAGTATATCAGTGAACATTTGCTGCAGTAACAAACAATCTCAGAACCCCAGTGGCTTAGGATGACAAAGGTTGACCTTTCGTACAGTTTATGTGTGGGCTCCGTGAGCACTACACTCTGCTCTCTGTACCTTCCCATCCCAGAGCTGGGCTGGGCAAGGAGTAGCCACCATCTGGAGGAGCACAGGGACCAAGAGAAACTGCAATCTTACCTGAAGCTGCTGCTCGTGCTGGTGCACAGCCTCCTGCCCCGGGGACTCTGGGCAAAGAGAGGCTCCCCTTGATGTTCCTTTCAGGGGGTGAGTTGGGGAGCATCTGCCCCAGGCAGGAACAGCCTGAGGACACATGACGAGGAGGAATATATAATCTCCCTACAGTGGAGGGGACAGATGAATGGCAACAACATTGCCACCTTCCTCAGTGAGCAAAAACTAATAAAGGTAGCGCCTCTTCCAAATAACAAAGTGGTACTGTTTTACAAGCACGACTCCATGCCTTTCACAAGTTCCTTACGACCATCCTCAGCCAGCGATTCCAGATTCCATCTATAGGACATGTCCTGTTCTCAGCCCCAGGCCCTCTGGTCGGTACCTGTGACTGCTTTTTTTTTTTTTTTGAAATGGAGTCTCACTCTGTTGCCGAGGCTGGAGTGCAATGGCACCACGATCTTGACTCACTGCAACCCCCACCTCCTGGGTTCAGGTGATTCTCCTGCCTCAGCCTCCCAAGTAGCTGGTACTATAGGCATGTGCCACCAAGCCTGGCTAATTTTTGTATTTTTAGTAGAGACGGGGTTTCACCACGTTGGCCAGCTGGTCTAGAACTCCTGACCTCACATGATCAGCCCACCTTGGCCTCCCAAAGTGAGCCACCACACCCGGCCTCCTTTGTCCTTTGGAATAACTCTTAGATAAACATCTTTATGCTTTAATCTCTGTTTTCCTGGGGATAAGTTCCTAGAAGTAGATGAAAGAGTAGGAAAACGTGGGAGACTTTTGCCAAATTGCAGTGACACAGCGGGCCCTCGGCTTGCCAGTCCTCCGCCAACGCTGGACCTTATTGGATCAAGAAGAGCTAAACTCATGTGTGAAGATGTCTATTTGCCTTCATTGCCTCACAATTGCTCCCGGTGAGACCACACTGCGTCTTCCGGGTTTCTGACCCTTTCGTGACTCCTCCTTTCTTTTGGGAGTTTGGTCTTCACTGTACTGATCTGCCTGAGCTTCTTGCCTATTAAAAATGCCCTCTTATGTTTCACATCTTTTTCTCGAATAGACGGTTGCCTTTTAATATCATTTCTTAATATATTTAAAGTAGGTCAGGTGTACCTTTTCCTTTTAAAAATCTCTCCCATCCTACCGCCATTGCTCTTGTGTTTAGAGACACTTCCCAAATCTGGCTGACGTTCACAGATAACTAACTCCCTCTGGGCTGGCCACCTGGGAGCCTGGAGACCTGGTTCTATGGTGACCTGCTCGCTGGCGGCCCTTGGGCAGCTGTCTTTGCCTCTCTGGGCCTTCGGTTTCTCCACCTGTCAAAAGAGCAGGATGTCCAGCCCGGGCATTTGGGGAGAGGCCGGGGGCTCCTTTCTGTCTCTCACCTCTGCAGCCAGGACACCCACTGGCTTTCTCTCTCTGACCCCCGGACTGATCTGACCTCTGGCCTGGCCTGACAGTCATTCCTCAGCTTCGGATCCAAGGTCCCTCCCCCCTCCCCTCCAATCCCACATCATCAGAGACGGGCAGCCAAAGTACTCTTCAAGCCCCGCAAAGCATAAGCAAAGAATAAGCCACCCCGTGTCTCACAGCCTTGCAGGCTCCAGGGCTCTGCCCCAGCCTGGCCTGTGACGACCCATGTGGGAAAACACCCAGGGTCCCGGGCAGCTAGGGAGTAGCCTGCTGCCACCCTGCAGACATCACTGCTTTTCGGGTCTTTATTTAAAACAAAGAAGACTTCCGGCCTCGCCAAACCAATTATCTTGCAAAACAGCAATTCTTTTCTAAGATCAATATGTATTTGTTCATCAAAAGGGTCACTGCTGTGGTTTATTGATCAGTGACTTCCTTGAGCAGTTCACATAAAACCTTTTGGAGAAACATAGGTTTCCATTCCAAAGGTCCCAAGAGACTGTGACTCCTTTGCAGGCATGTGCTAAGCACGGAGCCTGGGAGTACAGGGCTGGCATTTGATGGGCACCTCCTGTGTGCCAGGTCATCTGGGGGCTCTCCCATGACCCCCTCCATAGCCCTATTTAGTGCGCTATTTAACAGACCAGAAAACCGAGGACAAGAGAATAAGAGCCATGCCTGGGAACCCCTAGGAGTTAGTGGAGACCTTCAAGGTGAGCCAAGCCAGCCTCCTCAAGATCAAGGTCATGGGAAGGTGGGACAGCTGAGCTTCCCTCTATTCCAGCACCCTGCCCTCTGATCCCAGTCTGCCAAATCAGAGCACTCCAGCCCTGTCCACGGGGATTGGTTTAGGGATGAGCAAATCCCTAAATCAGCCAATAAGATTCCACTCTAGACTTCTCCTGCGCTGCAGAGGCCAGGCCAAGAAGGTCACGTAGGAGCTGCTGTGGTCATGGGTACCCCTCACGAGGGAGTTGGACCAGGCATGACCCCTCCATGGAAGGAAGTGGAGCTGAAAGAGGGAAAGGAAACACTTGCGTGCCTGGATCCAGCCACACCTGAAGTTCTTACTGCTCACCTGATTTTTCACTCTAGGAGTCAATGAATTTCCTTTTTGGCTTAAGCCAGTTTGAGCTAGTGTTTTGTCACCTGCAACCAAAAATGTTGAGATGTGCACTAGAGTAAGGACACATACTAGAATCAGTGGTGTCTCTCCATTAGAGCTCAAGAGTGTTTGAGCAGAGAGTTGGGCCTGCAGCCGTGTGTAGGTCACTCGTTAGGGGAACAGCCCAAAAGATAGCCAGGGACACACGGAGGCAGAGACGGTAGCATCTGAAGACAGTCACTGCAGGCAGCAGGGAGAGAAAGCAAAAAGCAGATGTGGCAAAACCTCAAAAGTTTTCTTGAGGGTCTGAAACTCTTCAAAATAAAAGTTGAGCTGGGCAAGGTGGCACACATCTGTAGTCCCAGCCACCTGGGAGACTGAGG
Organism: Saimiri boliviensis; assembly: GCF_048565385.1. Taxonomy (NCBI): domain Eukaryota; kingdom Metazoa; phylum Chordata; class Mammalia; order Primates; family Cebidae; genus Saimiri; species Saimiri boliviensis. The sequence continues at coordinate 238,374,666 of NC_133450.1, read as the reverse complement.
CAGGAGGATCACGTGGGCTCAGGAATTCGAGGCTGTATTGTGCTATGATTGTGCCTATGAAGAGTCACTGCACTCCAGCCTGGATGACATGGTGACCCGCTCACCTCTTAAAATTAAAAAGAAAAAAAGTTGAGTTAAGCAAAAACAACTCTGCTGCCAGTCTCGTTCTAGCTGACGATGGGGAATGCCAGGAGGTGTGGTGTGGGGAGCGCTGCATCTCCCTGCTGGGCACCCTTAATTCTTGGACCTCAGCCTCCTGACTGGCTCAGGACCATCTGCCTCAGTGTGCATACGCTCCCCAGGTACCAGCACGTGACCACGGGCAGGTGACTTTGACTTAGTGTCACAGATAGTGTCACAGAGCCTGGCTTCCTTATCTGCAAACCCACCTCTGTCAGAGACCCTTCTCAGTGCACGTTCACATGCTCTCATTTTTGTCAACCCAAGAGGTAGAACCTGGCATCGTGAGGGCTGTCGTTGTGGTTTCAATTGGCAGTTTTCTCTTCATAAGCAAAGTTGCACATTTTCATACCTAGGAGCCATTTGTATTGCTTTTCTGAGCAGAATCACAGTTCCTACTTCACAGGGTCACTGTGGGACCTTAAATCGGCATGTGTACATCTGGTCTGGACCAAGCCGGTCCAGAGGGTGACAGTTATTACTATGGAATGTTGGAGGAGCATGTCCTGTGACTGGGTGACTAATCCGGGTCTGCCCTTGACCATCAGGCTGGGTGGCACAAAAGTCACCTGTGTGTCTGGTCTACGTGGACCCTTTGTGGTCCACACCTCACATGGGATCTGTAATCTGCCAGCACTGAGTAGGAGGTGGGAGCGGGGCATGGTGGAAGGGGGGCATGCCCCAGCCCGGCCTCAGCAGAATGTGCTCACAGTGAGAAGGCTCGGATCTAGGACCCACCCTGACCAGCACCCAGCACCCAGCACCCATGCTATGGTCCCCTCTGGGCCACTGCCCTATGCCTGGGACCAGTGGTCCTGTAGAGACCCCCTGCACGGGCTGCCTGAAGCCAATGTACTGGCTCCAGGAAAGGCTGTTCTGCCCACCCACCCTGCACGTTGAATGGCCAGGGCCTTACACCCCAGACCACTGAAATGAGATGTGACGATAACGCAACCCCCGCACACACAACTCAAAGGATAAGATGAGCCCTACAGCAACAGAAGGGAGAGACCAAAGGCAAGTCACTCAAAATGAAATAGTCTGTCCTTGAGCCTGTACACGGGAATGCTCAATTGCACATTCCAGAACCCCGCCTCAGAGACCCCACGCATTTGTGACTTTCCTTGCTGCAAACGGTGGATGGCGGCCCCCAGCAAAGCATGGGAGGGTCTTTCCCCACGGCCAAGCCTCTCAGTGCACCTTCACACTTCCTGGTTTATGCTAGCCCAATAGGTAGAACTTGGAGTCATGAGGGCTGTCATTGTGGTTTCAACTGGCCATTTTCTTTTCATGAGCAAAGTTGTACTTTTTTATATCTAGGAGGCTTTTTTCTTTTTGAGACAGAGTCTCACTCTATTGTCCAGGCTGGAGTGGTGTGGGGCAATCTGAACGCACTGCAACCTCTGCCTCCTGGGTTCAAGCAATTCTCCTGCCTCAGCCTCCGGAGTAGCTGGGGTTACAGGCACGTGTGTACGTGTGTGTGTGTGTGTGTGTGTGTGTGTGTGTGTGTTTTAGTAGAAACAGGGTTTCACCTTGTTGCCCAGGCTGGTCTTGAACTCCTGAGCACAGGCAATCCACATGCCTCGGTCTCCCAAACTGTTGGGATTACAGGTGTGAGCCACCACACCCATCCCATTTGTATCGCTTTTCTGTTAATTCTCGACTTACGTTTGTCCCTTTCTCTCATGGGTTGTCGGTCTTCTGCGTCCTATTTAGTGCTGCACTTTCTAGGGCTTTGTTGGTGATTTTGCTGTTTCGAATGGCTGCAGGCACTGTGCTGAAGAGCTGCCCTGTGCTCTTAAGCATAGAGAAGCTGTGATGTGCCTGGGGGAGAAAATATGTGTTAAACAAGCTTCCTTCATGTGTGAGTTATGGTGCTGTCAGTTACAGTGCTGTTGACAGAGGTTCTGTGTTAATGAATCCACTGTCCATCCAGAAAGAGGAGAGAAAATTTGCCAATCGGTACATGGAGCTGATTGGAAAGTCTGTTGTGTCACCCTGGGACACATGGTCTGGGATTCGCGAGTTCAGTGTTTGCGGAGACTCTAAAGCCTGACTCCCCTGGATCCAAGGATCAACTGTATAAGCTGTAGATCCAGCTCCTGGATTGTGTGGCATTCTTAGGAAGCCCTCCCTCTTGGATCCTCTAGGAAATGACATTGTCTTATCATCTTTTCTTCGTCTCCTAAACCTGGACTCTGTGTTCCTCGTACGGGCAGCTTCCCTGCTGTCCCAGGTGGGTGGCGCCTCCCACGCAGTCTGGCATGCGCTGCAGTCATTTTCCTAGGTGAGCCCTGGGCCGTGTGCACAGTAGGCCAACAAGTGTTTGATGTAGGCCTCACGTCCACCTAGGTACACCTTCAGTTTGAATGAGCCAGGCACTTCCAGGGACAGGCACAAGCAATTTGGACAGAGTCTGCTGGAAAAAACCAGAAATCAGGCATGCAAGTTCATCAATACATGGAAAAAACCCTCTTCTATATTCACATGGAGAATGATGCGGCCCCTTTGGGGGTTCTCAAGGGGACTTGGTCAGCTCCAATTGCCAGGCTGCCTGGGGCCCCACTGAGCGCAAATTGGAAACTCTGGGCAGGAGAGACCCCTGCCAGCCCCAGGCCTGAGTCAGCTCCCCTAGTGGGAGGACAACCCGGCCTTGGCCGCGGCCAGAGCCTGCCTGGACGACCCCGCCAAGCCCGTTGTGTGGGGACAGAAACTGGTGGCTGCTCAGCTCCTGGTTTCTGCTCTGTTCTCACAGAACCCCGCCAGTTCCGTGGCCCTGACACCCCTGTTGCTGTGTTCCCTGAACCTCTGTGTCCACCTGCACCCAGGCAGATTGGAACGGGTGGCCGTTTCTCTCTCTGTGGGCAGGCACTGCCGGCAAGGCAAGGACAAGGGAGCTGGGGGCTCCCAGCCAAGGCAAGAGTTAGCCCAGAGTCAAGAGGACAGCAGCAGCTGGTGCCCCCAAGGTGCCCCAGGACACCTGATGGCCAGCTCTGCATCCTGCAAGAGCCAACACATCCGCCTTCTTCTGGGGCTGCTAAGAACTTCCCTGGGAATCTCTCACAACCTGGGACTCAGCACCTCCATTGTCCCTTTGACTAATGAGGAAACTGACATTCAGATAAATTAACCAGCAGGTCGAAGGTCACAGCCAGTGGGCGGCACCAAGGCTTAAATCAGAGCCAGGAGCCTCCAGTCTCAAGTTTTGAGCTGCATTCGACACTCTCTGCTGAGCCTCTTCCTTCATCTCACAGCCTCATTGGGAGTCTGTCAGCATCCCCCGTCTAAAAATACGGGGGGCGGTGGATGGAACTGCCTCTTGTCTGAAATGCAGACGGATGCACAAGGGCAGAAGCATTCACTGACAGCACTTTGGTGTATTTCCTTCCAGCGTTTCTTCCTGTCTGTTGTCACTTCACAGTATCTCTAAGCATTACACAACTCCAAGAAGAGCATTTAAGTGGCTCAGCAATTTTTTTTTTTTTTTTTTTTTTTTGAGACGGAATCTGTTGCCTAGGCTGGAGCTGGAGTGCAGTGGTGCAATCTCGGCTCACTGCAAACTCCGCCTCCTGGGCTCAAGTGATTCTCCTGCCTCAGCCTCTTGAGTAGCTAAGATCACCAGTGCCCACCACCATGCTTGGCTAATTTTTGTATTTTTAGTAGAGACGGAGTTTCACCATGTCGGCGAGGCTGATCTTGAACTCCTGGTCTCAAGTGATCTGCCCGCCTCCGTCTCCCAAAGTGCTGGTATTACAAGTGTGAACCACCTTGCCCAGCTCGACCGTATTTGATTATGTAGGAAGAGCACTATTTCCTTAACTATTTATATTATTCATAATTTTTTTTATAAATAATCCTTCAGTGAACATCTTTATACAACGCTATCTGCTTTGCTGGTCGCTTTATTAATGTAAATTCTCCAAAAGAGAAGTACTGACTTAAAGGGTCAGAACAATTTTTAGGCTCTTGCTCCGGTCACAAGTTGCTTTCAGAAAGCCTGTGCCAGTCTACACAGCTGACTCCATTTAAAGGCAGTGGGTATAAGACTGGTCATAGGCTGAGCTGGGGCTGGCACGAACTGTCAGGGCCAAGGGGAAAGGCCACATTCAGGGTCTCAGCAGCGAGTGGCTATGCTGGAGGGCAGTGAACACACAGGATTGGGCCTGGAGTTAATGTAGAATTAAAGGAGGGTCATAACTTAACTGTCTGTCCATAAGAGAGGCGTCTCAAGAGAGAAGCCTTGAGGGAACACAGGGCTTGCCACAGAGGCCTAGGGACAGGCTGGATCGAAGCTGGAGGATGGAGTTACAGACAAGCCCCACTGAGCTCACCTCCGGTCTGTCTGACCTGCTACGTGTGGAGCTTGGTCACGATGGGTTCCCTCTCCATGCTGAATTTCCATCTTCGAATGCTGCCACATCCAGGGGGTCCTGAGGGTGAAATGAGAGCATTTTTGCAAAGTATTAGCTCAGCACCTAGCACACACCACGTGCCCAGTAATGGTGGCAATTATTATTGTTATTATCATTATTTCAGCTGTAAGACTTACCTGGGGTTTCACCGTTTACTGGGCTCAACGACTCACCTCCAGCTTCTCAAGATTCCTCGTTTCAGTTCCTGGAGCAAGGAGCTACCTGGTGCAGTTTGGCAGTGATCTGGTCAGTGGAGGCTGAGGGGCAATGATGCCACGCCTGGGGCTGGCCCCCCTTTAGCAGGAGTCCTGGTAGGGATCTCAAATACTTGCCATCCCAGGACATTTGAGGGGCTAAAGCAAAACAGGAAATATGACCTTGTATCTGGTATGAGCCTAATCAAGTAAAATTAAATAATCCCTCTGTAATTAGAAGAAAAATATTCAATCACGTTCGCTTATTTGATCTGCACTCTGGTGTAGACAGCTTCAGACAGATAGATGTGTGCCTGCTGCAGGGCCTGCAGCAGGGATCGTGTTGAGGTAGTGACAGTGGGCATGACTTAAAACACTTTTTTTTTTTGAGATGGAGTTTTACTCTTGTTGCCCAGGCTGGAGTGCAGTAGTGTGATCTCAGCTCACTGCAACCTCTGTCTCCCAGTTTCAAGCAATTCTTTTGCCTCAGCCCCCCGAATAGCTGGAATTACAAGCACCTGCCATTACAACTGGCTAATTTTTTGTATTTTATTAGAGACCAGGTTTCATCATGTTGGCCACGCTGGTCTCAAACTTCTGACCTCAGGTAATCCTCCTGCCTTGGCCTCCCAAAGTGCTGGGATTACAGGCGAGAGCTACCATGCCTGGCCTGTTTTGTAATTTTTTTTTTTTTTTTTTTTTTTTTTTTTGGGACAGAGTTTCACTCTGTTGTCTAGGCTAGAGTGCAATGGGGTGATGTTGGTTCTTTGTAATCTCCGCTTCCTGGGTTCAAGCAATTCTCCTTCCTCAACCTCCTGAGTAGCTGGGACTACAGATGTGTACTACCACGATTGACTATTTTCTTTTCTTTTCTTTTTTGTATTTTAAGTAGAGACAGGGTTTCACCATGTTGGCCACGGCTGGTTTCAAACTCCTGACCTCAGGTGATTCGCCTGCCTCAGCCTCACAAAGTGCTGGGATTACAGAAGTGAGCCACTGCACTTGGCCTTATAATTTATTTATTTATTTTGAGACGGGGTCTCACTCTGTTGCCCAGCCTGGAGTGGAGTGGCGCAATCTCGGCTCACTGCAGTGAAATCCCCTCTTACTAAAAATACAAAAAAATTAGCTGGGTTTTGTGGTGGGCATCTGCAATCCCAGCTACTCCAGAGGCTGGGGCAGAAGAATCACTTGAACCCAGGAGGCAGAGGTTGCAGTGAGCCGAGATTGCACCACTGCACTCCAGACTGGGTGACCAGATAGAGACTCTGTCTCAAAAAAAAAAAAAAAAATAAAATAAATAAAAAATAAAAAAAATTGACTGGGCATGGTGGCTCACGTCTATAATCTCAGCAATTTGGGAGGCTGAGGCTGGTTGATCACCTGAGCTTGGGAGTTCGAAATCAGCCTGACCAACATGGAGAAATCCCATCTCTACCAAAAACACAAAATTAGCCAGGCATGGTGGTGCATGCCTGTAATCCAGGCAGGCGGATCATCTGAGGTCGGGAGTTCGAGATCAGCCTGACCAACAGAGAGAAACCCTGTCTCTACCAAAAACACAAAATTAGCCAGACGTGGTGGTGCAGGTCTGTAATCCCAGCTACTTGGGAGGCTGAGGCAGGAGAATTGCTTGAACCTGGAGGTTTCGGCGAGCTGAGATCGTGCCATTGCACTCCAGCCTGGGCAACAAGAGCAAAACCGTCTCAAAAAAAAAGAAAAAAAAATCATATATCCAGACAACGGAATATTACTTGGACCTAAAAAAGAAATGAAATTCTGATACATGCTACCGAATATGGATGAACCTTGAAAACATGATGCTCAGTGAATGAATGCGCAAAAGGCGTGTGATTGTATGATTGTATGATTCCATTTATGTGAAGTGTCCAGAATAGGCAAATCCAGAGATGGAAAGTGGACCAGTGGGTGCTAGGGGCTGAGGGGAGGTGGGAATGGGGGGAGTTTGCTAGCGGGGACAGGGATTCTTTCTGACGTGATGAAAATGTTCTGGAATTAGATAGAGGTGATGGTTGCACAACACTGAATGTACTAAAATCCTCTGAATCACACACTTTACGAGAGTGAGCTTTATGGTACAGGAATTATGTCTAAATAAAGCTGTTATTTAAAAATCAAAGTGTTTTGAAATTTGGGAGTAAAGAAAATGTTACATAATTTTTTAAAATTATTAAAAACAGAGAAATAAGGACTGTGTTCTAGAACATGGCACCCCCTCCCTCTGCCCTCCAGACCCCTGCCTCTGGCTCTGGTGACCAGATGTCCCTAGCAGCAGCAGGGAAGCAGGCCAAGTTCACCATCCCCTCCCACAGCACACCCACTCCGGAGCTCCCTCTGACCTTCGATGATGGCCCCACATGCTTCCCCATCTCTCTAGGCCCAGATGTCACTCTCCCCTGTGGGCCAACAGGGAACATGTGGCAGTCCAGGCTTGGGGACAATCAAGGAGATGTGGCCAGATTGTCCCTGGGAAGGTCACACCCTGAAGAAGCAGAATCCTTACACTTCCCTGGCTTGCCCTTTATGTGACACGCTCTGCTCTGGACATATGCTGAAAGCAAGTGTCACCCTGGCCGATTCTGGTCCCCAATGAATCCAACCTTGGATATTTCATTGAAAATGTCAGCCTCAGCCGGGCGCAGTGGCTCAAGCCTGTAATCCCTGCACTTTGGGAGGCCAAGGCGGGTGGATCACGAGGTCAAGAGATCGAGACCATCCTGGTCAACATGGTGAAACCCCATCTCTACTAAAAATACAAAAAATCAGCTGGGCATGGTGGCGTGTGCCTGTAATCCCAGCTACTCAGGAGGCTGAGTCAGGAGAATTGCCTGAACCCAGGAGGCGGAGGTTGCGGTGAGCCGAGATCGCGCCATTGCACTCCAGCCTGGGTAACAAGAGCGAAACTCCGTCTCAAAAAAAAAAAAAAAGAAAAAGAAAAAAAAGAGAAAGTGTCAGCCTCCACTCCCTGCTAACACAGCCTCATTTCCAATTCTTGCCAGCCGTGCCCGATGATTTGTCGTGGCCCCTGGGAATATGTCGTGCCAGAGGATGCTGCTGATTTTCCACCACGAATGGGCCAGTGTCAACTCGGCAATCATGGTATGTCCGCTGCTGGCCAGCTAGGCCCCTTAGCTTGTCTCAGGGCTCTGTCCCCTGTCTCTGAGGGACTGGCACCACCCAGTCCTGCACCATCAGACAGGCTGGGGCTGGTCCTGGTGCCTCAGGTGGCTGCTCGCCAGGGGCTGCAGGACTGCTGTTGCTTATTTCCTCCTCGGAGCATGGAGCCCCTCCCTCTGCGGACCTGTCAGTCAACCTTGAACCCCTTGATGCCCTGCTGGGCCCTGCACCTTGAAGAACAGAGGAACTAGATTCTTTATTTTATTTGTTTGAGACAGAGTCTTGCTCTGCTGCTCAGGCTGGAATGCAAAGGCACCATCTCAGCTCACGGCAACCTCCACCTCCTGTGTTCAAGTGATTCTTCTGCCTCAGCCTCCTGAGTAGCTGGGATTACAGGTGTGCTCCACCACACCTGGCTAATTTTTGTATTTTTAGTACAGACGGGATTTCACCATCTTGGCCAGGCTGGTCTCAAACTCATGAGCTAAAATGATCTGCCCATCTTGGCCTCCGAAAGTGCTGGGATTACAGGCATGAGCCACTTTGCCTGGCTGCAGGGTTCCCTGGGCTCTGCTCTTCCAGCACTGTCCTCCCCATCCAATGCCCCCACCAGGGTACCCTCCCCATGGTGTGACCCGGGGGGCACTCGGGCAAGTGTCCTGGCTACACTGGACCTGAGCACTAGATACATTGCCTGACCCCACTGAGAGGCAGGTCTGCCCCAGGGAGCCCCTGTGGAGGAGCTCCCACTGGGCACGGCCAGACGCTGCTCTTCCTTTCACTGAGTGACCCTCGACGGGCCCTGAGGTGAGCAGAGGGAGCGGGGCTGGCCCTGTCTCCCTTCCTCCCTGAGCATTTGTTAAATGCCTCCTGTGTACCAAGACTGTTGGGCATGACCATTATGCCCATCTCACAGATGAGCAAACTGACACCATGGTCCTGTTGCTTGCTGGGGCTCAGCTCCCGGAACTGCATCTGCATGGAGCCGGTGTGCGCCTACACGTGCCCACTGGCTGGATCAGCCCGGAGCATAACCTGGACTTGAGAGAAACCTGTCTCACCAAAGGGGCTCCCTGGCACTGCGGAAGCTGAGGTGACAGCTGTGGGTAGAGGCTACTCTCTCCACTCTGAGGCCTTCAGAAAGTTAGTTAAAGTCGCAAAGTCACTGGCTGAGGCCTCAATGTACTCATCTGTTGTAAAAATCGAAGACAAATCCCAGCACTTTGGGAGGCCGAGGTGGGCAGATCACTTGAGGTCAGGAGTCCAAGACCAGCCTGGCCAACATGGTGAAACCTTGTCTCTACTAAAAATACAAAGTTAGCTGGGCCTGGTGGTGGGCGCCTGCAATTCCAGCTACTCAGGAGGCTGAGGCAAAAGAATCGCTTGAACCCAGGAGGCAGAGGTTGCAGTCAGCTAAGCTGAGATCCCACCACTGCACTCCAGCCTGGGCAGCAAAGCGAAACTCCATCTGAAAAGAAAAGAAGAGAAAAGACCCCAAGAGGACAAATGCTGACATCATGACCCTGGGTCATACAGCCTCCGGACACCCAGCAAAGCAGACCACTGTACTTACACACCCTGTCTTAGCAGCAGGGAGACAGAAGCTCAGAGATATCCAGGCACCTGCCAAAGGGCACACAGCCAGCGCCATAAAGGCCTCATTTCCAAGGTCTGTCCACGGATCCCTCAGGCTCCATCTGCCAGGATGCCAGGAGCTTGCTCCTGAGCCCAGCCTGAGATTCCTTGCAAAGGAAACTGTGGCCTGTCCACTGCTGACTTAGCTGTGCACTCTAATGGTCATGGGTTGGCAGAGAGAATGAGCTCTCCACCATGGAGAGGCCTCGTAAGCAGAGCTGCATGAAATCACCCCTAAGGGCTCAGAGAGTACACAGTATTCTCTCAGGGACAGGCTTCCCCCTACTCCCCACAGCCTGGGCTGCTCCCTGCTGATTTGTGGGTATAGCCATCTTTTCCCACGCATATCTACAAGTGTGGGTGGGCAGCAGCCATGGGTGCTGATGAACCTTCTCCTATGCCAGCAGGTATTTTACCCACACACTGCCAGTATGGCCTGTTGGGAGCAAGAGGAGGCCAGATAGGTGTGTGCTGGTCTCAGAGCGTGCTTAGCTCCGTTCCATCCTGGTTTTCCCTTGGATTGGCTTGAACACACCCATAATGAACAGGTCTGTGGACTTGGCGCTCTTCCAAGATTGACTGAATCCCCAGGGAATAGTTAGCCTTTTTTATTTTTTGAGACGGAGTTTCGCTCTTGTTACCCAGGCTGGAGTGCAATGGCGCGAACTCGGCTCACCGCAACCTCCGCCTTCTGGGTTCAGGCAATTCTGCCTCAGCCTCCTGAGTAGCTGGGATTACAGGCACGAGCCACCACGCCCAGCTGATTTTTTTGTATTTTTAGTAGAGACGGGGTTTCACCATGTTGACCAGGATGGTCTCGATCTCTTGACCTCATGATCTACCCGCCTCGGCCTCCCAAAGTGCTAGGATTACAGGCTTGAGCCACCGCACCCGGCCTAGTTAGCCTTGTAAGGCGGGCAAGCCAGGATGATCAGCCTGCTCTGCAGAGGAGTATACTGAGGCTCAGGGAGGGCCAGGACTTGCCCAAGGTCACTCAGCTGGTTAGGAGCAAGGCTGGGGTTCTTTAGCCTCCAAGGGAAGACAGAAAAGATCCTTCTCCACTTCTAACCTCTACCTGGAGTAGTCCCAAGCCTAGCACACTGTTGAACTACTGGCTCTCTGGGGCAAAAAGTCCTGAGTTGAGGTGTCTGCCAATTTCCATAGCGTAAATACTCCTAGCATTGCTGATTTCAGGCTATAGGGTGGCATTGCCGAACCCAGAGCTGGGAAGAGATGTGCACTGTCGCTCCTCACAGGTTAGTTTCAGCCAGTGCCAGTGCCCAGCGAGGCCCCAGGGAGTCCTGCTTCTCTGGGTAACAGTCGGCTTGGCATGTTCTTCTCAGCATTGTGAAGGTGAAGTATTGCCTCTGTTGGCTTTTGTCACATGACTTACTTTGTGCCAGGGGCTCCAGGGCCAACAGCCCAGGAGCGTCTTTTCATCTCTGGAAGTGTGTGTGTATCTGATGGGGGGTCTGAGATGAGAATACCCTGGTAGCTCCCTTGTGCCTCAGTTTCCCCACCTAGGGTGATGGAGGCTAGGGTGAGGGTGAGTGTTAGCTCAGGGCGTTGCCTGGAGCAAGTCTCAGAACTTAGCAGTACAGTTACTGACACAGCCCCCCTGCCGCAGCAGGGCCAGAGACGCCCCAGAGACAGCTTGTCCATGGGAGTCTAGAGGAGGAAGGAGGAGAGAGAGATCACAGAGGACTTCTCAGGAGAGGTGGCATCTGGAAGGGGTGGGAAGGAAGAACACTTCGGGTCAAGGGGCTTCTGAAAGCCTCTCCATATCCCATCCAGGGCATTCCAGCTCAGCGTCTGTCGTGGAAGTTCTGGGATTCAGAGCATATAACTTCTGCCTTTGGGGCCTCAGTTTGCTCTACTGTAAAATGCGCACAATGATCACCAGTGAGTCCCTGGGTGATGATAAGGCCCTCATGGTTCCCGATGGTGAAGTGAGAGCAGGAAAGGTCACGCTGACCCCCAGCAGGCTTCGCCCCAGGCCGGGCTCCCGAGGATGGCCGTACCCCTGGTCCTTTTCTTCCCAGCCTGCCTTCTGTCCTGGCTCAGGGCTTTGAGGTCTGGCGCGCCGGACGGCGGCGTGCCGAGGTGTTGAGCCTGCTGCCTCCTCTCCGGAACAAACGGGGTCCTCTGCAGTCGACGGCCCTGAGGAGCGTTCCAGAGAGCTTCAAAGGCCAGGAGCGCTGCCTCCAGCAAAGAGCCGCGGGCGGGAGCCCAGGTAGCCCGCCCGCAGGTGGCCGCGCGCGCCCGCCCGCCAGTCCGCAGCCAGGTGGGCGTGCCAGGCCCAGCCCCCTGCGCTGGTCCGGGGCGGGGCGAGCGGAGCCCCGCCCTCCTCGCGCGCCGGGTCGGAGCCGGTGCGGGAGCGGAGCCGCGCGAAGCCGGCCGGAGCACGCGGGAGCGCGGCCCCGCAGTGGCCCGGCCCGAGAGAGCAGCGCGCAGGAGCCGGAGCGTCGCCGCGGCCCCCACCACAGCGCGGACCGCCCGGAACTCGGACCCCGGCCTCGAAGCGTGATCGTGCCTGCCTCGCCCACCCCGGCCGCCGGACCGCGGGCATGGACGGCGTCCGCTCGCCCTGTGAGTGCCGAGCCCCTCCGCCGCCGCCCGCCGCCTTTGTGTGCGCGCCGCGGCGCTGCAGCCCCCTCCCCGCGCGCCCCTCCCGCGCCCCGGGCCCGCGTCCTTTGTGGAGCCGCCGCCCGGCCGGTGCCTTCCTCCCACTCCTGGGCCTCCTTATCCCCTTTACAGCTGCCTCCGGGACAGCCCAGCAGGACCCTCCCGGGCCGGGGCTGGGCAGGGCGCGAGATCCCTCTGCCGGCCTCCAGGTCCCTTCCGCAGACCCTCCGGGGCCCTCAGGGACACCCTAGCAGATCCTCCTTCCCGGGGTTCCAGAACCAGCACAGGCCGGTCCCTCTCCGCAGCCGCCGGGGGCTGAGCGGGGCACGGACCCCTCCTCCCCAACCCGAGCCTTTGGTCCCGGCCGCAGCCCCCGTTTCCCAGGGCCCCCAGAGGCAGCCCCGCAGGCTCTCTCCGCGGCCGGGTCTGGGAAGGGCGCGGGCCCGGGGCGGCGCTGTCTCATCCCGCGGCCTGGGCAGGTGCGGCAGGGCCGGCGCTCACGCGAGCCTGTGTGTCCTTGGCCCACAGAGATGGACGGCGATGGCGGCCGCCGAGACGCCCCCGGCGCGCTGATGGAGCCCGGGCGCGGCGCGGGGCCCGCGGGCATGGCGGAGCCGCGGGCGAAGGCGGCGCGGCCCGGGCCCCAGCGCTTCCTGCGGCGCAGCGTGGTAGAGTCGGACCAGGAGGAGCCGCCCGGCTTGGAGGCGGCCGAGGCGCCGGGCCCGCAGGCCCCGCAGCCCCTGCAGCGCCGGGTACTTCTGCTCTGCAAGACGCGCCGCCTCATCGCGGAGCGCGCCCGCGGACGCCCCGCCGCCCCCGCGCCCGCAGCGCCGGCCGCGCCGCCTGGAGCCCCTGGAGCCCCGGCGGACGCCGGCCCCGAGCTCGTGGTCGCGCAGGAGCCCGGCCCGGACCCCACCGCAGCTGCTGCCGAAACCGCGCCTGCCCCCGACGGCGGCCCCAGGGAGGAGGCGGCGGCGACAGTGAGGAAGGAGGATGAGGGGGCGACCGAGGCGAAGCCTGAGCCTGGGCGCACACGCCGGGACGAGCCCGAAGAGGAGGAGGACGATGAGGACGATCTCAAGGCCGTGGCCACCTCTCTGGACGGCCGCTTCCTCAAGTTCGACATCGAGCTGGGCCGCGGTTCCTTCAAGACCGTCTACAAGGGGCTGGACACGGAGACCTGGGTGGAGGTGGCCTGGTGTGAGCTGCAGGTGAGGGTGCGCCAGCCCGCAGAGGGCTGTCCGCAGGGTCTGTCCGCGATCGCGTCCTTGGGCCCGTCCTTGCTCCTGCGCTGTGCCTTAAGAAGCCCTGGGGGTGGCGGGGCGCCGTGTGTGTCACCCTCTGTGTGGGTGGCCGGCAGGATGTGTGCCAGGTGTGCGGACCGCGTGTGGGGCCCGGCTTTGTCCGCGCGCAGGTCTGTGAGTCAGCTGGCGGCCAGGGCAGGCCTCTGGTTGCGTTTGGTGTAAGTGTGCGCGTCCTGGGCGCAGGGGAGGCCCCGGAGAGTGGATCTGGGAGGCTGGGGCTCTTGGGCTGCCGCTTTTTCAGTCCTGATGACCCTCTTTAATGACCCAGGTGGTCTGGTCTGTTGTGTCTTTGCAAAACAGCGTGGCGGCTTCAAGGCCCGATGTGTGCGCTCACACGGTGGTTTGGAGGCTCCGAGCTGCCCAAAAATGAGTAGTTTCCTGCGTCCCCCAAGCTGCGGGTGCCCCAGCAGGGATACCTGCAGAGACTTCTTCTGACCCAGGAGTCTGTGACCCAGAGGTGGTGTCTGGTAGGGCTCTGCGGCCGGCTAGGCAAGGCCTGGAAGTGTGGTTAGTGCCTCTGCTGCTCTGAGAGCTCCATTTGTTCACAAAATGGACGTGTGAGAGGTCTTAAAACCGAGTCATGCAGAATGCGGATGGGGGTTTTCTTGGATGCAGAGGCTCTGGGCATGCATTTTTCATAATCCTGCCATCCCCGTGGTGTCAGCCCCGGCTCTGGAAGATTATATAAACAGCCACCCTACCTGTCCTGGGCCAGCCTTGGAAGCAGAGGCCGTGCCTGTCCAGGGGGTGTTGACAGGCCTCCCTCCTTGGAGAGGGGCAGCTGTCAGTTGTGAGCCAGTCTGGAAGAGTGCCAATTGGAGATGTAAGTGCACTCCGTTGGCCTGTAAAGTCAGCTGGCCGTCCAGTCCTGACACAGGGCCGGGGCTAGCTGAGGCAAGCTGTGCTCTAGGGCTGCCGGCCACACTACAGGACGCTTACATTTTTGGCTCAGAAATGGGATTCAGTTGCTATATCCTCCGGCCCCTACAGGCTGGCCTGCATGTGTGTGCAAGCCTGGCTCATTCGGTGGGTGTCGACCTATCGTCAGCCTTTCTCCCAAGACAAAGAACTCCAGAGACCTGCCTGTCTACCACCCCTTGGTTCTGCCTCGGAGATGCGGCTTTTCACGACAGGGGTCAGTGGCATTGTGTGAGTTCCTTAGGAGGGACTGAACAGCACCCCTCCCTTATGGTCCTGCAGGTTCCAGTGGTACAGGAGCGGCGGTGGGTGGGGCAGGAGGCTGTGATCTGGGGATCCTGGGGTGTTCTGGGCATTCCTGCTGCATGGGAAAGCGGAGAGGAGAGAGGACCTGAAAGGGGAGATGACTCTTGATTCTGGTGAGCAGTCTTCCTTCTGTTGCCCACTGACCTGGCAGGGCATGCCGAGCACCCTTGGGTGCTGCCTCCAAGAACTAGCTCTGCAGGGTGGCAGATGGGGGAGGGGTGCTGCAGCAGGCTGGATTTGAGGTAGACCTCGGCAGCGGGAGCCTGCTGATCTGGCTGAGGCATTGCAGGCGCATGTGACTCTTGGAGCTTGTCGGCTCCCATTCCCTTTAAGGAAAGGCAAGCGGTTCTGTCTCTGGGTCTGTCCCCTGCGGGCATGGGGTGGAGCCTGGCCTCTGTCCAGGGGTCTCTTGCTCCCTGTCTCTAGACGGGAACAGCAACTTAGAGGTGCTTCTGGACTATGTGTTGCAGTTCCTTGCCGGGATGTTACTGGTGCCCCAAACTGGTGGGGAAACTGACCTGCATCTCCCCCAACAAGCACTTCCAACGTTTGTCCCTGGTCGATGTGTGTCATTTGGCATTAGCTCCCTCTGCCTGTTCTGATCTGAGAGGGTTTTCCACAAGAGGGAGTCTGACCTGCTTAGAAGAGCCCTCTTTGCCGAGAACCTGCTGTGTGTTGGGGCTGTGCTGGAAGCCTCCGCATCACAAACTGTGAGGTCTGAGGGGACGTGGAACCGCCCCTAAGGTCACCAGTGAGGAGATGGCAGGACACTGTGGGATCAGGGGAGGGGGCCCCTGCCCGTGTGTGGAAAGGTGCAGGCTGACTTTGTGCAGCGCCATTGGAGGGACTGGCACTGGGGCTGCCTGCATGATGTCCTGGGTGTGGGCCAGGGGCTGGTGGCTGTGTGGAGCAGAAGAGGGTGGGGTGTAGGGCTACAGGGAGATCAGGGCTGTGGGAGGGGCATCGGACTCTGCAAGGGAGTGTGCTTCTGGGTGGGATGTGGGGTCATATCTCACTGAGTAGAGGGGTCACCGTGCCAGGGGAGGGCCACAGGTGGGTGCTCCTTCTCTAGGGGAGTTGCCTTTGTGCCTGGGAGGGGCTCTCTTAGTCCACTGTGTGGGGATGCTGTCCTGCACCTTGACCCCCAGCATTCCTGGCATGGGGAGGGTTCCTGGGAGTCACGCTTTACGCAGCCGAGGGAAGATCTGTGGGGATGCTGCCTGCAGCCAGGAGCCCCTCTTGGTGTTGCTCTTGGCCTCCATGCCTGTCTTCCCCTGTGCCCACAGCACCTGCAGTCTGCCTACGTGCCTGGGCCCTGCCTGCCTCCCTGTCCTCTGCAGGTGGGGGGGCCTCCCTGGAGAACTGTGAGGTGGTGGGCTCACTTGTGTTTTTCAGGGTTCCCTGCCAGGTGGGGAAAATGCCTTCACGTGGACCTAGTAAGCCTGGCTTAGAAGACACCAGATTTCCTTTGATAAATTAGTGTTGAAAGGGCTCCGTAGAGAGGGTAGTATTTATTTCTCTTATGTCTAAGGGCAGCGAGGTGTTTCACCTTCTGAATTCTCCAGATGTGCAAAGCTGGAAGCTGTGCTGTATTTTGTGGGGGAAGCCATTTAAAAATACTTGCCTTTCATTCTTCTGTTGAATGAACTTTTATTCTTGGTAGCAGAACACGTTACGGTAATGAGGAAGGAAGTGAAACACCAGAATCCCACCGCCCTCCTCCTTGCCCACATGCCCTGTGTTCCTGTGGCCATCTTTGGCCAGCCCTGGTCCCCGCACAGACCCCTGTCCTGTCAGATAGGGTTGAGGGTCTCCTGGGGCTCCCTGTCAGTTCTGGGAACCTCCACCACCTGCCATAGCTGGCCCCGCTACTCTAGGGGTGCCAATCTGGGTCACTGGACTGACTTTCTACAAGACCCTCCTCTGGGGGGTGGCGAGGTCACAGTACAGCAACGGGTGGGGGGCGGGGTGGGTGCCTGGCGTGGTGCCATGGCCACCCCTTGCTCTGCCACCTTCTGATGGGTCAGCACAACCTTGTCCCCTCCTTCTTTTGGTGTTGAGCTTTTGTGACTTCCTCGGCCTTCGTGGCTACCCTGGTTGCTGGACCAACACCGTTTCATGTGGCTCAGGGATCCCACTCTTACATGCTGCCACCTTTGAGCTGGCCACAGGCCCCCACATTGAGAAAACACAGCCAACTCAGACCCAGGGAGGCAGCCTCGTTGCCTTTCCCGGATCTTCCTGTTTCTGCTGTGTCTCCATCGGGGACCTGGAGTAAGCTTGGTTTTCACCCCGTTTATCAACACTGACGCCTCCCCGTCAGCAACTCCCGACTTTCTTCCGGGACACAGGATCTTAGCACCTCAGTGCCACTGCCTCTGAGCTGCTGTTGCAGGGCTGGAACCTGAGTTCCCTGAGTTTCCCGAGATGGTGTTGTGCCCTGTGCCCAGCATGGGGGTCTTTCTACCTCTCGGAGACGTGTATTCCTTTCCTTGGCTCAGAGCACTTGCTGGGCTCTTGCAGACCAGTGTGAATCCTATAGAGGGCTAAGGGTGGGGGCGTTGCTGCTAGTCCCAGAAAGTCACAGAGTAGGTCTTGCTGCAGCCTGGTGCTGCCCGGAGCGGGCAGAGCTCGCGGACCGATGTATCGTGCGTCAGCTGATGTCTCAGTGTCCCAGTGTCCTGTCCAGCTTCCAGGTCCAGAAGTGGATGATGCCTGTTGAGGCTCACTGCAAATGGCCTGTGCCAAGCGGGTGCCCGCCCCCCCATCCTCCAAGGACAGCCCAGCCACCTGACAGCCTCTCTCCCAGCCGCGGGCAGCCCCACCAGTGCCAGTGCTGAGCTGGTTTCCCTTCCCCTGCAGGTGGGATCCTTGTCACCCTTCTAGGCAGGCCCTCTCATGTCATGGGCCACGCAGCCTCAGGCCAGGGTTTGGGGCACTGGAGAGCCTGAGTGCATTGCACTGATGGCCTCTCTTGGGAGGCCCGGCTGCCAGCCCTGCCTGCTTTCAGCCCTGAGCCGGCTGTCGTGGGGAGAAGCGACGAGGGGCAAGCCAGTGCCGAGCACAGAGGAGGTGCCTGGCGCTTGCTCACTCGGGCAGGACAATCAGAAGGCTTGACCTGATTTGGCTGGCGGTCACCCCTTTGTAAAAGTCTCTGAAGTGCTTCGTTGTATCGGGAGAGTTGTAATTTGAAATCAGTTGGATGCCAACACTGAATCTGTTTTGCTGGGCGAGGTGTTTTCTGCGCCATGCTGACCATGGTTTTGGTTTAGTTGGCAAAAAAGGCTGGCACTAGCCGCCTGAAAGGCCTGTGCAGACCGGCTTTCCCTCCCTCCCGCCGGGGCAGAAACATGGGCGCCGAGCTCGCAGCACTGCTTCTGCCCCCCAAGTGGTGGCGGTGAGGTGTGTGCCAGCAGCGATGACAGACAGCAGCCTGCACGGGTCACTGTCGTGGGGAGCACGTTGGCGCTCAGGCACCAAGGCTTGTTCTCTGCTGACACAGGTGCTCCTGTGGCTTAGCGGTGCCTTGGGGGCTCCTGGCTGAGCTGAATCAGGACCAGGCCGCTGTGGGACTCAAGTGGACCTGTGCTACTCTCTGAGCCCTGGGGGGGGGGGACCCCAGCACTGGCTCAGGTGCGTGGAGGGCCGGCCCCCACACGCCGCTCATCTGAGCTGCCATTGCCAAAGCTGGTGTTTTCTCAGTCCCCGTCAGCGTGTTAGGAGGCCTGCCAGGACAGCTGCACACGCCCTCCCGCGGCACTGAAAGCTTCTGTGGTGGAAGAAGCATCCTGCCTCTGCACGTGTGTCCGCAGGCCCTGTGGAGTGCCCGGGATGCGGCTGGGGCAGCTGAGCCTCAGTGTGATTTTTCCTCACATTAAACGTGGGCGCAAATGGCCGCATGTGCCCTGGCTGCTTCCAGGGTCACCCGCATCTCCAGGCTTGATCCTGGGCTCTCCTCTGGGTGGCTGCTTTTCCAGAGGCTGAAACAGACCCAGGTGACCTAGAGGTGGTCACCGGAACACCAGACGGACCAAGATAGGGACAGCCTACAGACCCGCTCGCAGCAAAGGCGACGGAGGGGCTGGGACACATCGGGGCTGGGAGGGGCCGAGGAGGCTCGAGATGGGACTTGCGCCGGAGGCTTCCGCTGAGGACAGGATTGGGGTGTTTGGGCTGTGAGTCAGCGCCATGATCGTGTCGGGCTTCACCGAGGCCAGGACGGCCTCCCGGTCGGTGGGAGGGTCCGGTGGGCCCTGAGATGCATCCCCCACCCCTGCCCTGTCATTCCCGGGGATGGCCGGGGGGTTACTCTGAGGTGGGGAAGAGCTTTGTGGGTGGACTAGTAGCCAGAAGATAGCGTCAAGAGAAGGGGAGGGAGCGGATGTTCCGGAAGGTTCTAGCGGCCTGTGCCCGGGTCTCCACAGCACAGGCTTGTATGTACGTTGACTTGGTGAGCATTTGTTGAGTGTGTGTCCTGGTTCTAGGCCTGGGACTGCCGTAGTGAGCAGCACAGGTCACGGCTCTGGGAGACAGCCTGAGAGACTTGGAAATGTGTCAGGCAGGTTGGGGAGTTCGGAGCGAGGCCGGAGGAGGGGCGGGAGTCGACTGAGGTCTTGACAGGATCTCTCTGCCGCCTTGGGACAGTTGGGGATGGGGGTAGAGGCAGGGGATCAGCAGGGAGGTGACTGCCACCATCTAGGTGAGAGACTACAGGGCTGGTACTAGGTGCGGTGGGGGCGGGAAGGGGAGAAGCTTTGGATTCTGGGTGCATTTGAGGGTGGGGAGCACAGGATTTAGATTGGGTTTGAAGGTAGAGAAGGTGGGAATCGTTCGGGTGTGGTGGCTCATGCCTGTCAATCCCAACACTTTGGGAGGTTGAGATGGGTGGATCACTTGAGGTCAAGAGTTCGAAACCAACCTGACTAACATGGTGAAACCCTGTGTCTACTAAAAATACAAAAAGTTAGTCAGGTGTGGTGGTGGGCGCCTGTCATGCCAGCTACTTGGGAGGCTGAGGCAGAAGAGTCACTTGAACCTGAGAGGCGGAGATTGCAGTGAGCTGAGATTGTGCCACAGCACTACAACAGTCTGGTGACAGAGGGAGACTCCATCTTAAAAAAAAATTAAAAAGGCTGGGTGCGGTGGCTCACGCCTGTAATTCCAGCACTTTGTGGGGCCAAGGTGGGCAGATCACAAGGTCACTTTGGGGGGCCGAGGTGGGCAGATCACAAGGTCAAGAGATCGAGAACATCCTGGCCAACATGGTGAAACCCCATCTCTACTAAAAAATACAAAAATTAGCCGGGCGTGGTGGCGCACACCTGTAGTCCCAGCTACTTGAGAGGCTGAGGCAGGAGAATTGCTTGAACCTGGGAGGCGGAGGTTGCAGTGAGCTGAGATTGCGCCACTGCACTCCAGTCTGGCACCTGGCGACACCGTGAGACTCTGTCTCAAATAAATAAATAAAAAATAAAATAAAAAAAGGAGAGAGAGAGAGAAGGTAGGAATCATGGTGGCAGCATTGGCAGAATTTTGGGCCTGGCAGGATGTGGCTGCTGGCTGCTGTCCTCTGAGGGAGATGAGGATTTGCGGGGAGAGCAGGCCTTGGCTTGGGACATGCTTAACCTGAGTGCTTTGTAGGTGGCCAAGAGCGGTCCTTGTGGGGAATGAGGTCTCCCAGGCTGATCCTGAGTTGGGAGCCCAGGTGCACAGGGATGGGCCAGGACTGAGCCTCTGGGGGGCCAGGAGGGAGAAGCCCCCCACCCACAGCCCTGCACAGAGGGGCTGCCCGGGACAGGAGGGTGCCCCAGGATGCCAGGACTGTTTGAAGACATGATACATTCCGAGTTGTCGGTGCTAAAACAAAATTGGGAGCTGTGCTGCACCTAAGGACAACTGTGCCTTCCCTCAGGAGTCACCCTTCTTCCCATCCCCTGGGCCCTGCTGGCCCACAGTCTGGGTGGGGCTGGCTGGTGGTCATGGGCTGGCTGGGCTTGCCCCTCATCTTCCAGGACAGCTTGGACCTGCAGCCCTTCTATGCCCATAGGCATTTTGTAGGTGTCTCTCAGGGCCTGTGGCTTGGCCTGGCTTCAGGCTGCAGTTGGAAGACACCCAAGGTGATGGCACGGAGCTTTAGGTCACCTCACTGATGGAGAAGAGCTTGACCTGGCCCAGCAGCGGTTTGGGCCGTGTGTCTGGGTCTCCCTTGTGGTCCGCCCTGGCTGTGCAGCCGTGATGGGACATCAGCACCTGCCTGCCGTGGTGGGAAGGGGGGTTTGGGAGCCTCACAGCCGGGAAGGACATTGCCCCTGGTACATACAAAATATCCAGGGGTAAGAGGGCTCTGCCATGTTCCCAGTGTGTGGCCATGGGAGGGCACCTGTTTTTGTGAGCCTCGGTTTACCCATTTGTGCAGTGTGGATGGTGCTAGCTACTCTTCACGGCTGGGGGGACTATTGAGAGAAGTGTGTTTCACCTGAGCACACAGGGGTCTCAGGTCAATCTTGTTTCATCCCTCTTGCTTCCCCTGCAAAATAAAAAGTTGTCTCCAGCAGAGATGTGGAGAGCAAGCCGACCCAGCAGGTGGAGGCTGGTTCCTGAGGCTGCTTGTCTCCCTGCCCAGGAGCTGTGGGCACCCATTCCGCTGTTGCCTTAGCGCTTGAGCTGCAGATAAGAAAAAGGGTGTGAGAAAAAGGGTGTGAAGAGCAGCAGCTGGGATTTTTGAAAAGCAAGATAGGATCTGCCTCTGACCATAGACAATTCAGGGAACTGTTGTGTTTTGGGGAATCCCAGCTGGGTGGAGAGGCCTGAGTGGGGACTCGGGAGGTTGGCGACCTGAACACTGTCTTCAAGTTCTCCTGCTTCTGAGAGTTTTCACATCTAATTCTCTTCCCTGCAGCATTGAATTCTAAGGATTTCCCAGAATACTTGATTATGACTTCTAATTTAAGTTAGCTCTCATTAAATTATATTAACATTTTTTGAAAAGAAGGAAAGAGAAGTGATTAAGGCAGTGCGGTATTGGTAAAAGAACAGAAGAGTTGATCAATGGAATAGAATAGCAAGCCCAGAAATAGACCCTCATGAATAAAGTCAACGGATCTTTCAAAGGAGCAAAGGCAGTAAAATGGAGACAAGATCATCTTTTCAACAAATGGCGCTGGAACAACTGGACATCCACAAGCAGATCAATGATTCCAGACACAGACCTTACACCCCTCACCAAAAAATGGAATTGGCCATATACCTAAATGGAAAATCCAAAATTATAAACCTAGCTTTGGCAGTAACTTTAGGTATCACACCAAAGGCACAGTCCTTGAAAGAAAATAATGATAAGCTGGACTTGATTAAAATTAAATGCTTCTAGTCTATGAAAGACATTGTCAAGAGAATGAGAAGACAGGCCACAGCTGGGGAGAAAATATTTGCAAAAGGCCCATCTGTTTAAGGACTCTTCTCCAAAATACACAAAGAACTCTTAAAACTCAACAATAAGAAAACAGCTAAAAAAAAAAAAAATAGGTCAAAGAGCTTAACAGACACCTCACCAAGGAAGACACACAGATGGCAAATAAGCCTATGAAAAGATGTTGCCCATCATAAGTCAGGAGGGAATTGCAAATTAAAACAGTGAGCTCCCACTGCATACCTACCAGAATGGCCAAAATCTAGAGCACTAAGACCGAATGCTGGTGAGGATGTGGAATAGTGACAGGAACTCTTACTCATTACTGGTAGGAATGCAAAATGGTACTGCTATTTTAGAAGATAGTTTGGTAGTTTCTTATAAAACTAAAGGCACTCTCACAGTCCAGCAACCTCGCTCCTTGGTATTTACTGAAAGAGTTAAAAACTTGGGGCCACACAAAAACCCGCACGCGGATGTTTATAGCAGCTTTATTCATAATTGCCAGAACTTGGAAGCAACCCAGATGTCCTTCAGCAGGTGAATGGGTAAACAAACTGTGGCACATCCAGACGATGGAATCTTACTTAGTGCTAAAAAGAAATGAGCCGCAAAGACGGGAAAACACAGAGATAAACGAGAAATGAGTATTTAAGAACGAAACCAATCCGAGAAGGCTGCATGTTGTATGATTCCAACTAGATGACATTCTGGACATGGCAAAACTATGAAGACAGAAAAAAAAAAAAAAAATCAGTGGCTGCCAGGGATTACAGGAAGGGAGGGATGAAGAGGCGGATTTTTAGGGTAGTGAAACTATTTTTATGATACTTTACTGGTGAATAATTGTCATTATACATTAGTCAAAACCCATAGCGTGTATAGCACCCAGAATCAACCCACGTGTAAACGCTGGCTTTGGTTAATAATGCATCAGTATGGTTCATCAGTTATAACAAGTGTACCACAATAATGCAAGACGTTAATAATAGGGAAACTGTGTGTGGGTGTGAGGGAGTGTATGGGAACTCTACTGTTTGCTCAGTTTTCCCGTAAACTTAGAATGTCTCTCAAAATAGTTGATTAATTTAAAAAATGCAACAGCTACTTGATGTTTGAAGAAATGGAAAAAAAAAAATCACCCATAACACAAGTGGACACAACTGCTTTTATTTTTGGATAGTACCTTCTACGCTTTGTTTACACACATGTATCATTTTAAAATACAGCTGCAGTCACAGGGTTTTAAAATCTGTCTCCGGAGTGTCTTTAACGCCGTTGTTCTGCAGGAGGCCATGGTTCTGAGGTTTGTTCCTGGTCTTGGTGCTGTTTGGAACCCCTTGTTGAGCATGGCCGCAGAAGGGGTGCTGTCACTAGGTGTGTCTGGGGAGTGGTGGTTCAGGCAGGAGTTGCCCTCGTGGAGCTTCTCAGAGCCTTTACAATGCCCACTGTATTGTGAAACTCTCGAGGGGTGCCAGGGGGAAGGTGTTGGGCCTCCTGCTTTTTCTTTGATTTCACAGTTATCTTATAAGCCGGTACTGGCTCTAGGGAGGGGTGTAACAGGCTGACTGTTGGTGGAGGGTCACTGGGGCTCCCTCTGGTATCCACTCCCTACCACCCGCCCCTAACCCCTGCTTTCCAGGCACTGTGTGTGCTTGCTCTCCGGTGGAGGAGCTGGGACAGTTCTCAGCTGTGAGCTGACTTTGGGAAGCAATGCCAACCTTTGATCCTACTCAGAATCTGGAATCTGGAGATAGCCAGGTGACAGCCCTGGAGGTGGCTCAGCAACATCAGCTGGCACATGAGTCTTTATCTCTGTCTCATCTGTCCTCAGCAGTGCTGGCATTTTGTCCCTAGTCTTGCTTGGCCTCATGGCTGCAGTAGGGCTGCCATGGCTCCAGGCATCACAACCACGTTTGATGGTGGGAAACAAACAGGTGGTTAGGTAGGGGCCAAGTAGGCAAAAGGCCCATTTCTCAAGTGGCTTTGTTCATATTTTAATCCTTAAAGAGAAATATTTACCAGTGATTCTCTGGTCTCCCTGGTTAGCACAGGTTTGTGTGGCCAGCTGTAGCTGTGTGGGTATCTGGGAAAGGCTTGATTGGAGTAACAGGTTGTGATCTGTTCCCTGGGGCTGGGCATAGTGAGTTTCTGGGTTTCTGTTGGTCAGGAGGGGTGGCAGGCTATGGGTGGAGGGGCCTGCTGTGTCTCTCTGTCTTGGTTACCTCGTCCCTCCAAGACTGTCAGTGTCTGTGTGTGCTGGAGCCCTCCTCTGCCTGGGCCTGCAGAGAACAGCACAGCACACATGCCCACTGCATCTGCAGGCTCCTCCATGCCCACAGCTCCCACACCCAGGTGTCCTTGGGCCCTGACGATTTTCCTTCCCTCCTGTGTGCCCACCCTAGCCCCCTAGCCTCTGCTCCAACCCTGGCAAAGCTTTCTCCTCTCTGCCAGCAGTCCAGTTTTCATTTACCCCCAACGTTTTATTTTGAAAAGCTTTGGGAAAACCAACAGAGAAGTTGGAGTTAGCAGTTGTTAGTATGTGACGCTGTGTCCTGTATATCTGTGTCTGTGATTTCCTGACCGATTTGCAGTTTACCTCTGAGTACTTCAGCCTGCGTCTCCTGATAGGAATGAGGATGTTCCCACGTGGCCTGCACCCCCTGCCTCCCTCCAGGCACTCTGGGTTAGGACCTGAGGTGCTCAGAGAGGTCTCAGATGGGTGAACTGCGCTTTCCAGGGAAGGGATCTGGGAGCCAGTCAGGGATCGTGTGTTCTGCCTGCTTGTCATGTCAGTTTCAATCCAGAACAGCCCCTCCACTTTTTATTATTATTGTTATTAAATCTTTCAGCATTGTCTTCTGAAGGCTTAGGGCCAGTGGTCTTGCACGGAGACCCCGCCTGGATCTGTGTGGTTTTTCTTTTTTCTTTTTCTTTTTTGCAAGGGAGTCTCGCTCTTTCGCCCAGGCTGGAGTTGCAGTGGCGCCATCTCGGCTCATTGCAACCCTCTGGGGTTCAAGCGATTCTCCTGCCTCGGCCTCCCAAGTAGCTGGGATTACAGGTGTGCGACACCACGCCCAGCTAAGTTTTGTATTTTTAGTAGAGACGAGGTTTCATCATCTTGCCTAGGTTTGTCTCGAACTCGAGATCTCAGGTGATCCGCCTGCCTCAGCCTCCCAAAGTGCTGGTATTACAGGTGTGAGCCACCGCACCAGGCCCTGTGTGGTGTTCTGCACGACTATGTGAGGTTGTGTATCCTGGCTCAGGTGCTGCATGTGCAGGTCAGACCTGGCCAGGCTGCCCCTGTGGGGGACCTAGAGGAAGTCAGAGTGCTGTTACTAACACGGAAATGGCCATGCTCGTATTGGTGGGGCACGACTGTGTGCTCTGGAAGCATATCTGTGATTCCTCCCTCCGTGAATTTTCCCAGTTTACTAAGGAGGAAACTGAGGTACGGGAAAATACAGAATGTTGTCCTGTATACCCAGATAGCCAGGGGCCGAGCAGGAGCCTGCACAGCCTGAGGAGGGTGGACTGCAGGTTCGGGTGGTTCTGGGGCTCAGGGTCGCCCTGCTTCCTCCTCCCTTGAGGCGCCGGAGGCATCTGAGCTGGAGCTGCCCTGCCTCCGTCTTAGGTTGGGTGGTTGATGCTACCAGGACTTGCTGCCAGCCTTGCGGGAGCTGAGTGGCCTGAAGTTTCCCCAGGCAGGCGGGGCTTGCTGGCAGGAGGAAGCTGCCGGGGAGCCACCTGTGGCCCATCCAGCTTCTTTGGGTAGGCCCCTCCTCAGGCCTTACAGAAAGCTCACCCAGGTAGGGGCGTAGGGGCTGGGCTGCCTTGTCGCTCCCCCCTGGCAGCCCTGGACCGGCTCCGCTGAGTTGGGGGAGGGTGCCTGGGCGTTGGGTTTTGTGGGGATGGATGGGACGGCCACTGTGGAGGGGATGCTTCCTAGGGAAGGTGACACGATGGAGATGGAAGCCTGATGGAGGAGGAGCTGTCCACAGCCTCCATCCTCTGACGTGGCAGTTTTTGCTTCGGTATATGCCCTTCTGAGCTCGTTTTTTATACTCTTGGGCGTTTTTGCTAAGTCATGATCACAGCTTCCGTGCTGATATGTGCAGTGCTGGTGAATTGCCCAGGCCACCTCTGGACCCCCATTCCCTGCCCAGCCCTGGCCCTGCTGCCCCCGCTGTCCAGCTCTGCCCTCTTGCCCTGTTGCCCTTTCACCCCTGCCCTTGCTGTGCAAGACTTGGAGCTGAGCTGGGAAGCTTTGTTGCAGTTGGTCGAGTCAGGCCTGGGTCAGACCTACTTGTCATCCTCTCGCTGGGTCAGTTCAGGGTGGGTGGAGGCCTGGCTCCAGCCTGGCTCCCTCCAGCTGGACCTGGGCTCCCACATACCCTGCATGCCTCCAGGCTGTCCCCTCTGGCTGAAGGTCTTTGTGTGGGCCTGAGACGTGTGGGCAAGTCCCCTTGCCCTCTGTGGGATGCAGCTTCTCAGCCTGGCTGTGCTGGGGTCACGCGGCCCTCCCACAAGAAAGATGACCCATGCCTGGTGTCTGAGTGGAACACCTCTCTCCCATTCTGGCAGCACCAGGACTGGGCTGAGATGCTTGCCCGTGATTTTCTTGTTTTCAGGCTTTTCCCACTGTTTAGGCTCTGGACCCAGTGACCTCCCACTGTAGCCCTGCCTGGGTTGGTGACTCTAGGCTACCCCACTCCACCCGGTGGTGGCTGGGCTTGTGTGTCAGGCCGTGGGAGACGCCCTGGGCCTCCCGTCTGGCCCTGTCCCGTGTCTTCAAGTTAGGTAGCCATCTTCCTGGGTCAGCCAGCTGCAAGGCTGTTGATATCTGCCCGGACAGGTCTCTTGGAATTTCTTGTCTCTAATTAAGAGGTTCCAGCAGCACAGTGAATTTGCTTTTTGGAAGAAGCGTTGCAAACACAAAGCTATGGAGAAGAGCTAGGAGGGGCCGCGGGTGGTCAGGTCACGTGTGTGTCCAGGGCAGCCCCAGCCCGGCACTCCGTCCCCTCAAGGGTGGTGAGTGACAGGCCACGCTGAGCAGGCGTTAATGTGGGGATGCTGCCCGGCCTGCCTCAGCCTCCCTTGCCCTCGGCCCCACCTGGGAGCGTACGCCATGGGGGAGTCGCAGGATTAAGGTGCTGAAGCCCAAGAGAGGGTCCATCGCGTGGAATTGTTGACTCTGACACCCTTGGGGCCGCGGACGGTTTACTGGGGGGCCTCCTCGAGGCCTGGCCTTGCTTTCTGGACCCTAGAACCAGAGGTCCAGGGCAGGTTTGTCTGATGGGGTGTCCAGCCTGTCACTGTTGTAGCAGGTCCTGGGGCAGCTGGAAGTGACTGGGTGGTCTTTACAGGAGGGAGACCCGGGGCTGCCTGCCCAGAGGAGGCACGTTTCAGCACGTTCCCTTGAGAGCCGGCGTTAATGGAAGCATCCTAGTGGAGGGGAGCTCAGTTGCTGGCCGGACAATGGCGGCCTATTGTCCCCTTCAGCCTCTCGGCAATTTGATGGCTACCCTGGGCTGCCGGTGCCCGGTTCCTCAGCCTGTCAGTCCGTCTGGTGCCCTGGGCTTGGTGTGGTTGGATGCAGTGAACCATGGCTGAGCTTGGGGGAAACAGCACGGCCCTCCTGCTCTTGCTACCTCTTGGGCTGACAGGTGAGACAGCCACGTGGGCCCAGGGTGTGATGGCTGCAGGTGCGCTCTGCACAGACAGCCACCTGTGCCATTTGTAAAAAGAGGATTAAAAGGGAGGCATGAAAGCGAATCAACTTGGTTAGGAGCATTTATGAGACAGAGGAAATAGGGTCAGCTGAGGGAAAAGGGCAAAAACCTTTAAAACAGCTAGAAACAAATGAAACAGCAGCAGATGAAAAATACAAGGAAATGATTTTAAGATAGAAAGGGACAGATATTTTTCTTTCTTCTTTCTTTTTTCTTTCTTTTTTTTTTTTTTTAAGACAGAGTCTTGCTCTGTCACCCCGGCTGTAGTACAGCGGCACAATCTCAGCTCACGGCAACCTCCGCCACCTGGGTTCAATCGATTCCCCTGCCTCAGCCTCCTGAGTAGCTGGCACTACAGGTGTGTGCCACCAACCCGGGTAATTTATTTTTATTTTAATAAAGACAAGGTTTCATCATGTTGGCCAGGATGATCTCAATCTGCTGACCTCATGATCCACCTGCCTCGGCCTCCCAAAGTGCTGGGATTACAGGTGTGAGCCACCACACCCAGCCGGGGACAGATATTTTCTTTAAATATAAAGTAAACAATAATAAAATAGAAATATTAAAGATAAAAATATAAATATAAAAGATAAAATATAAAATTTATGTTCTTTAAAGATAAAATGTAAACAAAAAATGTAAAGGAAAACAAAATGCTAACAGCGAGGGGCCTTGCTTTTACTGGGGTGGGTTTTTAGGGACAGTTAGTGTGTGTGCAGCCCCTTCCCAGTGAGGACTAGGTCTCACCTCATGGCAGAGGGTCCCGGTGCCACCGATGCTTTCCGTCCTGTGGCTGCACACTGCCTGCTTTAGGGTCCTGCTTGGGATGAGTCTTTGTGCCTGGCCTTCTGTGCCAGTCAGGATGCCCTTCAAAATGCCCCTCACCCCAGCTCTCAGCATCCCCTCTGTGTGGCTGAGTGCATTCCACTGTCTGCTTGTCTGTTGCCAGCTGTGGACACCCGGACTGTTGTCTGGGCTGAGACTGTTCTGAGCAAGGCTGTGCAGCATTCACACCTGGCTGGAGGAGCAGGGGGAGTGGGGA
This sequence comes from Saimiri boliviensis, assembly GCF_048565385.1. Classification (NCBI taxonomy): domain Eukaryota; kingdom Metazoa; phylum Chordata; class Mammalia; order Primates; family Cebidae; genus Saimiri; species Saimiri boliviensis. The sequence continues at coordinate 238,345,769 of NC_133450.1, read as the reverse complement.
CGGGTCCAGGTGGGCTGCTGACCTGGCTTTCATGGCTGGAGGCCCCTTGAGCACACTGCATGCTCTTGGCAGCCTGGGAGGCGGAGCATGGAGGACACGTTCCTGGCCACGAGGCTCATTCTTCCTGCTTGCAGAGCTCAAGGGAGCAGGGCTGGGGTCTCAGCTATGCCTGGCCTGTTGCTAGCCCTGGGGCACCGAATGCAGAAAACTAGCACCTAAGCCCCAGGTGCGACATGTCTGAGGGCTGTGGGTAGGTCCTGCTCTGCAGGAGGCCCTCCCCTCCCTGCCCTGCCCAGGGCTGCATGCTGGACCATGTGCCTCCCAGGTGCCCAGGACCTGTGCCTTCCCTGTGTCCTGGGAAGAGCCCTTTTGGCTCATATCTGGCCTGTCTGAAATGTCCTGTCAGCCTCTGTAAATATTTAATGAAGGCAGTGATAAAAAGACAAAGCCATGCTCTGTTCCCCGAGGGGAGTGAGATGGTGACATTGGAACGTTCCGGTCCTGCCGGCTGCTTCCCTGAGCCGTTTATGGATGGCGTTCAGGCAGGCCCTTTGTGTCCGCACTCCCGCTCACTGCAGGCCAGAGCGGAGCCCCTTAGGGCCTGGCAAGGCTGAGCAGGGGGAGTTGCCAACTTTCCACCTGGAAACCCAGCTGGGCTGGTGAGGGCTGCTGGCCGCGCTGGAGGTCACAGGGCGTGGGGCAGGGAAGGTGTGTCTCAGCCTCTGAGGCCACCTGGCGCATTCGTAGGCCCGGGCCTCTAGGTTGGCTTGGGGAAGTGAGGGGAGACTAGGGTTTGGCATGGGACCCTGACCATACAAAACAGCTCTGTGTCCAGACGCCGCTGGGCCCCGGTGGGGCGGCCGCTCAGCACAGTGCAGGCCGCTCGCACCCACGCCCTACTCCGTGGCTGACCCCAAGCTCCCGGCTCTGCTGCATGTGGGGGCCTGATGTGCATTGAGGCCTGATGTGCTTGTCAGGGCCTCTGCTGGGCCCTGTGTGCGCGCACGCGCACGCGCGCATGTGTGTGTGTGTGTGTGTGTGTGTGTGTGTGTGTGTGTGTCTAATCTTTGGCTCACTTGCCAGGGGACAGGCCTGCCCCTCCGGTGCTTCCGTGGGAATGAGGAGCCCTTTGAGTTGACCTCGCTGAGGGGCCACCTGCCCCGTGGGCGGTCGGCCCAGCCCTACCAGGGGAGGGGACGCTTTCTGCTTGGCAGGGGCAGGAACTGCTGGGAGCCGCAGCTCTCAGGGAGGGGTGGGTATTTGCACGGGTGATGGCCTTTCCACAAAAGGTTTCTGCTGTGTTTTCTCTTTGGGGGAGGGAACATTACACGTGGGTGGAGCTGGGGCAGGTGGTGCGGTCGGGGCTGAATCTGGAGGGTTGGAAAGGCCTTTATCTCCAGTGTGATTCTGGACACCGCAGTGGCTGGGGCTAAATGTTCCTCCCTCACTGAGGCCTCTCTGAATCTGAGGTTTTCCCTGGGGCAGGGACACTGAGGCACACATAGGCTGTGCTTCCTGAACACTTGGAGCTGGAAGGCTGGCTTGGAAGGGCTATGCTGCCTTTGCAGGGGTGGGGGTTCCTGCTGGGGTAGACATAAGCCTTTTTCCTGCAAGGACCACGTCTGAGGCCATTCACGAGGCACCCACGCTGTTATCCACGTGGCAGCCATTGAAGGAGAGGGGCTTCTGGGGTCTGTGTCCAAGTGGGTGGTGCTGGAGGGTAGGGGGGGCATGGGATGCTCAGAGCCCCACAGGTCTTGTGGGGTGGGGCAGTGATGCTTCTGCTGGGGGGACGGGGCCCAGAGCTTCTTGGGAGGGGAGCTGGGATGGTCCTTCCTGGGGGCTGCAGGTGTGAGCCCAGTAGGGGAACCCCCAAGTGTTCTTTGCTGAACTTGGCTCAGGACCTCGAGCTGCAGTGAAGCAGCCTGGGGCCCGGTGGACCAGGGGCTTGGCCCAGGGAAAGGTGTGGCAGTCAGGACCATGGACGGAGTGGACAGTGGTCTGAGTGGGGGGCACTGGTGGCAGGTGGTAGCCACCTGTGCCGGGGAGGCATGACAGAGGGTAGGGGTGGGGGCTTTGAGGGATGCCTGCCGAGTGAGGTTTCTGGTTTTCATTGAAGGAAAGAAAAAGCAAATGAGAACAGGCAGCACTGGGGAACTGGGAGACGCTGGCCACAGAGAAGGTTGGGAGGGAGCCTGTGGGATAGGGCTGCGGGGTCCAGGGCAGGGGCTCGGGGGCTGGGAGGTAAAGGCCTAGTCCCTGCAGCCCGTGGACGTGCCACTGCACGCGGTAGAGGTGACTTTGCAGATGGGATTAAGTTAAGCATCTTGAGACTGGGAGATCGTCCTGGGCCGTCAGGGTCGGCCAGATGTCGTCGCTACGCCATCCTAACAGAGAAGGGGGTGTGGCCGTGGAAGAGGAGGCAGGGGCCGTGGGACGGGAACAAGGCACCTGGAACTTCGAGAGAATAAAGGTGTTGGAAGCCCTGTTTGTGGTGATTTGTTACTGAAGCTGGGGGTGGCTGCTGCGGCCTGGTCACTGTCCCCACTGGTTACCCACATAGCCCTGTGGACATGGTGCAGCCGGGGCCAGCCAGGCACCCTGTGGAAGGGATGTCCTGAGGGCTTCCTGGACCAAGCTCCCTGAGAAGGGCCCAGAGGCATTGATGGGGCCTCGGGATGGCATCCTTGGGGACGGGTGTCAGGGAAGCTGGCTGGTGTTGGTGGGGGTGTGTATTCTGGCAGGTGCTGGAGAGGAGAGGGCTGATATAAGGCCACACTGAGGAGGTGTTTTAACTGCCTGCCTGGTCAGTGGGTACTAGGGAGCCACTCAAGGTTCCTTGGGGAGAGGATATGAAAACCATTCAGGGATGTGGGCTTCACAGCTATCTATGAGGTGCTGGGAGTGGGAGAAGCAGAGAGGAGGGCAGCCTGAGTGCTCAGCATTTCTGCAGGGTAGGCAGATGAGGGCAGGCAGAATTGATGGCCTGTGTCAGCCACATGGAATAGGGTCATGGCTCCCAAGAGGTGGGGAGGCCCAAGCACCTGCTGGTAGAACTGCCCAGGTTTGGAGTGGGGGCCAGAAAGGTGGGGCCAGCCCCTCGGGCTGTGGGCTCCAGGAGGATTCAGGGTTCTGAAAGCGCTGGGAAGCCCCACTTTCCCCCAGCAAACTGTCGTTGGGTACCCAAGATACCTGGCATGGGGGATGCTCCAGGAACAAGTGCTGGCTCCCTCGGAGGGGCAGGGGCAGGGGCAGGGCGGATGCTGACTCTGAGCCCTCCCGGGCTGGGTGTGCAGCAGGAAGGGATGCAGTGGGTGTTTGGAGGCTCTGTGACACCGGCTGGCGTTCAGGGTCCTGCCTGGCCCTGACGTGAATGTCGCAGCAAATTGTCAGCACTGGGGCTCAGGAAGGCTCAGAAAGTGAGGGACACCTGAGGGCACCAAGGAGGACTATGGGTATGTGGTGGGGGTGTGGGGACCCCCAAGCTGGACAGGGCCTTGGGGCTGTGTGTCTGGTGGCTTTGGATTGACCTTGTCCTGCCTGGCCCTGGGTGAGGACGGAGGAGGCCCGAGGCCAACAGGCCTGGAGAGCTTGTCATGCTGGAAGCCACAGGCCAAGAAGTGAACTGAGATTGCAGGGGGCCAGCTTCAGGTCAGGGGAGGCCAGTGGATATTGGAGTTGGGCGCTCTAGAACATGTTGGACGTGTTGGGTTCAGATCAGAGCTGTGTTAACGTCCGTGGAAGGTCCTGCTTCCCTCCGTCCACTCTGGTACAGATTTTCCAGTTGAGAAAACTGCCTGTCCTCACCCCTTCATTTGTGGATCAGCGTTACCAGTGACTGGAGAGGCTTGCAGAGCACCGGGCCGGGACTGCATTTCAGTAGCATCTCACCCGCTTCCTGAGGTCCGGGCGTCTCAGCACAGATGTGTCAGTGAGCAGATGACCACTGTGCAAGAGGGCCAGTGCCAGCCTGCGCCGGAAGTGGGCAGCTTATGTGCAGGTGGGAGCCCCTGAGCCCCCCAGGTCTGGGGAGGCGGTTGACCCCCGTGAGTGGGGGCTGGTACTAAGGCTCAGTGCTGCTGCAGGCCCCGTGTTCCTGGGGGCCCACCGTGCTGGCCTACCTCTATCATCTTCCCCATCCGGCTGGTCAGTCCCTATCCGTCCCCATACCCTGTGCCTGGCCCCCACTCTGTCCCTCGGCCAGCTCCGCGGCCGGCTGTCTGGAGCCTGGTCTCCATAGCAACCGTTGCTGCTGTGGAAGCTGGCGCCCGCTCAGCCTCATCCCGTGGGGAGGTATTTTTGGCACTGCTGAGGGATTTTATTTTATCTTTGGTGTTGACTTCTGCTCTTCGAGTGACACAGACGGAGCTGGGGGCAGCCTTTGAGAGGCTTCTCTCTGGGGGATACGGTGTTAAGGCCCTTTCTCCATGGTCCCTTGATCTCGGGGGTCCTCTGAGTGTCTTTCTGCTGGGGACACTGGCTCCATGAGATGCCAGTGCCTTCTGGCAGCCTCTGGGCCAGCAGCTCTCAGGCTCCAGACGTGCTGGGGGCTTTGGATGGCAAGAGGGAAACCAGGGGTGGGTTTGAGACTCAGGTAAAGCCAGCAGTTTGATGGTGACATCCCTGGAGGCAATTGTTGAGTGCTGACTGTAGCCTAGGACCCGTGCGGAGGCCTGGGGCACAATTTTATGGGATCCTCCTGCCCACGGCCCATTTTATAGATGAGGAAACTGAGGCTGCAGAGGGTGGTGCCTGAGGGGCATGCTGGTCACAGGGCATCTCTGACGTCTTCTGTCCTCCCTGCCAAGGCCCATGTGGACAGTGTGATCTGTCTGGAGTCCATGTCTTTTTCCTAACATGTGGAGCCCCATCTCTTTGGGGTTTAGGGCTATCCCTTTTGAGCCCTCTGGTGCTGGTGGACAGGCCAAGGGGGGTACAGGGAGTTGCCAAGGGTTGTGGGCACGTGGGCCTAGGGTGCTGGGGGAAGCCCCACTCCTTCACCGCCCTGGCCCTGGTGGCTGAGGGCACAGCATTTGGCATGTACTTGACTTGGCTTCAGTCCTTGTCTGGGGACCCAGGAGCCCCTGAGAAGCACGTGGCTTGCCCCACCCTAGCCCTGGATGCACCGGGGAGTTCTGGCTGGGATTGGGGGTGGATTTCTAGGCAGCCATATTTAGTGTCCTTGGACGGGACAATGCTGTGGAGGGTGGTGGTCGCCTGACTTGGTGGGGGTGCTGTCCCAGGAGCCAGCACTGACTGGGCAGATGCATGCTTGTCCTGCCCTTGAGGTGTCAGTGTTCACCATGGTCCCCAATGCTTCTGCTGCCATCAGGGCCCTGAGTTTTGGGGAGGGACAGGAGGAGGCTTCCTGGGGAGGGCAGCCAGAATGCAGGTGCAGGGCGGCACCTGCTTGCCCCAGGCTGTTCTTGTCTGTGTTTCTAGGCTTTTCTGGGGATGCGCTGTGGCAGCGGCTGGGTGTGCAGCAGCCTGGGGTTACGGAGGGTGGGACATCTAGAGAGGAGGCAGTGTGTTTTGTTTTGATTCTGCTACTCCTGGGAACGTGGAGGACCCCCTGGCCCTGTCTCTTCATCTGCTGAGTTAGGAGGACAGCTCCCAGTTTGCAGGGGTGCCTTGGGGCTGCTTGTGATGCCCACCCCTGCCAGGCTTCCCTGGAGAGCAGAGAGGCTGCCCCCAGAGGGTAATACCTGGGGCATCCAGATGAGTGGCCAGGCCAGCTGTGCCGGAAGCCGAGACCAGAACCCCCAGGCATTATTATTAACCCGTTATCTTGGGAACTTGCAAGCAGACCAGAAAGTAGAGGGTGCCTGAGAAACCTCACATCCCCCACCACCCTGTTAGTTGTCAGGGTCTCCGGTATGCCCTTTACCTTGTTCTAAAATGCTCAGGCTTGGCTAGCACTCCTAAGTTGCGGGGTTTGACCTGCCTCAGATCTCTGGGGGGCCCTTGTCCACCATTTCCGTATAGGCAGCAGACTAGTTCCCCGCCAGCTCCTGAGGAGGGTTCGCATCTCTGGTCATTCACAACCTCCCAGTCAGCGTGCAGTAGGTGTCCGGTGCACGTCCAGGGTGATCAGGCCAGTCCCTCCTTTTTTGGCCTCTTCAGGAGGAGCCCAACAGGCTGGTGGAAGCTCAGGCTGAAGCATTTCGGGTTTGTGAGCTTTACAGAATTGGTAATTCTGTCTCCAGTGAGTGTATTTGGTGCAAACCCCAAAGCCATTTATAGAACAGATGCCAGAGGGAGCACTTGAGGAAATTAGACTCCATGGTAACCTCACTGTGGAAATGAAAATAGCCTCACTGTTAGCGCCCTGCTGCTGGCCTAAGTCATGGGCCAGGATCTCGGTGCCTGCAACTGAGAGGCTCGCCTGCTGCCGGCACCCACGCCCTCTCCAGGCGCTTTTAGTTTTGTGAAGTTCAGTAGATTGCAGAGAATTTGGGAAATAGAGGAAAGGGAAAAAAAAATTCCCGTGGGTTCAGAGAGAACACAGTCACTGTTCTCGTTCGCAGTTCCGTTCTCGTGCCTGTGGACTTCACGGGGACAGCTTCGTGTCCCACCCCTTCCACGAGGCACCTTGACGTCCGCTCCCGTCCTCCTCGGTCCAGGGGCTTCCTGCCTGCCCCGAGGACCTTCATCTCCTCCCCAGGCCCTGCCTTCGGCGTTGGGCTTTTCTTGCTGTTATAAATAATGCTGCGGTGACGATTTCCAGACCCAACACACAAGCATCTGTTTCATTGTGGCAGGGCCTGGAGGGGACATTCCCAGGTCCAAAGCACCGGCTTTGGAGAGGGGTGTCCCTTGTCACACCACCCTGCTGGAACTGGACGTTTCCACTGAAAGTGGAGTTTTTGTGTTAATGGCATCTGCCTCCCTCTCACTTTATATGCTTCTGAGACATATTTTGAAAACAATAGAGGTGACACGTTTTTGTAGAGAAAGGAGAACCACCTACACTCTTGTCGCCCAGGCTGAGAGGGCCTCATTTTTGTGTGTCCTGTCATTTGGCTGGTTGCCCTGTGTGCATGTTTTCTGTGTGTCTGTCTCCACGTATACGTGTTCTCCATGTGCATGTGTTCTGCATGTGCAGTTATTCCCCGTGTGCCATGTTCTGTGTGTTTTGTGTGTGCATGTTCTGTGTGTGCATGATTCGTGCATGTGTGTATTCTCCGTGTTCTCCATGTATGTGTGTCCTTGTACATGTTCTGCACATGCGTACGTGTGCCTGTGTTCTGTGCGTGTTCTTCGTGTGTGTGTGGTGTGTTCTGCAGATGCAGGTTCAGCATGTGTGCACGTCCTCTGTGTGCGCATGTTCTGTGTGTGCACGTCCTCTGTGTGCGCATGTTCTGTGTGTGCATGATTTGCACATGTGTGTATTCTCCATGTTCTCTATGTATGTGTGTCCTTGTGCGTGTTCTGCACATGCGTATGTGTGCCTGTGTTCTGTGTTCTCGTGTGTGTGTTGTGTGTTCTGCAGATGCAGCTTCAGTATGTGTGCATGTCCTCTGTGTGCGCATGTTCTGCAACTGTGTGTGCTCTGCACGTGTGTTCTTTGTCTGCGCATGATCTTCATGTATGTGTTCTGTGAGTGCATGTGTCCTCCGTGTGTAGGGTTCTGCAAACGTGCTGCTCTTTGTGCGTTCCCACGTGTGCAGGGGAGCCCCTCTGATGGTGTCTTGGCGACCATGGCTCTGGGGGTGCCTGGGTTGGCAGAGCCCCCCTGATGGTGTCTGGGTGACCATGGCTCTGGGAGTGCCTGGGTTGGCAGAACCCCCCCCCCGATGGTGTCTGGGTGACCATGACTCCGGGGGTGCCTGGGTTGGTGGAGCCCCCCCTGATGGTGTCTTGGCGACTATGGCTCCGGGGCTGCCTGGGTTGGCAGAGCCCCCCGATGGTGTCTGGGTGACCATGGCTCCGGGGGTGCCTGGGTTGGCAGAGCCCCCCCAATGGTGTCTGGGCGACCATGGCTCCGGGGGTGCCTGGGTTAGCAGAGCCCCCCGATGGTGTCTGGGTGACCATGGCTCCGGGGGTGCCTGGGTTGGCAGAGCCCCCCGATGGTGTCTGGGTGACCGTGGCTCTGGGGGTGCCTGGGTTGGCGGAGCCCCCCCGATGGTGTCTTGGCGACTATGGCTCCGGGGCTGCCTGGGTTGGCAGAGCCCCCCGATGATGTCTGGGCGACCATGGCTCCGGGGGTGCCTGGGTTGGCAGAGCCCCCCCCCGATGGTGTCTGGGCGACCATGGCTCCGGGGGCGCTTGGGTTGGCAGAGCCCCCCGATGGTGTCTGGGTGACCGTGGCTCCGGGGGTGCCTGGGTTGGCGGAGCCCCCCGATGGTGTCTTGGCGACTATGGCTCCGGGGCTGCCTGGGTTGGCAGAGCCCCCCGATGGTGTCTGGGTGACCATGGCTCCAGGGGTGCCTGGGTTGGCAGAGCAGCCTCGTCCTTGAGATTTTTCTTTATGATCAGACCAGGAGGTTGCAGCTCTCCTGTGTGACTGGGGCCTTGAAGACCCTTAGGAATAGCTTTTTTTCTTCCAGATTGTTTCCTGGAGAGAAACAGCTGAGCAAAAGGACGTAGACCTTTGAGCAGGGAAATGGGGTGGTGCGGCCAGCTCCACTCCAGGTAGGTGCGAGCACCTGGCAGCCTCCTGGTACAGAGTCCATGGCGATCTCCTGGGGTACGGGGTCCAGGCTGTTTGGTCACAGGGCAGGCTTGTGGCGCCTTGGTCATGTGTGCCTCAAGGCTGGGACATGTTGATCTCTGTGCCTGCTCGCCGCCCCTGCCCATGTGTGTGCACAGGACAGCTGCGGGATGGGGCTGTTTGCCCTCTGTTGGGGTGGCCCAGGGAACACCTCAGCCCTTGTATGCCTTTGAGACCGGGCGGGTCTTGTGGCCTGAGGTGGACCTTAGTCTCCTCTCCCTCGAGGCCGAGACCCTGGTTGAGGCCTCAGGAACCTTAATTTGGAACATCTGGGATTCTTCTGGTCTTTATTTGTTGCTGCCACTTCAGAGGGGGTTCTGTAGCGTTTTGGGGTGGTGCTGAGGAAGAGCAGCTCCGAGGAGAATGGGGCAGCTCCCAGGGCTGCGCCGGGGTGGAAAGAACAAGGCTGCATGTGGCAGAAGTGGGCCAGGGCCTCTGAGCCAGGCCTGCTGGTGGCATTGGCTGTGTGGCCTCTCTGGGTGCCTCAAGGCAGGGTGGAGTGAGTGCTGAAAGTCACCACTGCTGGTGGTCCAAGCCTGCCCTTTCCCCAGGATCCGGGGGGATTCTCCGTGTCATTTGGCAGGAAGCTTATGGGGCTGGTCTATCAGGGTCACATGGTGCCTGTGACCCTACTCTGACTAGGGGATCGGTGGGACACCCCCACAGCATGGCCAGGGAGGAGCCCCACACCTGTGGGCAGCAAGAGTGTGACGTCTCTGGGCCTGGGAGAGATGGAAGATGCGTTTCCATGCTGCGGCGGGGAGGTGGGGGTTCCCCTCTTTGGGGCCCCACTGTGAGGATGGTGGGGTTGGGCAGCAGTCCCACGGCCTGACCCCACACACTCGGGTGAGCAGGGCCCACGGCTGGTGTGGCTGATCCGTCAACGGCCTCATGCACTGTCCCCACGTGAGTGACTTCTCTGCCTCTCTGCAGTAAGCATGCTCCCACCCAGGGGTGTGGCTGTGGTGATTCTGAGATTTGGGGAGGACAGTCGGGTATTGAGGGAGCTGGGGCTGTGTGTTGATGGAGGGGTAAGGGATGGGCAGGGTGGACAGGGATGGGGGACTGGGGCATTGCTCACTGTTGGGCCCTTGCTGGGTGACTAGAGGTGCCAGCCACAGTGCGAGCCTGGAGCAGACCACTGGCTGCCAGGCTGTGGGGTTGGGTCAGGGGCGGCTGCCAGGGTAGTGGGTGGGACCCCACTGTCTGCAGCTGCCTCTGGGCCCATTGAGCCCAGGTGCTGGGGAACTCACCTTTCTGTATGCATGAGTGCTGGGGCACTTGAGCCTGCCCCGCATCAGCCTTGTGACCTGTGCTCTCGCTCAGATCTGTCCACCTTCTGAGCCTGCTGAGATCACACCAGGCCCCTTCCTCATGAGCCCACAGGCTCCACGCCGCATCCCCGAGCAGGTGAGGGTTCTCTGCCCTTCTGGGCCTCTGAGTAGAGGGCGAGGTGGGCAGGCCTGCTGTCTGGGGGCCAGTCTCTCCTGCTTCAGGGTCCAAGGCACCATCATGGTCATTTGGTCTCCAGATGTTCATTGCCTCTTTTGTGTCCCAGGCTGTGTGAGGCCAGCACAGACACGGACTTATCCTCCTTTGGGTCTTAAAGGTGTGTCCCGCTGGGGCTGTGATGGGAACCCCAGAGACTTCAGTGGTATCTGTGGGAACATGTCCCAGAGGATGTCTTCCCTCATGCGCTCATCTCATTCACTCATTCTTTCCCTCCCTTCTTCACTGACTCATTCATTCACTCACTCACACATTCACTCATTCACTCACTCATACATTCACTCATCCACACACTCACACATTCCCTCACCCACTCATTCACTCATCCACTCATCCACTCACTCGCTCATGAACTCACTTATTCACTTACATATTCACTCACTCATTCATCCACTCATTCACTCACTCACTCCTTCACTCACTCACTTGCTCATCCACTTACTCTTGAACTCACTTATTCACTTACACATTCACTCAGTCACTCATCCACTCATCCACTCACTCAGTCATTCATCCACTCATTCACTCACTCACTCCTTCACTCACTCACTTGCTCATCCACTTACTCTTGAACTCACTTATTCACTTACACATTCACTCAGTCACTCATCCACTCATCCACTCACTCATTCATTCACTCATTCACTCACTCACTCAGATCTACTCTCGTCACTCACTCACACACTCAGTCACTCATCCACTCATTCACCAACTCACTCATTCACTCATTCACTCACTCACTCAGATCTACTCTCTCATCACTCACTCACACCCTCAGTCACTCATCCACTCATTCACTCACTCACACATTCACTTATTCACTCATCCACTCGTGCACTCGCTCATTTACTCACTCAGATCTACTCTCTCATCACTCACTCACACACTCACTCACTCATCCACTCATTCATTCACTCACACATTCAGTCACTAATCCACTCATGCACTCACTCACCGAGTCACTCATTCACTCACTCACTCAGATGTACTCTCTCATCACTCACTCACACACTCAGTCACTCATCCACTCATTCACTCACTCACACATTCACTCAGTCACTCATCCACTCACTCAGTCACTCACCCACTCACTCATTCACTCACATATTCACTCAGTCGCTCATCCACTCACTCAGTCACTCATTCACACATTCACTCACTCACACAGTCACTCAGTCACTCGTCCACTCATGCACTCACTCATTCACACATTCACTCACTCATTCACACATTCACTCACTCATTTACTAATTCACTTATTTGCTCACCATTCAGTTGCTCATCTACTCATTCATCCCCGGTGGTTCCCTCACTCATCATTCCTTACTCATCAGTTGTTTATTCACTTGCTCATTCATTCATTCATTCATTCACTCACCTTTTCTAACTTTTCAATTGTGGGAGGTGTCTCCAGACCCTGCAGGAAATTACAAAATGGAGAGATTTCATTCCCTTTCTTCCCAGACTACTCTAGGTTTCAGCAAAGCCAGACATTGGGATAAGGATAGGTTAGTCATGCATGGAGCGGATTTTTGCTGGGCTTGGTGTGGCTTGCCTGCCTGGTGGAGTCACAGTGCGTGAGTGGCCCCCTCAGCAGGACAGCATCCCAGAGAGGCTGGCCCCAGCCCCATCCATCTGGCCCACAGATGCCTACTCACCCTGGCGGCTCAGAGGCCCTATCTAGAGTCTTCCAGGACAAACCCTGACTGTGTCGTTTCTGCCAGGCCCTTCTCTCCCTCCCTCAGGACCCCAGAGTGGCCTGTGGCCAGGAGCACATGATAGGGAGGCAGCCAGAGTCAGGCTTCCGAGGTTCAAGGTCCGGCCTGCCCCTTGCTAAGCTGCTGAGTCTGTCTGAGTCTCTACTTCCCTCTCTAAAATGGGAGCAGCATTGGCAGGCAGGGCTTACAGGACTGAGCTCTCAGGGCAGACGTCCTGTCTCAAGGTCACCTTCATGGGCCCAGTGTGTGGCTGCCCAGTAGATCATGACCAATGGCAGATGTTTGTTGAAGGGAGAGAGAGAGAGGAAGGTGTGGAGGAAGGGGTGTTTCTTCACCTCCGTATGTGGGTGAGAAAAAGAGAGACTCTCCGAACACATACCTTGGGCTCTCCAACGTGTGGGTTCTTGGGATTTTTGGACTCAGCCTTGGTACTGTTCCCATCTTTTGAAGGTGAAATGTCATAGGTAGAAGTAGAGAGGCTCCCGTGGGCACCAGACCTGAGCTTTTCTAGTCTAATCAGTCGAGGAGGAGAGGTGGTCTTTCCCATCCTCTGTGTGTCAGCCTACTTCCAGGGAGGGGATGGCTGTGCCCTGCGCTCTGTGTTGTGCTTGGGATAGTCTTCTGATCTTAGGAAGGAATACAGGTGCGGTCTTCCCAGAGTTGACTGGAGCAGGAAGGATGGTTGTGCTTCTGCACTGGGCGTGTTGGCCAGGCTGGTCTTGAACTCCTGACCTCAGTTGATCTGCCCACCCCGGCCTCCCGTAGTGCTGGGATTATAGGTGTGAGCCACTGCACTGCACTGCTCTTATTTTTAAAATACTGTTTTGGCCAGGCGCGATGGCTCACGCCTGTAACTCCAGCACTTTGGGAGGCCGAGGTGGGTGGATCATGAAGTCAGCCTGCAATTGGTCTTGTCTTCTGATCTTCCTGGTCATTTTTTATTGATGTGTTTAGAAATTATGGACATATTTGAGGCTCTGAATGATTTTATCTTTCTCTAGAGGTTTACTTTTTACCGCGTCTAGTAGGCACAGAATAAGAGCAAATCATCTTAATCCAATCTGGAATTGAACTGACTCAAAGCTGTGTTTCAGCCTTTGTGAGGGCTGGCCGGTCTATTTGTTTTATCCGGCCTTCTGGTGTACAGCCCTTCTGGAAGGGCTAATCTGAAAGGCTGCATGTCTACCAAGGTCTCTCTTCCTTGGCAGGCTCTGGGCTCTGATTGCTGTCTTCCCAACCGTGTTAGACTGTGAAGTTCTGCCTGCTGCTCTGCTTTTAGTCTACTGCTTAGTGCTAAATGCTCCAAGGGAGTCCTGTCCTATAGAAATGCAACTTTGAGCCATAAATGTGAGCCATATGTACAATTTTCAGCTTAGCAGTCACTTTAAACATGTAAAAGGAGCAGGTGGGAGCCAGGTGTGGTCATGGCTCACTTCTGTAGTCCCAGCACTTTGAGAGCCTGAGGTGACTGAAAACACTTGAGCCCAGGAGGTTGAGACTAGCCTGAGCAACATGGTGAAACCCTGTGTGCAAAAAATACTTTAGCTGGGTGTGGTGGTGCATGCCTTTAGTCCCAGCTACTGGGGAGGCTGAGGTGGGAGGATTGCTTGAGCCTGGGAGGTCGAGGCTGCAGTGAGCCATAATCATGCCATTGCATGATTGCATTTCCAGCCTATGTGACAGACTGAGACCCTGCATCAAAAAACAAGAAACAAAAATTAGCTAGGTGTGGTGGTGGGCCCCTATGGTCCCAGTTGCTCTGGAGGCTGAGGCAGGAAAATTGCTTGAACCCAGGAGGTGGAGGTTGGAGTGAGCCAAGGTTGAAACAGTGCACTTCAGCTGGGCAACAGCAAGACTCTGTCTTTAAAAAAAAACCAGGCTTGGTGGCCCATGCCTGTAATCCCAGCACTTTGGGAGGCTGAGGCGGGTGGATCACGAGGTCAAGAGATCGAGACCATCCTGGCCAACATGGTGAAACCCCATCTCTACTAAAAAAATACAAAAATTAGTTGGGTGTGGTGGTGCACGCCTGTAGTCCCAGCTACTCGGGAGGCTGAGGCAGGAGAATTGGTTGAACTAGGAAGCCGGAGGTTGCAGTGAGCTGAGATCGTGCCACTGCACTCCAGCCTGGTGACAAAATGAGACTCCGTCTCAAAAAAAAAAAAAAAAAACAAAACCCAAAAAACCCACAACCAAACAAAAAGATCTAAAAAAACAAGTGGAATTAATTTTAACAGGTGGAATTTAGTATATCTAAAATACTATGTTTTTAATGTGAATCAATATAAAATTATCAATAAAATTCAAAAAATCTTTTCAGAAGATACGACGTCGCTGCCCTGTACTATGTGTGCACTTAGAACGTCTCAACCTGGACTGGCCTCGTGTGAAGTGCTCATTAGCCACAGGTGTAGCTACTGTTTTGGGCCGCACAACTTGACTGGGAGAAGCAGTGCTGTGTGTGGGGTTTCCTCTTCTCCAGGGAAGTCGGGACGGTGGCCTGAGGATGAGTGATGCTGGACGTTGATTTCGCGCCTGTGTGTGCTCTGCACCCGCTGTCTTGATTGTGGTCCGCAAGGCTCCTGCTGCCAGTTCCGGGAGGTACTCAAGAGTCAGTCAATGGGATTGGGGAGCAGATGTGGGTGGGGGGGCCTAACCCCACCCCCACGCTGCGTTACACCTCCGAGGTCCTCCCGTGGCCCTGACCTCATGATGCTGGGCCCATCTGTTGGTGCCCTCACTCCCCTGTCAAGCAGCCTGGTGCCATCCCTGGCTTGGACCCACAGATGTGTGTGACTGGGCGTGTGTTTATTCGGCAGACATCTCAGCCTGAGGCCAACACCGGCCTTGAGCCCCGGTAGCTGGGCTTCAAAGTCATCTTAGATCTTGGTGATAGCTTAGGCCTCCTAGGGTTTCTGGGGAGGGAAGGAAGTGAGGTCTAGGTGACTTTATTCTGGGCGTAGGCTTAGAAGACTGAGCCAGAACCAGAGCCTTGTACAGCAGCAGGCAGCAGAAGGCCTCGCCCTTCCTCAGTGTCCAGAACTGGGGGTCTGGGTACCTCCCTGTGTTGGAGGGGTGGGGGTCGGGGGAAGGGTCTGCCTGGGCGAGGGTCCACAAAACTCCGCAGACTATTAAATCCTCACCCACTGCCATCTTGGGGTGCCCTGAGCCTTTGAACCCTGTGTGGGGGCAGGGCAGCTGCAGTGATGACCCCAGTAGCTTGGCCTCTGCAGCTGTCTCTTCAGAATTCCATGGAACTCCATAGGGTTCCACAGACCCTGCCCTGGGGCTGCCCTGCCTGCCCCACCTCACGGGAGCTGTCCTTGATGGTGGAGCTGCTAATCCTGCTGACCTGTGTCCCTGGCGCCATCCAAATCTATCTTTAGGTGTCCCTGTGAGAAGTGGCCATGGGGTGGGGCTGGCCCTTTCTAGAAACCAGATACATGGGGTGGTCAGATGCAGGGGTGGCCACCTGGCCTGTGCCCTCTGGGCTCCCAGTTACCTCGGGTGAGTGCCCATGTGTCCTCCTGGGGAGGAGCCAGGCCTGCTCTCAGGAAAGTTTCTGGGGGTGGGATGGCCCTGTGGGGATTTCTCTTCCTGAGTTGTGTACCCACTGGGCCAGCCCCGTTTTCATTTAATCCTGAGGTGAACCACTGCTCTGGTCCAGGGCTGAGGGTCTCAGCAGATACTTCCCTGTCAGGAAGTAACGTCAGTGTTCCCTTGATAACAGGAAAGGCCTCCTCCTTCGGCGCTGGCCCTGCACGGTGTCTGCTGCCTGTCTGTGTTGGGGTGTGTGTCTGGGTTGTGTCACCGTCAGGGCCAGGGCTCCCCCGGCTTCCTGGGGTTTGGTTGTCCTGAGTTGGCTGTCCCAGCTCACCCATCTGCCCCAGGGACCCCTCCCTCTTCCCCCTGCATCTGAGGGAGAATGGGTGGGGGTGGGGAGCCTGGCCCCCTGACGAGGTAGGTTTCTCTCAGCCATTTTCCCCCGTTGTGAATGCTCTGTATCCACCAACAGCCCCGGTCGCACTGGTCAGCATGCCATGGGTGGGGCTGGCCACTGTCCCAGAGGGGCTGTGGTGGCCCTGGGTAGCACTGAGTTCAAGTTCCTCCTGTTCCTCTCTTTCAAAAAGTGCGGACCTGGACAAATGCGTATCAGTTCTTCCGACCGTAGTAGGGATTCCTCTGTCCAAAAGTGTGGATCTCGACCCTGGGGAGGAAGCTCTTTCACGTTCCTCTCAGAGACTTCTAATGCTAAGGATGAAGTATGGATCCTTTCCAAGTTTGTCATGGGCTTTAGCTCAGTCTTCATTTAAGGATGCTGGTTCCCGGGGAGACCCCCATCCACAGAGGGCTGGGCAGGTGCCTGCTCGGGGCAGTGTGGGCCGAGGCTCAGCCCATCTGGGATCCTGCAGTCCTGAGAGGGGGGCCGCCCATGCAGAAGCAGCCGTGTGGGGGCTTCTTTCCTTGTCTGGAGCTCTAGGTCAGACCCGCAAGCTTTAAAACTGTTATTTGGAAATAAAATGCTGTGTGGTGGTGACAGCCCACATGCCACGTGCCCTGCTCCACCTGTTGCCACCAGCTTGCCCACCTGCTTCCTTGCTTGGGCTCTGTCAGTTCTGATCCAGCTGAGCGCAGGTGCGGATGGTGCCGCTGGCCTTGGTGCCCTGCCCTGGAAGCCTGGAGCATGCAGGCACATCCAGGCCCCACCCTGCTTAGTGCCCGGCTCCTCCTGGCTGGGACATCACCTGGCGTTGGAGGCCTGGGCCCAAAGGGGATCCTCCTCCCTCCAGGACAGGGTTCTCTGGCTGCAGGGTTGTGGGGAAGGGAGTCTTGATTGTTTAAAGTGGTTCCCCCAGGGTGTGAATGAGCATGGGTCCTGCCTGTTTGATCCGCCAGGGGTCAGGGCTCCCTTGAAGGCAGGTGAACCACCCAGAGCCCATGAGGGTGTATGCAGGGTGCATCTTACTGGTTGAGGGCTGGACGCTGTTAGGGGATGGGTGCTGCTATCCACCCACTACACAAATGCGGAGCTGAGCTGAGAGGGTCGGTGTCTGAGCCTGGGTTCCACCCCTGTCTCTGCGGGTGGAATAGCCTTTCCTGCTCTGTCTAGCTGCCCAACACCAGTGTAGGGCGGGGCATGGTAGGGAGTGGCTGAGGGCGAGGCTGGCTGTGCCAGCTGCTGTTCTGGGCAGCTGCACCTGTCAGCACAGCCTTGCACCAACCCTGAGGAGACCTCTGGCCTTTCCTGTTTTGTGAAGGGGGATGGGGCCCAGTGAGGTAGAGTGGATGACCCTGCAGCCCAGCCAGGAGCAGATGGGCAGAGACTAACTGGATGGCGCATCTCGGCTGCTGTTGGGCAGAGGGTTGGGTCTCTGAGGCCCTAGTTGGGGAGACCTCTGTGGGGTGGCCTGAGGAGGGGCCGGGGGGCTGCCCGATCCTGGGTGAGGTTCATGTTGCAAGGAAGGACCTTATCTTGTCTGTGGACTGCGAGGCTTCAGGTCCAGGGAGAGGCTTTGTAGGTGCAGTGGGCCCAGGGAGTGGGCACCTTGGGAAGGCCCTGCCTGCCTGTCCTGCCCCAGCGTCTGGCCCCAGGTGGCCCACAGTCCTGTCAGCCGCACCCTGTCATGGCTTATTGTCTCAGGGTTCCTGATGTGTCTGGGTTGCTCAGCTTGTGTCCCCCTTTGGTCGTCTTTCGTCTTGGTCTTCCTGGCTCCATTCTGTGGTCCTGCCCTCTTCCCGGGCTGCCCACCCATCTCTGCCACGTGGTGACAGCTCCACTAGCTTCCCACGATGGCCCTGTTTTTGCCCACGATGGAGGGTAATGGGTGGGCCTGGGATGGGGAGGGCTCCTGCAGCCTGTGTTGTGACCAGAGCCCTGCACAGAGGGCCTGTCCCCAAGCTGACTTGCTGCACTCATGCTAGGCATGGGGGCTTCCTAATAGGCAGGTGGGTGGGGACCCCTGACCTCCCCTGGACCTCCCCTTGCTGCTGGCCCTTATGCTGGGTGCTGGCCTGGAGGCCTGCATGGACCAGGCACCACACCCATTGCATGTGTTCAGTAAAACCGAGAGGAGTCCCTGGGAGAGCTGCCAGCTGGTCCCAGGGAAGGACAGCTAGAGTTTTGTACATGCTTGAGGGAGCGTGGAGAGTTCATGGCATGGCCATGGCAGATTCCCTCCACCCATCTACTGGCTGACAGGATCAGGCTTTCACAGTTTCAGAATCCACACACCAGAATGATGCTGGGCCTGCCTCCTTTTAGACATGATTTAGAGTCACTCACGGACACCCCAAGTAATTGGCACAAGAGCTCCATCTGGCTCAGTAACAGAGGCACTTTCAACAAAATTAGTTATCTCTTTGCTTTGGTCAACTATTTACTGCTAACTTACGGTGGTGATTCAGTCCTGAAGAAAACCCTTTGGTCCTCAGTCTTAGGATCGCAGGAAACTACGAAAAGCTAGATTCCAGTAGGAATGATGAGATGGCAGGAAAGCGTGGTGGGCAGTCAGTGAGAGGCTTGTGGGAAGAGCCGTGTCGGGTCCAGCAGCTCTGTGGTAACGGAGGTGCGCTTCCTCGCTGGCGCTGGAGGTGCGCTGATTCCCGTGTTTAGAGACAGCTGGTGGAGGACGTCAGATTGCTGATATTTGGCTTCCATGGGAAACATTTCAAAGAACATTTTTTAAAAGTCGGTATTTATAAAATGCTGGAAATGGCATCTTCTACAACTGTTCGAACCTATGATGACACATTTGAGATCTCCGCTTACCCCTGGGGCAGGCACCTAGTTCTTTCTGTATGTGGGTGACCAGGTGAGTACCGTTGTGTGTGTGGTAGGGTCCCAGGTGGCCTTTAAGAGAGCAAAGCTCGCTTGGCACCTCCCCTGATCCCTCTGCCCCTCCCCACTCCCTTTTTTTTTGAGACAGGGTCTTGCTGTGTGGCCCAGGCTGGAGTGCAGTGGCAAGATCTTGGTTCAACTACAGTCCTTGTTTTCTGGGCTCACATCATTCTCCCATCTCAGCCTCCCAAGTAACTGGGACCCCAGGCATGCGCCACCACACCTGGCTAATAATTCTTCCCTCCCTTTTTAAAGAAAATAGTGTGATTTATAAAAGCATCCAGGGGTCAGATATTCAGGTTCAGGCTTCTGCCTCCGAGAATTAGAAACTTCTTGGAGCCCATGACAAAGACGACTGAATGTGGGAAGAGCCCAGTGACGCCGGCTCACCCCCACTGAGCACCTCCTTCTCTGGCTGCTCACCCAGATGGAGGGTGGGATCTGGGACAGGTCACTGGTGTCAGGGTCCCTTTTTTGCAAACAACTCTGGGGGCGCATCAGCCTCTGTCTGTGACTCCTCACACTGCTTGGCCCCTTTTATTCAGTGGTGTCGGGAAAAATGTTCATCTTGATAATGATGTTCTTTTTAAAAGCATGAATTAGAAAACACATACACTGGCTTACCTGTAAATGCAGTAATGTATTTTGTTGCTCAAGATAAGGTTAAAGAGGGAACTTGGGTTTAAGGGAAGTGTGTTTGTTTTTAGACCGGCAGTGAGTGTTGGAGGCAGTGGGTGGAAGAACTCTGTCAGGTCTCCCCTTCACTGGCTGATGGCGGGTGCCTGGTGTTGACGTCGGGATGGCTCCACTGAGCCCACCGGCCAGTCGCTGCAGAGCAGGCCCAGCACCTGCCTCTTGTCCAGGCAGCGCCCTGTTGCCTCGCCCTGTGGTGACATAAACCACGTGCCGCCCAAACATCATGCCTGCCCAGAGGCTTCTTCCTCCAGGGACCCAGACCCGCCCATGCCTTAGGTGGGGTTGAGGGTGTCCTTCTCCCCTGGCTGCCTGAAACTGGAGCTTTTCCTCGGGGCCAGGGGTGCCCTGACTGGTAAATTTTGGCACAGTGTGTGGTTGCATATTCACTGGTTTGTCATCTGTTGGCCGCTTTCCCCATGGGGTTGTGAACAGCCCTTTCTGCACACCCAGAGCCTCCGTGACTATCTGAGCGACTCCAGACAGAGCATGGGGGACAGTGTGGCTTGCTGTGTGCCAGCCATTCCTGTGCACTTGACAAACCCTGACTTCCTGGAACGAGGCCCAGATTCTCTCCTCACTTCGTGGTGAAAGGGTGGGCAGGAGCCTGCTGGCCCCCAGCTGGGGTCGACTGGTTCAGATCTTCCAGACCTGGGAGTGGCAGGGAGGCCCTTCCCACTAGGAGGGTGTGGAGTGTGTGGGGATGCCGGGCCTCCCCCAGGGAATGGAGGGGACAGAGGGGGACATGTATTTGGTGGAAGTCTCATGCTGTCTTCCCAGTGTGTCCCCATGGATGTCGTGACTTAAGTGACAAGGAGCTAAGTCCTTGGTCAGGCCTGAGCTCTAACAGGGGCCTGGTACCCTCGCATCTTGTACTTGGGGCCTGTGTCCTGGGCCAGTTCTCTGTGCATGGGACCGTTGTGGACAGAGATGCTCCACGCTTCCTTTGATTTCGACTTATGGCCCCACGGGGCTGCAGCGAGGACCTGCAGCAGGCTTGTCTCCTGAGGCTCGGCCTTGCTGGTTCTGGGCACCCCCCTCTGCCCAAGTGTGCGTGGGCCTCATCTCCTGGTGGGACTCAGTTCTGCCCCTTCAAGGGGTTGGATTTTGTGGTTCTGTCTAGCTAAAAGGAGGATGCTACAGAATCCCAAGTATGCCCCTTCTAGGTCTGACATCTCCAACTGTTGCCTACTGGGGACTGTTGTGGCAGAGCAGGTTGGCCCTGAAATGTCACAGGAGGGGGCTGCCTGCAGACACCCTGGCACGTTCAGGGCAGGAACCTCTGATGCTCTCAGTCAACACCAAAGGCAACCCCCGGTGTGTTTCCCAGGTGCCCTGGGAGCGCTGGGAAGGCCCATTGGGACCAAGAATCTTCTGACCACCCTGGCTGTGTGACCTGCATGGCCCCTGAGGGGCTTTGCTGCCCGGCTTGGAGGGTGCTATCCTGCCCCACCTGTGAGTAAGCCATAGGGCCTTTTCCCTAGAGCAGATAAGAGCTGGCATTGGCCCAGAATGCCTTAAATCTTTTGTGTCTGATTGATTTTCACATTATGAGGGAACAAGAGCCATGAATTTGCACAGCACTGGGGGCTTGGTGGGAGGAAGATTGGTGCTGATCGACCTTACTCTCCAGTGCCTGGGAGGGAGGAGTGTCTGGTGCTGATCGACCTTACCCTCCAGTGCCTGGGAGGGAGGAGTGTCTGGTCCTGATCGACTTTACCCTCCAGTGCCTGGGAGGGAGGAGTATCTGGTGCTGATCGACCTTACCCTCCAGTGTCTGGGAGGGAGGAGTGTCACGTTGAGTGAGCAGCCAGTAGCCCCCTGCCCCCAACTCAACACCAAACCTTTAAGCACCCTGTGAGCCTGGCAGGATTTGGGAATCGCTTAGGGAGCAGGTGCATTCTTCCTGCGCTGGCTTGTTGACTGTGAGCCTTTCCTAGTAGGTTAGTGAATAAATTCGGTTCACAGGTGGTTCATGGAGCTGCTCCTGTCATGCAGGCCAACCGAAGACCAACAAACAAGTGATGGGGATGTGGACAGGTTCTGTGGGGGCAGCATGCCCTGTAGCTGGGCTCTGGGCAAGGCTCAGAGGGGGACACACTAGCCGACCATTAAAGTACCAAGCAGGCTAGGCATGGTGGCTCACACCTGTAATCTCAGCACTTTCGGAGGCCAAGGCAGGAGGACTTCTTGAGCTTAGGAGTTCAAGAGCAGCCTGGGCAACATAGTGAGAGACCCCATCTCTAAAAACAAACAAACAAACAAACAAACAAACAAACAAAATAGCCAGTGTGGTAGCATTTGCTTGTGGTCCCTGCTACTTGAGAGGCTGAGGTGGGAGGATTACCTGAGCCCAGTAAATTGAGGCTGCAGTCAGCTATGATCATGTCATTGCACTCCAGCCGGGGTGACAGATTGAGACCCTGTCTCACCTACTAAAAAAATTACCAAGCAGTGTGTCACATTGATTATAATAGTTGTGTGGCATACAATATAAAATGAGATCCTTTTCCCTTCTGAGCCCCCCTCTAAGAGGCACCATTGTTAACCATTTCTGACTTTCGTATCTGAAATTTTTCAGTGTTGGTAGGTAACTGCTGTGACAAATGAAGAATGTGGTGCATGCAGGGTCCATCCCTCTACCTCCTGTTTTCTTCTTAGTCATTTAGAATGTGAACATTTTGCTCTGAAACTACAATGAAATGTTTTACACGTAACTCTTGGTGCTAAAATACTGGCAAAAATAACTTGTGCTATAAATGATTCTGTGAGTCTCCTCTGGAATCAAGGACTAAGCGCACTGAGTGGGAACTGTGAACTGACATGCTGTTTCTCAGAGAAGGCTTCCTGGGCAAACTGGCCTAGCTGAGCATCGCCATCTCCTCTGGAGCTTCTTTCACCCCTGGGGACCTCTAGGGTCACCCTGGCTGCATGTCTTTCTGTTGTGTTGTGTGTTGTGGAAACATGTCTTCCAGGAACTAGTTCCACCTAGACTGCATGAGAAGTTAACTTTGAGCTCTTGCGTGTCTGAAATGAGTCTGGACTGCCTGGCTTGGTGTCTGTTTGGCAAGGTATAGAATTCCCAGTTAGCACTTTGAGGACACTGCCCCCACCAACTGCACCCAGTGTTGCCGATTAGACTCGCTGCCCATTTGGGCTGTTCCTTTGCAGATAGGAGTTGCTTGGGGTTCTGACATTTCACTAGAACAGCCTGGAGGTGGGCTGTTCATTTACTCTGACCTGGTCTTGGTGGGCCATTTTATTCTAAATTTTTCTCCTTCCAGCTCAGGGAAATGCTATTTTACTGTCTGTTTATACTTCATGATGTCTGTTCTTTGAACCCTTTTGACATAGTTTGACTTCCAGGCAGTTCTTCCATGTCTCTTAATGTTTCTCTTCTATTTTCTTTCTTCTGCTTCTCTCATTTGATCTTTGGATTTTTTTCCTTCTTTTGTTTTTACATAGGAGAAATTGAAGTGTAATTTACATGTAATGAAACACGCAGAACTTTAGTGTGTAAGTTGAGCTCTGACAAAGGCACACAGAGGTGCAGCCCACTGTGCCCTGTTATGATGTGGACCATTCCTCTCTCACCCCCCAACCCCAGGATCTCTTGGCTGTCACCCCAGAGGCAACCATTATTCTGATGGCATTCCCCACATCCCCACGCATTAGTCCGTCTTTTCCAGAGTTTCACATGAAGATGGGATCCCACCAGACACATTCTTTTGTTTGGCTTGTTTCGTTCAGTCCAATGCTTTTGGCCCTCCCCTGTGCTGCTGAGAAGCAGGAGTGGGCTCCTTTTTGCTGCTGAGCCATGGTCCCATTTGCATGGGTGCAGCATGGTTCACTCACCTGGCCCCAAATGTTTTAGTGGTTTCCATGTGGGGCTGTGATGAATAAAGCTGCTTTGAATATCCAAGTCCATTTTTTAGTGGACTTAACGTTTTCTTTTCTTTTTCTTCTTCTTCTTCGTCTTCTTCTTCTTTTTTTTTTTTTTTTTTTTTTTTTTTTTTTTTTTTTTTTGTGAGACAGAGTCTCTCACTGTTGCCCGGGCTGGAGTGCAGTGGCATGATCTTGGCTTGGCTCACTGTAACCTCTGTCTCCTGGGTTTAAGCGATTCTCTGGCCTCAGCCTCCCAAATAGCTGGGATTATAGGCACCCACCACCATGCCTAGCTAATTTTTTTGTATTTTTAGTAGAGACAGGGTTTCAGGGTTTCACTCTGTTGGCCAGGCTGGTCTCCAACTCTTGACCTCATGATCCGCCCGCCTCAGCCTCCCAAACTGCTGGGATTACAGATACGAGCCACCGTGTCCGGCATGTTTTCTTTCCTCCCAGATGGACTCCGGGAGGGGGAGTGGCTGGACACAGAGCAGGTGTGAACCCTGCCAAGCCCTCCTCTGAGGGCTGCGCCACCTGAACTCCTGGCAGCAGTGTTCCAGATTGGGCTAGCTGTTCCCCAGCCTCCCCAGTAGTTGGAAGTATCCATCTTTTAATTTAGCCCTTCTCGGGGGTGTGGGGTGCATCTCAGTGTGGTCTTTGTTGGCATTTTCCCAGCAACTGATGCTGTTCAGCCTCTTTCCGTGTGCTTTTGGCCATTTCTATGTCTCTGGTGTCGTATCTGTTCTTGTGTTTATTACTGAATTACAGGAGTTCTGTGTACATTTTGGATCTGAGTCCTTTGTCAGATAACTGTTTTGAGAATAGTTTTTCCCAGTTTGCGGCTTGACTTAATAACCTTTTTTTGGAAGCTGGGGTCCCACTGTGTTACTCAGGCTGGTCTCACGCTCCTGGGCTCCAGCCATCCTCTGCCTCAGCCTCCCGAGTGACTGGGACTATAGGCGTGAGCCACACCTGGCTAAATAACCGTTTTTGATGAATAAAACATGTTTCCATTTTATTGTCTGGGTTAAACATGAACTTTTTTATACTTAATGTTTCACTGGATTATGGAATATCTTGTTTCTAAAACGCTGGGCTTGTTGATAAGAGCAGTCCCCATTCCTGTGTAAATGTGGAAGAGCGCCTTCTCTAGAGTTCCTTTCCAAATAGAAGCTTGGTCTATCTTACTTGTGTGAACTTCTTGAGTCTTTATGGGAGCATTGGTTAGATTTTTCTTGGAGTTGCCATTGGTCTCTGAATTACTTGTTTTCATGATGATGGCTTCTCTGGGTATTGCTTGGCTCTATGGTGATGTCACTGTGCAGTCCCACACTGGAATGAAGGGGCCCATGAGAGTTGGTGCTGTGGGGAGGGGTCTGTTGGGTCGACGGAGGAAGAACTGTCTCGGGCGCAGCCACATTTGGGATGTAATTTTTCCCCCAAGATGACCCTTGTCCAGGTCCTGCTGCTTCTCCTCTCTGCGTTGGAGTCTGGCTTCACGTTCTTTGGGCCCTTCCGGAAGGATCCAGGGGTCTTGGCTTGCATATACTTTCACTCTGATCTCTCCTCTCATCTGTCCAGATTTACCTGCTTTCTGTCTGTTTAGAATTCCCCAGAATTTGGCTGTTCTATGTTCAGTTGTGTTTCTGGTTTCCTTCTGAAAATGCGCATGTTTCTTTTCCGATGTTCCCATGGGAATTGGTGGAAGGGAGGCAGGTGTTGCTCTGTGGGCTCATTGGACCAGGACAAGGGGGTGATCCTGGGGGCAGGACCTTGGGTGGAGGTGAGAAGGGCATGGCATGTATGCAGCAGGAGGAGAGGCCTTGGCTGGCCCTGTGGAGGTGGCTGTCACCTCGTGAGGGGAAGTTGGAAGCACATGGGGCCTTCAGGGCCATGCGAACTCCCTGGGTTTATTCTGAGCCCTCTTTGGAGAGAATCCACTGAAGGATTTGGGGAAAGGGAAGGCCGGGATCCAGGGGGACTGCAGTTGGTGAGGGATGAGGTGGGGGACAGGGTGGTGAGGGATGGGCGAGCTCGGACAGGGTGGTGGGAGGCCGAGGAGAGAGGCAGAGGCTGACCCCTTGGCCCCCACAACCCTGGATGCAGCCCCCACAAAGGGACCTCAGCAAAAAATAAAAAAATTAAAAAGGCGGAGGCTGGGCAGGTGGGGGCAGGGTGGCTGTTGCTGGGGCATGTTTGAATGTGGTGCCTGGAATTGGTGACCCTTCGTGGGACAGTGGGCGGAGCAGGCATAAGAGGCAGGTACCTGACCAGGGTTCACAGGTGATGATGGAGGTGTTTGTTTGCTGTTTCCTATTTTAAAGTTAGGTCAGCGACTGATTCTGCTGGCCTGTGTGGACACAGTGGCGCAAGGGTCTGTGGAGGTGTCCTCCCACACCGGGGGGCCTGGGCTGCCCTCTGGGCTGTCGGCTGGTCAGTGTGGCCCAGCCGGGGCTTTTCTCTTCCCTGCATCCTCAGCTCTTGTCTCAGGTACCTGTCTGTGTCTACTCTGGTCTACTGGGCCCTGAGCACTTCTTCCGAGTTGTGTCTACATTAGAGGTAAACTGATGGTTCATTCTTTACGGAAACACACAGAAAGTGAGTGATTGTGGAGGAAGCAAAGGCCTCAGACGTGTTTTTATGGAAAAATGCACAAGTGTGGCGGTGTGGATTTGTGAGACTTCTTTGGCTTCCTAGGGTATCTTTTTGCTGAAGTCCATTTGTGGGGACTGTGTCCAGGGTTTTGGGGGCCAGGGGCTCAGCGGTTGTGGTGCCAGTGGCTGTGTCCTCCTCTGTCGTAGCCATTCAGCTGCCTGTGGGTACAGGAAGGGGTGGCCCTACTGCCCCCAGTGCCACTGGGATGTACCACCGCCGTGTCGCCTCCTATGTCGCATCTCTTGCCCACTCAGCATGTCTTTTGCCCTCTAGGACCGGAAGCTCACCAAGCTGGAGCGGCAGCGGTTCAAGGAAGAGGCTGAGATGCTGAAAGGCTTGCAGCACCCCAACATCGTGCGCTTCTATGACTTCTGGGAGTCTAGCGCTAAGGGCAAGCGCTGCATTGTGCTGGTGACGGAACTGATGACCTCGGGGACACTGAAGACGTAAGCTCCGCTTCCTGAGGGCTGGGCGGGGGTCTCGGCATAGGTGCAGGGCCACCGTAGCTGGGGGCGAGATCCTGGGCTACCGAGGTGGTCCTGGCTGGTGCCTGTGGGAGGCTGTTTCCTCTTTCCTCTCCTGCGTGGGATGCCAGCAGGTGGTTTACTTCCCAGGGAGATGGTTGATCTGTCTGGTGTCTGGGCCCTGTTTCCGGCTGGGATTCTGTTCCCTCCTGGGAGCCAGCCCCACACATCTTCAGGCTCAGGAAGCAGCCTGGGCGGGGTGCATAGCAGGGACTGTGGGATTCTGAGGACGTGGAGGTGGTTAGTGAGGGCTGAGGGGTGGGGAGTGGGGTGGCCATGGCAGCCTGTTGCTGCTCGATAAGGCCTCAGTCTGCACTGTGGGGGGTGGGGGCTACCCTCCAAGTGCTGTATCCTGGGTCCATCTGAATCTTTGGAAGCTGTAGCCTTGGGCAGGGCCTCAGTGCCCCTCAGCCAGGCAGTTTCTCTCATAGGTGGATGCACCTCAAGGGGAGAGCCCTTTTCTCAGCCTCACCCACCACCTTCTCGTGGGGCACAGCTCAGGGAAGGCCACACAGGCAGGCGGCCAGCAGCAGGAAGAGCCCCACCTGGCCCCTGTGGTTCTGACAGGCCCCGGGCTTTCGTAACCCTCACCCTTACCTGAGCATCTGCTGGCTGGGACTCTGTCCTGCCTTGGGCAACTTACAAGTCAGCCTGGCACCATCTCCCAGTGAAGTCAAGATGAAGCTTGGCATGAGCTTTAGTCGCCAGGTCCTTGGCAGGAGCGGAGCAAGAGGGTCGTGAGCCCTCCCGGCTGCCTGCTCAGGGGCCTGGCTCCAGCTGTGCCACCTGGCCCGGGGCAGAACTGCCCGGCCCTGCCGTCTCACTTTCACTCCCCGTCACAGGTGTGTGCCGTGTACACGGAATCGGTCTTAGTACAGGCCTGAGCAGCGTTAGGTGGGGGCTTTGCTAGGGGCCGCTGCCAGCGAGCTGCTTGATGAGCCGTACCCGTGCACCCCTGCAGGTACCTGAAGCGGTTCAAGGTGATGAAGCCCAAGGTTCTGCGCAGCTGGTGCCGGCAGATCCTGAAAGGCCTGCTGTTCCTGCACACGAGGACGCCGCCCATTATCCACCGAGACCTGAAATGCGACAATATTTTTATCACTGGACCAACTGGGTCTGTGAAGATTGGCGACTTGGGCCTGGCCACTCTCAAAAGAGCGTCATTTGCCAAAAGTGTGATAGGTAAAGCTGCTTCTCCACCCCAGGTCCTGGGAGCCCATGAGAGGCCGGGCAGCATTCAGGGCTGGCGAGCACCCAGTTTTGTTAAGACCTGGTGCAGGAGACCTGGTGGGAGGAGCGTCTGGGTGAGGGCCAGGTGGTCTTTGGTAATCGCCAGGCCTTTGGCAGCTCAGCTGGAGGGCCTGCCCACCCGGTGGATGCCCAGACACCTTGGGCTGGGACAGCTGACTCGCCTCCCCTCCTCCCCTGTTGCCCCCGCCCTGTCCGACTGTTCCCTCTGTGGCTGTGGCTTGGGTGCCAGGTCTGATTTTCTAGCAGGGGAGGTGGGCTGGGTGCTGATGCCCATGGTGTGTGTGTGGGTGCTGTGGGCACTCAGGAGAGGGAAGCTGCCCTGACCACAGAGGAACTTGGGAGGTTTGTGGCCAGTGATACTGGAGCTGTCTCAGCTGGCAGGGACGGGCCACCCAGGCTGTGAGGCCCAACAAAGTGAGAACTTGCAGTATCTGCGGAATCCACATACCTGTGGGGCGGGGCACAGAGCGGGCATTGTGCACAGGATGGGAGCAGGGCCCCAAGGAATTAATTCAGTTTGTTGGGCATGTCAGGCCTCAGTGTAGATGCCCCCACTGTGAGAAGCCTTCCCAGTCTCCTTTTGGGGCAAGATGCCCTTGACCCTAGGGGCAGCTGGGCCAGAGCTGCTTTGCAGAGTACCAGGGTTCGGCACTGTGCCACGTGCATGGACCCAGGTGTGTTCCTGGCACAGTGGGTGCAAAGAGTCCACTAGATCTGGGTGGGGGCCTCCGTGGGCTTTGAAAAGAATGCTGGAGCAGCTGTGGAGCAGCTGTTTCTGGGGTCAGGAGGATGGGAAAGCTCCAACATGTGCAGGGGAAGCAACGTGGGTCGGGGCTCAGGAAGCCCAGATGGGACCCAATCAGATTAGATTGGGAGAGGCTCCCCCATGTTAATTAAGACCCAGCATGCCCCCGATGTGAGGGCAGGACAGTGAGCAGTTGATCTCGGGGCTTTGTGAATTCTTACTTCTGCTGCATGTTTGGGGACAGAACTTGGCAGGTGTGGGGAAAATGAAACTCCAGGAGCTGCTTTGGTTTGAGAAGTATGTTCAGAATGTGACATCTGGGGCAGGGTGGTTGCCCGGAGGTGGCCCCCTTGGACACAAAGTGTCTGGCAGTCTGGGGTTGCTGAGTGGTGGGGCATAGGGGCTGACTCAGGATTCGGTTTCCCCATCTGTGAAATGGGTGTAGAGGTGAGAGTCTCTGCTCCCTCCTGGAGGGACTGAGAGCAGAGGCCCAGGACTAAGGAGACCTCATGCCCCAGGGCTGTGAGCTCTGCACACTTTCTGGGGAGTTTTTGCAAATTTGGCCTTGGAAGTGGTAGGAATCCAGGTCTCAAACCCTGGGCACAGTTGGGTGGCCTGAGGGAGACTCAGGGTCTCCCACTTAGGAGTGAACACTCCTGGAGGAAGAAGCACAGCCCACTGTGAAGCCACCACCCTGGCAGCACCCCTCGGCTTCCTCTGGCTGTTTGCCCTCTTGGAAACAAGGTTTCAAGTTGCTGGATCAGGTTGAGATGAAGGCCAGGTGTTTCCAGCAGGCACAGTGGGTTCCTTGTGCCCCACATGGATGCCCAGCTCTGTGGGGTGTCCCTTGTCACCCCAGCTTTTGCTCAGCTGGATCCAGGAAGCTTTGGTTAGAGAGGCTGCAACTAGGAGTGTCCTCAGCTGTCCAGGCTCCTAGAGAATGAGGCTCTGTTGATGTGACACCCAAGAGCACTGGTCAGTAAGACCAGTCTTCAGCAAGGGGCCAACAGCTGGTGGCAGGAGGACTGTGGCCAGGTGGGGGGTTCCCCTTAGGCATGTTATCCAGGTGTCTCCCTAGTCCTATGAATGGGAGCCCCCAGGTCTATTTATAGGAACCCCCCAGGCCTATTTGTAGGGCTCCCCCTGGCCTGTGAATGGTGTTGGCCCTGGTGGTAAACAGATCCCACCCTCCTGGGGCCTGTGTCCTACTGGGATCCATGGTCCTGTT
This sequence comes from Saimiri boliviensis, assembly GCF_048565385.1. Lineage (NCBI taxonomy): Eukaryota > Metazoa > Chordata > Mammalia > Primates > Cebidae > Saimiri > Saimiri boliviensis. The sequence continues at coordinate 238,316,010 of NC_133450.1, read as the reverse complement.
GGAAGGACAGCCTGAGGCCATAGGCCCTATCTCCAAAGGAGAAGGGCCCTCCCTGCTCACCAGTGAATGCCCTTGGGGCAGTCGGTGCTATGGGCCCCTTTCAGCTGCGGCTGTCAAGATCTCCTCTTGCAGGTGGGAGAGAAGAGCAGGTAGCTTGCACATGTGGCCTGTTCTAGGGACCTGGGTCAGTGGCTGGCTTCCCAGGGCTGCTCTGGGAGGGACATGGATAGACTGAGGGAGGCAGGGTCCCTGTGCCCGATGTCATTGTCATCACAAGGGCCCTGACCATGACCCCTAGACCTAGCCATGTGAATGAGCAGGGTCCTGTGGGACTTGGAGGTGCCCTGCCCACCTGGGACGGCTTCCTGGAGGAGATGATGAGGGAACCAGGTCCAGTGGTGAATGAACTGAGGAGGGGCCAACGTGAGGACACTTCTGGTTGCAGTGTCTCTAACTGAAGCTTCCTGGACTCCAGCTGAGCGAAAGCTGGGGTGACAAGGGACACCCCACAGAGTTGGGTACCCATGCAGGGCACAAGGGCCCCACTGTGCCTGCTGGAAACACCTGGTCTTCGTCTCAACCTGATCCAGCAACTTGAAACCTTGTTTCTAAGAGGGCAAACAGCCGCCCAGCCAGAGGAAGCCGAGGGACTCTGCCAGGGTGGTGGCTTCACAGTGGGCTGTGCTCCTTTCGTGAGGAGTGTTCACTCCTAAGTGGGAGTTCCTGAGCCTCCCTCATGCCACCCAACGTGAACCGAGGGTGGTTATTGTAGAAGGAGCCACCTGCTGCCCTGGATGGGAGCGGCTGGACTATGGAGTGGCTGCAGCACTTTATCCAGACCCTCTTTGCAACCCCTAAGAAGCAATCAGGGGCTCCAGGCAATGTGGATTCCCCTGCATCAGGTGCTGTCTGCTTCACCTGCACCCCTGAGAGCCAAGGAGGTGGGCTCTGCCTGTCTGGTGAGAGGAGAGATGAGGGCCATCTCTGTTGGTTTGCTTTGGTTTTAATAGAAATCGTGAGGATAGTCAGGGCTAAGAAATCTTTTGATTTCCCAAAAAGAAGTCATTTGTCTTTCATTACGGATTTGGGAACAGGCAAACCCTAATGCAGGGTGGTTTTCAGGGGATACAAGGTGATTTTGGCATGAGACTGGAGTGGGTCCCTCCCTCCTCTTACCTGGCCGGAAACAGGGACCCCACCCTCCAGGATCTGAGACTGCCTAGTATCCACAGAGGGCTGAGCCACAGCCTCTCCGCCTTAAAAAGAAGGGCCGTTCTGCCAGAGCCCTCATCTGCCTGCTGCAGAGGGGCCTGGGGAGGGGCCTGCGTGGGGCTCACACCGCCAGCTGGCATAGGCAGGCCCTGACATGCTGACTTTCACACAGTTGTCTGCAGGGACCGCAGGTGCAGATGAATCTGCAGAGGGGGCTGTGGGCAGGGGGCCCACTGGGTGACTCTGCAGCTGATGGCCGTCCACAGAGTGGGTGGCAGTGGGTAGGACTGTCTACTGACGGACACACACACACACACACACACACAGATTTCTGATTTAAGTGACTATAGTTTGAAAGAAAGATAAAGAGGCTGAGTGCACCGGCCTCCGAACGTGTACAAGAGTAGGCTTCATGAGGGTCCCTCTGCCCCTACTCAGAGATGCCCCTCATGCCTGTGGCCCACCCCTCAGAGCCACGTTGTCTGGGGCCTTGGAGTAGTTCCTACAGAGCAGCGTCCTCAGTTCCTGAGAGTCTCAGAGGACCTGGAGCCCAGGGACACTGTCACCTCTGTCTGAGCCCCAGTGCTTTGCTGGCAGCCGGATCACTGGGGGTCGCTGGAGGTGCCAGAGAGTGGCCAGCTCAGCTCCTGGCTTCCTACCCAGCAATCCTCGGGTTGGAGCTCCCTTTAAGCTCTTCCTTGTGTATAGATGTGGCCGGGCTGAGGGCCTAGGATGTGGCTGTGGGGCTCCCCATCACCCCCTCCTAGCAGGAAGGAGCTTTGCAGCAGTCCCTCTCTGCAGTCACAGGGCTTGGGTGGCGTGGGTGTCACTGCGGACAACTGAGATGGCCCTAGGGAGCAAGTGCTTCCCTCCTGTGGCTTAGGGCTCCCCCCTGAGTCAGCCGTCAACATCTCCCTGTGTGCCCACTGCCATCAGGAAGGTCTCCTTGGTGGCTGTGGTGGTCCAGGCCCATGCAGCAGGTGGTGAGTCCCTACAGGTGGCTGCCAGGGGACCCTGGGCACATCAAGAGAGTAGGAGAGACCTGGGAGCAGGTGTTCACGTTGTGACCAGGCCGGGCTTACCGCCATAGCTGAGGCCACTCCTCTCTGTGGCCTCCTGTCTGCGGCTTTTGTGGCATTTTTGCTTCCTGCTCCAACCAGGGCAGCACATTTGCTGATCCTGCAGGGGCGGGCGCGGTGGCTCATGCCTGTATCCCAGCACTTTAAGAGGCTGAAGCAGAAGGTTACGCTCAGGAATGTCAGACCAGCCTAGGTAACATAGTGAGACCCCTGTCTCTTTAAACAAACAAACAAACAAACAAACAACAACAACAACAAAAACAGCTAAAAGAAAAAAGGAAGGAAGGGAGGGAGGGGAAAAGAACAGAAAGAAAAGAAAAGAAATTAGCCCAGCCTGGTGAACACCTGTGGTCCCAGCTTCTTGGGAGGCTGAGGTAGGAGGATTGCTTAAGACTGGGAGGTTGAGGCTACAGTGAGCTGTGTTCGTGCCACTGCGCTGAAGCCTGGGCAACAGAGCATGATCCTGTCTCAAAAAAAAAAAAAAAAAAAAAAAAAAATTGCTAGTGCAGCAAATTTTCAGTATAATCATGTGGTTAAAAAACCCAAAAGAATAAAAGTTCCCAGGCCGGGCGCGGTGGCTCACGCCTGTAATCCCACCACTTTGGGAGGCCAAGGCGGGTAGATCACGAGGTCATGAGATCGAGACCGTCCTGGCTAACATGGTGAAACCCCGTCTCTAATAAAATACAAAAATTAGCTGGGCATGGTGGTGTGTGCCTGTAGTCCCAGCTACTTGGGAGGCTGTTGCAGTAGAATCGCTTGAACCTGGGAGGCAGAGGTTGCAGTGAACTGAGATTGCACCATTGTACTCCAGCCTGGGTGACAGAGCGTGATTCCGTCTCCAAAAAAAAAGTAACACATTTTAAATTGAAGTAATGGCGTACTGAAGGCTGTAGTCCCCTTTCTTTGCATTCAGTGCGACAGACATGCAGCCGGACGTATTTTGATAAAAAGGCCTTTGCAGTGGCTGTATTACCAAAGCAAAATCTTATTATAGAGAATAGAGAAACCTCAGACCAATGTAAGTAAAAAAACAAAACAAAACAAAAGCCCTCGCCCCCTGCAGACATTGTTTCCCCGGGGAGTTTGGTTTTGCACAGGGGAGTCCAGCCAGCACGTCTAGCCTCAGGCTTGTTTTGCTCAGCCAATCGTAACTTTGCCATGTCCTTAAAAATTCAGTGAAGACACTGTTTTTGCATCTTATGTTCAAGAGCCACGTGTGGTTCTCACCTTAGCAATCGGTGGTTCTGTCAGGTGGGTTCCGTTTTCTGCCCGACCCCCATTCAGGGGCGCTGTCTTCAGTGGTGCTGATTGTTGTACATGCTACATCATGGGGGTGGGCTGAGTGGACCCAGCTTTTCCCTGCCTTGGGACATTTAGGGGTTTTGTGGCTTTAGGTAGCTCTGTGGCGACCCAAGTTCTTTCTGCTCGAGGGTGTCTGAGTGTGGCTGTGGCCGAGTCTGTGGCAGGATCACAGTGTCCACAAGTGAGGGCGTGCTCAGCGTTTTCTCTCCTTCCAAGATCAGATCCCAGCTCATGAGCAGGGGATGGCTCTGTCACCAGATTTCTAATCCTGGACTCTTGCGGTTCCAGCTGGAACTTTTGGAATTCTCTTGTCTGTAGAGCACACCCGTGTCTTAAGTGAGGGGCAGGGCTGGCTCTGGGGTCTAGGCATTCTGAGTGTGCCATGGGATGAGGAGGGGACATGGGGCTCTGGGCAGCCAAAACTCCTGGGACACTGGCTCCAGCTGTTCCTGGGCCCGTGGCCAGCTGACTGCTGCGTCTCTTGCTCCCGTGCACAGGTACCCCTGAGTTCATGGCGCCCGAGATGTACGAGGAGCACTACGATGAATCCGTGGATGTCTACGCCTTTGGAATGTGCATGCTGGAGATGGCCACCTCGGAATACCCCTACTCGGAGTGCCAGAATGCGGCCCAGATCTACCGCAAGGTCACCTGTGTGAGTCCGCCTGGCCCCTTGGTTCATTAATAAGGACATGGAGGCCGTGGGCCGTGCCCTGGGCTGGGCGCCATGTGCCTCTGTAAAGTCCTCCTGGCAGCTGTGTAAGGAAGGAGATGAGCCATTTTATAGAGGGGGAAACTGAGGCTTAGTAGGGGGGTGGTTACCCAGGTCTCCTGTCTGAAGTGATGGCAGTGCATGGGGCGCTGTGGGCTGTGCCTAGCCACGGAGGCTGTTGATCTCAGCAGGGACGTTGGGGAGACTGAGGCCCAGAGGCTGGAGCTTCACCACAGCCCCCTGCCTGGAGGTGTGCCCAGGCCGCCCGTCCCCAGCACCCACACTCTGGGCTGCCCAGTGCTGCCTGCTTTCCTATCTTCTTTATTTAGCAACGATGGTTTGATTTCTTTTTCAGCTAAACCAGTCACCCCTAGACCGAGTGTGTCTCTAGGCAGTCATCAGCACTGGGCAGCTGGGAACGTTAATCCCTGTTTTGCTGTCGCTGTGATTTTTTTCTTTAATCGGTCGGCTTCAGCTGCATAAACAGATTGGTCTTGTCCTCCCTCTGTGGTGTTCCCGCTGGGTGGAGGGAATGCAAACAGAACATCTGGAGATGGAATGGCTGGACTGAGGCTTTCCGTGCCTGTTTTCTGCGCTGTCCGCCTGCTTTGTAGTGAAGCCCAGGGGCTTGCAGAGCTGTTCCTGACACGCGGCGTCCACACTGAGGTCCCACGCTGCCCTGATCCCTGCAGTCCCTGCTGTCTCCGCACGCCACCTGACTGGGTGGGGCCGCACTGCCCCTCAGGGCTGCTTCTGCAGGTGCCCCGGGGCTGTGGTCCTCAGCAGCTGTGCAGCCTCACCCTGGCCCATCCCTCCATCCCGAGCCCGCCTTGCAGATGACTTGCGTTTCTCTCCCTCGGTTGGTGTAAATCGTCAGTCACTGGGTTGTTCTGAGCCTCTCCTGTGTGCCCCTGAGGAAGTGGGAGGGCAGGCAGAGTCCTTGCTAGGTGGCACTTGTGGGCCTGGGTCACAGACTTCACAGGTGCACAGTTTCCCATGGGTGCTGGAAGAAGTGGGGACCTGCTGGCTGTAGGCAGTGGCCTTCCAGGGAGGCAGAGATGATCTGCAGCAGGAGGAAGTGGGGGTACTCCAGAGATCAAGGGCTCCATTTGCCAGGCCTCGGGGTGCTAGTGTGGGGTGGGAAGGCCCCTGGATTCACCGTGGAGGATGGATGGTGGTCTGTTCAGGAGCCATCCCAGGGGCTGGTGGTATTCCTCGACCCTCGAGGTGTACACTACTGGGCAGATCCCCTGGGGTTCTTCACTCCTGTGTCTGCCCCAGGCTGGGTTCTCCGGCAGTCAGGGCAGAAGGGTGTGCCCCCACCTTCTTCCTGACTTTGGGAAAATGTATGCTTTATGTTCTCTATGTTAAGAAGAGTCAGGTGAACCTTTTGAAGTCTAAACCATATTGAAGGAGGAGGAATATGATGGTTAGTACTCTCACTGTGTTTAAAATTTCTTAAATTAGTTGCTTATACACAGTCTTACTCCATTTCTAACAACCTAGGAGATCGCAAGGGGCCCTGGCCCCGCCCTGCTGCTCATGAGTTCGAGTCTGGTCGCAGGGCTTGCCCTCTGCTCCCTTCATGCACAGCCATCAGCTGGCTGAGGAGCCACCGTCCCTCAGGCTGCCACCTGCACCCCTCCCAACAAAGCTGCATGGCCTGATCCTTAGCAGCAGTGACCATGAATAGTGCTCCTGCACCCTCAAGGAGGAGGTATGGGGAGGGAGCCCAGGTGTGGTTAGAAAGTCCCAGCTCTGTGGGAGGCGTCCCATCCACTGCGTCATGGCGCTGCCTTTGCTGGCCTCCTGGCACAGGGGCCCTTGTGGCTGTATGCGGGTGGCTCTGCAGCCAAGCTCTGATCAACACCTTTCCAGAGGCTGACTGCTGCATTTGAGGTGTTAATCCCAGCATCAAATTCTGCAGCTTAGGCGGAGGTGTGCAGTGTGTTGTGGCTGGGATGATGGTGGCTTTGACAGATGTGGGGTGACCCAACAAGGTTCTGAATGGTAGGAGACGAGGCTCCTGACTTCAAGCAGTGGGGAGGGGAGACTTGGAAGGGAATCCCCATGGTTTCACAGAATTCTCCAATTTATTCCATGCTCTGCTTTATCTTGCTACATCTCTGGGCATAGAGTTTCCATTCGATTGTGAAATTTTTAGCCATCATTTCTTCAAGTCTTTTTTTATGTCCCCCCATCCTGTCCTTTTGGGACTCCAGTTTTATGGATGTCGTGTGCATCCCAGATTCTGAAAGGAACGGAATAGAGCCTCAGTGACCATCTTTCTCTGCGGCACCCACCTTCAGGGTCACTTGTCTTTTTTCTGCAGTGTGTCATCTGCTGTCAGTCTGCTGCAGGGAAGCTTTCAATTCAGATGTGCTTTTCATCTCGAGTTCTATTTTCAGTTTTTCTCTCTCATTTCTGTATGTTGATTTGCCTTCACTGCTTGTACATTTCTGTAAAGAGTTTTAACCTCCTGGTCTACAAGTTGCAGCCCCTCTCATTTGTAGTTCTCTTTCTGTTGGCTGCTGTTTCTGCACTGTCATGGGTCACCTTTTCTTGCATCTCAGCGTTTCTAGTAATTTTTGATTGGATGCTATACATTGTGCACATCTGACCTGTGTGAACTCTGCGAATTAGCCTTCCTGTCGCTTTCTGTGGTTCTTTGGCCCTGTGGCTTTGACTATGCACATGTGGTCTTGTGGTCTGGTCCTCAGCAAAGCCTGGAGGGGACCCAGGTGCAGATACTTGGGGCTCTTTTTTTTTGCTGTGTATTCTCTCCCTTCTGGAATTCTGCCTCCTCAGCCTCCCTGAACTCAGCTCTACTCGTCAACTCAGTGGGCTGCAGGGCTCTGCTGGGTTACAGTGCCTTGTCTGGGAACTGCTCTGGGCAGTGAGCTGGGGCCGTGGGGGATTGTGCCCCTTTCTCTCAGAGCCCACATTGGCACTGCCCTGTCATCTGTTTCGCATATTTTGCCCAGTTTTCTAGTAGTTTGTGTAGGTTTAAGTTCAGTGCCCATGTCCTGCCATGGCTGAAAGTGGGAGTTCCTCCTCTGTGGTGGAGGCCTTGCCTGCGGGTGGCCGATCAGGTCAGGTAACTCTGCTCTCTCCATGTCAGGGTATCAAGCCGGCCAGCTTTGAGAAAGTGCACGATCCCGAAATCAAGGAGATTATTGGGGAATGTATCTGCAAAAACAAGGAGGAAAGGTGAGTTCCCCTGAAGGGTTGGGTTCTGGGGGCTCTCTCCGGCTGCACTCATTTCGGCTGGCATTGAGAGCTGTGTTCTTGATGAGAGGACTTCAAGACAGGCAGGCTCAGGCCAGGGTGTCTGCAGCATGTCAGAACGGGCTGCTGGGCACGTCGGTTGTGGGTACACGTGAGCGACAGCAGGCCAGGCCCCCACGTCCTTGTCGGCCATCTGGGAACCCGCTCCTTGGCGTTGGGGACAGCCTCGTCCTTGGCTGTCTGCTCCTGCAGGACCCAGCCTGTAGCGTCTGAGCGCCTGGGGCTTCACCAGCCCCTCTGCTTCTCTCTGTGTGATTTGCAGCCTTGAAGAACATCCCCACGCCAGGGGCTCCAGGTGTGGGCCTCCCTTTTGATCCCTGATGTGTATTTCGTGGACCTGGTTGTTTGACCCTTCTCAAAAACAGCGGGCCTGGAGCTGCTCCCCACCTCCAAGCGGGGCCCGTCCTTCCCAGCCGGTCAGGGGGAGGGCTGGGGGGGCTTTCTCAGCCCTCCTTCCCCCTCACACTAGAGTAGGTCCACCATCTGATGTGACACCTGTCAACAGTCAGCAGGGATGGATTGTGGAGACCTGAAGCCACACGGGTGACTCTAGAGCACACACCAAGGAAGCTAGGCCCCAAGAGTGGGTGCTGCGTGGTTCCATTTACAGGGTAAAGGGGGTTAGGTTAGTGGTTAGGGAGGCTTGTTTGGGTGCCCAAGCCCTGCAGAGCCCCAAAGTGGTCACCTTGGCCACACCGTGTGGTCCCCCCCGCCCCAGATCCCTGCATAGAGCCTTCAAGGCTGTGTCTGGCTGGGGGCCCTGGATTCTGCAGGTCTTCGCGCTCCTGTAACACACCCTGTGCTCTGCTCTCTGTCACCTGGCCAGCGTCCTGAACAAAGCTTCCTTGAAAAGGTCCCTGCTTCATGGCACTGGGCACAGGGAGCTGAGAGTCTGGGGGCTCCACCTCCATGTCCATTTTAGACCTGCCCGGGACTAAACACTAAAATGTTTCAGTTGTGTCTTCTGACAAGTGAAAGCCGGCTAGCGCTTCCCCAGGGGCTGTATTTGCATAACAGGAGGCCTGATGTTTTCCCAAGGCCTCTTTTGTATCACTGAATCTTTTATGAGCATTTTTTTAATAATGAGGGGAAAGAAGGAAGTCTTAAAACACTGTGTATTAATAGTAAGGCCGGATTCACTGAAATCTCCTCCTCACTCGTGGGAGCGCTGAGACGCGAGGCCTGGCCTCAGGCGCCTGCAGCCGTGCCTGTCCTTGCCCTGGTGCGTGTGGCCACAGGAGCCTGGGCATGGAGGCCCTGGCGCCCGTGCCCCTGCCTGTCAGCCACTCTCCCTCCAGGTACGAGATCAAAGACCTGCTGAGCCACGCCTTCTTCGCAGAGGACACGGGCGTGAGGGTGGAGCTGGCGGAGGAGGACCACGGCAGGAAGTCCACCATCGCCCTGAGGCTCTGGGTCGAAGACCCCAAGAAACTGAAGGGAAAGCCCAAGGACAATGGAGCCATAGAGTTTACCTTCGACCTGGAGAAGGAGACACCCGATGAGGTGGCCCAGGAGATGGTAAGCGGGACTCAGATGGGGTGCGGGCGCGGGCGTCGGCAGCTTGCGGTTTCCAAGGATGAGAACAGAAGTGGGCAGGGGGGCTTGCTCCGGAGGGGACTTTGAGGCCAGCGGGGGCGGTGGTGCCATCCAGGTGGGCATGGGCAGCTGAGGGTTGGCAGCCGGCCGCATCTGCCTGGGGCATTCTGGGGGATACTGCTGCACAGGGGTAGCTAAGTGGGAATCCCCTCACAGACACAGCAGCTGGGGGTCAGCAGCTCTGAGCCAGTGTGGCACAGGAATCCAGAGGGCGACCCCAGCACCTCTGACCTGCGGGAAAGGCCTCGCTTGCTTTGCTGGACTCTTGCTGACTTTGTGTCCATGTGTGGTGGCTTTGGGTGTGGGAGCTTTGCCTTTCCATGTGTTTGGGGGCACTGTTGTATTTGGTGTCCGAGACCTGGGACTTTCTCACCTAGAAAGGTGGGTGGGGGGTACCTTTCCACCTCCTCTCTTCCTTCTGCTCCTCCCATCATCTTCACCCCTGGGGATGAGGAGTGGGTTGGGGAGGGCAGCAGAAGGGCCCTTTGTGCTGGGGTGTCATCTGGGCCTCATTGGAGGAGGCCCTGAGCCGGCTGGCATGAGAGGCAGGAGAGACAGAGCCGCAGGCACAGACGGAGAGGAGTGGGAGTGGTCCAGGTGCAGTGGTGGGAGGAGGGGCCATGCGGACGATGCCAGGGGCTCAGTGACGGAATGGGGACTGTGTGGGATGTGGGGACAGGCGCAGCAGGTGGGACGGATCTACATTATTCTGACTTGATTCTCAGGTGTCTGCCATCCAGTAAAATAGCCACTGCCCACATGTGCTGTTAAAATATAAGTTAATTAAAATTTAAAATCCACTTTCTGAGTCCCACTGGCCACATTTCAAGTGCTCAGTACCAAGTGTGGTTAGTGGTTCTTGAATAACGAGGGACGTTTCTAGCCTGGAAGTTTCTGTGGGGCACTGCTGCCCTGGGCCGGGGGAGGTTAGAAGTTCTTGGACAAACAGGATTCGGTCACAGCCCTGCCAGGGCTAGGGCATGTTTGCTGGGCATTGGGCAGCGGATGCCAGAGAGGCACAGTCATGGGAGCCTGGCCTGGGAGGGCTCCAGGGCCAACACTGCCTCCCGAGAACCCTCGTGCAGGGCCTGGAGACAGACAGAGACGTCTTTGTCGTTGGTTACAAAACATGAACAAACGTTGACATTAAGTCAGACAACTTGATACGAAGGACAGGAATGTCTGCACCGGAACGGTGAAAACAAAGTCACAAAGGGGAAAGCCAGTGGGAACGAGAGGCTAGGAAGAAGGCAGTCAGTACTGCAGACTAAGAAAGTTGTGCGTTTTCAGTGAACACCCGAGCAGAAACAAATCCAGTGTGCTGATGGCCGGAGAGCCCTCAGCTCATGTGTCCTGACCACAAAGGTGCTCGTGCTTTTTTCTTACTGTTAAATAAGCTTTTTACTGAATACATCACGTCTGTTGAAAATGTCCATCAGTTATCAGTTCCAGGCTGATGATTCCTCCCAAGCGCCACCTCTCCAGGCCAGGCTGGGTCTCAGTGAGGGGGCATGGATCATACCTGGATGGGGGCGGGTCACACAGAGGTGGGAGGGGCAGCTACTCTGGAAGACTCCTGCGGAGGACTCACTTGAGTGGAGAAACTGAGGCTGGGCAATGTCATGGAAGGTGCCTGGGCCCTTGGAGCCAGGAATACTGGGGTGCAGTGAGCTGCGTTTTTGTCCGCTTTGCAGACTCCGCTTCTCCCAGCAGCTGCTAGTCCGTGGGGCCCTTGTGTGTGGCACGTGAGGGATTCACTGGGGCACATCGTGTAGACTATGCCATGAGGTCGGTGCAGGGAGCAGCAGTCTCGCTGCCTTCCTGCAGCCATGACCCCCAGAAAGGAAGCAGGTGGAACAGGGCTACTTCTGGGGCTGGCTGTGTGGCTGCGGGCTTTGGGCTACATGAGCTAACGTCCCGCTGGGGTCTCTGCATGCTCCCTGCTGCCCCTAGTCTCTCCACAGCTGTAGGATGCGGTGCTCCTGGTGTGGGCCTGAGTGCATGGCCTCAGCCCCTGGGACTTGGACTGGAGGAGATGCCTCCTCAGGCTGCCAGTGCCTCGGCCAGGGCTCTGCCTTCTCCTGCACAGTGGCCCATGTCTGGGGCTGCGATGGCACAGTGAGGCTGGCTATAGCATCTCATTGTGGTGTGGTGCCCAGGCTGGTTTCCCCGTGGGGTTCCTGCAAGCTGGCTGCACCGTCACCCCAGCTGCAGTGAAGTGGCCACCTGTGTCCCTACCTGGCCCACTCTCATCTGGCTTGTCTCTGGTCACATCCCTGACTTGGACAGAGAAGCCTCTGCTGTCAGCAGATCTAATGGGGTCGATGAGCTCTGTGTTTCCTGGAGGATCATTCATGGCTCTCCATGACTGTGTGGTGCACAGAGGTACATTTTCAAATTGAATTGCCACAAGTTTGCTGTGAATTACATTTGGATAATTACCAGCACACCTGTCCTGTGACTTCAGGTGCACCATTTCTCTGCTGATGTAATACAGCTGCCCCTTCACACATTCATTGCGGACAGCCAGTGCTGAGTGAGATACCAAGCAGCATGCAAGCTGGGGACTGGGGTGGCGGCCGCAACCTGAGAACATCTTTCTGGAGGCACCCGGCTGGCCCCTTGGTGGGAGGGCTGAGGTTTTGAGAGAACAGAAGATGGCCTCAAGGGAGGATGAGAATGAACTATGGGAATTTCATGCACAAACAGGGATGAAGAAGGTTCTGGGACAGCTGTGCTGGCTCTGACCTTGCAGGGAGTTACTCTGTCCTGGTGCTGAAGTCTGGGCCAACGGAGGGCATTTGGGTGGCCTGGTTTAGATGTGGTGACAGCCTCAGAAAGGGCAGGAGAACGAGGCGCTCTTATTCCTTCCATGAATGTGGTTATGCTTGCTGGGTGCTGGGGGAAGAGGGTGCAAAGGATTGGGGAGCCGTGTCAGGAGGCCAAGTGCTACAGTGACCGCTGAGTGGCAGAGGGGACATCAGAGCTGGGTCAGCGCTGATTCCAACACAGGCGGTGAAGCCTGGGGGAGGGGCCCAGGATTCTACAAGAGGTTCATTTTCACGAGAGTACATTTGAAAATGTACCTCTGTGCACTACATGGTCATGGAGAACCGTGTAAGATCCTCCAGGAAGCACAGAGCTCATGTAACACAGAGCTCCAGGATTCTACAAGAGCAGCGTTGCTGCCTCCACAAGCCATTGTGGCCTCCTTGCCTATCTTGGGTTCTGTCCTAAGGTGGCAGTGCCCAGAACCTGCCCTGGGCCTTGTCTAGCTGCTTCTGAGACAGGTGAGTGGGAGGAGCCTTCCAGGACTCCGACTCCTGCCTGTTCCCCGCCCCCACCCACCTCCTGCAGGGTGGTTGGGGACACAGCTGCCCCCTCAGCCTACAGCTCCTGCATCCGTCACCACTCAAGTCCCTGTCCCTGGCATTCGGCTAAACTCCAGGGCTGTGTTCCTGTGTCAGTTCACAGCAGAGGCCTCTTGGCCTCAGCACTTTCCCCTCTGCTTCTGTGTCTTTTACGTTTTCTTCATCGTGAAACACCCCACCCGTGAAATAGAGCATTCAAGCAGAAGAAGGAACACCACCTGTGCTCAGCTAAAGCACAACAATAAGCAGCCCCCGCCCCACTCTGCGAAGAACAGGGAAGGCAGTGCCTCAGGAGCCCCTAATGGCAGCTGGAAGCCACATGCTCCCACCTTGGGGCTCACTCCCTGGGGACAGGTTGTATGCCCCGGCAGGTCGACACTGGGTCCCCATGGAGCCTTTCCAGGTTCTAACCTCACATTCCTCCTTCCCGCTCATTTTAGACACCAGAGTCCATCACTGGCCTCCCGAGGGTCCTGACACCAGCCCTGCCGTGGGCCCTAGACTGCAGGGGAAACAGCATGATGTTGGTATCTGCTGAGGCTAAGGAGAAACTGGAACCTGGCTCCGAGGCCGCTCTTGTTCCTAAAATCTGAGATCAGGTGCAGTGCAGTGGCCTACGCCTGTCATCCCAGCACTTTGGGAGGCTGAGGTTGGAGGATCACTTGAGCTTGAGAGACTTCCATGAGCCATGATCCACATTTCCAGCCTGGGTGGCAGAGCGAGACCCTGCCTTGAACATCCAAAAATTCCTGAGATTAGCAAGTGTTAGGTCTTAGAGATGTTCCGGAATCCAGATGAGACTTCCTTCTGGAAGTACCCCAAGGCTGGGAGAGAATGTGGATGGGGCAGAGCTCTCCTCCTTCCCCTGAAGTCACCTCTCAGCAAGTTCCACTGGGTGGGCAGAAGGGGCTGGATAGAGGTCCCCAGGGAGAGGCAGAGGGAATAGCAGCTCTGTGGGGCCGGAGCCAGCTTCGATCTGGAAGGGACTCTGGGAGTCGACTCCCAAGGGAATTCCTGACCAGCCCTTCCCTCCATCTTCATACTTTCCTGATAATGGGATGTACCTGTGTGGCACTCACCATGGCTAAATGTTTTCCTGTTTGGGGAAAACAGTAGAAGAAACACCTTACAGAGGAAGGCTGGGGGTGATAGTGAAGACGGAGTCTCAAAGAAAAATGGGCTGCAGGCTGCGGCGCCAGCAGGAAATAGAAACAGCAGTCGAGGGACATGGCCTCGGCAGCCTCTGGTCACATATCTGGGCTGACGTGGCCAAGGGTGGGGCTGTACCCTGGGTGTGACCCTGAGGCCACCTGGGGCCTTAGGTATGGCCTCACCCACATGCTCACCAGGAGCAGAGGCCCAGGCCAAGCAGGTCTGGCCGGGTGCACATACCTGCCCCCAGGTGCCAGTGACAAGGACACCTGCCTCGCCCTCCCTGTGAGGCCCCCCTAGGGTTGGAGTCCATTCTCCAAAGCTCTCTGGAAGAAGTCCACTCTGGACTCTCAGGCCAGAAGAGGATCTGGCAGGTGGTTTTTCCCCCTTCCCAGCTGGGCTGCCCTGCTGCCGAGTGGCCTTGGGGCTGGTTTGGGGCCAGCAGGAGACCCTGAGTGTGGGAAGGTCCCACTGACTGAGCCGTCAGCCTCTGTTCCACCTCACCAACCCCTCCCGCCCCACTCAAGTCTCTCCTGAGTCAGGGGAGACTGACTGGGGCTGCTTTTGTTAAGGAATGTCATTCTGTGGAAGAGAGAAGTATCTTTTGAAACAAAGATTTTTCAGTAATCACAAGCTCACTGAAAAATTGCAAGGACACTACAAAGAACCATTTATTTTCCATGAACCATTTGAGACTAAGCGGCTGACCTGATTCCCCTGAAGCCCTGAATACTTTCATGTCTGCTTCCTGAAACTAGGGCACTGTCTTCATCCAGAAGAACCGTCAATCCTTGGGCCTATCCTCCTAGCCTCGGGCTGCTCAGGTCCCCAGTTGTCCCAGTGACACCATCACGAGTCCTCTGGGCCCTTTCCATGCCTGACTTCCACGTCCTCTCCTTAGGGACGGGCTCAGGCATCCCTCTGTGGGTGGGTCACAGCCAGGTCTTGCGTCTCCACGGGAATCTCTTGGAAGGGGCTGATTTGCATTGTCCCCCAGGGGTGCACGGCTTTACCCGCCAGTTAGGCAGATGCTGGCTCTGAGCTTGGTGCAGGGCGCCCGTGGCTTCTCCATGTGGAGCTCCTCCCACCTTTCGCAACTGCACACGTCTCTTGGAGAATGCTCGGACACTGTAAATATCCTGTTTTTCACCAAGCTTTCCGCTTATTTCTGTACCTTTCTGTGGCTCACGGTTTTCTGTTCTACTTAATGGGTCCTACTCCACAGATGAGTTGTCCCATTGCTGCCTAGTGAGTCACTCAAAACGCCCTGGCCCCAGCCTTGGAGGTCAGGGATCAGGTAACTCGGCTCAGGGGCCCCAGTGAGGTGGGGTCGGGTGTTGGCCAGGACTACAGTCTCAGACCCTGCCTCAGAACTCAGTTCCCTGCCAGAAGGGCCTCTGCATAGGGCCATTTGTCACATGGCTTCCCTAGAGCAGATGATCCACAAGAGCGGGAGGGAAAGAGACAGGGTGGGGGAGCCATAGAGGAGAAACGGAGGGAGAGATGGAGGTGGAGAGGCCACACCTACCTGCTGCCCGCCCCCCACCCCGCCTGACACCAGCAGTGACACTTCATCCCTCCTGCCACCCCCATATGCAAAATGCATGTCAGAGTCTGTGGACATGTCCTTCAAACCATCATTGTGTCACTGTTTATTTTGATGCTCAAAATGCCCCAGATTTGCCAGCGAGAGGCCCTCAGCACCGGCTCCCGTGCCGTTTTGCACGTCCCTGTCACTCTAAGCACGTCCTCACTGTCGAGCTGATCCTGTCCTCCTGCCCAGCCTTGAGCTGCACTTCTTAGAGTCGTGCTGTGTTCCTGTCCTGGCCGAGCTCCACGTGTGCCTTGCTGTGAGTGTCGTTGCTCCCAGGCCCTCCTGGTGAACGCAGTTCACGAGTACACACGTGTCTGTGTGTTTACACCACGCAGGTGTCGCGAGCCTGCCTGTGCAGTCTGCATCTGGGTTTATTCATGCCTGCTGTGCGCTTCATACCAACAGCTCCAATTCCCACCCAGTGAAAAGGTTCCTGTTGGAAATGTCTGCCTCTCCACATCTGAGGAGCCCGGCATCCACTCTTCCTAATATATTTTCTTGTTTGGTCACTTTTGTGGGGTCGCCAGTCTCCAGTGGTGCTGTCACCACATCCCCTCCCCCACAGCTACGAGTCCTTCTGCGCCCGTCCCTGCTCGAAGCCAGAACGCCCTCCTTCATGGGCACCTCGCCCTACTGTGGAAGCCTGGCTGGTCCAGCCTGACTTAGCGCCGTTAGGACTGAGGTGCTCAGGGAGGGGAAGTGCAGGTGGATTTGGAATCATCCTTCCCCTGTGTTTTCATGTATTTGTGGTCACTACAACTGCAGCCTAGCACGAGCAGCCCTTCAAAAGGGATCTCTTTCATCAGAAGAAGGAAGCTGGTTATTCCATGAATATTCTCAGCGAGCTCATGATGTTTTTGGAGACCTTGGGGCTCTTTTACAAATGCTCTCAAAGGCTCTGCTTGGTAAATCAGTTTTAGAATTTGCCAGGCATGAGTGCATACCTAACTGGCCCCTAATTACAAAATGCACGTCCTTCTTCCATTTATAACTCAGGTGTGGCCCGGTTCCCCATCTTTGGTCAGCCCCAGACTCACAGATGTTTCCGAGAATGCCAAGGAAAATGTTCCCCACAGTTCCTTGTCCCCACTTCCGAGCACGGAGACAATCAGGAGCCCCTTCCCGTCTGCTGCCAGCCTTGGGGGTGCCAGGAGCTCAGGGAGCCCCAGGATCTGTCCATGGGGTTGCTCTGTTTTGCTCTTGCTGTGGACTCTGTGGGAGGCAGGTCAGGTCTTCGTGGTGGTGGTCTTCCTTTGCCTTGCCTGGCAGACCCCTGCTGTGCCATCTCTGAGTGGGCTCCATGATTTTACAGTGGGATGATGAACGTGGCCCGAGTGGATGAGCCAGTGATGGGAAAGTACTTTAGATAAGGGGTGAAAGCCACCATGGTCTGATCCCAGCGATGCTGACACATGACTGCCTTTGCAGATTGAGTCTGGATTCTTCCACGAGAGTGACATCAAGATCGTGGCCAAGTCCATCCGTGACCGCGTGGCTTTGATCCAGTGGCGGCGGGAGAGGATCTGGCCTGCGCTGCAGCCCAAGGAGCAGCAGGATGTCGGCAGCCCAGACAAGGCTAGGGGTCCACCGGTGCCCCTGCAGGTCCAGGTGACCTACCATGCACAGACCGGGCAGCCTGGGCCACCAGAGCCTGAGGAGCCGGAGGCCGACCAGCACCTCCTTCCACCCACGTTGCCGACCAGCGCCACCTCCCTGGCCTGTGAGTGCTCAGGGGTAGGGTGGCCATGGACGCCCCTCCCACCTACCCTGCAAAAACCAGGGCAAAGAAAAACGAAGTCCTCTCCTTTATTGGAGTGCTTTGTGAGGAAGAGGGTCAGCATAGCATCCCCTTGGAGGAGACGTGGTGCAGCTCTGAGCTGTCCTCACGTAGCGCGGGTGATTGCTTTTAGATGTAGGTGGTTCCCGGCAGTCCTGGCCGGGTGCCTGTGTCCCATGACAGGCTTGCCTTCTGCCAGCACCCTTGGTGCCAGGGCATGTCATGAACTTCACAAGAGAGCAACTTCCAAGGTGGTGGGGCCAGCAGACCTAAGCACTGTGATATGCAGGGCCCGATTCTGTGACCAGCCTGGGGCCTGTGCCCAAAGCCCACCAGACAGGGTGTGGACTCTAGGTATGGGTGAGCCTTATTTCAGGGACGGGACTGGGGCTTTCTCAGCATTTCCCAGTGATCTGTAACCAGAAGGGGATTAAGGCTCACTAAAGTCCATGTTCTCAGGACAGATGGGGACAAATGAGCCCTGTGCCAGCGGGCTCTGATGGAGCCAGTTCCATCCCACACTCTGCTATGGATCTGTGGACTTGGGGCAGGTTCCTTACCCGGTCTGAGAATGACAGTTCTGGCCCCTTGGGGGGAATGTGAAGTCCAGGTGAGGTGGGGCATCTGTCCTGGGGACAGAGCATGCTGTTTGCTGGCTTGGCTTCTGAGTTGCCGTGGGGATCTCCCATCCCCAGTCATATCTCCCTCCGAAGGCAGAACCTTTCAGACCTTTTGTACATTTTCAGCAAGGTGTTACTGATGAATTGGCAGGAATCACTTTGGATCAAGCTTTATCTAAGACCATTTAGGGAGAATCTAGCATCTTCCGCACATATAGGCAGAAAAGTTCCTGCCTGTGCCCTCAACATCTTAAGAATTCAGCAGTGAGCTGAGGACAGAGGAACATGGCTTTGTTCATTCTGTGAATAAGCATGAGATAGAATGACAGAGCCAAGGGACCTGTCCGGGCCAATATTTCAGATCATTCATGTACGAAGACTGAAATAGTCTGTTTAATTTATTTAATATGCACATCCTTCATTTATCATTGAAATGGCCACTTCTTCAAAGTAGGTTATTTAAATTCGAACTAGCGGTCATCATGTTGAGATGGTTTGCCTATTTATGTATTTTGCTTTGGAGAATAAAACTGGTACATTATTGCCCCATTTTCTGACACATCTAAAAAATTAAAGAGCACAGACTTTTTGTAAGAAAAAATTCTCCACATCTGACACAGCACTACGTACTTTTAAATTGTTAATTGCTGGTTAAACAATTTCTAGGATGGGAGTTA
This sequence comes from Saimiri boliviensis, assembly GCF_048565385.1. Taxonomy (NCBI): domain Eukaryota; kingdom Metazoa; phylum Chordata; class Mammalia; order Primates; family Cebidae; genus Saimiri; species Saimiri boliviensis. Next base: position 238,297,627 of record NC_133450.1, on the reverse strand, counting down.
AAAAAATCTCCTTTTTTTCAACTTTGAGGAGACAGTTTGGGGATCTAGAAATATGTTTAGCTTGTGATCAGATAGTAGAATTCAGGTTTGATCCACTATGGGAAAATCAGATGGAGCCATTGACCATCTGATGCCTGCAATTCAAGTGTGGGTTCTCTCTGCAGACAGGTCCACTTCCAGGCCGGCTGAGAAGGATTCTGTGTGCTTTGTGCAGAGGCCATGGCCACACTTCTCAAAAACACTTTTATTCGTTGATTGCAGTTTCTTTATAAAGTAGGTAACATAGCCACATGGTATAAAATTCAAAAAGGCCAGGAGGTAGCAAATCACTTCATTGTCCTCCCTACAGGCAACAGACGCTACCAATCTCTTAACTGTTCGTCTAGAAATAGTGGACACATATAGCCTACCACACACGTGAACATACATAGGCATACATAGAACACACACAAATACGTAGGCACACCCACACATGCACACACATGTGGACACACACGTATGTGTACACACGGGCACACAGACCTGCATGCCCCACATGTGGGTATACAAATACCCACCCTGCATGCACATGACGTGTGTGTACACACATGTGAACACCCCACACAAATGTGAACACACGCACATGCACACACAGGCACACATGTAGGCACTCGTACGTGAATATGTACATGCACACTCCCATTCACACATGTGCGTGTGTGTACATCCTTGCACCCCCTCTCAGAATGGATAGTACCCCATACAGCCTTCTGCACCTTGCTCTGGGAGGTGCCGAGTAAGAGCGGGAACCCCATAATCCAAGAAGAACCTGGTCTACGTAACAAGATAGGCAAACAGACACACGTTAGTGTGTTGGAAGATGCAGCAGTAGGTCAGTTTTCACAGTTTTCCCTTGTGTTTTCTTGAACTGCCAACCAAGGGTCCTGACCAAGCGAAGGGTTTCTTGGTGACTCCATTTAAGCAGCTGATGACTGTAGTAGCACATTTGCCAATAGGTTCAAAAATGTCTTCCAAACTGTTTAATTGTGTAGGTAATGAACACATTCACCATTTGTGTGTGTGTGTGTGTGTGTGTGTGTGTGACAGAGTCTTGCTCTGTTGCCCAGGTTGGAATGCAGTGGCGCAATCTCAGCTCACTGCAACCTCTGCCTCCCGGGTTCAAGCGATTCTCCTGCATCAGCCTCCCTACCAGCTGGGATTACAGGCATGCGCCACCAAGCCCATCTAATTTTTATGTTTTTAGTAGAAATGGGGTTTCGCTCTGTTGACCTGGCTGGTCACAAACTCCTGACTTCAAGTAATCTGCCCGCCTCAGCCTCCCAAAGTGATGGGATTGCAGGCATGAGCCACCATGCCCCGCCCATATTCACATTATTTTTAATTTTTTTTTAATTTTTAAATTTTTCTTTGAGATGGAGTCTCACTCTGTCACCCAGACTGGAGTACACTGGCACAATCTCAGCTCACTGCAACCTCCACCTCCCAGGTTCAAGCGATTCTCCTGCCTCAGCCTCCCAAGTAGCTGGGACTACAGGTGCATGCCACCACGCTTGGCCAATTTTTTTTGTATTTTTAGTAATGATGGGGTTTCACTGTGTTGGCCAGGCTAGTCTCAAACCCCTGACTTCGTGATCCACCTGCCTCAGCCTCCCAAAGTGCTGGGATTACAGTCATGAGCCACCGTGCCCAGCACATAATCACTTTAAATATGTAAAATGTGGGCCAGGCATGGTGGCTCCTTTTGGGAGTCAAAGGTGGGTGGGTCACTTGAGCCCAGGGGTTTGAAACCAGTCTGGGCAACATGGTGGAACTCCATCTCTACAAAAGACAAAAAAATTATCCAGGTGTGGTGGTGTATGCCTGTAGTCCTAGCTATGTGAGAGGTCAAGGCTGTAGTGAGCCGTGATCACACCACTAGACTCCAGTCCAGATGACAGTGAGACCCTCTTCCCCCCCCAACCCCCACAAAAAAAGTAAAATGCTACACATATGGTTAGAATTGCTCTATTTGAAACTCGTCAGGTCCATACACATGTCCCCCTTCCTCCCCGTCCTCTCCCCTCTCATCTTTAAGTGGAAATGACCACTTGGCTCATTAAAAATCAGAGCTGGTGTCTAATTGGTTTTGCACAATTAAACCTCAGCATTTCTTATGTCTTCTTAGGTTACCATAGGTTCTGTCCATTCCTGGGAAAAGTTAATTTAATGCCAAGCCAACAAGATTTCCCCTTTGTTTAAATTATAAATGGACACAATATTCTAAAATGCAGCCCCTATGAAAAATAGCTTGGTGTTTGTAAGTGGTAAATTCTGAAGTTTCTGTAGCTTTTGGAATCTGGAAGCAGTAAACCCAAAGTACCATTTCAGATAGCTTTTCGTTTTCCCCTCTGCTGGCTTGGCCCCACAGGCGAAGATGTTCCCAGGCACACCGTAGTTCGAGAAGCCTGTGGGCTCTGGGGTCCCGTCTGTGCCCCCATGGGCAGGTGGGTCTGTTTGGGTTTGATCAGGGCCAGGCCAGCCTGAGCCATGTGTGGCCTCTGGGGAGCTCAGGCCATGGGCGCTTGGTGCTAACCCCTGCCACTGCATCCACTACACGGGGGAATGGTGGGTGCATGCCCCTCTCGAGACTTCCCTGTGGGTGTTCGGGGCACCTTGGCCCCATTTTCCAACCAAGTTAGACCTGGTCCCTTGACCTCAGTCTCCCCAGTTTGGGCCCTTTGCCGTAGTCTGTGCAGGTGGTCAGAGTCCTGAGACACCCTCCCCTCTTATAAAACACTGTGGATTATTTATCTCCACAGTGAAGACATCAGCTTTTTCTTAACTCAGACATTCCTTTGGCCTCCTGAGTTCCTTGTGCCTTTAAGAGCTGGAATGTGTGCTTGCTACCCATGCCATGGCAGGCTGGTTGTGGGTACCTGCCTTGTGGGAGGACCGGCAAGATGTACCCACCCTGCCATCATGCTGGCTAGACATGGGCCGTGTTGGGGTGGGGGGGGGCACAGTGACAGCCTCCCCAGTGCGGTTCTGTAGCAGTTGATTGTTTAAACGATATGCAAGGGTCATTTATGTGATCTGGAGAAACAATCAAGCCTTTATTTTGCAGAAGGAAATATGCAGATGAGCCAGTGTTTGTTCATGTGGCATTTGGAGATGTCCACTCTAAGTCCTGCTCTTCTCCTCCCCAGCGGACAGCACCTTCGACAGCGGCCAGGGCTCCACCGTGTACTCGGACTCGCAGAGCAGCCAGCAGAGCGTGGTGCTCGGCTCCCTTGCCGACGCAGCGCCGCCCCCCGCCCCGTGTGTGTGCAGCCCCCCTGTGAGCGAGGGGCCCGTCCTGCCGCAGAGCCTGCCCTCACTGGGGGCCTTCCAGCAGCCTATGGCTGCGGTGAGTCGGAGGGCCGCGCGCACCCAGTTCCCCATCCCCACTACCTGGTCTGAGAGCTCTCAAGTCTGTGATGGGCTGTCCAGGTTGTGCTGCACTGTGGTCAGCATTAAAAGTGGCCTGTGGTCAGCTTCCAGCCGCACTTCCCCTGGGAGACATTCAAAACTCAGGCCCAGAGGAAAGCCCTGTCTTTCCTGCCAACTGTGGAACTGCTGGCTGGGTAGCCTCAATGGTCCCGTAAACACCTACTAGATGGGAAAGACACCTTACTGGAAAACAGACCCTGGGACACCCAGAGTTTGGAAGACTGTGATAGAGCTGAGTGGTCACCCCTGGGGGGCAGTCACAGTGATCATGGGGACAAGCCATGGCCACAGTCATACCCACTGACGGTGCCCTGGGCCTGGGACATTATCTCAGACCATTGCAGCGATCACAGAAAAGCATCATCTGTACGAAGGAAACCTGAGATTGGATCTCACTGCCCAGCCTTCTGAGGGGCTCCTGGCACTTCTCTCCCAGACACCGTGTAGCTGTTAAAGTCAGAGCTGTGCACATCGGGTGGGGATGAGGGGAAGGAGTGATGGAGCCACCGGCCGTGGCGACACCTGTGGCATGATTCCCACGGGAAAGACTAAGATGAGGGGGGTCACTTTTGGCATTTTTTTTTTTTATTTATAAAAAACACTTCAGAAATCGAAACGATTGTTCTTCACAGTCCCAAGTGCCCAGCCACAGAGAGGGTACCCATGAGCCCAGGTAGTAGACTAGTACCCTCGAAGGGTGGTTTGTTTATTTATATGAGACAGAGTCTCGCTCTGTCACCCAGGCTGGAGTGCAGTGGTGTGACCTCGGCTCACTGTAACCTCCGCCTCCCGGGTTCAAGCGATTCTCCTGCCTTGGCCTCCCGAGTAACTAGGATTACAGGTGCGTACCACCACGCCCGACTAATTTCCGTATTTTTAGTAGGGACGAGGTTTCACCATGTTGGCCAGGCTGGTCTCAAACTCCTGACCTCAGGTGATCTTCCCTCCTCAGCCTCTCAAAATGCTGGGATTACAGGTGTGAGCCACTGCACGCAGTCTCAGAGGGTGGTTTATGGGATGGGCCATCTCACCTTCTGTGTGAGCTGGGAAGCCTAAGCAGGGATACCACAGGTGCAGCCACTGTGTACTCCGGGCCAAGCTCCTCCCCTAGCGGACAGCTCTTGCCTAGTGCTTTGACTCTGCTGGTTGTCACTTGTACACTCAGTGCTGTGGCCCGTCTTCTTGATGCCGGCTGAACATGGCACATGGGCTGTTCTGGCCTCCTCTGTCCTGCTGGCTGCCTTGCTGTATCCTTGCATGTGGGATCGTCCTTCCCAGGCCTGCTCAGTTGGAAGGGTCCAGAAAGGCCCTTTGGAAAAGCAGTTGAAGCTGTTTGCCAAGTGTGCCTTTGCTGACTGTAGCCCCAGAACTCATTTGCAATTTTTCATTTGCAGTTTTCTTCATTTCATAAAATGAAGTGAAGTAGAATTTTAAACAGCAGAAAGGTCTCATTTAAGAAAAGGCAAGGCTGGGCCGGGCGCGGTGGCTCACACCTGTAATCCCAGCACTTTGGGAGGCCGAGGTCAAGAGATTGAGATCATCCTGGCCAACATGGTGAAACCCCATCTCTACTAAAAATACAAAAGTTAGCTGGGCATGGTGGTGTGCACCCGTAGTCCCTGCTACTCGGGAGGCTGAGGCAGGAGAATTGCTTGAACCTGGGAGGCGGAGGTTGCAGTGAACTGAGATCATGCCACTGCACTCTAGCCTGGCGCCTGGGGACAAAGTGAGACCTTATCTAAAAAAAAAATGAAAAGGCAAGCTGGATGTGGTGGCTCATGCCTGTAACCCCAGCATTTTGGGAGGCCGAGGCAGGAAGATCACTTGAGCCAGGAGTTCCAGGCAAGCCTGGGCAAAAAAGCAAGTCCATGTCTCTACAACAAATTTTTAAAAAGAAAAGAAAAGGCTACTAGCTGCTCCGGAGTGGTGGCTCTTGGCTTTGAGGATGGGCTGAACTGGAGCTGGACTGGAATGTTCTGCCTGGCTCTTATCCCTCCTCAGCCTAGGTTAGGGCTTCCCATGCCGTGTGATGCCACACGAGGCACTCCTGGCCTGGACTCCCACGGGGCCTGGGCTCCCTCTCCTGTGGCCTCAGTGATGCTGCTGATCTCAGCATCAGCATGGAAGCCAGGAGACCTGAGGGACATCGCAGGTACAGTCACCTTGGACCAGGGGCTCAACTCTCATCTTCCTACCTAGTGATGCAAAGACACCTTACTCAGAAAGGATGAGGCATGGAAGGGGTCCCCAGGTATGCTGAGGGCTCTCCCCACCCCTCCATGCCTTTCCTGGGAGGGTTGCCACGGTGATGTGTCCACGGCACCCAGTGAAGGAGGAGAAACAGACAAGGAGAAACAGCCACCATGGGGTTGCCAGGCTGCCCTGGAGGTTGTCGGGAGCACAAGGCCACTTGTTCCCAGGTCGCTGGGCCCTGCCCGAGCTCCTGGGCTATGCACAGTGCCCAAAGCTGGTAGACAGATATGGTGCGGCCCAGTCAGGCCCATTCTTCCACTCCCTGGCTTCAGGTGAATCCAGAAGCCCGGCTCAATTTTGGATATACTTGCTGTAACCACTCACCCCATGCTGCCTTTCATAAAGTACGCACAGCAAAAGACAAGTGAGGAGGGCAGTTCTGGGCATGCTGTTACTCACATGATCCAGAGCATCCCACGGGAGAGAACGTTCATGGCAGGGCGGAAGAACCGTGATTCTCTGTAGGCCCGCCTGCTCCTCACATTCCTGTTGTTTTGAAGTAAATCCCAGACAGCGAGACAATGCCTCTGTAAATGATTCAGCCCCTGGCTCTGCACAATATGGACTCAGAACACAAAGCCCAATCCCATTATTACACCAACAAAATTAACAAATTTGCAGCAATTCCTTAATGGTGACAAATTTCCCATTCTGAGAGCTTAGATTTCCCATTCCTTTGTGGTCTGTGTTCATTCTGCTGCTGGAGTGCTCACATGCTGCTGTTCCCGGGTCCGTTTCTCTCCATATCGTCTGTGAGTTATGTATATATTTTCATCTTACACAGTCAGTCATATGGACCGTGAGCTTCCCCATTTTTTTTTAGACAGAGTCTCACTCTGTCGCCAGGCACCAGGCTGGAGTGCAATGGCGCGATCTCGGCTCACCGCAACCTCCGCCTCCCGGGTTCTAGCAGTTCTCCTGCCTCAGCCTCCCGAGTAGCTGGGACTACAGGCGCACGCCACCACGCTCAGCTAATTTTTGTATTTTTAGTAGAGACGGGGTTTCACCACGTTGGCCAGGATGGTCTCGATGTCTTGGCCTCGTGATCCGCCCACTTCGGCCTCCCAAAGTGCTGGGATTACAGGCTTGAGCCACCGCGCCCCTCCGAGCTTCCCCATTTTAATGTCCTCAGGAGCCTTTCTCCATGGTTCTGTGAAGCCTCTGTGCTGGCCTTTTTTGTGGTTGTTCAATGTTCTGTCGAGGGCCGATGTGCCTGGCGCCCCTGGGCTGGGAGCTGTGCTATTGCTGGCCCTTCACTGTTGTGAATGATGCCCGGGGCCCCCTCACTGCTTCAGCTGTCATGTTCGTGGGAAGAGGGATGCTGGTGGGGGCCAGGCACAGGGATGACATGAGGCTACTTCGCCCCTGCCCAGGAGCGTGGGCCTGGTGGCTTAGAGCCGCTGCTGAGTGTGGCCCTGTTGCTCTCTGCAGCCTGGCCTGCCGGTGGGCTCCGTCCCGCCCCCCGCCTGCCCTCCGCCCCTCCAGCAGCACTTCCCAGATTCTGCCATGAGCTTTGCTCCCGTGCTGCCGCCGCCTAGCACCCCCGTGCCCACGGGCCCAAGCCAGCCAGTGCCCCCCGGCCAGCAGGTGAGTATGGCGCCTCCTGTGGCCACTCCCTCCAGGGAGACAGTAAGCTCTGCTGTCCCCTGGGCCCAGGTCTGTGAGCGCCTCCCACAGGCCCTTTCACTCACGTCCTCTGTGGTTCCCCCAGGTCTTTGGTGTGGCTGAGGGATGGGGGTGGCTCACGTGAGCGTGTGTGTGGGGTGTGTGTGTGTGTGTGTTTGCGTGCACATTTCCATGCGTGCATAGCATTGCAACCCTGCACATGGAGGGCTCTGCTTATTCACAATGTCTCTGTAAGATTTGCTGTGCCCACGGCTCCAAGCTGGCTGCAGTTTGGTGGTCTCTGTGTCTGAATGTGTATACATGTGACTGTGCAAGTGTATGTGCAGGCATGTGTGAATGTGAGCATTTGCGTGTACATGTGAGAGTGAGGGTTGATACCCTGTCATGTCTAACCAGTGGGGTGCACTCGTCTGGGCAGATTGGTGGTCTAAGGGGAGCTGCTTTCTCTCCCTCCAGCCTCCTCCGCTGGTGGCCCAGCCGGCACCCCTGCCACAGGTCCTGGCCCCACAGCCCGTGGGCCCCCTCCAGCCGGTGCCCCCTCTTCTGCCGCAGTACCTGGCTCCAGCCTCCCAGGTGGGGTCCCCCGCTCAGCTGAAGCCCCTCCAGATGCCGCAGGCACCCCTGCAGCCGCTTGCTCAAGTCCCTCCACAGGTACTTCTAGGTTGACAGCTGCCGTCAATGGTGGCGCAAGTTTGCCAGACCCTAGCTGGTGCACCAGGACACCCACAGGGGCTTGTCTGTGCACGTGACCTGTGACCCGGGGTGGGGCTGGCCAGGGAGCTGGGGCTGGGCTAGGGAGTCCGGGGTGGGCAGCGTGGGCTTTGTGCACAGTCATATGCACCAGGAATGTTCCAGGGACCCACACAACAGGCCACTTGTGCTTTTTCCCCTGCTCACAACGCTGGACCCATGAGTGTCAGCCTCTCTTGGTGGCTGGCTGGGCTGCTGTCTCCTGCCTTCCAGCCTCACCTTTTCTCCCAATCTGGCAGGCCACTCTTGGTCCTTCCAGACCATGACACCTTCTGGGCTATGAGTGGCAGATGGGGTCCTTCAGGGAGGGTGGGCAGGCCAGCACCCCATCAGCTGGAACCCTACCACCAATGTGCCTATCTGCTGTCTGTGTACCCATGTGCCCAGGCTCATCCAGGAAGGAAAAAGTTTTTTAGTTCAAGGTCATGGAAAATAGTCTCAAGGTGGTTGCTGGGCTGGCACAGAAAACGGGTGGGTTTGTCATGGAGGAGCGTTCTTCTGTGGAGCTCCCTGGGGTCATGCGGCATGTGGCTCTTGGAGTTCCAGAGCCAGCCGGTGGCATTGCTGACTCTCTGGGGACTATCAGACCCAACCACATGCAACTGGTGCAGAATGTAGCTGGGGCCAGGGTACCATTGCCCAGGTAAATGGCATGGAGGATTCTAGGTATTACAGAGGCCTTTAGTGACCCCGATGGACTGATCAGTGGTAAGACTGGAAGTGTGCTTCACTCTGAAGATGGGACAAGCAAGTCTTCCTGCGATTCATGAGCCCCACCTAGATGTTGTCTCACCTACCGCTCAAACCCAGATGTCGCCATAGGATGTTAGGTGGCTTCAAGGTCTAGTGCAATCGTCATCTTGCTTGTTCAGACAGAAGTCCATGTGCATTTTTACTGCCTCTTGATTGCATGGAGGTGTGGGCCAGGGCACACACACCAGCATGGACCGGAAGGCTGTCAAAGACGGAAGTGCTGAATCCACGCAGCCTGGCGTCAGCTGCCCCTGGAAGGCACATGCATTGCTGAGAAGATGCAGACAAGATTTTGGAGTTCCGGCTGTGGGAAGGCTGGACAAGATAGGGGTGTCACTTGAGCCAGCCAAGGTGGCAAAAAGATTTTCTTTCACTGAGAACCCTCTAAGAAGTTAGGTTTCAACTTGAATTTGTACATGTTGCGGTATCAGGCTAAGGTGATTGCAGATGCTCAGGGCCAGTCTGGTGGCTCTGACAGTCCCAGCCCTTCCGAATGAAAATGCTCCGGGGCTCTGAAGTCACTTCTCTGTGACTCGTGGTCACTGCCCCTGCTGCTCACAGTATGTGAGCTGTCCAACCCCCCGGAGCCCCAGCATGGCTGTCATGAGTGTGGACGCAGGGAGGCCTCCCTGCGCTGGGCCGGGGTGATCTAGCAGGTCGTTTCCAGCCTGCCAACTTTCCTTTTCTGTTTGAAGAGCTTTACCTGATTGGGATTTCTGCTTATGTTGGATTTATGTCTGGGTTCCCTTCAACAGCAGCTACACAAAGGTGTCTCAGAGGAAGAGGGCCGTGCTCTCCTCATCCTGTGTCCCCTTGTCCCCAATGACTGTGGCTGTCCTTGCATGCAAGCGCTGTGGGCAGGGACCCTTGGTTGGGGCTCACACTGACGCACTCCTGTGTCTCTTTCAGATGCCCCCGATTCCTGTCGTGCCCCCCATCACGCCCCTGGCGGGAATCGATGGCCTCCCTCCGGCCCTCCCAGACCTGCCGACCGCGACCGTGCCCCCTGTGGCACCACCTCAGTATTTCTCTCCAGCCGTGATCTTGCCGAGCCTTGCTGCCCCGCTCCCCCCTGCATCCCCAGCCCTGCCTCTGCAGGCTGTGAAGCTGCCCCATCCCCCTGGGGCGCCCCTGGCCATGCCCTGCCGGACCATCGTGCCAAATGCACCGGCCGCCATCCCCCTGCTGGCCGTGGCCCCACCGGGCGTGGCTGCCCTGTCCATTCATCCTGCTGTGGCCCAGCTCCCGGCCCAACCTGTGTACCCAGCGGCCTTCCCGCAGATGGCACCCACTGACGTCCCTCCTTCCCCCCACCACACGGTGCAGAATATTCGGGCCACCCCTCCACAGCCGGCACTGCCCCCACAACCCACGCTACCCCCACAACCCATACTGCCCCCACAACCTGTGCTGCCCCCGCAACCCGTGCTGCCCCCGCAGCCAGCATTGCCTGTGCGCCCTGAGCCCCTCCAGCCCCACCTTCCTGAACAGGCTGCTCCGGCTGCTGCACCAGGGAGCCAGGTAATCACCTGCAGGGCAGCAGCTCACCGTCCCAGCATGTGGGGGGCCCTCAGGACCCAGAGTGGTAAAGGACTTTTGGCTGCTCTGTCCTCCTGCTGGGCCCGTGCTATCCCTCAGTACCTTGATTGAGCACCCCAGCAGCTGGGCGCCAGGCAAGGAGGCAGCTGTGCCCGGGGCCGCCTGTCTCAGGAAGAGTTGTGTGTGAGGCTGAGGGAGGCAGGGGCTGGCGCCAGCGCGGGCTATCTGTGACTGTTTTTCGGATGGGTTAGGAGACGAGCGAGTCCATGGCTGACAGGTTTCATGTCCTTCCCTTCCCACAGCTCTGTGGCATCTTTGCACCTTCCCTCATCCAGGGCTGATCTGGCAGCCTTGGTGTGGCCTGCATTGGGGCACAGGGCATCTGTCTGAGGTCTGGCCTTTAAAGGACAGACTGCGACCGTGCCCCCTGTGCCACCACCTCAGTATTTCTCTCCAGCCGTGATCTTGCCAAGCCTTGCTGCCCCGTTCCCCGCTGCGGGGCAGAAAGACCTTCCTGCTCACTCCATCTGCCAAAGAGCACTTTGTTAGGATGAAGCAGGGTGACAGCCTCATCTTAGGGAGGGTGAGGAAGCCAGGCCAATAGTGAGGCGGGGGCTGGGGGCAGGTGGCGCTGCTGGCTGCAAGGGTGATCATGGTGGGACCCAGGACCGTGTCCTGGTGTCAGGTCTTGTGGAGACCCCTTGGCAGCATGCTGGCTGGCTGTGAATGGGCGCTCTGGAACACAGGATATGCACCCTACTGATGGGAAGCCTTCCCACAGGGATCCACAGCCCTACAGTCCACTCATGTTTTGGGGCTTACAGACTATTCTGTTCAAACTTGAGTGAGGGGAGACAGGCTGGTGTGGGAGCCTTCCCACCTGGGCCCTTTCGCACCTAGGCCTCTCCACCTGGGTCCCATCCTTCTTGGTATCTTCCCACCTGGGCCTCCTCCCCTGGCCTCCACCCACCTGGCCTCACCCCAGCTCTGAGCCCCATCAACCCTGTAAGTTTGGCACAACCAGGCCTTTTGAGCCTCAGCCTCCGCAGGAAAGCGGCTGGCATAGCTTAATGTGAAGGGGCCTGGGGTGGAGCATCCCTGTGCCAGGTGCCCCCAGCTCCATTAGTGTTGAATCCAGTCTGGAGTAAGATGCCCCACTACGCGCCGTTCCTCCTGGCCATCACTTCTTGCTGTCATGTCTCCAGAGGGTTTTGTGCGTAAAGAAGGAAGCGATGGAACGGGATGGATAGCAGGGTGGCATCTGATGAGACAGTGAGTGGGAAGAATCGCATCTGTTCTGGGGCCCACCTGAGCAAGTGGTGTTGCCCAGCGGCAGGTTTAGTGGCAGCTCAGAGCCTGCTGGTTCGCAGTCAGGTCTGTTTCTCAGAAAGCCAAGGCCCACACTGGGGAGCAGGAGGGAGACCTTGCTGTCTGGGCCTTCCTACCTGAAGAGCCTTTCTGGCCACAGGTAGTAGCTAGAGAGGGGTCACTGCCAGACTCAGTGGCTGTCCTTGCTGTTCGTCCAGGGAAGGGTCCAGAAGTCTGTTGATGAGCTGGGCCGGCCACCCCGGGGGGCCCCTGAAGGCAGCAGCTGCGGTATCTGTCTGTCCAGGAGGGAAGTGGCCACCTGCCAGGCTGGGGTATCTCTGACCCCACCACTGGCTGCCAACAAAGGGTCTCAGGGCCAGCAGGCTCAGTGAATGTGGCTGCTCCTTCCAGCCCTAGAGGTGAGAAGTTCCTCTAAATTTTCAGCCTTCTCAACTCCAAACTGGGGACAGAAGGGAGATGGTACTGGTACTTTCCAGTCCATGGTCCCTCCTTCCCCACTTGTTTTACCTTTTACTCCCAACGAGCTTTTAGAGAGAGAACAGTGGGGAAGCCAAGCCTGAGCCACAGTCGCCCTCTGGAAGGTGGCAGGTGTTGGTGGGAGGTGCCCTGTACGTGCTCTGACCAGGGGCCAGATGGGGCAGGTTGCCCTAGGCCCCAAGGGGTGGTGGGGGCCTGGCTCCGATGCTGCGTCTTGCCCTCTGACTCTTCAGCTGAGCTTGGCAGGTTCATAGACGGAGCCCTGTTCCTGGCCTTTCTACACAAATAGACTCCTACACAGAAAGCGGTGTGAGAATGCCCATTCCTGTTTGTTTCTGCTCACTCCATCCGCGAAATGTGCTCTGAGACAGGGCTCCCCTTGGGGAGGGTGTGGACTGGACAGGGGTGTTCCACTCTCTGCCGGGGTGTTCACAGACACACCTGGGCACGCGCCCACAGTGAAGGCAGCGTCAAGCCTGACTTGCACCTTGTCCCCTGTGCCCCCAGATTCTGCTTGGCCACCCAGCTCCATATGCTGTAGACGTCGCTGCTCAGGTCCCCACTGTGCCTGTGCCACCGGCTGCGGTCCTCTCTCCGCCTCTGCCGGAAGTGCTGCTGCCTGCTGCCCCTGAGCTCCTGCCTCAGTTCCCCAGCTCCCTGGCCACGGTGTCCGCCTCTGCGCAGAGTGTGCCCACCCAGACTGCCACACTTCTGCCACCAGCAAACCCGCCACTGCCTGGTGGGCCCGGGATCGCCAGCCCCTGCCCAGCTGTCCAGCTGACGGTGGAACCGGCCCAAGAGGTATGTACTCCTCCCTGCAACCTGTCCCAGGACTGGGTAGTTGCAGCCACCAGGAGTCTGCACAGTGACCTGGGGTCTTAGCCCTAGAGGTCAGGGTTGCTTGGCTCTGGCACAGCCATCCAGGGCCTGTTCTCATCTCTCCCTAGATTTCACACTTTCTGTAAGCTACATCAAGACAGAGGGTGTGATTTTTATAGACATAGTTTAGAGGATGCTTTCCCTGGGACAGGATGCAAGAGACTGTGAAAAGCTTTCCTAGAACCAGTGTGTCCTCTTTGAGGGATGTTCAAAGTGGGTTACATTTTCGGAAAGGAAGTGGCTCCCAGCTTTTATGAATCCACTTGGCTCCAAGTGTTTCAACAAGATAAAAAACCTCCAAGCCTGCCCCCATTGTGGTGCCCCCTGGGTCGTACCCACCTGGCTGCAGAAGAGAGCAGGAGAAGGCAGGGGAGCAGGCTGGGCCGAGGAGGTGGGGAGGGAGCGCAGACTGTGCGGCGGTGCCCACAGGGAGGCGGGAGCCGGCGTGACCCGTTCTCTTTTCTCTGCGTTTTTATTTCAGGAGCAGGCCTCACAGGACAAGCCGCCCGGCCTCCCGCAGAGCTGTGAGAGGTACTGTGGCCCAGCCTCAACCTCGAAGTACCGGTGCGGGGGGCGCAGGCCCGTACAGCCACTCAGCCTGGCTCTTGCTGCTGCTTCCCATGGAACCCAGTACAGTTTGTCCTGGTGCCTTTAGGGCTTTTTCAAACCTTACCTGATGGAGCCTCAGGGGCCTCCTCGCTGGGTCTTGCCAGCTGTTGTTGGAGTTTGGTAGTCTGAGGCCCCTGGCTGGGCTCTGGGTCCCTGCTCTGGTTTGCAGTACTGAGAATGTTCCTGAAGGGAGAGGCTATGGGTGGAATCCGAAGTGCCCAGAGGCTCAGAGGGGGCTGGGAGGGTGGCCCTCTGTGTACAGGGCTGAATCCAGACCAGATCCTGGGTCTTCTGGTCTCCTGGGCTACAGGCACAGGTATTTCAGGAAATGAACCATGTCCTTATGTGAACCGTGACCATTTGTTCCACTCTCCTGTGGTACGGGGCACTGCCTGTGTTCAGCACTTTGAAGACTGCAAATGGATTGGCTTCACAACAGTGGCTGACGTGTTTCTGTTGCCATGGCACAGATGGGGAAATTGAGGCACAGGGGCCGATTCACAGGTCAGGAGACTGAGAGGACCAGGGTCATGCAGCCAGCAGCTAGGAGGCCTGTGCTTCCCTCTGCCTGTGCCACTTGAGTGCAGCAGGGAGCAGAGTGTGGGCCCAGAAGTAGGCTTGGGGTATTCACACAGGACAGGGACTGCTTCCGTAAGTCACAAATTGGGGCCCTGGAGACTCCAGACTGTGCCATAGAAGCCGACTTTCCCCACCATAGCTGACCTGCTGGTTGTCCTTTGGTGCCATTAACGTTCTTGGTTTTTGCCCAGCTACGGAGGTTCTGATGTCACTTCTGGAAAAGAGCTGAGTGACAGCTGTGAAGGCGCCTTTGGAGGGGGCAGGCTGGAGGGCAGGGCAGCCCGGAAGCACCACCGTAGGTCCACGCGCGCACGCTCGCGGCAGGAGAGGGCCAGCCGGCCCCGGCTCACCATCCTGAACGTAAGTGGGCGGGGCACGTGGGGGGGCGTGGCTGGTGCACATGGCACGTGGTGTGTGCGCACAGCGGGGGCTGACTGTACCCTTTCCAGGTGTGCAACACTGGGGACAAGATGGTGGAGTGCCAGCTGGAGACGCACAACCACAAGATGGTGACCTTCAAGTTCGACTTGGATGGGGACGCGCCTGACGAGATCGCGACGTACATGGTGAGGTTGGGTCTGGGTAGCTTGGCTCCCAGTGTTCCTTGGGGGCGTATGAGCCCAAGCAGAGCGCCACAGGTCACATGTTGAGCCTGACCTTGTGTTGAGGTGTCAGCCGGCCCAGGGGCTTTTCAGGGGCAGTACCGACCATTTACTCCACGGGCTCTTCCCCACAACGGGCGGAAACCCCTTGGGTTTGGAAGAACAGCTTGAAGGATGTGTCCTTAACTTTCTAAGATGCTGCTCCCTGAGGGATTCTGGAGCACCTGAGCCTTTCCTCCAAATAAAAGGAAGGCTTGTGGGTAGGTTCTTTGAGTAAGGCATGGGGAGGGCATCCCGGAGTCTAATGTCCTGTGGTCCTTGCTTAGAGCCTCCTCCAGCCTCCCCAGCTAGGATGCGGGCTCCAAGCCCTGACCCACGTCCCATGCCCCCATGCAACTCTGCCTGCACCTCCCTTTGGAGCACCCCTCCCTGCCTGTGCAGACCAACCTGAGTCCATAAGCACCTTGTAGGCCTTCACAGCCCCACACCTGTGGTCCCTGGCACCTGACCCAGGCTGGGAGTGGGGATCTTTTTTGGGCCCTCAGAAGCTCTCCAGCTGAAAGTACACACGAAGGAACACATGGAAGGGATGCATGTGTGTTCCTCAAATTTCCTGGTCCATCTGTGACTGCCTTCCAGGAGAATATTCTCTCCAGACCATTATTCCTGCATTAGTGAGGTTTAGGAAGCCAAGTCCTAAAGGGGCTGGCAGCACACTGGACAGTGTTGTAGCTCTCACTCCAGATGGCCACCAAGTGCCTGGAGTGGGCCAGCATGAGTAGGGAATAGAATACTCCATTCAAGTTAAAAACAGAGATTGCCCCATGTATCTACCTTGTGGCTACCCCATTGGGCTGCATCACCCTGGAAGTCTGAGGCCCCTGCCCTGGCTTCATGAAACCCCCATGTGGGCTTCGCAGGGGAAGCCCCTGGCTTTCTGCTCCTAGGGAGCGAGTTCCTGCCTTAGTATCTGCTTTGCAGAGACACCTTGGACAAAGCCCTCCCAGAGCCCAGGCCCAGGGCATAGTCCCCTGCAGCATTAGAGATATTCTTCTGACACTTGTTGCAGTGGTCGGAAAGACGTTACTCAGGACTGCGGCAATAGGGGAGAGAGAATGAGTTTAACTGCACGCCGCAGAGACCACAGGGGAATCATAGCCAAGGAGCAGTGTGGGGATGGGTGGCTGGAAAATAGCTAAGAGGAGACATCAAAGTCGGGGATTCTGGAGGAACCCCGGTAACAGGATCCTTGCTGGGGGCAGGTGAGAGGCTTTGTTCAACCTCAAAGGCGGGAGATGAGGAATATGGTCAGATAGGAAGGCTGGGAATTCTCACTACAACTGGCTTAGGCTGAAGACAGGACAGGCCTAGTCGGTGGGTCAGAGGCGCCAGCTGCACTTTGGTCAGGGAAGTCTTTGTCAGCAGCCAGCAGCTGGTTCCTCGGCACAGCAGGAATGCCAGCTCCTCGCTGGGTTGCTGAAACTGGAGAACATCTCTTATCTTACTGTGGCTTTAACCTGTGTCTTGTGTTACTTTATACACACATGTTTCAAGCATGACAAAGAAGAATAATAAAGTGAATGCCTGTGAAATTATCACTCAGCCACAGGCTGATGCTGTCTGTGCAGCTGACTCCTCCAGCACCTGCCTGCCGGAGCAGGAAGCCACACACACAGCATCAGCCACATCAGCCTGTGTCTTGTCCACCGGTCCCCTGGTTTCACTCTTCTTGTGTGTCTCTGTGTGTGAGTCTTTGTGAGCAGCACACATGGAAATCCTGCACAGTAAGTGATGTGGCTATTCTTTAGCTGTGTGCTTTGTAAAAGTAGCATCTTCTCAGACTTGGTTTTTACACTCAGCACTCAGATGCTCCTCTTATTTTACTGCTTTTTCTGTCATCTTAGTAAACCAAGTCACCTAGCATACCTGTCTGTAGTAAGCATGCTACAGATACACAAATTCGGTCCATAAAAACAGCCCAGCAGTCCCCCCCCGTCACAACCTGTTCCTGTCCCGGGAACAGAGTGGCTCCAGGGGCCTGAGTTGAAGGGTGGGGGTGTGGCCAGAGAGACAGGTGCTGTTCAGACAAGCTCCTGCCTGACCTGTGGACTTTCTTCCTGGGCGCGTGAGGCACCAGGTGTCCCTGAATGTCCCGTCAGTGGTTAGAGGTCTTCAGGCCTCAGGTTCGTCATTCTAACCATAACGACCTTGCCAGCCCCTTCGGTGGAACTGCAGAGGTTTCATTTAATTGGCATGGAGTCTAAAGTCAGGTTATACCTGGACCCTGTATTTTTAGATTTTTGTTTTGTTTTCAAATTAATTTTATTCTCCACATACTTAAAAAGAAACATAATAGGAAAACATTTTCGAGTTGCAAAGGGGTTCCAGTTCAACTTCGTTTAGTGAAAGCTTCACAGAATTGGAACACTGTTTAAATTCTCGCATGGAGCACTCCTGTCACAGCTGGCAGGATGCTTCACCTTTGGCCACAATGTACTGTTCCTCATAAGACAACATCACAGTCACACGCCACACTAAATTAACTCAATCACAGAACACAGCACAAGCCAGCACTTTGTCTAGGGGTGTATGCAGGTGGTACTCCTGGGGATGGCGTCTGAGATGCCAGGAGAGTGTGGGGTGCAGAGGAGCCCTGCTTTGCAGCCAGCTGGTTAAATAGGGCAGATGGGCCCATCCCAGAAGAGGTCTGGGACCATGGATGCTCCAGGCCAGGCCTAGAGCATCTTGGTGACTGTAGAGGTGTGTAGGTGGGAGGAGGTGCCATGGCAGGAAAGGGGCAGGGTCTGGACCCCAGCTGACCTCTTTCATTGGTATGGTTTGATGAGATGCACAGCAGTCTCTCTGCCTGAGTGGCCAAGGATGTAGGCAGAGCCGGGTGTGAGCCTGGGGCCACGTGTCCACAGTAAAAGTTGGGGACTGTGGATGTGTCCTGAGCCCCTGGTCTGGAGGCTTCATGATTTCCAGGCTGTGGCGTGGGACCTCCCCTCAGCCATGACAGGAGCTGCTCATTGGACATCAGGCCATGCTTGCATGTGTGCCGGGGCCATAGTTGAAGGTCAAAGGCTGAGGCTGGGAGAGCTGGAGGTGCAGAGACCGAGAGGTGACATGGGGCCCTCCTGCTATAGCCTTCCCATCCCGCTGATGCTTTCTGTCCCCCCAACAACCTCCTGCTGGCTGGAGCTTTTGCCTTCAATCCCACCCTCCTTATCTGTCATGACTGTTTGGGCACCTGTGCCCAGGTGGACCCCCTCCCCTCTTCCCAGTCCCCATCCTTGGCCCCCTCCGTCCTGTGTACTCACCTGCTCTGCAGATGGCTGCACCAGCCTCAGGGTCTGTAACCAACTCCAGCTGGGGCAGGACAATGACGGCTCAGGTCCCTGGCTTGGAGCGGGGAGTTGCTTCTTAAGATGAAGCTGCTCTCCTCCCATCCTGGGGCCATCCATGTCACTTGCTGAGCTGTCCATCCCCTGTCTGGGGACCACACCCCTTCCCCATGTCTTCCCCTGGGTCCTGGTATAGGGTAGACATCCGTCAATCCAGATGAAGACCCAGGGCAGTCTTGGCCCTGCAGCTGGTCCTCATCAGTAGCGCATCTCTTTGCAGGTGGAGCACGATTTCATCCTGCAGGCCGAGCGGGAGACGTTCATTGAGCAGATGAAAGATGTCATGGACAAGGCGGAGGACATGCTTAGCGAGGACACAGATGCCGACCGTGGCTCTGACCCAGGGACCAGCCTGCCACACCTCAGCACCTGCGGCCTGGGCACCGGGGAGGTGAGGTTGTGAAATCCTGGTTGGGAGGTGGCAAGAGTGTGGCAGCTGGGCGGTGGGCGCGGCAGCTCAGTGGACTCGTTTCTGACCCTCCACCTCATTCAGGAGAGCCGGCGATCCCAAGCCAACGCCCCCGTGTATCAGCAGAACGGTGAGTCTGTAACTTCCTTCCCTGCTTTTCAGCGGACGTTTGATAAAAGCCCCTGCTCAGCATATTCTCAGGGGTTTGGCTATCACATGGGGGGATTATGGAAGCATGTGGTGACCAGGGGGCTCCCATCTGGGGACAGCTGTCCCGTCCCAGGAGCTGTCACCTGCAAATAGCATCATGGCCTTCATGGATGGTGCCTTGGGCATCCCAGAAGCCAAGCCTACGCCAGGGACCCTCTTGGGAGCTTCCGGGTGCCAGTAAGGCACCCCAGGTTGACTGTGCACCCCTTGTCCTCTGGTATGAGGGAAGAGCAGGCAGAAACCCGTCACTAAGTCCTCTTTACCAAGGGGCCTGAGGAACCACCTGCTTCACGGAGGGAAGTGATAGGGATTATGACTGGGAATAGTGTTCTCTGCCCACACCCTTCCTGGAGAAAATCCCATAGGCTAAAGGAGTTCCCTAGACCTTTGGTGCCAAGTCTGGTGCAGGTGGTGGGGGTCACATCGGCCTGGAGAAACACCCAGTCACTCAGCGTGCTGTTTCTGTTCTGCCCTTCAGTCCTGCACACTGGGAAGAGGTGGTTCATCATCTGTCCGGTGGCTGAGCACCCCACGCCCGAGGCCCCTGAATCGTCGCCCCCACTCCCTCTAAGTTCCCTGCCGCCAGAAGCCAGCCAAGGTATGAGCAGCCGGTGCCCACCCAGGCCCTTCCTTGGTTCACTCACAGGCCTCCGTCTGTGCATGACCCCGCTGGTATGTGCCTGGTGCCCAGGGCCATACAGGGGCTCACCCTGCCCTGTCACCCACAGTACAGGGCATCCTGAGGGGCTGTGTTCTTATCCCTGTTTTCCACTGAATCAGCTCAGTCAAAGCAGCTTCCAGGCTTGAGTCTGCCCTGTCACCCCACCAAGCAGGTGGCTCATGTGGCCGCACAGGTGTGTGCTGAAGAGCTCTGCTACCTTCCTCCGCAGTGTTAACCTGGCGACTCCTTGCTCCCATCCCTTTCCTCTGCGCCGCACACCTGCAGCAGACACGCCCCTGTTGGTTCTACTTGCTTTGTTGGGTGGGGTGGGAAAGTCCCTCTTGGCCCTGAGACTCTGATTTTAAAGTGTTCACACAGGCGTTGATCCCTGTGCATCGATCTGCACCTGTACCTGCCCGTACAAATGCCAACAGGCCTGTGCTTTGGGCTGTCAGTTAAATCTTGATGGTCTTTTGGGAGGCTAAAAATTGTCACTTGAACAAATTTAAGGTTTAATCCCCTATCAGCTGGCAGGGAAAAGTTACTGATTATATAACTTGACATAACCTCATGGCACATTCATGAAAAATATGTGCAAATCTTTTGAAATTTTGTATCATGTGCTTCCAATGACTTCCATTATCTTTTGGAGATTTGTTCCCATGGGGGACAGGTCATCCTAATAAATCCAAATGAAGCCACCAGCTGAAACAAGGTGATCTCAGGTAAAGGGCTTGGGCCCAGCCTGGGCTGAGAAATCAGAGAGAAGCAGGCTTGCCTACAAGATTCAATTTTTAAGTAAGAATATGTTCATGTATTACTTCTGGATTTTATTACACACACACCCAATTATAAGAAAAACCTTTCTAAGAGCTAAGTTTTCCTTCGATATAGGGTGCAGGGGACACTGGCATAAGTTCAGGGGACAGTAGAACGGAGTTAAACCCTCTTTGTGCACTGAGTGACCTCAGGAAACTTTTTAGAGTTAGTTTCTTTTTCTGTTAAAAAAAAGGAAGAATTGGTGACAGAACCGTTAATTTGGATTAACCCTCCACTGATAATGACCCAAAACTGATAAAAGTCATCTATGTGAAGGCATCTGAAATCTGATCATGGTGGAGAATTACTAGGCTGGGGTGCGGGGGGGGGGGTGGAGACATAGGATGTGAGCCTACTTCTGGCTCCTTTTCCCTGGGGAGCATCTCCCGTTCCTGCAGGGGTGGCTGGGAGGCCATGTGGTGTCAGCAGCCTCACTAGGCTAGAGAAAAAGAGCTTATAGAGTCGAGGACCCTGAGGGTGTCCCCGCCAAAGTGCTGTGCTGGAGGAGGAAGGCCCAGCTGGAAGGAGACAGGCCTGCAGAGAGAGGAGCCCACCTCAGAGCATCTCAGCCCCTTATTAGGGCAGTCTCGGAGTGCGTGGACTCAGGCATGAAAGTCCTTTCTGCAGGAGGGAATATTATTCTGGGACCTCTCATGACTTGGATGGACAGTTTTGTGAGTATGGTATCTGGCACATAATAAAAATGAACAAAGAGTTGGTTTCTGGGTAAGGCAGAAGAAGCACATGCACTCATTTTCTTTCCACTGAAATGCACTGTGAGTCCTGGACAGATGTGTGACACAGCTGTCTGAGCATTTGGGAAAACTTTAGCAGTGGGAAGATTGGGGAAACACTCCAGAATTCAAAATGCCGCTGAGCTGGTGGTGAGTTGAGTATTTTCCTCTGGTATTTCTTGGTCTGAACAAAGCATACCCCAACGACCAGAAGCAAATGCTTTGGTGCAGGCAGGGAAGCCTCTAGGAGAAATCCTGTAGTTCCAGCGCCCAGACCAGGAGAAGCAACTCGTAAAGCTCAAAGAAGAGAGAGAACCCCTCCCCACTGCTCACCCGCTTTCTCTTGGACCAGCACCCACACAGTTCTGCGGGTAACAGGAACAGCAGGTAGCATGCAAGAGCCAAAATGGAGCAGAGAACCGTTCTTTATGTTGAGGGTGCCAGGGCTCTAGAAGCACAGAACCAAAACCTGTTACTTTTTTTTTCTTCTGTCATCTTGCCACCTGGTCTTTCATGGCACAGCTACAGAATTGGGTGGTTTCTGTCCAGAGGTTTGGAAAGGTGAGTCCTAGGGAACCAGAAAGTATGACAGAGAGCACAGAAAAGGAGTTTGGGAGAGTAACCTTAAAAAGTTGTTTATGGACTCCTGGGCTCACCCCCAATCTGTGCAGTCATACGTCTGATCCTAATAGCATATAAGAAACTTTGGCAACTGAGCTAATGGGTAGACCTCACCCAGGTTCCAGTACACCTGTTTCAGATGAGATTAGTACTATGAAGGCATTGAAAACAGAACTGACATGTAACCACAGCCCGTAGAAGGCAGGTTGCAACTTGCAGTCTGAACCTAACCAGGTTGACTGCCTACTGAAGCAAAAATAACCAGTATTCGTCATAGGACTTAAACAAGTCTCAGGATTTCCTAATGTCATTGAAAATGTTCAGAATAGAATTGGAAATAATTTGGCAAATGAAAAGCCATGAAAATGTTAACTTGCATGGAAAAAGATAGCCATGGTGCCAGTGACAAGGCGATGTAGATTTTTTGATGGTCTTGACAAAAACCTTAAAGCAGCTGTTACAAATACAACTCAAAAAGCAATGACAAACATTCTTGAAACAAATCATAAAGTAGAAAGTATCTGCAAAAAAGAAACAAATAAAATTGTTAACATTGAAAGTTAAAATACCTGAAATTGTCCAACTGGAAAACAGGGAAAAGATATAAAAAAAAAATAAACAGAGCTTCGAAGAACTGTGGGACAGTAACTAAAGTGCTAACTTGTGTGTCATTGGAATCTCAAAAGGAAAAGAGAAAGTGCAGTGCTGAAAACACATTTGAAGAAATACTGCTAAAAATTTCCCAAGTTTGGTGAAAGACATAAGTCTACAGATGCTAGAAGCTAAGCAAACACCAAATAGGTTAAATGCAAATCAATCTGCTGAAAAGTAAAGACAGCCAGACAAAATTATGCATTACCTAGATTGGAACAGAAATGTGAATGACTATAGTTTCTCACCAGAAAGTGTGATGTCCAGAAAGAAGCATCAGGGCATTTTTAAAGTGTTGAAAGAAAGAACTGTCCACCCAGAATTCTGTTTCCAGGGGAAATACCCTTCAAGAATGAAGCTGAAGTAAGGCCATTTTCAAATAAAGAAAACTAAGGGAATTCATGGGCTGCATACCTACTGTAAAATTAGAATTGCAATAGATCTTTAGACGGAAATGAAATGAAACTAGAAGATAACTTGGAACATCCAGGCTGAAGGAAGAGCAACAGAAATGGAAAACATAACAGACTGTTTTTCTCCTCGAGTTCTTGAAAACGTTTCTGACAATTGAAGTAAAAAAAAAAAAAAAAAAAAAAAAGATTATAACAATGTCTGATAGGGCTTTCGTGATATATAACATAACTATGATATGGCAGCTTACCTATACATTACTACATTCCAATTCAAGTGGTAAACTACTATTCTTTTTTGTTTTTGAAATGGAGTTATGTTCTTTGTTGCCCAGGATGGAGTGTATTGGTGCAGTCTTGGTTCACTGCAACCTCCACCTCCCATGTTCAGGCAATTCTCCTGTCTCAGCCTCCCCAGTAGCTGGGATTACAGCCACCCGCTGTCATGCCCAGCTAATTTATATATTTTTAGAAGAGACAGGGTTTTACCATGTTGGCCAGGCTAGTCTCGAACTCCTGATTTCAGGTGATTCACCCACCTTGGCTTCCCAAAGTGCTGAGATTACAGGCATGAGCCACCACACCTGGCCACCTTCCATTCCACCAGTGTGGCAAATGGAAGGTAAACTACTAATTTTAAGTAGACTGTGAAATGTTAAGTATACATTTTGGAATTCCTAGAGCAACAACTGAAAGAATTGTACAAAAAGATATGTATAGGCAAAATCATAATAGATTAGGTGAACTAAAAAATTCACATAACCCAGAAGAGGAAACAAGAAGAGAAGTAAAATATTTTTTAATTAAAAAACTGAGAGAAAAAAATAGACAGAAAAGTAACAACAAAATGGTAGACCTTAATCTAAACATACTGATAACCTCGAGGTAACAGTCTTAACACATCTATTAAAAAAAGTGATTATGAGAATGGATTAAATTTAAAAACCTAACAACTTAAGTATATGCTATTAGTAACTTCAAATACAAGAATACTGATACTGAAAGGTCAAAAGAAAAAGAATGGTAAATATAGACCATGTAAACACAAATCAAAAGAATGCTGGATTGCCTGTTTTAATTTCTGACAAAACAGACTTCAGAGCAAAGGAATTACCAGGGTTAAAAAGAGACATTACATATTTATTTTATTTATTTTTTTTGAGACAGAGTCTCACTCTGTTGCCAGGCTGTAGTATAGTGGCATGATCTTGGCTCACTGCAACCTCCCCCATCCAGGTTCAGGTGATTCTCCAGCCTCAGCCTTCCAAGTAGCTGGGCCTACAGGCACGTGCCACCATACCCAGCTAATTTTGTAATTTTCATAGAGATGGGGTTTCACCATGTTGGCCAGGATGATCTTGATCTCTTGACCTCATGATCCACCCGCCTCAGCCTCACAAAGTTCTGGGATTGCAGGCATGAGCCACCGCCCCCCCGCCCCAGCTGACATTACGTATTTATAAAGGGTAAATTCATCAAAGGACCTAACAGCCCTAAATGTGTATACACCTAAAAACAGATCTTCAAAACTAATGGAACTGAAAACAGAAACAGACAAATCCACAACTATAGTTGGAGACTCCCACAGTCTCAATAATAAATAGAACTAGTAGGCAGAAAATTAGCAAGAATATAGAAGATCTGAAAACACTATCAACCAACTTGACCTATCTGACATTGACAGAACACTCCCCTCAAAAACAGAATGTATGGCCGGGCGCGGTGGCTCAAGCCTGTAATCCCAGCACTTTGGGAGGCCGAGGTGGGTGGATCACGAGGTCGAGAGATCGAGACCATCCTGGTCAACATGGTGAAACCCCGTCTCTACTAAAAATACAAAAAAAAGTTAGCTGGGCGTGGTGGTGCATGCCTGTAATCCCAGCTACTCAGGAGGCTGAGGCAGGAGAATTGCCTGAACCCAGGAGGCGGAGGTTGTGGTGAGCCGAGATCGTGCCATTGCACTCCAGCCTGGGTAACAAGAGCGAAACTCCGTCTCAAAAAAAAAAAAAAAAAAAAAACAGAATGTATTTTTTCAAGAACATATAGAACAATTAATATATTCTGAGTTATAAAACAAAAAAAACAAATTTAAAAGTATTGAATTTATGTCAAGTATGTTCTCTGATACAGTATAATTTAAAATTAAATAACACTTCTAAATAATTTACAGGTAAGAGAAAAAATTGGAAGACAAATTAGAAAACAATTTGAAGTGAATAAGAACGAAAATATAATAAATTTGTGGGATGTAGTTAAGGCAGTACTTAGAGGGAAATTCATAGCACTAAAATGCTTAGATGAAAAAAGAGGTGTCAAGTCAGTAACTCAGCCTTCTACCTTGAGAAACAAGGAAAACCTAGAGCAAATTAAGTCTGAAGCAAGCATGATGAAGAAAATAAAAGACAAGAGCAGAAAGCTGTGATATCTAAAACAAAAGTAATAGACAAAAACCAATGAAATAATGAACTTAGTTTTAAAAAAGTTGACAAAATGATAAACCTCTAGCAAGACTGTAAGGAAAAAACAAAATACCAATACTAAAGAAAACACGTAAAATATCAATAACAGGAATTAAAGAAGTATATTACTGTAGATAAAGGATAATACTGCAGTAGTCTGAACAAGCCTACAGACAGAAATTGAACAATTTAGGTGAAAGAGACTAATTCCTTAAAAGCCACAAACTACTAAAAGTCAATAGAATAATCTGCATAGCCCTAAACCTATTTTTAAATTCATTCTTTTAATAATGAATTTGTAGTTAAAAATCTCCCCAAAAAGAATTCTCCGGGCCAAGATAGTTTCACTGGTGGACTCTGCTAGACACTTAAAAGAAATACACCACCAATACCTCTTCCATAAAATCTCTTCCAGAAAATAGAAGAGCAAAGAACACTTCCCAAATCATTTTACAAGGCCAACACTGCCCTGATTTTAGGGCCAGCCAAAGACAGTACCAAAAAAAGAGAATGATAGACCAGTAAGTTTCATGAACATAGATGGAAAATGTTCTCAAAATATTAGCAAGTCACATTCAGCAATATATTAGAAGGACAGCGTGCCATGAGAAAGTGGGTGTATGCTGGGAGAGCAATATTGAAGAATCAGTCTACCATGTTAATTGTCTAAAGAAGAAGGAAATACATGATCATAACAGTTGATACAGCAGAATCATTTGACCAAATACAACTTCTGTTCATGACAAAAATCCTTGGCAAACCAGCCAGGCACAATTGCCCACACCTATATTTCTAGCTACTTGGGAGGCTGAGGCAAGAGGATCACTTGAAACCAGGAGTTCAAGGCTGCAGTGTGCTATGGTTGTGCCTGTGAGTGGCCACTACGTTCCAGCCTGGGCAACATAGCAAGATCCTTGTCTCTCTCTCTCTCTCTCTCTCTCTCTCTCTCTCTCTCTCTCTCTCTCTCTCAAAAGATAATAGTTCTCAGCAAACTAAGAAAATAAGGGTATTTCCTCAACCTGATTAACTTAACACATACACACACACACACACACACACACACACACACACACACACCATAAAAGCCCATTGTTTATAGCATATTTAAACCAAATGTGTTCTCCCTAAGATAAACAAGGCAAGAATATGTTTTTCCCCATCTTATTCAACATTGAACTGTCTTAGCCAGACTTAAAGACAAGCAAGAAATAAATGAAAGGCATATGGATTAAAAAAGAAGAAATAAACTATCTTATTTGCAGATGACATGATTTCATATGTAGATGATGAGATGGATTCTACAGCAATAACTCCTAGAACCAATAAATGAGTTTAGCAAGACCATTTAGATACATGGCCATCGTACAAAAATACCCCAGTATTTCTGTATACTGGCAGTGAACAATTGAAAACCCAAAATTTGAAAGCAATACCATTTATAGTAGCTCCCCTCAAAAGGATATATATAAATACAAATTCAACAAAACATGCAAATTTGTATGCTGAAAATTAGAAAGTACTGATGAATCAAAGGTTACCAAACTAAATAAACATACTGTGTTCATGGATTGGAAGACTCAACATAGTAAGAACGTCAGTTCTCCCCAAATGGATCTATAGATGTATTGCAGTAACAGAAATTAAAGCAGATCACTTTTTGTAGATATGGACATTCTAAAATTTATACGGAAGTACAAAGGAAATAGAAATGGCTAAAATTGTTTGGAAAATGGAGAATCAAGCTGGGCGCGGTGGCTTACACCTGTAATCCCAGCACTTTGGGAGGCTGAGGCGGGTGGATCACAAGGTCAAGAGATTGAGACCATCCTGGCCAACATGGTGAAACCACGTCTCTACTCAAATACAAAAATTAGCTGGGTGTGGTGGTGTGTGCCTGTAGTCCCAGCTACTTGGGAGGCTGAGGCAAGAGAGTCACTTGAACCCAGGAGGTGGAGGCTCCAATGAGCTGAGATCGTGCCACTGCATTCTAACCTGGCAACAGAGCAAGACTCCGTTTAAAAAGAAAAGAAAAGAAAAAAAAAAACCAAAAAAACAGAAAATGGAGACTCAAGTTAGAGGGATCACATTACTGAATATTAAGTTTACTATAAATTTACGGTAATCTAGACAGTATGATATTGACAAAGGGATTAGTACACAGATCAGTGGAACAGAATAGAGAGCCCAGAAATAGACCCACACAAATATGGCCATTTGATTTTTTTGAGAAAGATGCAAAAGCAATGCAAGAAGAGATAATCTTTTCAATAAATGTTGGAACAGTCGGTCATCCTTATGCAGAAAAAAATGCACCTTTACCCTAAGCCTCACATTTTACGCAAAACTTAATTCAAAGTGGATCAAATGTAAAATGCAAAACTGTGTAACTTTTCAAGGAAACACTGGAGAAGATCTTTTTTGATCTGGGCCAGGCAGGAGTTCTTAGACCTGGTACCAGAAGTATGACACACAAAAGAGAAAATGGGCCCGGTGAGCTGGCTCACTCCTATAATCCCAGCACTTTGGGAGGCAAGGCGGGTGGATCACCTAAGGTTGGGAGTTCAAGACCAGCCTGACCAACATGGAGAAACCCCATCTCTACTAAAAATACAAAATTAGCCAGGTGTGGTGGAACATACCCATAATCCAAGGTACTTGGGAGGCTGAGGCAGGAGAATCACTTGAACCCAGGAGGTGGAGGTTGTGGTGAGCCAAGATTGTGCCATTGCACTCCAGCCTAGGCAACAGGCCTAAGATTCTGTCTCAAAATAAAAAATAAAAATAAAAAAAGACAGAAAAAAGGATAAATCAGGCAGTGTCAAAATTAAAATTTTTTGCTCTGTGTAAACTGCTGTTAAGAGAATGAAAAGATACGCTACAGACTGGTAGCAAATAATGGCATATCACATCCAACATAGTGTCTGTGCTAGGAATATATAAAGAATTCTGAAAACTCCACAGTAAAATGAGCATAATAAATGAGCAGCTCACTCGACCAGACACTTCACTAAAAACGGTATAAGGATGGCAATTAAGTACATGAGGAGGTGTTCAATATCGTTGACTATTGTGGAAATGCAAATTAAAGCAGCCACAGGGAGGCATCACTGCATACCTGTTAAAATGATAGACCGCACCAAATCTGGGTGTGCCTGTGGAACAGCTGGAATGCATACATTCCTGGTGGGGATGTAAAATGGTACAGCCATTCTGGGAAACAGGCACTTTAATTTTTATTTTATTACTATTATTATTATTATTTTGAGATGGAGTCTCTCTGTTGCCAGGCTGGAGTGCAGTGGCACCATCCCGGCTCACTGCAACCTCCACCTCCCAGGTTCCAGCGATTCCCCTGCCTCAGCATCCCACGTAGCTAGGACTATAGGCGCTCACCACCACGCCTGGCTAATTTTTTTTTTTTTTTTTTTTTGTATTTTAGTAGAGACAGGGTTTCACACGTTGGCCAGGATAGTGTTGATCTCTGGACCTTGTGATTTGCCTGCCTTGGCTTCCCAAAGTGCTGGGATTGCAGGCATGAGCCACTGCACCCAGCCAGCTGTTTATTATAAAAGACATACTTACTATATGTCATAGCAGTTTTACTCAGTTTTTACCCTAGAGAAATGAAAGCTTATGTTCACTTAAACACCTGTGAATCAACCATTATCGGTTTACTCATAATTACCTAATTGCCAAACCTGGAAACAACCCTGTTTTCCTGCAGTGCGTGAATAGATGAAAACTATGGTGCTTTGAAAAAGAAATACATCATTGGTAAATGGATCAACATGGGTGAACCTCAGAGGCCTTAAACTGAGTGAAAGAAGCCAATCTTGACAGGCTTCATACCGTATAATTCCGTTTATAGTGGCATTCTTAAAAAGCTAAACCGTAACGATACAGAACAGGGTCAGTGCTTGCCAGAGGTTAGGAGAGTGTTCCTATATCGGGAACATGCAAGGAGATGTTTTGGGGTGATGAAATTGTTTTGTATCCTGATTGTGGTGATAACTAAATGGATACGTGTGTGCCAAAACTCATAGAACTGTACCCCTAAAGGAAAAGTTCATTTTACTCTATGGTAAGTTTTAAAGTTCTCTTAATTTTCATATGTTGAAAAAGATAACCAGGCAGATAATGAGACAGAAGTGAGAGAGCATAAAAGAAAAGCAGCAGAAACCACCAACAATAAAAAGGACCCTCATACTTCTGCTTTAGGCCAAGATGGAATAATAGGCTCTAGATTTGTTTTCCTTCAGGAAGCACTTCAAAAGCATTCAAAATTTATAAAATAATGTTTTTTTCAAGGCTTTGAACATCAGTCAGTGAAGGACCCTGCAAGACTGAAAAAAAAAAAAAAAAAAAAAGTCACAACAGTTATTTCAGCCCACTGCCTTGAAAAAGACTCATTCCAGAGCAGGGAAGGAAGAGCCCAGGCAGAGCTTGAGAGACCATGGGGTGAGGAGACCAAGCTGAGAGTGTGGGGACACCCGAATGTCAAGAATTTCCAAGGTGGAGTTCTGGAGAGGAGAGAGCTGCGGAGAGGAAAGTGTGAAGATAGCAGGTGATTCCCCTGGATGATTTAGCAGAGCACTGTGTGTGAGGAAACTCACCGAGGCCAGGGAATGACCCAACACGAAGGATGAGAGGGAGGGAGTGGTACCAGGAACTCACACAGGCTTGGGAATGTCTGTTCCTGCCAGCCAGCTGAAAAGCCTTACAATTCCAGGGGCTTTGGGTACAATACAAAAAAGGGGCTTGCCTCAGTCCTGGAGAATAATTAGCCCTAGACTAAGTGTTCCTCTTATCTCACCTGTCAGATCTTAAGAGCAGGATCTGAGAAGACTAAATTGTTTCAAAGTAACTTAACTGCATCCCACAACACACTTCAAGGATGTTTATAGTAACACAAATTCATCCATCACCCAATATGGTAAATTTTATGTTATCTGGCATCCAATCTAAATTATGAGACAGGACAGCATAAGAGAAACCTTGCATTCTAAACCAGCCCACAACTGATACAGACAATAGGATTAGTAGACAAGCACATTAAGACAGTAACTGTAGTTCAAAAAGCTGTAGAAGTGTAATTCACCATATTGATCAACTGGAAAACAAAGAAAAAACAATTCATATGGTTGTCTCAATAAATGCAGAAAAACTGCTTGACAAAACCCAACAGTCGTAAACATCCTCAGAAGACATGTATTCGAAAGGAACTTCCTCAGCCTGATGAAGGGATTATGCAAAATCCTACAGGCAAATTCATACTTAATGGTGAACTACCGAAAAGCATCCCTCGGAGACTGGGAACGAGGCGACGATGTCTGTTTTTCCACCTCTGTTCATCATTTTACTGGAGCTTCTGGGCAGTTCATAAGAAAAGGGCATAAAACTCATCCAGATTGAAAAGAAAGAACTAAAACATCTTTATTTACAGAAAACATATTTGTGTCGAAAAGCAAACGGAATCTCCAACACGACTACAGTCAGTGAGCTGAGTGGTAAGATACATGATCAACATACGAAAAGCTATTGTGTTTCTGTGTGCTAACGACAATCGAAGATTGAAATGCTAAAAAAATTATTTTTATATGGATTATTGACGGTTCAACCTGACAGCACATGTGCAGCATCTGTAGAATGAAGACTGCAGAACAGTGCTCACGGAAATCAAGGAGGATCCAGACCAGTGCTCTGTTCATGGGTCAGAAGACACAGTATTGTTACAGTGCTAATTCTCCCGAAATTGACCTACAGAGCCAATGAGCTGCAGTCAGAAGACCAGTAGTCTTTTTAGAAATTGAGAAGCCAGCTCTGAATTTCACATGAAAATGCAAAAGATACGGAAATTTGGAAACAGAATTAAATCAGAGAACTAACAATACCAGATTTCAATAATTATTGTACAGCTGTGGTAATCAAGACAGTGTGGTATTGATATAAAGACAGACAAATAGGTCAACAAAATAAAATAGTCTGGAAGTTAACCCACACAACCTAGAGATGTGGTGGTTTTTTTTTTTTCTTTCTTTCTTTCTTTTTTTTTGAGACAAAGTCTTTTTCTGTCACCCAGGCTGAGTGCAGTGGCGTGATCTCAATTCACTGCAACTTCCTGCTTGCCGGGTTCAAGCAATTCTCCTTCTCTCAGCCTCCCAAGTAGCTGGGATTACAGGTGTACGCCATTATACCTGGCTAATTTTTGTATTTTTAGTAGAGACAGGGTCTCACCATGTTGGGCAGGATGGTCTTGAACTCCTGACCTGAAATGATCCACCTGCTTTGGCCTCCCAAAGTGCTGACATTACAGGTGTGAGCCACTATGCCTGGCTGATGCTTGGTTTTTGATAAACATTTAAATGACTTTCGGGGAAGAGAGGACAATCTTTTTCAGTCTTGAAACAGTTGATCATCCTTATACCAAAAAAAAAAAAAGTTTTTATTCATACTGCATACTGTATACAAGAATCCACTCAACATAGAATGTAGACCTAAATGTAACACTGGAAACTATGAAACTTATAGTAGAAAATCTAGGAGAAAATTTGTGTAACCTTGGGTCAGCAGAGATTTCTGAGATATAACATCAAAGCACGATCAGTTTACCAAAAATTGGTAAACTGAATTCGTTAAAATTTAAACTGTCTACTCTTTGACAGACACAAAAGGAATGAAAATACAGGCCAGACGCTAGCAGACAATATTTTCCAAGTGCATATGTGATACAGGTCTTGTATCCAGATAATATCAGGAACTAGACAGTAGTAAGAAAATAAACTATCTAATGAGAATATTGGTACAGATGTTTCACCAAAGATATGTGGATGCCAAAGGAGTATGTGAAAAGATGGTTATTCAGTTGAGAAATGCAAATTAATACCACAATGAGACACCACATAACCTTTAAAATAACTTAAACTTTAACAGATCATGTGTTGACGAGGCCATGGAGGAACTGGAACTCTTATGCACTCTATGAAATGGTACGACCACTTTGGAAAACAGTTTGGTAATTTCTTTAAAAAGTGCATGTGCAGATACCTTGTGATCCAGCCATTTTACTTCTGTGTATTTAATCAAAATCAGTTAAAACAGATGCCTAGGCAAAGACTTGACAAAGGAATGTTCAAAGCAGTGTTATTGATAATAGCCGAGACCTGGAAACGTTTCAGGTGTCCGTCCTTCACATTCCTTCAGTTGAAGTGTGCAGCTGATGAATGCTTATGTGTTAATTTTTTCTTCACTGAAGTCAGATCCTCTCCCCAGGATTTGAGGCTGCGGCTTATTTTGAGTGCTGTGAGGCCAGCACTATTCCTTGTCTACTGGCATGTGTTGTCTGTACTGTGGCAGAAGCTTCCAGAGCTCTAATGAACTGTTTTTTCTCTAACTTTCTTTGAATTTTTCCACGTGCCTTTGTGAAACGCTTTGTGGTTTATGCCTACACTGTACTACTACTCTGCAATGAAAAGGAATGAATCGTTGATACTCATTGCAGCGTGGGTGATTCTCGGAATAATTAGGCTGAATGAAAAGACACAAGGAAGAATGCTTGCTATGTGACTGCACATACATAAAGTTCCAGAAAATGCACTTGTCTGTGGGGCTGAAAGCAGATCAGTAGATGGGGGGAAAGGTGTGGCAGGAAAGCAGAGGGAAGAACAGACACAAGGCTCACAAGGAAACATCCAGGAGGGCTGATGACATAGTCATCATTGATTGTGATGATTTTACTTATGTACCTGTGTCAAAACTTAGATATGTGCAACTAGTTGCAACAATTACAACTAAATGAAGCTATTTAGGTCCAAACAGCAGTAACAGCGCATGCCAGCAGAGGTTCCCAGTGGCGGAGTTATCAGACTGAGAACTACGTTTGCCTACTATGTTAAAAGAAACAAATGACGAGGTTGAAATTTTTGTCAAAACATGAGAAACTATGCCAGAAAAAGAGCTAAATGAAAGTTGTAGAACTGAAAAATACATTAGTTAAAGTTAAGACGTCAGAGGATGCTTTGTACACTGCCAGAGAGAGGATCAGCAAACTTAATAAGTAGCTCTAAAGAAACCAAAGTAAAATAAGGATAATGAAAACAGTAGAAAATAGAAGAGAGGTGCTAAGAAATACAGAGGTTACAGTGAGATGGTCAAACACATTATGTAATGGGAGTCCCAGAACGCAACAGAATGTGGCAAAAACAAGTTTGAAGAGAATGCAGAGAATTCGAAGGCACTGAGCCGCTAATTCAAGAAACTTCCAAACTCCGAAAGTTAAAAAAGAAATCCGCACTTGCATATGTCGTGAAATGCTGAAAACCAAAGGCATGTGGGAAATTTAAAGGATGCTGAAGAAAAAACAGGAACTTTAAAAATTTGGAAGCCCTTGTCTCAGTACAGACGAACTATGCCAGTGGACAAGGAATAGTGCCGTCTTCGCAGTGCTGAAGAAGATAAGCCCAGCCTCAGATCCTGGTGAAAGGATCTGACTTCAATGAAGATGAAATTAAGAGAAAAGTAGTCATCACCTTCACATCTCAATTAAAGAAATCCTAAAGGGAATATTTTTAGACAGAACAATGACCCCAGATGAAAGGACAGAATGTAGGTAGGAGCAAACACGGATGGAGTTATAAATAGATGGGTAGATCTGAGTGAATTCTGACTGGACGAAGAAATAATATCTTGAGGTTTAAAATGTTTGGCATGTTAAAATGCATGAAAATGGGGCATATTTATCGGGGGTAGGAAATGCACTTAAAGGGCTCCAGGATTCCATGTTGCCTGGGCAGAGACAAATTAAGAATGTGAATGGTAGTCTATGGAGAAACCCCTGTGAGACTCGTAGAATAGCAGAGAAACTCCATACTTGTGGAGGGGCAGATGGGGAAGGAGTTTTTTTAAATATGACAAAGAAGGAAAGAAACACCAACACTGGACATGAAGAACACATAGTAATCTTTAGTAAGAAGCTAGTTTTAACACAAGTAGATCAGTAGTTAAATGCAAATGGACTAAGTCTCAAAGATTGTCAAAAGTGGAAAAAAAACCAGAACAAACAGAACAAAATGGAAAAAGCGCACAAACACTAACCTAGAGAAAGCTAATGTCTATATCAATATTGATTTTGAGGCAAAAACGTAATGGTGAAAGATTCAGCTGGCCAGGAAGATACAGTAATTTAATGTTTGCATACATGTAGTAATAAAGCCTCAAAGTACATAAAGTAAAAATTAACACAACTAAAACAAATGGAGCAATTTACAATCATCATGGGAGATGTTAACTTTTGGAATAGGGAGACAATCAGGGATAGAGAAAATTTCAACCACAGAATTAGCATCTTACACATATAGGACATTAGATAAGAGCTAAATGAAAGTTGTACAACTGAAAAATACGTTAGTTAACATTAAGACATCGGAGCATGGTTTGTACAGTGCCAGGGAGAGAATCAGCAAGATTGACAGGTGGCTCTAAAGAAACTAAAGTACAGTAAGGATAAGTACTCAGCAGCTGAAGAATGCACCGTTTTTTCGTGCACACAAGAGTATTTTTAAATTTAATCTTATGCAGACCCAAAACACACATACCAACAAGTTTCAAAGAATCAAAATCACTTGATGCATGCTTTTGTTTAAAGTTGGAAGTAAACCAGAACTCGATAACAAGAAGACAACTAGAAAATACCCACATTTGACAGCTCAGCAATGCATTTATAAATACCTCATGAGGTAAAGACGGAATTATAGTGCAAACTAATAAAACATTCTGAAGGACGTGAACATTATGCTAATGAAAATATTACATGTCAAAATCTGTGAGAGGCAGCTAACACCGTATTGAGCAGAAACTTAGTAGCCTTTAAACGAATATATTAGGAGAAAAGTCTGATAGTAATACAAAGTATTTAAGTATTTGCAAAAAGGTTAGCAAAAGAGAAAATGGAGCTCAAAGAAAGAAGAAAGTAAAATAGGTAAGAACATAAATGAATGAATAGTAAACAAATACACGATAGAATATCAACAGAGCTTAGCAATGGTTCTTTGAAGTGGCTCACAGCATCAGTAAGCCCCCTGTGATGAGACTGACTAAAGGAGAGAGAGAGAGAAGACAAGTCACCAGTGTTAGGGACGAAAAGAGGGAAACACTGCTACAATCCTACAAATGTTAAGACAAAAAAGAATTTGAAAATTTCTTTGGATAATGTCTTAGAGAACTACAACTTAACCCAACTTACTGAAGAAGAAATAGAAAATCTGAAAAGCACTATAAACATTAAAAAGTCGAATCGGTCATTAGAAGCCGCCTCATGTGTACCCTTCGTGGTGGCAAGATGGCTGGACTAGCTCAGTGTGTCTAGTCTTTCAGGTTCCAGTGCATGCAGAAAATAGAGACCCTTTTCAAAAGGTTTCATACATCTGGCCCTGACTCCCATGTCTTCCAAAGAAAATATTTGCTTATTTGAGTTGATACCAACTTGAGGTTGGTGTTTTTCTATTATCTACACCAATATTAGCCATTTTGTAAATGGAAATAAATACATAATGCATTCCACTTGGCTCAAAGGTGAATAATTGCTCTAATCAATGTAATTTCATATAATGTTACATAAAAAGTAGTATTTCTTTTAACATTACTATTTCTTATTAAAAATGTAGACAAAGCAAGATAACTCTTCTTTGACTCGGAAGCTCTACCTATAAAATTATTGGGCTAAATTGCAGTTATTTCCAAGGAATACATTTGCTAAGCCTTTTTCTATTTTGAAGTAGAAATTATTGTGGCCTTTTGGTAGCAGTATAATTTTGTGGTTTTACCTCAATGTCTAATAGTATTGAAATAGTTACTGTTTTGAAAAGTGATAAGGATTGGAAAGGAAGAAATATAACTGTCACTATTTGCTGATAACATGATTATATACATAGAGATTTAAATTTACAGGTAAATTAGAATTCGTAAGTTAGTGAAGTAAGTAGATACAGACTGCAGTTATCTTTCTGTATACCAGCAACAGTCAGAAAATAAGGAATATTGAAAAAATTAATTTATATTAACACAAAAATTCCAAACTGTGTGAATCTAACAAAAAATATGTAAGATCTGTATATCAAAAACTATAAAACATTGAGAAATTTTAAAAAGAAATGAGTAGGAAGATACATACCATATTCATGGACTGGAAGATTCAATATTATAAATTCCCAAATAGATCCATAGTTTGTAGCAATTTCTAAATGATCATCAACAAGCTGATTATATACTCTTTATAGAAATGCAAAGACCAGTAAAAACCAAGGCAGGCTCTAGGGGAAGGATATCATTCTCCTGGATGTTGTGACTCATATAAACGTGGAGTCACAGAGACAATCTGGTCCTAGAACAAGGACAGAGAAGTTGAGCAATGGAGTCAAGACAGCTCAGAAGCAGGCCCACATCTTTGGACGTGTGGTTGACAAGAAAGTTCTGATTGCCGAACAGTGGAGACAGGATGGTCTTCTCAACAAAAGGAGTTGGGACAGTAGGCTGTCCATACAGGGAGAT
This sequence comes from Saimiri boliviensis, assembly GCF_048565385.1. Lineage (NCBI taxonomy): Eukaryota > Metazoa > Chordata > Mammalia > Primates > Cebidae > Saimiri > Saimiri boliviensis. The sequence continues at coordinate 238,260,844 of NC_133450.1, read as the reverse complement.
GATCCTTGACTGTAACCTCATACCATACACAAAACTCAGTTGCAAGTGGCTTGGGAATCTCAATGTAAAAGGGAAAACAATAAAGCACCTAGAAGTAGTAAGAGGCAGCATTATGGCCCCCGTCTAGAACAGACATGTTAAAGTTCAACAAAATATGCAAATGGAAAGACTGGCTCAAGATGGGTTAAATTTGACTGTATTAAAATCAAGAACGATTGTTCATCAAAAGACACCACTAATTGAGCACATAGGCAAGTCACACAGCGAGAGATGTCTGCAGTACAGATAACCCCCAAACAATTCTCTACCCAGCATCCATGAAGAACCACAAATTAAAAAGAAAAGAATGACCACTGTAGAAAAGCAGGCAAAAGACTCGAACAGGTGTGTCCTAAAAGAAGATACCCAGATGGCCAGTGAACACAGAAGGTACTCGATTGAATTAGGTTTTATCAGGGAAATGGAAATCAAAACCACACCTGTTGAGATGGCCATTCTCAAAAACAAGACAGCAAGTGTTGACCAGGGTCAGGGTGTGGGGAGAGGAGACCCTTGTGCAGCCTGGTGCAAATGTAAATTAGTACAGCCATTATGGAAAGCATTGTGGAGGTTCCTCAAAACATTAAAAAAGAACGACCATATGATCCGGCAATCCCACTGCTGAGTATATATTCAAAAGAATTGAAAAGGAGGTTTGGAAGAAGCATCTGCTCGCCTGTGTTCATTGCAGCATTGCTCATCATAGCCAAGATACGGAAACAACCTGAGTGTCTGTTGAAAGGTGAATGGATAAGTGATATATATGCATAATGGGGAACTGTTTAACCTCAGAAACAAGGAGACTCTACCTTTGCGGCAACATGGATGACCCTGCAGGACGTAATACTCTAAGAAATGAGCCAGGCACAGAAAGACGACGATTCATTCCTCTGACAACTAGGTATCTAAAACAGTCAAAGTCATAGAAGCAGAGGGCAGAATGGAGGTTGCCAGCGGCTGGAGGGAGAGGGAACGGAGTTACCGTTGAGTGGGCACAAAGTTTCAGTTGTATAAGCTGAGTAAGCTCTAGATCAGGCGGCCCCAAACTACAGCCCGCGGGCCGCATGCGGCCCCCTGAGGCCATTTATCCGGCCCCCCGCCACACTTCAGGAAGGGGCACCTCTTTCATTGGTGGTCAGTGAGAGGAGCACAGTATGTGGCGGCCCTCCAACGGTCTGAGGGACAGTGAACTGGCCCCCTGTGTAAAAAGTTTGGGGACGCCTGCTCTAGAGCTTTGCCCCACATCGTGGTGCCTGTAATAAACAATAGAGAACCGTGCTTTTAAAAATGTGTTAAGACAGCAGATTTCATCTTAAATGTTTTTTCCACCATTAAAAACAATAACAGACCACAGCGAGACGCCATCACACTGTCCTGGGGTGCTCAGAGACTGCTGATGGTGGGGGCATTGGCTCCTGCTTGGGAAAGGAGCTTAGCGCCCCTACAGAAGGATACAGTGACCAGCAGCTCCCCGCTGGCCTGTGCCTGGTGGGATGGGGCCTGCACACACCGTGGCTCAGTGTTAGCTGTGGTCCCACCCGGCCACCGCCCGGCAAGCACCAGCAGAATGGATGCGTACATCGTGGTGCAGTTGTGTAAACACAACAAGGACCCATGTCACAAACACGGGTGAGAGAGGCCAGGCACCACGGAATAGAGTACCATTCCACTGAGAGAACATGCAAATCTGAACCACGGTGTTCAGAGAGGCAGACGGTAAGGTCGTAAAGAAGAGCAGAGGAGAAAATTCTTGTCAAATCAGTTTACCTTTGTCAGGCCGGACAGAGGATGGGGGCCAAGGGAGTCTGGGGTCAGAGGGGAGGGCATGAGGGTCCTAGTCACCTCCCCATTCTCACCTTTTACTTTTTAAACAGTTTTTTTGTGTGCATTTTCTTTGTGTTTTTAAAAAAGACAAAGGGGGCCGGGCGTGGTGGCTCACGCCTGTAATCCCAACACTTTGGGAGACCGAGGGCAGCAGATTGCTTGAGCCTTGGAGTTCGAGACCAGCTTGGGCAACATGGTGAAACCCAATCTCATACAACAAATACAAAAATTATCCAGCTGTGGTCCCAGCTACGAGGGAGGCTATGGTGAGAGGATGGCTGAAGCCTGGAAGGCAGAGGTCGCAGTGAGCGGAGATGTACCACTGCACTCCAGCGTGGGTGTCAGAGCCAGACCCTATCTCCAAAAAGAAAAAAGGGCTGGTCGGGGGTGGGGGGGGGGCGGGGGCGGCTGGGTTGCATTTTCAAGTAAAGAAAACTCAAGGCCAAGTAAGTTTGAGAAACACTGTCCTGTCACCTCTCAGATGCCCACGGTCCCTGTGAGCCCGGTGGAGGCTCCATGAGCTCCTGCAAAAGGCACTGTGAGACTTGGTCATGCCACTGGGGTTCCGGATTCCTCCCACAGGGTCACTGTCCAGCCCTGGCTGTGCTTCTGACCCTACCAAAGATGGGGAGGTCTGAAGGTTCCAGGCTTCTGCTCACTCCTGGGCATGGAAATGTGTACAGCTCACTACTTAAACTCTTTAATTTTTAAATTTCACTGGAAAACTTGTCCAGTGCAAAATAGACAACAGCCGTATCTTTTTGGAGCTGTCTGTAAGGGTGAGGGCGTAGGCAGACAGGTAACAGCCACAGCTGATGGTACCTGCTACAGAAGACACAGAAGGAAGGATGGTGCTGTTCAGCTGCAGGGGACATGGGGAATGTAGACGTGTGAAGCTGGTGGCTCAGAGACCTGTGGGAGGTGTTACAGGAAGCAGCAGCCAGGGCTGGGCTGAGCTGCAGGCAGGCAGGACCGTGGTATGTCAGGAAAGGGAGAAAACCGGCACACTGGGGCCATGGCCGGGCCGTGTAAGGCATCTTTCTATCAGGGAAGAGGCAGGTAGATAGGACCAGTGTAGCCTGGTGCAAAGGCATTTTCCCCATTTCTTCTAGATCCAGCACCCTATAAAGACCAGCTGTCCTCGAAGGAACAACCTGGCTTTCTAGCCAGTCAACAGCTGCTGAGCCAGGCGGGCCCCAGCAACCCTCCTGGGGGGGGCCCAGCCCCTTTGGCCCCCTCCTCCCCTCCTGTTACTGCTCTACCCCAAGATGGAGCAGCTCCAGCCACCAGCACCATGCCAGAGCCAGCGTCAGGAACTGCCATCCAGGCAGGGGGTGCAGGGACCCCTCAGGGGCCCACCAGTGAGCTCGAGACCTCCCAGCCACTAGCGGAGACTCACGAGGCCCCACTTGCTGTGCAGCCCCTCGTGGTGAGCCTCGGACTTTGTGCTCCAGCTCCAGAGGCCACCTCAACCAGGGAGACCAGTGCCCCAGGGGAGCCCCTGCCAGCTCCTGCACCTGAGCCCAGCCCCCACAGTGGGACCCCACAGCCCTCCTTGGGTCAACCTGCTCCCCTGCTTCCTGCCGCAGTGGGGGCCATCAGTCTGGCCACCACCCAGCTCCCAAGCCCACCCCTGGGGCCCACCGTCCCGCCACAACCGCCCTCGGCCCTGGAGTCAGATGGGGAAGGGCCGCCCCCCAGGGTGGGCTTTGTGGACAGCACCATCAAGAGCCTGGATGAGAAGCTGCGGACTCTGCTCTACCAGGAGCACGTACCCACCTCCTCAGCCTCAGCTGGGACCCCTGTGGAGGTGGGCGACAGAGACTTCACCCTGGAGCCCCTGAGAGGGGACCAGCCCCGCTCGGAGGTGTGCGGGGGGGACCTGCCCTCAGCGCCTAACGAGGCGGTCGCAGGGCGTGCCCAGCCACCCCAGCCCTTGGTGAGTAGCTGCCTCGTCCCAGAAACACTGCCCTGGGTCAGGGGCCGGGGCCCGGGCCCGGACTCGGGAGTGGCAGGCATCCCAGCTATGCAAAGCCGCCCGCACTCAGGGCCCGTCCCTCTCTTGGTGACCCACCCACGTGTGTCTGACTCATCCATGCACGTTTTGCAACAAGTGGCCCCTGTTTGGGGTCGTGCTTGTGCAGCGTCAGGTGACACAGCCCCATCCGTGCACACAGAGGGGCTGGGGCAGCCCAGGGGCAGCTTGAGACGAGGGGAGTGGATTTGCAGATAAAACTGCTGAGATGTTGACGCGAGAGTCTCATGGCTCTTCTCGTTTTGTGTTTCTTTCTCCAGGTGGAAAAGTCAGAACTGGCCCCTACTCGAGGAGCCGTGATGGAGCAGGGCAGGTCCTCAGCGATGACAGGTAACAGCTCGCTGCTTGACCCTCCGTTCGCAAGGGCTTCCCGGCTTTCTTGCCCCAGAACTTTCTGCATCTGCACCCTCATCTTTTATCTTTTAAGTGATAAAAGCATTTCTTAAAGACTCTTTTATCTGTAAGGGTCCTTTAGGGTAGAGCCCAGACACAGCAGGAGCCCGTCATGACTTAATTCAAGCTTGTCCAATGTGTGGCCCATGAGCTGCATGTGGCCCAGGACGGCTTTGAATGGGCCCGACACAAATTGGTAAGCTGCTTAGGAGATTTTTCTTTTTCTTTTTCTGATTTCTTTTGAAACTCATCAGTTATCATTAGTGATTTTATGTGTGGCCCAAAACAATTCTTCGCCTTCCAGTGTGGCCCAGGGAAGCCAAAAGATTGGACACTCCTGACTTAATTAAGCCTACTGAGTTCTAGAAGGAACCACATGCTCACACTCCAGGGAGAGGAAGTCCTCTCTGGAGACGGATAAGGCCCCAGGGCGGGGGTGCTGGGATGTTGCAGGGACTATGTCGCAGCTCCCGGACTCTCCAGGGGCTGTGGGTCTGCACACGTTCTGCCCATCCTAGCACCCGCTCTTCTTCAGCAAGGTTACAAGATGCCCACGGAAATCCAGGCTTACTTCAGCTAAAGCAGGGCAGTGTGGTGGGGGGACGCTGTGACTACTGGGGGTGCCAGAGGCCAGGGCAGCCCTGAAGCCCGTGTGGCTCCTGGCCGCCACCGCGTCTCTGTGGAAACACCTTTCCTTTGCTTCTCATTTCATTATCTGCATGTCTCACTCTCCCTTCTAAGGGAGCTAAATTGATCTTGTGAGCTCTGAGTTTCCTTCTCAGCTCAGGGTTTCTTGGGGGATGGGCACAATGAATCAGAATTCCCCTGAGCCTCCTAACAGAAACCTCAGCGCACATCAGCCACAGGCGGGAACTCGGAGTCCCAGGCCACGTTTATTTCTAGACACCAGACCAGGCGTCCCCAAACTGCGGCCCCCTGAGGCCATTTATCCGGCCCCCCGCCGCACTTCAGGAAGGGGCACCTCTTTCATTGGTGGTCAGTGAGAGGAGCACAGTATGTGGTGGCCCTCCAACGGTCTGAGGGACAGTGAACTGGCCCCCTATGTAAAAAGTCTGGGGACGCCTGCACCAGACTTTAAGAGGGGTTGGGGCATCTGGCGTTGGGGTCGAAAGCTGTCCATGCAAAGAAATGCTGATGTTTAGCCCGAGGAAGATGAGGGACGGAGCAGTAGCGTGTCTTTGTAAAAGGGGGAAGCGAGAGGTGGTGTTGGAGTGCCAGTCCTGGCCATGCTGGGCTGCCTGTGGCGCCCCGTGGATTCTGACCTCGTGCCGTGAGATGTGTCCCATAGACGCCTTTGGCAGATAAGCAAACTGAGCTTCAGTAACTTGCAAATGATAGTTACTCTTTCCAGAGTGCGGAACTCATGGGGAACGCTCCAAGGGGACAAATTCTAGTTTGGCAAAAATGACCATTCCTGGCAGTCAGAGCCATTTAGAAGTAGAGAGAGTGCATTTGACAGTGAGCCTCCTATCCCTGGAGGTGGGCATGGGATGTGAGGAGGAGAGTCAAATGTTGCCACAGGTTGGGGACACGTGACTGGGACTGGACTGCATCTCCTTGGGAATCTGATTCGGTATTGTTCCCTTGTGAGTTTCCACATGGGGTGTGCAAAGGAGATGTGTACGTGTGCCGGCAGCCCCAGCCTCCCCAGAGGCTCCGTCCACCCCTGCCACCGTCCCCGTGGCATATAGGTGAGGCTCATGCCCCAGCCTGCCCACGACTTTCTTTTGCCACGTGAGGGTCTCGGCTCAGGTGAGGCCCCTACGTCAACTTGCTTGACTTCTCTGGTTGGCTCTTCATGGCCACCCTGGGAAAGCTGATGCGAACTAGCTCCGTAGACAGAGGGCACCGAAGCAGCCGCAGGTGCAGTGGGCGAAAGTTTTCGAGACACCGTGGGAGCCGGGCTGGAATCTGGCCCCAATGATCTGCGTGGTGAGACCCTCTCATATCAGACAGTGGGGTGAGATGGCAAATATTCAGGTGCACAGGGGCACAGAGGGCCTGGCTGCACAAGGGTGCCCAGGGCTGATGCCTCTTCCCATGCCCAGGTTTGTTGGGCATCTGTCATGGAATGCCATGGGGCCGAGACATCATGATGTGTTTTCAGTTTCCAAAACTGCTCTGAGCACACAGCTGGCTCCTCCCAGTGCCCACTCCCATTGTCCTGCCTGGCTGGCTTCGCTCCCGCGGGATCATGTTGGGCTGCCTTGGGTCAGCGGTGAGCCATCTCTGCCCCTTCCTTCTCCTTCAGCCCCAGTAACCTTTCCAACGTTCCCACAGCAGAGTCGTCTCCCAGGAGCATGCTGGGCTACGACAGAGATGGAGGGCAGTTGGTCTCAGACTCCCGTGTGGTGCCCAGTGCCCCCCAGGTAAGGGCAACTTGACGACCCCCTGGCTGGTTGGCAGGGTTTACTCTGTGCTGACGTTCACTTGAAACCTCTTCATCTCTGCTTGTTTCCCAAGGATGTACCTGCTTTTGTGAGACCTGTACTCGTGGAGCCCACAGACAGGGACGGTGGAGTCACTGGAGAAAGTTCAGCAGAGCCCCCACAGAGTGCCATGAGCATTTCCACACTGGGTGGCCAGGCCAGCCACCCCCAGATGCTTGGCGCTGGGGCTGCGGGGTCCCCTCGGAAACATCCGGAGCAGCAGGATGGCAGCTCCCCAGCCAAGACTGTGGGCCGTTTCTCGGTGGTCAGCACGCAGGACGAGTGGACCCTGGCCTCCCCTCATAGCCTGAGGTACTCCGCCCCACCCGACGTCTACCTCGACGAGGCCCCCTCCAGCCCCGACGTGAAGCTGGCGGTGCGGCGGGCACAGACAGCCTCCTCCATCGAGGTCGGCGTGGGCGAGCCCGTGTCCAGCGACTCTGGGGACGAGTGCCCTCGGGCAAGGCCCCCGGTGCAGAAGCAGGCGTCCCTGCCCGGGAGTGGCAGCGTGGCCGGTGACTTCGTGAAGAAGGCCACGGCCTTCCTGCAGAGGCCTTCTCGGGCCGGCTCGATCGGCCCCGAGATGCCCAGCAGGGCGGGCGTGAAGGTCCCCACCATCAGCGTGACCTCCTTCCACTCGCAGTCATCCTACATCAGCAGTGACAACGACTCAGAGCTGGAGGACGCTGACATAAAGAAGGAGCTGCAGAGTCTGCGGGAGAAGTAGGTCCCGAGGGCGGGAAGCACCCCCCGCCCGGGCTGCGGCACCTCTTCCCTGTTGGGAGGGAAGCCTGGTGCCGGGGCTGAAGTCCTGGCCAAGCAGCGCCTGCTTGGAGCTGCTAAGCAGGGCGACAGGGCAATGATGAAGGCTTTTTTTTTTTTTAAAGAGAGTGAGAGAGGAGAGTCGAGCTCTGCCGCCCGGGCTGGAGTGCAGTGGCGCGATCTCGGCTCACTGCCGTCTCGGCCTCCCAGGTTCTAGCGATTCTCCTGCCTCAGCCTCCGGAGTAGCTGAGACTACAGGCGCTTGCCACCTAATTAGCCGGGCTAATTTTTGTATTTTCAGTCGAGACGGGGTTTCGCCATGTTGGCCAGCCTGGTCTCAAATTCCGGACCTCAAATGATCCACCTGCCTCAGTTTCCCAAAGGGCTGGGATTTCAGCTATGAGCCTCCAGGCCCAGCCTCCCTGTGGCTTTGAGTAGAGAGTCTCCCACTCAGTCCTCCAGGCTGGGCCAAAAACCACCCTGCTGTCTTCCTGGCTTCTGGCTTCTCTCGGGGGCGTGCCTCCTCCTGCTGCCCTTGGGGGTGTGTCTCAGGGCATCACAGAGCCACATCTTCCTCACAATGTCTGCCTCTCATCTTCCTTCCTCTCTCCTCCTCTCTCTCCCCCCTCCCCTTTCACTTCTTCTCTCCCTGTCTCACTCCCCAGCCCGGTCTCTCTGTCTCTGCCCCTCTCTTCTGTCTCTCCTTTCTTTGTCTCTGCCTCCCCCATCCCATCTTCCTCTTTCTCCTTGCCGCTTTCCCTCATCCAGCAAATACTTACTATGTCCTGCTGCGGCTGTGGGGTTACTGAGATGTCCTTCATGCCTGAAGGCACTTTGTAAGTCGGGGCCTGTTGGAAATCACAGGCTTGTGCGGGAAGAGCCGCGCGCATCTCCCTTCTCTCCTATCAGTCCTCTCTGCGCACCACGTACGCAGAGGGTAAGAGAGTGTCTGCCCAGACTGGTGGGGCGGTCATTGCCATGCATTGAGGGAGGATATAGTGTCTGCGTGTTTGTGCAGAACTGAGGAGAGGGAACTGGAGCTGCTGGGAGAGGCAGGAAGGCAGGGATGGGTGGAATCACATGGCCTGACAGATCCTTGGTGGAGGCCAGAGAGTGGATAAGGCCAAGGTGGGCATGACCTAGAACCTTTTGGGATAGAGGGCAGCAGATCCTGGGCACGTTTGCTCGGCAGGAATGTCACTCGGGGAGCCAGTGGTCAGCAGGCACAAAGGGGAGCTGAGATGTGGCCAGACCACAGCCCAGCTGCGGCTGCTACAAAGGGAGACTTGCAGGAGGCAGGCAGGTGTGGATGTAAGAACACGGGAGAGGAGCTGCGTAGGCTCTGAGAGCCTGTGTCCTGGGTGACGGGCCAGGAGCCGGGGGCAGAGGGCGGAGACTTGAAATGGCAGAAGTGGTCGGGAGCCAGGGGCAGGTAGGGCCTAGGGAAAGGGCAGGGAGAAGACCAGGAGCACCTCAAAGGAAAGAGTTCAGGGAGCCTAACAAAGGGAAGGTGGACCCTGGGAGGGCCATGGAGTCCAGGGGGAAGGGGAGACCATTTAAGAGGATGGGGAAGATTTTCAGCCTCAACTGAGAATTGAGGTGACTTGACGTCTGATCGGCAGTAGCCAGCGGGTCCCCAGCCTTGCTTTCATTTGAACCCCCTGAATACCGAGGTGCCTGTGCCTCACTGCAGTATTTCCGCCATGAGCGCTGGAGTTTCCCAGGGCTCCAGGAGCCCTGTGCTGGGCCCAGCCTGCACTTTCAGACGTGCCAGGCCTCCCAGCTCTGTGGCAAGCAGCCAGGGGGCAGCTCGGAGTGGGCCAGGCCACCCCCAGTGTGGGAGCCACATTGCAGTCAGGGACTGCAGGAGATGGGCCATGTAGGTTTGTCCTCGGAGCAGAGCTCCAGCCCGAGGTCCTGGGTACGATGCTTCCCTGCCCACAGCCGCTCCCCAATCCTGGGGCCATCAGTGCTCTCTGGAAATAGTACTCCCTTCCGGAAGATCATCCGGTGCTGTGTCTCCCTGGCGTTTGTAGGGAGAAAGCCACTCAGTTATTTCTTTATTTAGAGACAGAGTCTCCCTCTGTCACCCAGCCCTGGGTGGCGCATTCTTGGCTCACTGCAACCTCCACCTCCCAGGTTCAAGTGCTTCTCCCACCTCAGCCTCCTGGGTAGCTGGGATTATAGGTGCCTACCACCACGCCTGGCTAACCTTTTTATTTTTAGTAGAGACAGAGTTTCACCATGTTGGTCGGGCTGATTTCAAACTCCTGACCTCATGATCTGCCTGCCATGGCTTCCAAACAGAGTTCTATTTATTTTTTAGTAGCTAGAGAAAGTCATAAAAAAAAAAAAAAAAAAAAAGGCCTATTTGGCAGGTGTTGAAGATTCAAGAGTAAAATCAGAATTTGCTTCCTCATTTCTCACCTTGTTTTGCTTACCATCAAAGGAGGAAGGGGGTACTTGGGGTGAAGTCGAGGGGTTACAGGCCTCCAGCTAGGGCACCTGGGCTGGACATCAGCCTTGCAGAAGCTCAGAGGACGGTGATGCAGCGGGAGGCCCAGCAGAGAGCCACGGCTCCTCCCTCTCCGCCCTCCCCTCTCCGCCCTCCCCTCTCCGCCCTCCCCTCCGCTTTCTCCCCTCCGCCTCCTCCCCTTGGCCCCTCCCTTTGGCCTCCTCCTCTCTGCACCGTCCCCTCCCCCTCCACCCCTCTGCATCCCCCTCTCACCTTTCTCCCCTCCGCATCTTCCCCTCCGCCTCCTCCCCTTGGCAGTCCTAGACTCTGCCCTTGCCCACGGCCAGCGATCCTGCATTTCACCTGCAGGATGACGTGGGACCCACTGCAGTGGCCCCATGTTGGTATGGCATGGCCCTGGGCAGCGGTGAGCTTCTCGCTGACTTCCTCGTGCAGTGCTGTGTCGGTCCCAGCTGCCTTCCACTCTGTGTGTGTGGAGGAAATGACACACATTTGCCTGATAAACGGCGGTGTCTTTGGTACCTGGCACCTGCTGATTTCCCCTCACCTGTGTTCATGTTTGGGCCTTTCATTGCAAGCATCAATGGATGCGTTTTGAGTCTGGATATTTGAGGCTCCTTAGCCTGGCCTGTGCCATTGGGCGCATCGATGCCAGAGGCCCCCACCTTGGCACCTTCCAGTTTAGATAGGAACACCGCACCATCTTACAGCCTCTGTGTGGCCCTTCGAGTGGCCCAGGCCAAGGCACCAGCAGGGCACCCACCCTGCACCCCTTGTCCTCCCACACCGCCTCCCTCCTGGAGGGCCTGGTGGTGGTGGAGTCACCGAGGAAGCCCACCGGCACTCCCTCCCTCCTGTCCCCTCCTGCAGGCACCTGAAGGAGATCTCAGAACTGCAGAGCCAGCAGAAGCAGGAGATCGAGGCTCTGTACCGCCGCCTGGGCAAGCCGCTGCCCCCCAACGTGGGCTTCTTCCACACGGCGCCTCCCACTGGCCGCCGGAGAAAAGCCAGCAAGAGCAAGTTGAAGGCGGGCAAGCTGCTGAACCCCCTGGTGCGGCAGCTCAAGGTCGTGGCCTCCAGCACAGGTCGGCCTCCGGGTGCAGGGCTGGGACGGGAGGGGGCCTGGGGACCCCTGAGTGAGCCTGGGAGGCAGGCTCCGTGCAGGTGTGACGCCCTCGGACCTGGAAGACCAGGTGGGGTTGTGTCCTTACTGAACCTGCTTTCCCTGGAGCAGAGGAGGCATTGCGGCATGAAGGCAGCCCGGGTCCTCTGTCCTCATGCAGAGAGAAGGCCCGTGAGTAACTGTGCAGAACTGGGCCTGAGTCTCTAGGCTCCAGCTGTGCCAGGGAAGCTCAGGCTGCCCTCCCTCACCTGCAGGGCACTGTGTGGATGGATGGTGGCTGCTTTCTTTGACCCATTTCTCCAGTGTGTGCCAGCCGCACAGCTGCCTTTGGGGGCTGGGGGAGAAGGGAGGATGGTGGTGATGTCCCCAGTTTTGTTAAAGGTGACACCTAGTCATTGAGTGGCACGGGCCTTGCTCCAGGCAGCCACTAGCCCACATCCCTGCATTTTGGGGCTTCCTGAGGCCTTCTGAGCAGCACTGCAGCCTGCTTGCTGGCTGAGAGCCTTGGCATTCTGGGCTGGAGCCCCTGTGAGCCCAAGTCCCCAAGCGTGCCAGGCAAGCCGCTGTAAGCTCACCATAAGCCCACAACCTTTGGGGCACACATCCATAAATTATACCCGTTAGATGAGTTCAGAGCCAGTTCCCAGAGCTAAAAGAAACAGATGGGCAGTGCACAGGCCACTGACAGCCTGGGTGTGTCTTCTGTCGCTATATTTGCACAGCGTAAGTCCAGCCACAGCAGTGGGGGCTGGTAGAGACTGGGCACTTTCTCTGATCTTCCCCAACACCCCTACGTGGGAGATGTGGCCATGTGCCTGTGGTCTGCAGGAGACGCAAGCTTTCCCAAGGTCACCCAGCAACGAGCGGGCAGAACAGACTCGACCCACACGGCCCCGACCTGGCGGCGCCTCATCGTGCCTGTCGCCTCTTCTTCCCCCGCCCAGGTCACTTGGCTGACTCCAGCAGAGGCCCTCCCGCTAAGGACCCTGCCCAAGCCAGTGCGGGGCTCGCTGCAGACAGCACGGGCCTGAGCGGGAAGGCAGTGCAGACCCAGCAGCCCTGCTCCGTCCGGGCCTCCCTGTCTTCGGACATCTGCTCCGGCTTAGCCAATGATGGAGGCGGAGTGCGTGGCCAAGGTGATTTCCAGCTTGCCTGTCTCCGAGCATGTGCTAGCCACGTAGGGCCTCGGTGGCGTCCGCAGGAGCACGCCTGTATGGTGTAGGGGGTTGCGAGCTGCGGCAAAGGCTGCTGAGAGGCTTCTTTTATAAAGGAGAAAAAAAAAAAGAGAGAGACATAGTCTTTGGATGAAAATAATGGAATTGCCCCAACCACCACCAAGTCTTGCTGGAAGCAGCTCAGGGGGAGGCGATGCTTTGCTAGAGCAGACCTCGGGGAAGTGGCTAGGACTGGGGAGGGCAGGGGACCTGGCATCGGCTGTGTGCTCCAGCGCCAGTTCCCAGGCACTGGCTGCCCCACCCCCACCCCCACAGCAGAGCCAGATGGTGCTAAACACCGGGTCCTTCCAAAGTCCAGAGGGACGGCTGGGGGGACGAGGGCACAGCTTTCGAGCTGGGAGTTTGGCCTTGAGGAGGAAATTCTCTCGTCAACGCTGCGTGGACAGCAGCAGCTGCTCAATAAGGTGCTCTCCTGTCCTCACCATCTCTGTCCAGAGAAATCATGGTGACCATGAAGCCGCCCCGCCCCGCCCCCCCCCACCCTGCCCGCCCTTCTCCGGGCCGCTTCTCTTCTGCTCCTCCCGCTGCCTCCTTCCCATTACATGGTCAGTGGCTTTGGTGCTCCGGGCTGGGCTAGATGGAGCCGTGGATGTTAAGTGACGAGGCTGGTGTGGCTGTTGGTGTGGAGGAGGAATCGCAGCAACCTGTACTTGATGAGTGTCTCTTTGTTTTCTTCCCTTTATATTCATTTGCAGGCTGGACGGTTTACCACCCAACGTCTGAGAGAGTGACCTATAAGTCTAGTAGCAAACCTCGTGCTCGATTCCTCAGTGGACCCGTATCTGTGTCCATCTGTCTGTATTTGTTCTTTTGTATTTTATCACCTCCTGGCCCTTGGTTTTCTCCCTCCACCCCCTCCCTGTCTTCATTACCTTTCATACATTTCATAGGATGCCTCCCCGACCCCATCGAAGTCACCTATTTAATACCAAAGTGGAACCCCATGAGCCGGTCCCCTGGAGCGGCGGCCGCCCGCGCCTATCCCCTGGCCCCAGACATCGCGTGTGCATGCTCACGGCTGGTGCCTGGGCACAGAAAGCATGTGCAGCGGCTGACCTGCCTTCCACCCCGGGCACCTCCGTCCGAAAGGACAGGGTCCCTTTGCATTTTTTTCGTCACCTCATTTATTTAATTTTTTTTTTTTATGTTGGATGTGGTTTTTTTTCTGTTGCAATTGTGGCGAATATACATGTCTGCTGTCCCCAGTTCCAGCGACAACAAAAAGACAACCCCAACCTCCTCCAGACACGCACGGTGTGTGTCACGCGTGTCTGGATTGTGAAGACACACACATAGCGAGCCTACATGGTTCTAAAGGTCACTGGAGGGCGTGGCTTCTGTACCAGGGCCAAATCCCAGCACCCAGTACCTCGCGTACCCACCGCCCCTTGCCCTGCATGTGGGAATGCTGAGAGAACCCGCTCCAGCTTGGGCCTCCCCAGCCCCTCCCCACTGGAAGGGCAGGTCTGGACCCCTCTGTCATTGCTCTTCACCCACTGCTGTCTCCAACCCAAAATAGGAGAGTGACAGCCTCCCGGGCAGCTCTTCTTTGGAGCATGCATCCTGCCTGGCCGGCTCCTTCTCCGGCCAGCGGGAGCACTTTACTTGCTGTATTTTCCTGTGACCACAGGGACGAAGTCAATGATGCAGTTCCTCCAATCGCTACTAAGCCAAAACTCAGTCCCAGTATCGCTCAGATCTCTGGAACACATTTAGGGCCCAGGAACTCCGTCTCCTGCCTGGGGCCATCCCAAAGCACGCAGTTTGTTTTTTAACTCTCAGGACAATCGGCCAATGAATCAAAAGCTGTAACGCTTTTAGGCTTTCATCTTTTTAATAGGAAAATTAAGCTTTTTAACAACTGGATTGGTTATGCTGGTTTGGGGCACGTGACTTTTTGCTTGTACAATAAAGATACATTGTGTTTGTTGGGAGCCAGAGGCCATGCTTGTGGGAGGAGTCCACTGCCATCCACCCACTCCATCAGAGGTCCACGTGGGTCATTGTTCTCTGGGCAGGCAGGTCGAGGACACAAGGGCCATGTAGAAATGCCAGGGCCTTCCCAGGGCTTCCCGTTCGTCTGTTTAACAGGCTGCCCTGTTTCGGCCACTGTGTCGTCTGGGCTGTTGGTCTGGGGGTCCGGGTGGCCTGGTGTCTGGTGAGTTGCTGAGTTGAGTCTGGGGGGTGGGCACACACACACACACACACACACACACACACACACACACACAGCCCTGCGTCTCTGGGTTTTCTTGTGGCATCCGGCTGTGGTCCCTTCCCTGCAGCCAGGTCTCGGCCTCTGCTGCTCTCGTGCCTCACTTGGTGCCCCTCTTCTGGGTCCTGTGTATGCAGCTCCTGCTGGGGCTGGCACTGGGGTGAAGGCACCTGGGAGACTTGGTGCAGGGCAGTGGTGTCAGGTGTGGTGCCTGTCCAGGTCCCACTTCCGCCTCTGTGCTGTGTTTTGTGGTATTGCTTGTTTTCACAGCTTAGCCTCCCTCTTGGTCTTAGTCTTTTGGGCCATAAAGTCACCTCCAGTGTCCCCCCCAACTCTGGAGTTGCTGGCCAGGGAGAGCTCAGTGGGCCTCTGCCCTGGGCGCCTCTCAAGCCCGGTCTGCATCAGCTTGGGGCGGCTGAAGTCTCTGCCACTCTACTGGGATGTGGCTGGGACTGCGCCCTCCTGTCTCTGTGCCCCCAGGTTGTGGAGGCTGGACTTCTTGTTGAGCCATCCACCTGCATGCGCCTCTGCCGGTCCCGGCTAAACTCACAGGATAGCTCAAAAGGGAAGGGGGAGCTGTGGGGTCTGTGAGGAGACCGATCACCTCCAGGGCAAAGACTCCGGGGGTGGGCACAGCCCTGTGAGTGCTGAAAGGCTGAGGGCTTGGGCGGAGGCCATGGGATTGCACTGGGCCTGGAGGCCAGGAGGGAGGGATGCAGGCAGGGTTAGCGTGAGCACATGGGCTAGGAAGACGCTGAGGTGGGTGCATGAAAGATGCCACGGGGTCGGGCGTCACGCTTCAAGTAGAGGAGGAGCAGGGTAGATGCCAAGGTGTGGCTAGGGAGGGGCAGCCGGCACAGCCCAGGCTTCACTCCCTAGAGCCTAGGGAGAGCTTTTAGCTCACTGCCCTGGTATGAGGCACCCCCACTTCCTGGAAGAGACAGTTCCAGGAAAACAAAGTACGTTAGATTTTGAAGTATAGAAGGATCTAGGCCTCTGTGGAGGTCAGAGAAGATGAAATGACTCCAGGCATGGTAGGTTGAGGCCAGACCAGAGGGTGGGCTGGGGTTGCCCAGGTAACTGTGCCAAGGGGTAGAGCAGGGCAGCACAGTGCAGTAGGCACCTCCAGAGGCCCGAGCTGACTCCAGGTGCAGGACAGGGAATAAAGCAGTGAAGGCTGGAAGCCGCAGGTGGACAGAGCCCTAGGGAGTGCAAGGCCCCCACTTGGAATCCCTGTGAACTGGACCCTATGGTGCAGACCTCTCACCCAGCCCGCAGACCCCTCCCCATTGTGGTCAGCAGATGCTGTGGGCATGACCCAGTGCCTTAGAGCAGTCTCCTCTCTCTCTCTCTCTCTTTTTTTTGAGACAAGGTCTAGCTCTGTTACCCAGACTGGAGTACAGTGGTAAGATCTCAGCTCACTGCCACCTCCACTCTCCTTGGCTCCAGCAATCCTCCCACCTCAGCCTCCCAAGTAGCTGGGACCACAGGCATGCGCCACCACACCCAGCTACTTTTTTTGTATTTTTAGTAGAGACAGGGTATCGCCATGTTGCCTAGGCTGGTCTAGAACTCCAGGGCTCAAGCAGTCCACCAACGTCGGCCTCCCAAAGTACTGTGATTATAGGCATGAGCCACTGCGCCCGGCCCACTGCATTCTAAGGGATGGTGGCCTTGGAGCCAGGAGGAGGGTCAGGTGCAGATGCTGAGATGACACCTCTGGTTGGTTCTGTTGGTTCTGCCACTCAGCAACTGGGGTCCTTCTGGATCCTTCCACCTGACTGGGCAGGTGCTGGCACCCTAGTGGGCTTTTCTGCACACTGGAGCCACGGGGTCTGGCTTTGGGTTTGCTTTACGTTGCCTGTTGGCTGTAGCACGTTTGGCTCAGGGACCGTCCTAGGCCTCCTCTCACCGTGGAATGCTTTCATCCCTTCCGGTGGGGATAGGGTGCGTGCTCAGCGAGGCCCTTTGCAGCAGGTGTTCAGGAGGCCTCGGGGCAGAGGGCACCCAGAGAAGAAGACTCCCACCCGGCACTGCGTTCACCAGGCCCTGACCTCTGCAGCCAAGGTTGTCAGTGCTGCACGCCACCGTGGGCTGCCTGTGGGGCGTGCCCGTGTGTGACAGGCCTGGTGCAGGGTGGGGCCGTGCAGCTCAGGGCAACATGAAAACAGCCCCAGGTCTCCCTGGGCAGAGTCAGGCAGATCCTGCTTCCCAGTGCTTGCTTCCTGGACAGTTTTTGGCCCAAGAACGTGGTTGTTCGATACGTAGACACCCTAAAAGGGGTCTTGCCCTGGATGCCCATTTTTCTTCTGTGCCAGAAAAGGGAACCAGTGCTGACTGTGGGGTAGGCTGGCCCACCTCAGAGCGCAGGAGGTCGAAGGGGGCTGAGGCAAGCTGCCAGGCCACCTATAAGGGGAGGTGGGCCACCCTGGCTGTCTGTGGGCACCTGGGCAGTATTGAACTCTGTGAGGTGAAGGCGAGTGTGAGGGATTGCTCAGGGGCTGACCCACTTTTTAGATCCTCTGCCCAGGCACACACCCTTGGATTGAATCCTTCATGTTGAGGTGTCTTGGCCAGAGGCTGATGGTCTGGAGGGGGTGGGTGCTCGGGCCACCCAAAGGACAGGGCCGTTGACCCAAGAGCTGTTTCTGTGCCAGAGCGAGTCAGGGCTGGAGTGGGGAGGGAGCCTCTGCTTGTTCCTTGGGGGTTCAGCCGATGTTGACTGCACAAAAGCAGGGGATGCCAAGTCCAAGAGCCAGCCCTCCTGTAGTCCTGTGTGCTGCCACTTTTACATTCTGAAGAACAGCGGATCTCCCAGCCACTGGGATGAGGCCGCCAAGCCCCGCCGCAGCACCCAGGACCTCACTGCCACCTCTTCCCGGGCCTGGCTGGGGACGGAAGCCCCACAGGGAGACTGAGGTGGGCCTGGTGTCAGTAGGCTGCCTCCTGAAAGTTGCCTTTGCTCTCCTGTTGCTGCGTTATGGACAGGAGGTGGGGGTGTTTGTCCTGGCACAGAGCGAGCGGCAGGGGGCCAGGTGGGGGCTGTCCTCGGGTGCCGTCTGCATGTTGGGCAAGTGAGGGGCAGGGCCCAGGCCAGGCTGAGGCTGTGTGGAGAGGTAGACTGAGGAGCCACCCAAGGATGGGCAGGGCTGTCCAGACCGTGGGGAAGTCTCTGCCCCAGCTTAGTTGTCTGCAGTAAGAGGCGTCGGACAGCATGGCCTTGAAAGGCTGGCGCCCACTGTTTTGCCAGAGGTCTGGAGCCATCTGCCCACTGGTCTTTGGGGCCCAAGCTGAGGAAGGGTGTGGAGGCCTCTGTGGGCCAGGGTTGCTCCCTGGCTCTGAGTGGGTGCCGTGTCCTCCTGGCACTCCTGACCCTGGGTTCCCAGGACGGTGAGTCAGTCTCAGCTTTGATCATAGGTCCGGGCTCCCTCTGGTGGTTCCCAGCCAGCAGCCGGCCTGTTTGGTGTTCTTCCCAGCTTGGCAACAGCCAGGAATTAGCCCTGAATGTAGAGTTCCAGCCACTCCAAGAACTGCCAGACAGGCACAGAGCAGCTTTTTGAAGCACCTGGCTTAGGGCTGTCTGCACGGGACCATGGCTGCAGCCCCCCACAAAGCCTGCCAGGGAAATTGGTGCACACCCAGTGCCCCCTCAGGTTGGATCCCAGCCTAGGCCGCATCACAGATTTCAGGGGCCCCTCTGCACTACAGAAAACCAGCCAAATCTCCCCTGCAAACTTCAGTAAGCCATCCACAGGATATCAGCTCTGTGTTCCTGGCAGGGTTTCATCTCAGAACACAGCAGGCAGGGAACAGCCTTTCAGAGGTGCTCACCCAGAGCCCAGCTGTCTGGATCGCTCCCCCGGGCTCCCTCCTTTGTATTTGAACAGTAAGGTCTGCAGCAGAATGCCACCTCACCTTTCCCCACACTAGCTCAGGAACAGACAGAAGGCACTGAAAATACTCAGTTGAAGTAGGTTTCCAAGTCCAGGACACACAGCTCAGGCCAAGCTTGGGCCAAGGAGCTGAGTGACAAATTGTCCACTGTCCCCCGAGGCAGGAGGCATGAGCACCTGTAGAGAAGGAAGGTGGACGTTGCTGGATTTCCTGACTCCTAGGAAGATCAGAGTCGCTCCTTTTGTAGGTCTGCTGGGAATAGCGCTGAGGAGTGTAGTTCTGCTGGGGAGAGAGCGTGCTCCTAGGCAAGAGGCCGTGGGCTGGAGTGTAGACAGAGCCAGTGTGGCTTTGCCGAGTGACCTTGGGGAAGTCTGAGCCTGTGCTTGCCTGTCCCAGCTCTGCCTGCCCATAGGATAAGCGGGGATGGCTGCACCTCCCAGCCCACCCTGCCCTGGGGACCCCGTCCACACCAGGCTGGGCACTGACCTGCCAGGACATTGCATTCAGTGTAAACCAGATGGTCTCTGGGCAGTTGGGACCAATCAGTTTAGTGGCAGTCCCAATTACAAGGAGACCAGAAATGTTCCAGGCTGAGGCCTTGCCCTGTCCCTTGTGGATACTGTTCATGTGCCACAGTGTCCCCCGACACTGGAGTCAGCCCCTAGATAGACACTCTCGGGTCCCCTACTCAACACCTGCGCTGACCTCATCAGAGGCAGCATCTGAGATCCAGACTTGGCCTCCAACCTGCAAAACAATGTATCTTTTTGCACTTGGAAAACCTCTGCTGGGCTTGGGTGGCCAGGCCCGGCCGTGCCCGGCTCCATTCCTGAGCTCCTGTGGCCGACTCTCAGCAGGGTGTCCTGCCTCCACCCGTGGGGCGCCCAGAAGCCTGATGTCTGAAAGCGGTGTGCTTTTCTTTTTTCTTTTTTTTTTTTTTTTCCTTCTCTTTTACTTTTCTTAGAATATGCTTCTAGAGACAAATACTTCTCCCTGAAGCTTGAGGGCCTGGCCCTGGCACCTCCGCCCCCTCGGCGAAGCTCATGGGAGCCTGCGCCCTCACGCCGGGGGCTGCCCCGTTTCCCCCGGCCGGGTCGGCCCTCTCTCTGAACTGCTGCCTGTGTCTGCCCCTCCCTGCACACTGACGACTTTTGCTTAGTGTGGTAGCGTGTCCCGGTGTGTGCTGTTCTGCCTAACCCTGTGGTCTTGTGTCGTTTCTTTTTCCCTTGCAGGGTCTGCCCTGAAGCGTCTCTGCCTAGGCAAAGAACACAGCAGTAGTAATTATCCGGGTTTTTTTCCCCCTTTGTCCTCTCTCATCGCATGGGCTTTCTCGTGGCTAGCGCACATCAGGGTTCCCGCGGCCGGGCGGGCGTGGGCCTGCCCTGTGCCTGCTCCGTGCCCCTCCGCTGGGCGCCGCTTCGCTTCTGCCTGGTGGGATCGCTGCCCTCGGCTCCCCCGTGTGTCTCCGTGGCGCCCAGAGTTTGTGCGGTCTCGCCAGTTCACATCTAACGGGCTTATCCTTCCCCGGAACACCCGCAAATTACCAATCATTAATTGGCTCCTTTTCCAAAACCGTAGGAATGAGTATTTCCTTGAAGTCCTAAAGATGAGTGCCTCCCCACGAGGAGAGATGCCAGGACTGAGTGGGTATTAGTCTACCTGGGCCACTCACCTCTCTCTCTCTCATCTCTCTCTCTCTCTTAAAAAAATTTTTTTTTTTCTTTTCTGGCTGAACTTTTCATGTAGGAATAGCTCCATGTGTGTCAAACCTCATCACTAATTTTTACTTGTCTGTGTCTGTGCTTTTTCATTGCTAGCCACTAAAGTCCACTACATTTTGGGACAGCTTGTTTGAAGAGATGGTCATTAGGTTGTTTTCCTATGCAGAAAATTTCTAAATTGGCTTATTCAAAATTGCCAACCAGAAATTACACGTATTGGGTGGAAAGGGTATGATTTAAAACTTTTAAAGTCTCATTTTGGTCTGTTAAGAACCCCTTTGAATGAACCAGCCGAGTGCTCTGGTGTGCTAATGGTCAGCAGGGCGGCTCCCAGCTCCCTCCTGCAGCACAGCGTTGGCCGCAGCCCACGGCAGGAGCTGGCGGGGCCGCGACAGGCAGCCCCAGGCATGGGGACCCTTTATGAATACCTTCCTCGAATGTTCTGGTCAGGACAATTTCTACATCTGGAATTCCAAACAATCAGACCATTAAAATTCATGGGAATGCAGTCAGGCAGCCCTGGCAGGCATTTTCCCGTGGGCCAGGGGGCCGCCTGCAGGCCAGCCAGTCACGTGTGCTGAGCACCGTGCACACGGTACTCCCGCTGCCCCTGTGTCCTCATGTTACGGCTATGGACGCACAGGTCAGAGAGAGCCCGAGGAACCTCACTCCAGGCACCGTGACGCTGAAGCCCAGTGTGTCTGGCTGTGCTAGGAGTTTCCTGAGCTCTCTCACACGTGAGTCTGGGGACGGGCAGTGGTGGGCACAGAGTGGACGCTGAGCAGAGGCTGCAGCTGCCACAGGGTCCTGTTCCCTGGCCTGGCTTCTGAGGTGGGTGATGGCCACCTGGCACAGCCCGTGGAAAAGTCCCACCGTGTCTGACCCTGGGCAGCCAGGCCCCTTAATCCGACCGCCTCTTGAAGCAAGGTGCTGCCTGGCCCAAGTGAGACCATTGTCTCAGCTGTCACGTAAGAACGAGTGCGGCCAGCCCGCTGGGGGCCTGGGCGCATGTGTGGCGTCACCAATCCTGGCCTGTGTGTGACTCCCCAGGGTCCTCCACCAGCAGCCTGGCCCCAGGCCCTGAGCCGGGCCCCCAGCCCGCCCTGCGCGTCCAGGCGCAGGTGAACAACAGCAACAACAAGAGGGGCACCTTCACGGACGACCTGCACAAGCTGGTGGACGAGTGGACGAGCAAGACGGTGGGGGCCGCGCAGCTGAAGCCCACGCTCAACCAGCTGAAGCAGACCCAGAAGCTGCAGGACATGGAGGCCCAGGCAGGCCGGGCTGCCCCTGGCGAGGCGCGGGCTGTGAGTGCGGGGCGGGAGGGGCGGGTGCTCCTGGGGTGGGGTAGCTGTGCCTCCGGCATTTGCTAGTTCCCTGTGTGGCCGAGGGGTGTCCAGTTAAGCTCTTCACTTTCATGATCCGAGTTCGTTCTCCCCGCAGCCCCAAGAACTAGGCTTGTCCACTTTACAGATTGGGAGGTGAGCGACGCACCCACAGCTCCACAGCTGGCAGGTGGAAAGGCCCGGGCAGCCTGGGCCCCACACTCAGAGTTGGTAGCCCGATCTCAGCAGACAGACCCACCTCTGCCTGAGTTCTGTTTATGCCCAGGCTGGAGACCAGGGCAGGTGTGTCACCCCTGAATGACACCAGCGTCGGGCTGTAGCTCACACACACCTGAGCCAACGTGGGGCGGAAGTGAGGGCCTGCTCCCCTCGGTTTTGACACCTCACTTGTTCTGATGTCCGTGCAAATTGGAGGAGCATCTGCTGTTTTTCAGCTTTCTGGAGAGCTTTGTGGAAGATTGGTGTTATTTCTGTCTCAAATATTTAGTAAAGGTCATTCGTGAAGCCATCTGGACTGGAGTTTTGTTTCTGTATTTTTTAGCGTGGGACACTTTCCTCTATGATCTTTTACCTTGAAAACTTTCAAACACACAGAAGAGTTGAAAATTCTGCTGTGAACATCCATGTACCTACTACATGCATTCTAATTGACATTGTTGCTGTATTGATCACACATCTGTTCATTCCTTGAGGGTACAGTTGCTACCATGGATTCAGTTTCTTCTATACTTCTAATACCACTTGGATTTTCCGTTTCGTTTTGTTAAATTCTGCCTTTCTGGAAATTGGTATCTCTGAATGTATCTAAAATTTTAAATTAATAGCCATAAAATTATCCATAATAGCTTTTATTTTTCATTTGCAGGATTTACAGGGATGTCCTGACTTCATTCCTGGTGTTGGTGACTTCCGCCTCCTCTCTCCCTCTCCTTCTCTCTTTCTCTCCTTTATGCAGTCTCCTTAGGGGTGAACATTTCATTACCCTAGTCAAAGAACACATTTGGTGCTTGATAGTCTTGATTGTATGTTTCATTAATTTTTTTTTTTGGCCTATCTTTGGATGAATTTTGTTGTTCTAGAAAGTTTCTTACAATATGTTCATTGATTTCTAGCCTTTCTGTTATAATGTAGGCATTCAAGGATATAAAGCACCCACTGACGGTTTTAGCTGCATCCCAGAATCACGTGCAGCATTTTCCTTAACCTTTGTTTCAGAATCTTTTGTCATTTGTGTTGCCGTTCGCAGTAAGTGTGGTTATTCGTTTTCGGATGACCTTCTGTCAGCGTGTTGTGTGTGGCTGTACTGTGGCAGGAGCGGAGACTGAGTGCTTTTGGGCTGTGGAAAGTGCCAGGACTGGCTCTTGACCCGGGTGTCAGTCTTTGCTGCTGTTGTATGGATGCTGGAGCTGAATCTGTTTCCTTCCCTCCACATCCACACGCCCAAGCTCTGCCACGGTTACTTCTGTTCTGAATGACTGCGGGGTCCTCCTGACAGGTACACCGCCGTCAATCGGAGTCCTCAAATTTATTCTCAGTGGAATCCCATTATTTTAGGACAAAGTCAGGAATCGTGAACACGGCCCCACGGTTCTGTGAGGCTGCACCCGGAGCCTGGGCAGGCTCATCTCTGCTGCCCGGGTGCCAGGTACATCGGTGTTTAGGATTAGCAGAGATAACTGTCGTTCAGATGTTCTGGATTTTTTTTAAGTATTAAGAGTTTTAAAAAAAAAAAAACTATTATTTTTGTCATAGCTATATATATATATATATCTATCTCACAGAATTTACCATTTTACCCATTTTCAAGCATACAGTTCAGTGGCATGGAGTACATTCAGAGCATTGTGCAACCATCACCACCATCCATCCACCGAACCTTTTCATCTTCCCCAAGGCAACTCTGTCTCCATTCAGCACCACTTCCCTAGCCCCATTTCTGGTACCTCAGGTTTCCCAGGCTCTCAGCCTCTGTCCGTCTTTCTGTCTCTATGACTTCGACTACTCTAAGTACCTCATATAAATGGAATCACACGGTATTTGCCCTTTGGCGACCGGCTTACTTCACTTGCTATAATGTTTTCAAGGTGCATCCACGTTGCAGTATGTATCAGAACTTTTTAAAAATTAGCCAGACGCGATTGCACATGCCTGTAGTCCCAGCTACCTGGGAAGCTGAGGTGGGAGCATCGCTGGAGCCCGGGAGTTCGAGGCTGCAGTGAACTATGATCGCACCACTGCACTCCAGCAGAAGCTGTTGAAAACTGTGTTCCCCCCTTGAATGGGCTTGGTCCCCTTGTGGAGAGTCACTGCAGCTAAATGTTAGCGTTCATCTCTGGGCCGTTGTGACACCCGTAATGTGTTACTCACCCACTTCATGGCGGACCACAGACCCCTCTGGCTTTGTCCCCTCTGCCACCGTTTACTCTGCTCCTCCCATGATCATTTCCATCGTAAGCGTCTCAAGCTTGCTGATTCTTTATTCGGCCTGCTCAGGTCCGCCGGTGAACCCGTCTGGTGAATTAGTAAATGTCAGTTATTATTGTTTTCGGCTCTTCTATTTCCACTTGGTCCCTTTCGTAATTTCTATCTGCTGATATCCTCATTGTGTGCACATGTTATTTTCCTGACTTCCTGTATTTCTTTGTCCTTGGCTTCCTTTAGTTCTCTGAGCACGTTTAAGACAGTTGATTTAAAACCTTTGTTTACGAAGTCCAGTGTCGAGGCCTCCTTGGGGATGTTTTTGTCAGTTAAGTATTTTCCTTTGAATGAATCATACCTTCCTGTTTTATTTTCTTTAGATTTTAAGTCACTAAATTTTTGTGTGTGTCTAAACTGCTGTTAAACCTAGCCATTCAGTTTTTAATTTGGGTTATTGTATTTTTCAGTTGAATTCTTTGTTTTTTCACCAAGTCTGCTATATCTTTAAAAGAAAAAAGATAGTTTCTAATTCTCCACCAAAATTCTCTGTCTTGTATCTCCTTCATATAATATTTTTTGGTTTTTGTTTGCTCTAGGCCTCCTTTTTCTTTATACTGCCTTGTCTTTTCTTGTGACTTTTAAGTATTTGTGTGTAGGACATTGTAGCTAAAAGTTTATTTGCAAAAAGAATTTGAGGCCTAGTAGGAGGTTTCTCATTATTGTTTAATTTGCCTTAGAGCACCTTTTCATATTCTTATCTGCCATCTTTTACAAGGAGAGTGACCACTGAAAAGTTGATTTCTCTGTCTATTATTGATTTGTGGTAGTTTATCATATATCTGCTAGTATTATATCTGTCCTATACAAGGGGGCTTCAAAAAGGTCATGGAAAAATGGAATTAAAAGATAAAAATAAGAAATATATGATTGGCCATGGTAGCTCACACCTGTAATCCCAACACTTAGGGAGGCTGAGGCGGGTGAATTGCTTGAGTTCAGGAGTTTAAGACCAGCCTGAGCAATATGACAAAACCCCATCTCTACAAAAAATACAAAAATTAACTGGGTTGCCGGGTGCAGTGGCTCATACCTCTAATCCCAGCACTTTGGGAGGCCAAGGCAGGTGATCACCTGTGGTCAGGAGTTCGAGACCAGCCTGGCCAACATGGTGAAACCCTGTCTTTACTAAAAATACAAAAAAAAAAAAAAAAAAAAAAAACTTAGCCCACCATGGTGGTGGGCTCTTGTAGTCCCAGCTACATGGGAGGCTGAGGCAGAAGAATCGCTTGAAGACAGGAGGTGGAGGTTGCAGTGAGCCAAGACTGCGCCATTGCACTCAGCCTGGGTGACGAGCCAAACTCCATCTCAAAAAAAAAAAAAAAAAAAAAAAAAAAATAGCTGGACATGGTGGTACATACCTGTAGTTCTAGCTACTAAAGAGGCTGAGGTAGGAAGATTGCTTTAGCCCAGGAGGTCAAGGCTGCATTGAGCCAGGATAGTGCCACTGCACTGCAGCCTGGGTGACAGAGCAAGGCCCTGTCTGGAAAAATAAATAAATAAATATGTAAACTTTTTTCTTAACACAAGCTCCGTGAAGTTCAAGACACTTTCATAAGCAATAATGCCGCCATTTAGTTCCTCCCTAGAGACCTAATGGGCCCGGGAATTCAACCATGGCCGTGCAGCCTTTTTTACATTATTAATCGACAAAAAACGGGTGCCCTTTACAGACGTTTTAAAATTAGGAAGTAAAAAGAAGTCAGAAATAGCCAAATCAGGATTGTAGGGTAGATGCCTGGGGATTCCCCATCGGAACTCTTGTGACATCGCCGTGAGTTGATGAGAGGAAGGAGCAGGAGCATTGCTGTGATGGAGATGGACTCCGTGGGGAAGCTTTGCCAGGGGGTTTCTGCTGAAGCATTGGCTGACATTCCCTAAATACTCTCACACTAAGCAGATGTTACCATTCCTTGTTACCCCTCCAGAAAGTCGGCAAGCACAATGCCTTAAGTGTCCCGAAAGCTATTGCCACACTCTTTACTGTTGACCGGCCCGCTTTTGTTCTGACGGGACCACTTCCAGCTCCCGGCACCATTGCCTTGACGGCACCGTTGTCTTCGGGATCATACTGGGAAAGCCGTGTTTCATGTCGTCACAGTTTTTCAGAGGGCGTGTTGGATCTCCATCCCACGTGCGTACGTTTCCGCTGACAGCTCTGCTGTTCTCTGCGGTGGATCTGGGTACAACGGTTTGGGCACCCATTGAGTGGGAAGTCTGTTTGACTTTAATTTTTCAGTCTGGATTGCGTAAGCTGAACCTACTAAGATGTTCCTGGTGTTGGCCGTTTCCGCTGTCACCCCCCGGTCCCCCTGGGGCTCAGACCAGAGGAGCATTTTCCTCACCAAGTGATGCGGACGGCCTGCCGCTGTGTTCCATCTTCAGCATGGTCTCATCCCTTCTTAACACAAGTCAGCCATTTGTGAACTGCTGTTTTCTTTGGGGCATGGACCTGGTAAACTTTCCAAAAAGCGTCGGCGATCCCCCCACTCTTCCACCCAAGCTTCACCATACATTTGATGTTGGTTTTTGCTGGGCAGAACGCACGTTATTGTGAAACAGGCTCTTTTCCCACCAATGTCTTCTCCTTAGTGCCTCAGACTACATCCTCTTCAGACATGTTATAAGAAGTTAGTACAAGTTTATTTTGGCACAGAGATTTTTTTTTTGAAGGTCGTGCATAGTTTTTCATGACATGTATTTTTGATGAACTTTTTGAAGACCCTTTGTATATAGAGAGGTATGTTAATATAGATAATGGATATAGTCTCCCCGTCTGTGCCTCGTGTTTCCAGTTTTTTTTCTTTTTTTTTTTTTTTTGAGACGGAGTTTCGATCTTGTTACCCAGGCTGGAGTGCAATGGCGCCATCTCGGCTCACCACAACCTCCGCCTCCTGGGTTCAGGCAATTTTCCTGCCTCAGCCTCCTGAGTAGCTGGGATTACAGGCACGCGCCACCATGCCCAGCTAATTTTTTGTATTTTTAGTAGAGACGGGGTTTCACCATGTTGACCAGGATGGTCTCGATCTCTCGACCTCGTGATCCACCCGCCTCGACCTCCCAAAGTGCTGAGATTACAGGCGTGAGCCACCGCGCCCGGCTGTTTCCACTTTCTTAATGTTGAACATAAAATGGCAAAATTTATAATTTTGTTTTTTCTAAAAGCTTTGGAGCTTTAGCTATTGCTTTCAGTCCCACAAGCCATCTCAAATGAACTCTTGTGTATATTTTGGTGTAGAGGTCAATCTGTTTTTTCCCTTGTATATCCAATTGTTCCAGCCCTTCCTCTCCATGTTGAACTGCATTGAATTGAACGGACATTCATCGAGTGTGTAGGTCCATTTCTGCATTTGCTCTCCTGTGTCCTTGAGTAATTTCCTTATCATTGTGCCAACGCCGCTCTCTTAATGACTGAAGTTTTCTAGTAAGTTTAATCTTGGTTAGGTAAGACTTTCAGTGTTGATCTTCTTCAGGAATTTCTTGATTTTTTTCAGGTCATTAATATTTGCGTATGTTTTAGGAACAGCCTGTTGCTTTCTGCAAGCCAGCCCACTGGGATTTCGGCTGGGGCTGTATTCATTCTGTTGATTAGCTGGTGAGAGTTGACATTTGAACAGGCTGAGTGTTATGTGAACATGGTGTCTCCATTTACTAGCATCTTTTTTGTTTCTCTGCAGTGTAAAGATGTTTTCATTAAATTTATCCCTGGGTAGCTGACGTTTTGGAATGCTGTTACAAATGATATTCTTTAAGTTTCATTTTCAGCTTCCCGTTGCTAGAATATAAAAACGTGGTTGACATCCACACCTCATATCCGGCGACTGCGCTAGATTTGCCGGGTTCTAGACGTCGGTTTGTCCGTTCTTGTGGGTTTCCGGCACACACAGTCTTGTCATCTGCACGAGGCCAGTTCTCCTTCTCTCTGTCCAGTCTGTGTGGTTGACCCCTTTTTCTGCCCTCCTGGAGATCACCGCAGTGTCGACTGGAAGGGCGGAGGCACCTTGGAGAGGTGTTGGGCATTTTGCCGTGGGCCGGGGCTTAGCTGTCAGTTCTGTAGAGGCCCTTCCAGTTGAGGAGGCTCCTCCAGCCCCTGACTTCCAGGAAGGGGCGTGGAAGTCGCGGAGTGCTCCCCTTGCACCCGCGGAGAGCGCCCAGTGGGGCCCTCCCTGGAGTGGAGAGGAGTGACTCCCCGTGGCCGGCAGCCTTGCCTTCCCGGGGCCACACCCCACGTGTGGCTTCTCCCTGGGCTGGGGGAGTGGAAGGGCTGCATTGCCACTGCCTGCACACTTGCTTTGCCCAGGCCCTGGGGCTCTGCTCCTGCCAGGCGTGTGGGGGCACTCATGTGCCCTCAGGGACCAGGCCCCACCAGTCCTCCTCCAAGGCCCGTTTTGGCTGGTGAACACACAGGTGTGTGGCCTGGAGGCTGTCAGGCCGAAGCTCGGGGAAGCAAACAGGGGAGGGTGATGCTTCCTGACCCCGCATCGTTCCGGTGTCGGCCCTGAGAGCGTGCCCGTCACAGCAGGTTCTAGGACTGCTGTCTCCTGAGGATGGAGAAACCGTGGCGCCCTCTAGGGGAGGCCAGCTGATTGCAGCCACGTGTACCTTCCTCTTCTCGTCTCTGTGTTTCGTAGATGACCGCACCTCAAGCAGGAGTGGGGATGCCACGTCTGCCCTCAGCGCCCGGCCCTCTGTCTACCACGGTCATTCCCGGAGCTGCCTCGGCCCTGCCCGTGCCCACACCAGGTACTGCCCTCTCCAGCCTCCCAGCCCCACCCTGTGCGCTGCCTCTGGGTCAGTACGGAGGCCTGCCCCCAGCTCCAGCGTCCTGGGGGCCCTGGGCAGGCCAGGTGGGCCAGCTGGGGGCACAGGGCAGCTGGAGCCCCCCCCAGGTGCCCGTGCTGCCCGTCTTCTTGCGGCCACCTGTGGTCAGCATGCCTGGCCCCAGGCTGCGGATCACGTAGCATTCTGCCCTGTCCCTTGCCAGATGGCGCCCTCGGAACCGCCCGGAGAAACCAGGTGTGGTTTGGCCTCCAAGTCCCCCCCACCTCCTGCTGTGGGCACAGCACCCAGCCGCGAGGGGGACGGCAGGTGGGCAGCAAGACTGCTTCCTTTGCGGCTTCCGACCCCGTTTGCTCCTAGGTTCCTGTGGTCCACACGCCGCCTCCACACTCACTCCCTATACTTGAGTTGATGGTTAGAACCTTGTCACCACCCTGCAGAAGTACAGTGCCTTGAATGCCAGCTTTTCCGTTCCCTGATGAAAAGAGATGTTTAAAAAACTTCATTGGAAAAGGTTTCATTTGCAATTGGCTTGTGCATTGATCATCTTTATTTACTGTTTTAAGTTGCAGAGATGTGAATGGTTTACAGATCTGAAGCTGAAGTTCAAACTTTGGTTTTCTGTTGTAAATGCCTTTTTAAAACACTGAATTAGCTTCCTTAAGTATAGAAGAGCTTCCAGTGCTAGGTGAGCCCTGCTTTGTCCTCAGGAGAGGGTGGGTCCCCTGGGCTTAGCCAGGGGCTGAGAGACGGCGGGACACGGGGCAGGGCGCACTACGGGGCTGCTCCCTCAGTGGGGAATGTCACCCTCTGTGCTGGGCCATGATCCTCCAGACCACGTTAGGGGAGCAGACGTGCCCTCGGCGCCAGTGGGCTGCTGTGGGTGAGGAGAAGGTGTGTGCTGGGCATACAGACTCCTGCTGCCCGCCCGCCCTGTGGAGACAAGCATGGCTCCTTTAGCTGGAGGGGCTGCCCTCTCTTCTGCCCACTCCCCTCCCTTCTCCATGATTTCATGGAGGCCTGTGGCTCTGCTCACCCCGGCACACAGACCGCTCTCCCATCCACTCCTAAGGCTGCCCTCAGGAGGGCAGGGTCATTCTTCTCCTGGAGATTTCAGTGGGACTTATCCCCAGCGGGCACAACACAGCCCTTGGTGGGAGGGGAAAGCCCCAGCCCCCTCGACCTCCCACTGGAAAGCAGACTGCTCGGGACTGCCCAGCTGTGAATTGTATAGTTTCTGTACTTACTAGAACTGGGTAAATTATTTTGGTTCAAATCTATGACTCCATCAATTCAGTTAGAATTGGATTTTCTAGGTGATTATGCAGAATCTTCTGCCAGGGCACCATGCTGTCGTAAGAGATTTCTGTTCTCTGTACCGGCCCCCTTGCCCTGTTCCTTGAGTGAAATCGGGGCTGCCCTCATCTGTCCCCCTTGCCTGTGAATCCCTTCCTTGTACACGGTGGTCAGTGGCACGGAATCCCTAAGAGATTGTATATCTGAAGGAGAAAAATAAACACTTTTGCTCGAAAACAGTGTGAAACAACATTTTTCTTACCCTCTGTCCATGTGAAATCCAAACCAGCCAGCCTCCTAGGGAGCACAGGAGTTGGCGGCCAGTTCTGGACTCAGGTGCATCCACACCTCCGGAGGAGGGTGCTGAGGGGCTGCGGGTGCTGTCAGGTGCTGGGCTGGGCTGGCCCCAGCAGGGGTCCGAGAGCAGGGGATCTGGCAGGGCTGCCTGGCCCCCAACACTGCCCCTGCTGGCTGTGGTCTGGGCCCTGAGCGGTCAAATCTGCTGGTCAGGTTAGCTGGCCGGGCTTCCCACCACTCTGCACCTGGTTACGCTTAATAGTGCCTCGAGCTGTGCCCACGATGGAGGGAGCCAGCCTCCTGGTCAGCTAGACACACCTGCAGCCCCTGTCTCCAGGAGGCCCGGTTTGCCTTACTTGCTGCAGCCCCTGAGGCCACCCTCTTTGCCCCAGGTGGGCCGAGCTCAGGGGAGGTGGGGGCTCCTCAGACCGGCTTGAGCTTGCTGAGGAAGACTCGGGGCTGGGCTTGCCTGTGGATTATGCAAGGGGCAGTGGCTTTCCTGGTAGGCACAGGGACTTTAGGGAAGGTGGCCATCCAGGGTGGGAACTCACCCTGTGGGGCTCAGAGCGTGGTGGCAGCCAGCCCCCCGCCCTCCCCCTGCAGACAGCCTCGAGCTGACTTCGGTCCCTCCTGCACACGCATTGCAGGCCTCACTGTGAGCAAGTCTCTCCTGCCCAGTCCACTGTGGGGGGACTGCCTTGGCTCTGAGGCCACTTCCCCACAGAGCTGCAGCACCAGGCTTCGAGTTTCTGCATGGAGGGAGGAGGGGTGCTCATCCCAGAGCCTCCTGTTTTGGGTGCTGGGTGGGGGACGCTGGAGATGGTGCAGGGACTGAGCACCTGTCTGGGTTTCTGGCAGCCATTTAGTGTCCTGACTGGTCACACAGAGGAGAGTGGCCCAAGTGACAGAGGCCGCCAGGGCTGTGCCGAGGATAAGACCGTCTACACAGGGCATGGGTCACGGCAGAGCTGGCCCGGCCTTGCTGTCGGCAGCTCCTGAGAGGGCATCGGGGCCTGGTCTCAGCAAGTGGCCAGCACCACGCTGCGCCCACAGTGAGCTCTACGGTTTTGTTTTCCAGATCCTGAGAGTGAGAAGCCCGACTGACCCCGCCCGGACGCCAGGCCCAGCTCACGCCGTCTGAGTGGAGAAGTGACGGACCCTCAGGGCCAGCTGCTCCTCCTGTCCAGTTCACGCTGTTTTGTAACCACTTTCTAAGCGTTTTTTATTCACAATTGGAAACACAAATGTAATGCAAAAATAAAAAATATTTTGGGGCAGAAAGGACTCTGGTTTTTCAAACTCTTTCCTCTCTGGTGATGCTTGGCCAGCCGGGTGACGAGGATGTGATGGGGGTGGGCGGACATTCCCAGGATGCCGGCACACTCAGGGCAGCCCTGTTCTCTGCAGGGCCCTGGAGGTGGCAGTCCCTGGGAGGCTGATCTCCCAATTCCCCCTGATGCCAGCTGGCATGGACTTGGGGTCCTGGGTGCCTCCTGGCCTTTGCTTATAGAGCTCCATGAGGCAGGCCTTCCCTCTGGTCTTTGGAGGCTTGAAGTCACCCACCACCCCCACGCCCCTGGTACCCTCCTTCCAGAATTCACCTATACCAGCAGGGAAGGCACCAGTGGCCTGGAGCCAGAGACCTCTGGCTGTGTGGTGGCAGGTCCAAGACCATCAGCTCCTCGGAGGGCTGCATTCCCCCACTCGTGGGAGGGGTCCAAAGTGTGAAGAACGAGGAATGTTGGCATGGCCTCACCAAGGAAACGTGCCGTGGTGAGTTCCCCACACCCTAGCCTGGCCAGCAGGCACAGGGCCCTATGCTGGGTCCAGAGGTCGAGGGAGAATTTGGGGTCCCATGCATCACAATGAAAAAAACATTGGATCTTTCTTTTCATTAATGTCTAACTGCAGTTTAGCATTTCCTCCATTAACAGCACCTGGATTTCTTCACCAGACACCAGAGATACTGCTGTGCTATGTCATTTACATCCATGACACAATGCCCTCCCTGAGATGTGAATCCAGCCAGCTGGCTGATGGAGCGGTGCTGCCTGCCGGTCTCAGACGTGAGTCTTCAGGGCATGGTGACACTGATTGCTGCCCACCGGGAGCATCAGGGATGCCATCCCGGTATGTGCAGGTGGCCTCGGAGCCCTGACTCTTCTCCGTGTGATCAGCAGGGTGGGCCTCTTCCCAGCCTCAGCCGGGAACAGGGACAGTACAGCCCTAGGAACATGGCTTCCCTCTGTCTTATTTTGTGTTCTCTTCTGTTGATCGCTCATGCGACTGGTTTCTGTGGACCGTGGTAATGCTACCATAGTCACCAGGCTGGAATGCAGTGGCGGGATCTCAGCTCACTGCACCATCTGCTTCCTGGGTTCAAGCGATTCTCCTGCCTCAGCCTCCCGAGTAGCTGGGATTACAGATGCATGCCACCACACCCAGCTAATTTTTGTCTTTTTAGTAGAGACGGGGTTTCACCATGAACTCCTGACCTCGTGATCTGCCTGCCTCAGCCTCCCAAAGTGCCAGCTGGGCCGGGATTCATCCTTGACCCTCCCCGTCCTGGGCTTTCCCCTCCTCTGGGTCCTATCACAGTCTGCGTGGACCGCTCACCAGAGCCCCAGGGACCTCAGCCCTCGGGGAGTTCTCATGGGTGCATGCTATTTGTTATGCTTGACTTCCTGAAAGCCGGGACGTAAAATTTTCTGATAGCCTTGCAACTTCCAGAACAGTCACTGAGTGCAGCTGGTGTGCAGTGCACTGTGCTGACGGAGGCAGACTCTCCTCTGGGCAGAGGAAGCTTCCTGTGGGTGCTTATTAGCTCTGCTCACGGCATTTCTGGATTAGAAAGGACCCTGCTAGGCCCCTCCTAGTACAGCAAGGGCAGCATCACCTGGGGCCAGCCCAGGCTCCTCCCGCAGGGTCAAGGCAGCAAAGCCACAGCCTTTGCTCTCTAGTATTATTTTGTTCTTAGCTGACCCCGGCATCCAACCAGACTTCCGGTGTCCAGGGTGATATCTGCGCTTCATCTCCAGGCTGACCAGCTTCAATTCTCTGAAAAGTGCTTATTACTAAAGGGCTGGTAAGGCTAGGCGTGGTGACCCGTGCCTCTAATCCCAGCTTTTTGGGAGGCTGAGGCAGGAGGACCGTTTGACGCCGGGAGGTCAAGGCTGCAGTGAGCCATGATCACATCACTGCATGCCAGCCTGGGTGACACAGTGAGACCCTGTCTCTGAAAAAAGCAAAAACAAAAAACAAACCACCCGGAATCCTGTCTTCATTCATTAGACAATGCAATTAAGCCTCAGCCAGGACGCCTGCCTTCCAGGTGGGTAAGGGAGTCAGCAGTGGTGGCCACTCGGTCCACTTCATGGTTGCGGTCTGTGAACTGGCCTTCGTTAGACTTGCCCTTGAGAGGGGTGCAGAAGACGAGCGTGCCACGGGCATCGCTGTGCTGGTGGTGGTTCCTGCAGTCCTATAAAGGTGTGGAGAAGAGTTCCTCACCCTGAGAGGACGCTGGGCTGCCCTAGTCCAGGCTGGTGGGGAGGCAACGCTGTCCCATGCAACTCTGTAAAGAATCGTTCATTTCTCACTACGGTGGACAGCAGGCACCAGGGTCCTGGGCTGCAGGGGTCGGAGTTGCAGCCAGCTGGTTCTGCCTCCTGGTGCGGCTGTGTGGGCCAGGGCAGGAGGGCTTCGGAGCAACTGCAGTTCCTAACAGTTGATCTTTTTGAGCCCAAGCCTTCCGAATTTGATCACCAGCTCAAAGTTGTATGAGCTTCCAGACACGTAAATCCACCTGCCTCTCCCCATCTCCATGGAAACTCTCAAAGTCATCTTGAAATGCTCCACGTTGTAAGACAACGTCATTCCCAAGCTTCATGGGGTCTTCCCAGATGTTAGTTTCCGAGGCTGGCATGACCAGTCATCCGGTTCGTTCTCATTTAGGACTCAGACGCATTCTTGTTCTCTCATTTCCCAAACGTGGGCTGCCAAGAGCCGAGTAGATGTTTTAGCTGAAATGTCCCAGAACTCCCTTCCGTCCGGTCTCCCTGCTGCAGCCTGCATAATCTCTTCAGAGTCGAACAATGGATGCTCCCGTCCGGCCTCCTTGCCGGGCTCTGCCCCCTCCAGGCTTTTCCTAGCCCCTGCTCCCCTCATTCTGAGCCCCACCACTAAGTGGGGTCCTTGAGCCCCTTGGGGCCCAGCTCTGTCCTCCTAGGGCCTCACAAATGACCACTAGGTGCCCAGTCCCTGCTCCAGTTTCACTTCCTCGGGCAGCCTCCCCAACTCGAGGCCGGGTCAGCCTGCTGCCCCTGTGCTCCCATCTGAATGTGGCCCTTCCCTGTGGCCCTCCTGCCTCACTTCTCAAGAGTGTAACGATGCACCGCAGAGGCCACAGGGTACCTCGTGTGTGTTCCCTTCTGTCCCCCCACCCCACTCTCTCCATGGCTGTCGGCCACCTGGGTGCAGAAGTCCTGTCTGTTTCACTTCCTGTTTCCTCCTGTTCCTGTGAGGGAGGGCACGCGGCCCGATTCTGTTGAATGAGTGAGTGGAGGCTGGGGAGGGGGAAGAGCGTGTGTGGCTGGAGGGAGGGACGGGCAGGGGATGCTGGAGCAGCCGGATCACGGGCAGGGCGAGGAGCAAGAGCGAGGACACGACCCCTGAGGGAGCTCAGGCTTAGCTGGGGGAGCCTGCGGCTGCATGGACAGTCATGCTACGTGGATTTCTCTTCCTGAACTGCTTTGAAATAAGAGCCAAGGGCAACAGACCCTGTCAGGGAAGCAGACAATGCTGGAACTGGGTGACTCTGAGGAAGGTGCATACACAAGGGACTGTTTCCAAAAGTACAGGTGTCTGGAAGTGCAATGCGTGAGGCAGTGTTGGTAGACAGAGTAATGTCCCCTCAAGGGGTCCACATCTGAAAGCCTGGTCCTGTGCATGTCACCTTCACATGGCACCAGTACCCTCGCCGATGGGACTTGGCACAGGCTCTTCAGGTGGGGAGAGGCCGCGATGAGCCAGGCAGGTGCACCATCATCGCAGGGTCCCTCCACGCAGGAGGGAGGGGTCCGAGAAGGAGGTGTGACGGCGGCAGCAGCAGAGCTGGGAGAGCAGATGCTGAGTAGAGGCCAGGAGTGGAGAGGGGAGCAGCCCAGGGCCTTGGGCAGCCTGGGAAGTCAGAGGCGGCAGGAGGAGCCCCCAGCAGGAGCCCACCCTGCCCAGACCTTGACTTTCGCCCAGCAAGACTGATTTTCGGTTTTGTCTTCCAGCACAGGAGGTTAACAAATCCTCCTGGCTGCCTGAGGCTGCCAGGTTGGGGGTGAGACCTTAGTGCAGCAGTAGGAAACGCATGCAGGCAGGGATCTGGAGCCATCCCCCGTCCAGTCATGACCAGCTCCGAACCTGGGGCCACCACAGGAGGGCTAGGCTGGAGGAGCCCTGAGGAACAGAGCTGTGAGTCACCCCTGCTGCCTGAGACAGAGCCAACTGAGGCGGCTTCACGGGGAGGAGCCGGGAGGCTCAGTGCCTGGCCCTAGCCTGCCCCTGCCTTTGGTCTCCTTCTAGGATTCCCCGGGGACTGGACCCCAAGGAAGCTGGCAGGACAGGAGCCCTTGTGAGCTGTACCCCGCAGCTCAGCCACAGACAGCAAATGCAGAAGGACAGAGCCCGGGCGTGAAAGGATAGGCTGGTCACCCCGCGGACCACAGGGTCAGGAGCTGTGAGAGGCCAAGGGCTGGTGGGCTGGACCCGGGGAATGTGCACCCCCTTCCCAAGTCTCAAGCGATGCCCCTTGGAAGGTTCCCGAGCTTTGCTCTCCATCTGAATCCTGAGAGGAACCTGCAAAGAATACAGACATCTGGGCCCCGCCCAGCAGCATCTGAATAAGACCCTTGAGGGTGCGGGGGAGGGGGTTGGCGGAGGGCGGCTGAAGGCTGACGTGCACTGTGCACCGCCTCCTCCCCCACTGTGTTCCTAGCAGCTCCTTTCCTGGGAGAGCAACCTCCTGTCCTCACAGCGTACCTGGAGACTCAGTGTCTGACTTCACCACAACCACGCCTTGACTCTGAGTGCAACACATGGGTTGCTTGTCTGGAATCCACGTGTACCCGGCATCCCATGAGCTTGGCACTAGAATGGGCTGGCAACTGCAGCCTCTTTCTGTTCCTCAGTAAATTGGAGGCACCTGAACTCTGCCCAGGCAGGCTTGACATTGTGTTGACTCCACATATCA
Organism: Saimiri boliviensis; assembly: GCF_048565385.1. NCBI lineage: Eukaryota > Metazoa > Chordata > Mammalia > Primates > Cebidae > Saimiri > Saimiri boliviensis. Next base: position 238,224,246 of record NC_133450.1, on the reverse strand, counting down.
TTGCTTCTGCCAGGACCTTCTCAAACCCAGGTGGTGTCTACTGCCCTCAAAGATGAAGAATCATCAGGACCCAAAATGTGATATTTCCACGGTTGATAAATTAGCATAATAGTGAAGTGTCTGACTTTCCAGGGGTGCATTTAGATGAAGATTGAACTCACACCGTCCACCCTGCTCATGAGTTTACATATATTTCCACATGGCACCGTTCAGGAAGAGATTGAACTCAGCTAAGCCATCTTTCCGTGACATTGTTCTTGACAATCCTAACTGGAATATGTTAACAGGGAGAAGCAGGAGCTCCTACTAACACGGCAGACACAGGCATGACACAGGGAAACGCCCAGGGGTCCTTCATGACCCAGAGCTGGGAGCCAGGCGGCTGGAATACGTTCACCACACTCAGCCACGTGCACACCTCAGGCTTGACAAGCACAGGCCTTTGGTTAAAGCCTTTCTAGCACATCAATGTACTTCCCATTCCCAACCTATTCTGAAGTGGAGGGCACTCTACATAGACAATATTCACAGCGATTCTAGCGACAGTTCTTATCCTCCCTATATCACTCCCAGTCATGGTCCCACCTCTAAGAGGAAGACAAGTCTCTTAAGAGTCAAGAGACAAGCTTCCAAAATTTGTCTCTGTCCTGTGAGTAACACATTGGATTTCACTGGATCTTCTTTTGTTCACATGGAGGCAGAACAATTTTCCAAGAAGTGTTACGTTTCTAAACCTTAAGATTTTAAATTTTCAAGAAACAAATATTTGTAACCATGTAACTATGTATATGTATACATATAACTATGTATAAATATAACTATAACTATGTATAACCATACAATTACAACCAATGACTATAATCTTGATAACATTTCAACATACTCCAAAAGGAAACTTTGTCCATTTTACATTCAGTAAGTTAATATTAAACTATGTGGCACATCAAAAGCTTTAAATTAATAATGTGTGTTTCAGATGTTACAAATCATGTCAAGGGTATGTCTAATTTATGAACTAACAACTTAAAATACGGTTGAGTAGGTATGCGTTCCTGGCAGTTAAACAAGTTATTACAAAAAGTATTATTATAAAGGATATATGCTATGCCAAGCAATAACAAGATATTGTAGATGTGGTCACAAGCTAGTTGCAGTAAAATGAAAAAAATGTTCTTGAGACCTCTTTGTGTCATGATTTACCATAATTCTGAAGCAAAGTGTTTATGGCTGCTATTAAAATTAAAATTGAAGGGGAGAAATAAAGTCCCCCGAAATTTGAATGAAAACTACAAAGAAAAAGCATATGAGCTGTCATACAGTGTTTATATTTTCCTAGGATGCTAGATGTTACTAAAAACTAAATCTCAAAAATATTTAAATAGTCTGAAAAATAAAGATCTATTTAGATTATACTTTTGGAAAACTTCAGAACGTTATCAAGAATTTAGTAAAGGGTTCTTTTTATCATAACACTGATTCAATGATCTGGTCAAATCATTCGTTAGCCTTGTAGGGAGTCTTTAAGGAAAGGAATATGAAGGAATGTTCAATCTTCTTAAGTCAAACCAACACAAAGACATTAAATGACATTAGAGTTTTTTTGTTTTGTTTTGTTTGTTTGTTTTAAACAGAGATGGGGTTTCCCTCCGTTGCCCAGGCTGGAGTATAGTTCGTAAGATGACAGCTTCCTGAAGCCTCAGCCTCCCTGGCTCAATCTATCCTCCCACTTCAGCCTCCTGAACAGCTGACGACAAGCTCACAGCATCACTCTGGGCTTACTTCACTTGCTGTAGACAAAGGTCCTCGCTGTGATGCCCAGGCTGGTCTCAAACGCCTTGCCTCAAGCAATCTGCCTACCTTGGCCTCCCAAAATGTTGCTACAGATGTGAGCCACCACACCTGGCCTAGAAACATCTTACTTGCAGAAGGTTCTGTGGAAAGTAAAAAAGTTCCTGTTTAAAGTTTCCTTTCTTGTTAAAAAATAAGTGTGCTAATAACTCTTCGTGAAGCCCTATCATATGTAGCTGTTAAACATGCCGTGCTTACAGGCATGCAGTACATTTTAGGTCCTTGTACTTTAACCAGAATATCTGTGCTGGATGTGTTCACAGGCATGTCCCAGATCCCCATTGCTTTTACCTGTTTAAAAAAGTTTTAAGTTATTAGCCAATCGAGTTTTAGTTTAAATTGTGAGATTTGGCTCCAGCCAGCAGAGATCAGACACAGCAGTAAGGATGACCCCAGATGCTAAGGAATAAATATGTCTGCTCTCCTATGTTCATTTCACTCTTGTGGCAAGATGGCTAGCAAGCGTAAGCTCCCTGCAGTTCAGGAAGTAAAAACGGTGCTGCTGAAAGATCCTTTGTCTCAGTGCTGATTTTTCTTTGCAGCACTGAGCATCTGCTTCCAACAGGTTCTCAAATGGCTAATCACAGATTTTTGGCATACTTAAATTAGTTCAAAAACCTAAAACCTATTCTTTTAAATCATCGATTTAAATGTATTGATGTGAGTAAGCATCACCCACCAAACAAGGAAACAACACAGATGGTGAAGCTCAGGTACCTTTTTATTCACCCATCCTTGTTAGATCACTTGCTAGACGCTGATGACAAGCTCTGTCATTTTACAAACTGTATGACGGTCAACTACAAACTACAACAATTAAATATTCCGGGGGCCAGGCACCATGGCTTGTGCCTGTAAACGCAGCACTTTGGGAGGCCAAGGCGGGCAGACCACTTGAGGTCAGGAGTTCAAAACCAGCCTGGCCAACATGGTGAAACCCTGTCTCTACTAAACACACACACACACACACACACACACACACACACACACACACAGACACACGTAGCTGGGTGTGGTGGTGGGTGCCTGTAATCCCAACTACTTGGGAGGCTGAGGCAGGAGAATTGCTTGAACCTGGAGGCAGAGGTTGCAGTGAACTGAGATTGTACCACTGCATTCCAGCCTCGGTGAGTGAGACTCTGTCTGAAAAAAAAAAAAACCCAAATTTCCACTATTTTACCTTCACTGTCTAATTTCAGCACCAGGATAGTGAAATTTCAGTCTTCTTCATCATCCATTTTGCTAATATAATGTATAAGATAGATACATTCTACAACAAAACTTTACAGCAGCTAATATAAATAGCAGCATTCAGTTTATTCCAGTTCTGAAATTAGTTCACCAAGGAAAAAAAAGAATCAAATACAATGTAAAGAATAACTGAAAATCCAGAAATACCATATTCTCAGACATTGTCTTACCAGTAATCATGATTTCAAATTTTATGCTATTACTTGAATACATTTTGCTATTTTGGAATTAAAAGAAAACTTTTATTATTCTGATACCATGAGTTAGTTGTTCGCCAACTACTTTTTCTTAAAGGTCAGTGAATTGTGAAAGGCATATTTCATAGAAAATATAAAATATCTTGTGTTGCACTTTCAAATTTTAGAGTTAGAATTATACTATTTAACTACTTTCTATGCTAGGTAATGTCACAAACTAGTTTAAAATAGTTACATATAACATATAAACATTCATGAAACATAGCTTATACGTATAACTAACACCTATGGGTGTGGAAAAAATACCATTCTCTCCCAGTATCATATGCAGTAAAAGAAATGCTTACTAACCCATTTACAAGGGCACATTAGCATTCTTTTTGCTATTGGCTCAGGCTCTTTTTAATGAATGCCCACAATTACTAAGTGATACTGTGGCAAACTGTACTCTTCCAAGACTCCACAGAGACCATCAGCATCACATTTTATTCATAATTCCAAAGACCATAAAAAAAGTACGTTGTAGGAAAATATAACTTTCAGCAAAAGCCACTTTTTCTGATGCTGCCAACCTGTGCATCAGCTATTCTTGGAGGCACAGCTAGTTAGACACTACACCATTCCTTCAGATGATGTAATCTTTTTTTTTTTTTTTTTTTTTTTTTGAGACAGAGTCTCGCTCTGTCACCAGGCGCCAGGCTGGAGTGCATTGGCATGATCTCGGCTCACTGCAACCTTCGCCTCCCAGGTTCAAGCAATTCTCCTGCCTCAGCCTCCCGAGTAGCTGGGACTACAGGCGCTCACCACCAAGCCCAGCTAATTTTTGTATTTTTAGTAGAGACGGGGTTTCACCATGTTGGCCAAGATGGTCTCAATCTCTTGACCTCGTGATCCGCCCGCCTCGGCCTCCCAAAGTGCTGGGATTACAGGCTTGAGCCACTGTGCCCGGCGCAGATGATGTAATCTTAAGGAATTTAGTAGCTATGTGATTTACTAATATAAGACAGTATTTACCAACATGACCAGACAAACTGAAAAGGCCTTCTCACCTGCTCCTGCAGTCTTCCTGGAATTCAGACACGCAGTGTAACAAACAGGTGTTCAAAGTTCTGCTGTCACTTCAAAGAGAATAATCACAACAATCAATGCAAAGGATAATGTACTAGAAACTGAGAAAATCTCAACCTAAGGTATGAAAATGCTCAAATAAAAATACTACTGCATTCTAATCACATAGCAACTAAAAGAACCACTGCACAAATAGTGATGAGGCTTTATGACAGCAAAAACAAACGAAGCCGGGAAAACACACCAACCATTAAGAAATAAGGACAAAGAAGGTGTTGAGGGAAAGAGGCACAGAAAAAAAGCTTATCCCTGAAAGAAAATCTCTTGACTAAAAAAATCTGTTCTAAATACATAATTTAAACATTTCTATTATAACACACTGCCCATTTGGGAGATCTACAAAAACATTTCCTTGAAAAATTACCGTGCCTTCAACTATATTTTTAAAAAGCCTTGACACTTGGAAAAGACTATAAAAATTAGAATAGCTTGTCTCGCTATTTATTTAGAAATATTCTATTTAAAAGTCGGCCAACAATAGGAACTTCACAATTGCACAACAGAGAAAGCAAACGCATAATGTTCAGTGGCCATGGCGTGTTTCCCCAGCTACTAGAACATTCTGTGACTTACACCATCTACCCGGAACCATTCACCACATCTCCTCCATTCACGCAGTGGCTCAAATAAAGTTCCTGTGTTCACCCCACCATAAACCTCGGCAACTCACATATCACAGTAGTTGTTACCATTTGTTAACAGAAAAAAAGAATGCGTCTTCATATGTAAGCTGCATTTCTTGTAGGCACAAATAGCCTCTTTTGCCAGGCTGGAGTGCAGTGGCACGATCTCGGCTCACCGCAACCTCCGTCTCCCAGACTCAAGCGATTCCTCTGCCTCAGCCTCCTGAGTCGCGGGGACTACAGGTGCGCGCCACCACCACGCCCAACTCATTTTTTTGTATTTTAGTAGAAACGGGGTTTCACCATGTTGGCCAGGATGGTCTCAATATCCTGACCTCATGATCTGCCCGCCTCGGCCTCCCAAAGTGCTGGGATTACAGGCGTGAGCCACCGTGCCCGGCCGCCTCTTTCTTTTAATTTGCATATCTACACCACCGATGTTTAATCATTCATATATTTGGATTAAGAGCGACTTACTGTATCTGTTACCACGTTCCATTCTTTCCTCATGTCTTCCACTCTTGTTTTTCTTCCTCTTGTTTCAGTTAAGCACTTTACGTGAGTTTGCTTTTTCTCTTTTTCGGGGCTGGGGCGGTGGGCACAGGTTCTATAGTCCAATTATTAGTTCTCAGTCTTATGAGTCTCTGGGCTGTGATCTTCACATGTGATTCTCATTCCCCGGCCCTGCTTAGCCGGGGCAGGATGGCTCCGGGCAGCTGGAGTCGGGTGTTTCCTTTCCTCCAGATCAATTAGGCTCTGGTTAGGTAGTTTCTCCTGAGGGGAGGCCTTGTTAAGAACAGAGTGTTCTGGCAGAATGGTGGCGCGTGCCTGTAATCCCAGCTACTCAGGAGGCTGAGGCAGGAGAACTGTTTGAACCCACGAGGTGGAGGCTGCCATGAGCCAAGATCGCGTCACTACACTCCAGCCTGGGTAATAGAGCAAGACTCCGTCTCAAAAAAAAAACAAAAAAAAAGCATTCTGTCACATTTAAAAATAATTATCTTTTCCTTCCCCATGCTGGAGGTACAAGGGATTTTTCTCCAATATTTACCGTGAGAACTTGGTACAGATCTAGCAGGTAAAATGCACAGAAGCATGTGCAACCCCCATGACCAGGCCCCCTGAAGTCTTCAACTCTCCGATTTGTCCACGTTGAGCCTCCAGCAATCTATCAATTACAGTGTAGGGTTCCTTGCACCCACACTGGTTCCTGCCGAGGTTTCTACTCTTGGGCTTCTGCTCCACTACATACAATGCATTCAACCCTCTAGAGCCCTTGCAGGAAATCATGAACACTGTTCCTACTTGGCGCGTGTGGACACATAAATCCAAGTCACACTCCTGCGCCTGCAGAAGCAAAGGATTCCTGTGATCAAGCGTTTGACCCCAAATCGAATGCTAGTTTCTGACCCCAAAGCTTTCAGAAACAAGCACCCTTGTCTCCTCTGCCTTCGTTCATCTCAAGTCTACCATGCCATAAACAGGGTATGCATCGCTGGGTGGCAGTGAGCCCTTCAGTAACCTCTACCCTGGGCTGAAAGCCATTCGTTCCCATTTTATAGATGCACTGCACATATATTATAATAAAAGTGGAAGCAGATTCAAGGAAATGAAGTTTCTGCTAAGTCACACAGCTTGAATCCAATCTTTTGAAGATAGGCTGTACCCTGCATTCTTCATGACACTTCATACCACAAGGCCAGCAAAATACAAGACCCTGAGCAGGTCAAATTCCAGTGGCAGAAACAAGACGCACCTCCAGAAAACAGTAAAGACGCTGTATCGAGGATGAAGACGATACTGCAAGAGGTCAGAGGGAGGCCAGATGCCCAGAGCTCCGAAAACCTGACCAGAACCTTTAGAGACAGGTAGGAGATTCATACACAGAAAAGACAGGACATGCTCAGGCAGTCCTACTTGCTCCGAGTTCAGCTCATCCTAACAAAGACAACGATATGGTTTGGCTATGTCCCCACACAAATCTCATCTTGAATTGTAGCTCCCATAATTCCCACGTGTCATGGTAGGGATCTGGTGGGAGGTCACTGAATGTCTTTCCTGTGCTGTTCTTGTGATAGTGAGTAAGTCTCACAAGATCTGATGGTTCCCCTGCACATGCTGTCTGGCCTGCTGCCATGCAAGACATGACTTTGCTCCTCCTTTGCCTTGCACCATGATTGTGAGGGCTTTCCAGCCACGTGGAACACACTCAGTCAATTAAACCTCCTTCCTTATACGTTACCCAGTCTCGGGTATGTCTTTATTAGCAGGATGAGAAGAGACTAATACAGACCACTTGCCAAATTAGATGGGCAACTCGCATTCTTCTCAATCCCTCCCTGCCGGAGGAACAAGCACCTCAAATGAGACGTGTCACGGTCACCACCCACGTCCCCAGGTCAGCACCTCGACCTGGTTTCCACATCTCCATCACTAGCACTGAACTGCTGGACTCATAAGGCTGACGTCTTGTGCTTTTTGTCTTATTTCTTAATGTGTTTCAGAGTTCAGAAAGAACATTTCTTACTAACATGAAAACGGTACCGTACAGACACTTCGATCTTGCTGACACGAGTCACATTTTACAACAAAATGCACATGTCTTAGAATTCCAGTGTGTGAGGGCTGCCAAGACCGTCTAGCAGTTCTCAAACTGCAGTGTGCTAAAGACTGACTGAGATGCTTATTTGAAATGCAAATTTGGGGGCCCCAACCCAGAGTCTTATTCAATGGGTACTCAATATACTATCTTGCTAGAAATCAATGTAAAACTTTGAATATTCAATTGCAACTCTTTACTTCATTTTAGAGTCTTAGCATTGCACATACAGCAAATAAACATTTATTAATTTTATACTTCTCTGCATACACAGTGAATAAACATTTATTAATGTTATATGTCTCTGCCATAAACAGGGAGTGCATCCTTGGGTGGCAGTGAGCCCTTCGGTAACCTCTGCCCTGGGTCAACAGACATCCATTCCCATTTTACAGATGGACGGGGGACAGAGAGGAAAGATCACCTGCTTCAGGTGACACACCAGGTAAGAACTGACACAGAAACTGACAGCTACATCTCTTAGACTTCTTACATCAGAGCAGATGTAACATCAGCCAGCCTGGTTAGCCACCATGTGAGCAGAGTTCACACTAAGGAAAAGGAGACACTGACTTAAAGGAAAGACACTTTCTCTTTCTTTCTTTTTTTTAAAATATAAGACAGTTTAAAGGGAGGGGAGGAGCACAAATTTAAAATTTTCTTGATCAGATTTTTATTTTTTATTTTGGAGATGGAAGTTCGCTATGTCACCCAGGCCTGAGTGCAGTGGCATGATCTTGGCTCACTGCAGCCTCTGCCTCCTGGGTTCAAGTGATTCTCCTGCCTCAGCCTACAGAGGAGCTGGGACTACAGGCACGTGCCACCACGTCTGGCTAGTTTTTATGTTTTCAGTAGAAACAGGGTTTCACCATGTTGGCCAAGCTGGTCTTGAACTCTTGACCTCAAGTGATCTGCCCGCCTCTGCCTCCCAGAGTGCTGGGATTACAGGCATGAGCCACCACACTCAGCCTCTTTGATCAGATTTTAACCAACTACGTATTTGTGACTACTCAGGGACATTTACTCAGGGACACACAGTGTTTGGAATACTCCTCTAAGGAAACAGTTCCAGCCTGGGTCTAGGCAGCTTTCCACGGTTTTGCTTGGGCAAACAGTGTTATTTCAAAAGCGTCCTGTGAGCTGCAGAGTTTAGGAGAAGGAGAGGAAATTGGGAGTTCCCTTGACCCAGGAGCCAGGAGATTAATGCTTTTGGGGGGCGGCAGGGGATTGCTGTGGTGTGTGTGAGTGGCACCACACGGGACAAACGCCCCCATGTCTTGGTCATCACACAAACCAGTTCTTGTCAAACTCCTCCCCAGAAAAGTTTCCTGCAGCTCCAGGCCATGGGGCTGGGATGGCGCAGATTTTAAATCGTGGAAACGTCAAAGAACACACCTACTCTTCCTCTTTCTTCTCTGTCCAAGGAGCCCCCGTCTGACAACAGCTTGACCATCACCTACCTGCGGCAAACTACATCCTTGAGCGAAACACCTGCGGGGCCGGCAGGCCACAAGGCAGCTTCCCCGGGTCGCTACCCGCCAGGAGGGACCCAGCCACCTGCCACCACTCACTTTGTCGTCCCTCCGCTGCTCTCGTCGTTGTCGGAAGATGACGATGTAGAAGAGCCAGGGAAGTAGGCGGAATCCACGTGGTTGGGGCTGCCGCTCTGGGCCGGGTTGATGGGCGAGGACCGCTCATACAAGGGCGTGTGTTTCCCTTCGTGAGGAATGTTGCTGTAGCTGTTCTGCTCCGTCAGATTCTTCCCGCTCGTGTCCAAGGTGAGAGCTGCTGGCTCAGAGAGGCTGTACGGGTATGGACCCTGGCCCGGGGCACCCCCTGGGCTGGGCACCTGTGGGGCCTGAAGGGAAGGGCACAGGTCACATGCGCACGTGGCAGGCGGGACCCGACTCGGGCCCAGGCTGACGTTTCCTGACTCATTTTATGTCAACAAACACTGGCATCTATTTCACATATCAATTCAAGAGGTTAGGGACTTATTTTAGCATTTGTCAAAATCTAATGCACGCACCGTGTCTGAGGCCCGCCACCCCACCCGACGCAGGGAACGCCTTACCACGGGCTTGGCTTGCAGAGAGCTCTGCGGAATGTTGAGCATCTGAGGAGGAACGTGCGGCGGCACCATCCCAGGCATTCCAAACGGACCGGGTCTGGCTGCTTCACCAACACAGAGAGAAAAGAATCACACAGCTGTGAACAGAACGCGTTTCCCAGGGATCCTGGGGGCCAGCGCGTGGCGCCAGGGGTCTCACCCTCACCTGGCTCAGACATCGACACCACCATGGGTCCCACTTCTCAAAAATCATTACAAATTGCTATTTTACAGTGAAGAAAACTTAAAGTTTATGATGTTCAATTTGATGGATTGGGGCTGGGATGGTAACTTTCCAGATTTCTCAGTGAACTTGTGGTTAGTGGTTCTGCTCTCGTGCACCTCCCGAGGGTCTCTGTCTCCGACTTGGTGGGCATTCTCTGTAACTCAGTCTCCCTGCTCACAGCTGCTCCTGGCCTGTGGTTTCCATGAAACCAGAAGTCCTGGCAGGCATAAAAGGAACCAAGTCTGGACGAAACAGCTTCCTTTACTTTTGCCAAGCAAGAAGATTATTCTATTTAAAGTACGTTGATACCACCATTAGGTTCTTAGCTAACTAGTGAGTTTTTGAATACCTTTTAAATAAAAGGTAATTGCTTTCCGTTGTTCAGCAATTAGGTTATACACTTCAACACATCTTACAAGATGAGTGATTTGCGATTCTGTGCTCCCTTAAAAAATAATTTCATAGAGAACCGATCCAAGATGGCCGATTAGGAGCAGCTCAGGATTGCAGCTCCCAGCGAAAGCACAGAGGGTGAGTGGACGCCTCATTCCCAGATGGATTTTTATGGCCCACAGACCAGGAGAGTCCCAGGCAGAGGAATCCCACGGGTCGCCAGCGCGGCTGTTTTGGCCCACAGGGCAGGTCTCTGCACAAAGTACACGGGTTGGGGCACCGTTTTAGCTGCCGATTGGAGCTCCTGGGAGACAGAGTTGCCCATTCAACTGATAAAAAGGGGACTGAAAAAGAGAGCCAGGCCAGGAGATTCCCGGGCAAAAAAGCACCACGAATGTCCGTGAGGCTCTTTCAGCTGGCGCGGTGGGTCGCCACACGGGAAATCACACAGATCTGGTGTCTTTTCAACAGGCGACGGGAATGCCTGGGAGACAGAATCGCCCATTCAACTGATAAAAACGGGAAACAAAAAAAATAGCTGGGCATGGTGGTGCGTGCCTGTAATCCCAGCTACTCAGGAGGCTGAGGCAGGAGAATTGCCTGAACCCAGGAGGCGGAGGTTGCGGTGAGCCGAGATCGCGCCATTGCACTCCAGCCTGGGTAACAAGAGCGAAACTCCGTCTCAAAAAAAAAAAAAAAAAAAAAACGGGAAACAGGGAGCCAGGCCAGGAGATTCCCTGGCAAAAAAGCGCGCCGAGTCTCTAGCGGCTGTTTCAGCCAGCGCAGTGGGGCTACGCACAAGAAATCACACAAATCCAGGCGCCATTTCAACTGGTGACAGAGTCACCAACCTGGGAGACAGAGTCACCCGTTCAACTGAAAAAAATAATAATAATAATAATTTAATAAACCTGTCCCAATGTGTGCTGGCATGTGCTAGTCATCATTCCCACACTAACCTGCAAAAGCGAAGAAATCTGCTAGGGGATGGAAAGCCACATGGAGAAACTGAAGCAGGATGAGAAGCCAGCCTGAAGCTGGGATGGAGGCAGGGCCTGGAAGCCTCCACACTCAGCACTGCATCTGGCCTCACAGGGTCTAAGGTCAGGAAGGGAGCTCAGGGGCCATGTCAGCCAACAGAAGTGAACGAGCGCATAGATGACGCCCTTAAAGGGCTATTTCATGCAAATCAAAACCACATTGAGATACCATCTCACACCAGTTAGAATGGCGATCATTAAAAAATCTGGAAACAACAGATGCTGGAGAGGATGCGGAGAAATAGGAACACTTTTACACTGTTGGTGGGAGTGTAAATTAGCTCAACCATTGTGGAAGACAGTGTGGCAATTCCTCAAGGACCTAGAAATAGAAATCCCATTTGACCCAGCAATCCCATTACTGGGTATATATCCAAAGGATTATAAATCATTCTACTACAAGGACACGTGCACACGAATGCTCATTGCAGCACTGTTTACAATAGCAAAGACCTGGAACCAACCCAAATGCCCAACGATGATAGACTGGACAGGGAAAATGTGGTACATATACACCATGGAATATTATGCAGCCATCAAAAACGATGAGTTCACGTCCTTTGTAGGGACATGGATGAACCTGGAAACCATCATTCTCAGCAAACTGACACAAGAGCAGAAAATCAAACACCATATATTTTCACTCATAGGTGGGTGTTGAACAATGAGAACACATGGACACAGGGAGGGGAGCACTACACACTGGGGTCCATTGGGGGGAAATGGGGGAGGGATGGGGGGGTGGGGAGGTGGGAAGAGATAGCATGGGGAGAAATGACAGATACAGGCAAGGGGACAGAAGACAGAAAACCACACTGCCATGTGTGTACCTATGCAACAATCTTGCATGTTCTTCACATGTACCCCAAAACCTAAAATGCAATAAAAAAGGGCTATTTCAGACACAGCACAAGACCCACAGTAACAAGCACTGAGCTTGGCCCAATTGTCAACAGCACTTTGAATCACCACCAGCAGGAAACAAGAGGGCTTGGGACATGGACCCCGAGGAGCTGTACTCCCGCTTGGAATCCTTAGGTGCTGAGCACCTATGATGTGTCAGGCTGAGGCCTGGGCCTGAGGATGCAAGGAGCCTTGAGGCAGTGTTGGTAAGAGGCACACTTCTAAAGACACAGAGAAAACAGAAAACTTGTGTGAGACACAACAGATCCGCCAGGGCCTTGGACAGCTGCACCACCTCTCACTTGGGTTTGTTTTAAATGTGGAAGAAAATCAAGCCTGGAGCTTCCTGACCCCAATTTCCCTCTTCTCCATGCTTTTCATCTGAACACTAGGTGATATGGTTATGCTTCATGTCCCCACCCAAATCTCATCTTGAATTATAATCTTCATAGTTCCCGCAATCCCCATGTATCAGGGAGAGACCAGGTGGAGGTTACGGGATCATGGGGATGGTTTCCCCATGCCGTCCTTGTGATAGCGAGTGAGTTCTCACAAGATCTGATGTTTTCTAAAGGGGCTCTTCCCTCTTTGCTCGGCATTTCTCCTTCACACCACCTTGTGAAGAAAGTGCCTTGCTTCTCCTTTGCTTTCACCAGGATTGTAAGTTTCCTGAGGCCTTCCCAGCCATGCGGAACTGTGAGTCAGTTAAACCTCTTTCCTTTATAAATTACACAGGCTCAGGAAAGTTTTTTATAGCAGTATGAAAATGGACTGATACAGTAAATTGGTACTGAAGAGAGTGGGGTATGGCTATAAAGATATCCAAAAATGTGGAAGCAACTTTAGAACTGGGTAACAGGCAGAGGCTCAAACTGTCTGGAGGTCTCAGAAGAAGACAGGAAAATGAGGGAAACTTGGAACTTCCTGGAGACTTGTTGAAAGACTTTGAACAAAATGCTGATAGTGATATGGACAATGAAGTCCAGGATGAGATGGTCTCAGATAGAGGTGAGAAACTTGTTGGGAACTGGAGTGAAGGTGATTCTTGCTGTGCTTTAACAAAAAGACTGGTGACATTTTGCACCTGCTCTAGAGATCTGTGGAACTTCGAACTTGAGAGAAATGATTTAGAGTATCAGGTGGAAGAAATTTCTAAGCAGCAAAGCATTCAAGATGTAACTTGGATGCTCTTAAAAGCATTAAGTTTTATGCATTCACGAAGAGATGATTTGGAATTGGGACTTATGTTTAAAAGGAATGCAGGCATAAAGGTTTAGAAAATTTGCAGCCTGATGATGGGACAGAAAAGAAAAACCCATTTGCTGAGGAGAAATTCAAGGTGGCAGCAGAAATTTGCATAAATAACGAGAAGCAACATGTTAATCACCAAGATGATGGGGAAAATGTCTCCAGGCATGCCAGAGGTCTTCAAGGCAGCCACTCCCATCACAAGCCCTGAGGCCTAGGAGGAAAAAATGGTTTTATAGGATGGGTCCAGGGCCTTACTGCTTTGTGCAGTCTTGGGACTTGGTGTGCTGCATCCCAGCTGTGGTTAAAAGAGGCCAAAAGTATATAGCTCAAGCCTCAGGCCATTGCTTCGGAGGGTGAAAACCCCAAGCCTCGGTGGCTTCCACATGGTGTTGGGCCTGTGGGTGCACTGAAGTCAAAAACTGAGGTTTGGAAACCTCCACCCGGACTTCAGAGGATGTATGGAAAGGCCTGGATGTCCAGGCAGTAGTTTGCTGCAGGGGTAGAGCCCTCATGCAGAACCTCTGCTAGGGCAGTGCAGAAGGGAACCGTGGGGTCAGAGCCCCCACACAGAGTCCCCGCTGGGGCACTGTATATTGGAGCTGTGAGAAGAGGGCCACAGTCCTACAAATCCCCAAATGGTAGAGCCACTGACTGCTTGCACCATGCCCCTGGAAAAGCCACAGACACTCAACACCAGCCTGTGAAAGCAGTCAGGAGAGAGGTTGTACCCTGCAAAGCCACAGAGGTGGAGCATACCAAGGCCATGGGAGCCCACCTCTTCTATCAGCGTGACCTGAATGTGAGACATGGAGTCAAATGACATCATTTTGGAGCTTTAAGATTTGAAGTCCCCACTGGATTTTGGAGTTGCATGGGGCCTATAGCCCCTGGGTTTTGGCCAATTTCTCCCATTTGGAATGCGTGTATTTCCCCAACTAATCGATCAAGTTAGTTGATTCTAGGAAGTAACTAACTTGCTTTTGATTTTGTAGGTACACAGGCAGAGGTGGATTGTCTTGTCTCAGATGAGACTTTGGACTTGGACCTTTGAGTTAATGCTGGAATGAATTAAGACTTTGGGGGACTATTGTGAAGGCATGATTGGTTTTGAAAATATGAAAGGGACATGAGATTTGGGAGGGGCAGGGATGGAATGATATGGTTAGGCTTTTGTCCCTACCCAAATTTCATCTTGAAAATAATCCCCATGATCCACAGGTGTCAAGGCAGAGACCAGGTGGAGGTAATTGGATCATAGGGGGAAGTTTTTCCCATGCTGTTCTCATGACAAGGAGTGAGTTCTCACAAGATCTGATGGTTTTATAAGGGGCTCTTCCTCCTTTTCTGGGCACCTCTCCTTGCTGCAGCCTCGTGAAGAGGGTGCCTTGCTTCCCCTTCGCCTTCTGCCATGATTGTAAGTTTCCTGAGGCCTCCCCAGTCATGATGAACTGTGAGTCAATTAAATCTCTTTCCTTTATAAATTACCCAGACTCGGGCAGTTCTTTACAGCAGTATGAAAATGGATGAATATACAAGTCAAGGAGAACACAATCCACAAACCACCTCTCACACTGCCTATCTGCCAAAATAGGTAAGAACAGAAAAATTCCCCAAACCTTTGCTCTCATTCCCTGAAAGCAAACATCCATGGCTGCATTCACAAGAGGCTTCCTAAGCTGATACTGGGTGTGGTGGACCAGCAGTGCATATGTCCTGGGTCCAGCCGTCTGAGAGCCAAGCATGGCCCACAGAGGCTGCGAGTGAAGCATAGATCATTGGTTGTTGTTGACTGCCCCTAGAGAAGGACCAGGAACCTTACAGACTAAATCCCATGTGCAGTTCCTGCCTTCCAAGGGCCCTCAGCTCACAAACTCTAAAACACCACAGCCCTTTGATCCTGGCTCACACCAAGAAAAAACCCGGGCACAGCGTCCACCTTGGTACCAAACAAAGACAATTGCAGTATGAGAAGCTGCGAATAATGAGCCTGTCATGTATGTAGTCACAGGCACGTCACACTTGCACGAAACACACACACATAGACACACGTGCAATGACTGAACAGTAAGTCCACAGATCCACGCCTCTAAGGGATGTGTGTACACAGACAAACACTCACCTCATGCACGGGGGCAGATACACAGGAGTGCAAACACACCCTCACACTTGTGTGCACGGCACACACAAAGGCATGGCACAGACAACACAAGGAGGCGTTCCTAATCAAAAAATAACAGTACGTCAGCTAGATCTGCACCTCCACGTGTGTGACCAAAGTCACTATTATTTGTAAAAATTGTTCACAGGTGATTGGGATAGGCAGGTTTGACCCAAAGAATATTTTTAAATCTATTCAAGCTCTAACAGTATAGTTTAAGTCAGTGTTAAACGTCTAGTGTATAAAGTCTTGTGGGTGACCTGACACACCTAACTTTAGAATAATAAAAATGAAAGACTAAACTCATGTAGCAGCCATATTCCATTGAAGATGATTGTTTTTGTTTTTCTACTTTTGGCCATTACATCCTAAAATCTTCCTTGAAAGCACAAACTTTATTTTAAAGCAAACAAACTACATTACAGTATAAAACTAACGAATTTCAAGGAAAGGATATTTCCTAAAATCACATTCCAGTCATTGACCTCAAATAACCTTCTGTGAATCCACAGAGCAAGTCACTGTTCTGTCGAGGCAGTCCAATAAGTGAATCCATTTGTCTGCATTTTCTGAAGGCTGCAGAAGCACCTCCTCACCCAGGGTCCGCCTCTGCGGATTGCAGGCCTTCGTCTAAACCGGTGCCCAGGTGCAGCTGAGCAGAGCCACTGTGTGTCCCCTCTACGACAAGAGGCATCTTTCTCAGAAGGGACACGGGGCTCCCGAGTGGGGATCACACCACCAGGTTCTCACGCGCTTCCTTTCACACTTACTAAAGAGGTGGGCTTTCGTCAAAAAAAAGTACGCAGACTGAAGACAAGGAGTAAAAGAAGAAAAGGTGAAAACAATTTACTATATTTCAAAATATTTCATAACTTTAAAAATGATTTTTAAATAGTAAAAAGTTATTTCAGAAGGATGAGAAAAAAAAACATCCACTGCAGTCCCTCGGCTGTGTGAGCTCCATTTTTACAGCTCAGTTACCTACGTCCTCAAAGGACTCACTTACTCCTGTAAGAAGCTATGTGGCTTTTGCTCTGTATTAAAATAAGATAAAATTCTTAAAGGAAAGGAATGGTGTTAAACTGGAACCTCTTCTCAGAATTACAGTCAGCCTTACCCCAGGCCCCATTCCTAGCCCAACCTAACAAATGTTCCTCTATTACTTGGCATATTATTCTGAAACGTTATGTTAAACTAAACAAAAAAGAATAACAAATAAGTCACAAAAAAAAAAAGAAAGAAAGAAAACGGGCCAGGTTTGGTGGCTCATGCCTGTAATCCAGCACTTTCGGAGGCTGAGGCGGGTGAATCACTTGAGGTCAGCTGTTCAAGGTTATCAGGGTAGCCAACATGGCAAAACCCCGTCTCTACTAAAATTACAAAAATTATCCGGGCATAGTGGCAGGCGCCTGTAACCCCAGCTACCTGAGAGGCAGAGGCTGAAAATTGCTTGAACCCAGGAGGCAGAGGTTACAGTGAGTAGAGATTGTACCACTGCACTCCGGCCTGGGTAACAGAGTCAGACGCCATCAAAAACAAACAAAAACAACAACAAAAAAAAACTATATGGGTAGGTATTGTATGATTTTCAAGCATTACCCAAAAAATACAGCTTTGAAAATGTTGAGTTCAAGATTAAATAAATCAATATAATACCAACCACCTTTAGTTTTCATCGCTTGCAAACATAGACAAGGCAAAATTTTCCAATCATTTTAAGCATATGTAAATGCACATATGTACTAAATAACAATAGTCTACAGAAGATAAGAAGGTATACAAAGGAAACTCTCATGTGACCTGTTCGCATTACACTACAGATCCAGTCAGTGTCCAGAGAGGCAGGGTGGGGCCTGGAGCACAGTGGGAGGGCATGACGTCTGGCCATCCTGCCGGGAGAGGAGGCCCAGCAGAGCTGGTCAGGCTGTCCGAGCCGGGACTGAGACCAGGTGCAAAGTGGGTGCCCAGGGAGGCAAAGGATGGAAGAGCAACTCCCAGGAGCTAAGAGCCCGGGGGCAGCCGATGCCGGCCCAGAGCCTGTGGTGCTGGCCAGACCCCATGGACGAGCCAGAGGCTGGTGCTCAGAAGAGGGGGCCTGGTGACAGAAGGAGACAAACCCTGAGGGATCATCAGCTTGCAGAAGGCTAAGTGCAAGGCCCTTGAGAACTAAGATTATGACCTACGTGAACAGGCATATTCTGTGTGACACGTGAAAGAATTCAGAACAGCAGGAAAAATTAAACCAGGGAAGCCAATTTCAAGTCAATAGAAACAAGAACTTTCTAGGAACGAGAGCAGTTCAACAATGGGAAGGGCTGCTTTACTGACTGCTTGATTGCTCATACAAGAACATTCTACAGCAGAGAGCTGGGCTGAACTTCTAGAAGCGTTCCTTGCTCTCCAAATCGTTTCCATCCCTGAATGTGGATAGCAAGAGGGCAGACATCATGAGATACAGCATCATTCAAATCCACCCCGTCCCGAGTCTCAAGTAGCAAGTTTCACCTAAACGTATTCAGTTCCTGGGTTCAATTAATCAGTTTGAACAGAATGCTTGTACTGACTGAGCAAAGTTCAAGAAAGCAGAAAAGGAACATTACATCTCACTAAAGCTGGTTACGGTGGCTCACGCTTACAATCTCGACACTGGGAGGCTGGGGCAGCAGTTCAGACCAGCCCGGGCAACGCAGCAACATCCTGTCTCACAAAAACAACAACAAAAAAACAAAGACCCCAAATCCCATTTAGCCACCGAAATGAGTTTTGTAAGTCTATGATGAAATAAGATCAATTGGTTTCTGTCCATTTGTAGATTTTGGAAAAGCACAACGTAAAAGAAAACTCTACCAGGTCTCTATTTTGAGGTCACTGCAAACTGAACTGACATTCCTCACTTGTTACCAAATATTGAAATGCCATGAGCAAACCCAACGTCAATAAACCTAAATGCATCCACTTTGGGAAGACACACGCTGCAGTCTTTTAAATCAGACAGTAGCTCAAAGGAGGGTACCGGTTCTTCCAAAACATCTGATTTTTAAGTTCAAAATAAAAATGACCTTCCAAAACAGGCACACTATCCAGACAGTCTGTGTCACTTCCTATACCATACTAACTACCACGAACTCACTGAAAACGGAGCGAAAGCCGATTTTCTACTTGGGAATTCTAGACTGGAAGGGCAAGATGAGTGGCCTTACTCAACGGGAGTAATGCCCTGACTTCCTCCTGGTGCCCTGTATTCCGTCAGCCTCCGGGGCTTAACATCAACGTCATCTGCGTTGGCTTTAAAGATAAAAACTGGCTGGGCTAGATGCCTCATGCCTATAATCCCAGCACATTGGGAGGCTGAGATTGGCAGATCACTTGAGGTCGGCAGTTAGAGACTGGCCTGATCAACATGCTGAAACCCTGTCTCTACTAAATACACAAAAATTAGCTGGGTGTGGTGGTGCATGCCTGTCATCCCAGCTACTCAGGAGGCTGAGGCAGGAGAATCACTTGAACCCAGGAAACGGAGGCTGTAGTGAGCCAACATCTCACCACTGCACTCCAGCCTGGGCGACAGAGTGAGGCTCTGTCTCAAACAATACCAACAAAACTGATAAAGATGAACAAGGACACATCTCCAAAAGAGCAAGCACAGAACGGCATGTTCAATACAGTGTTCAACTCAAAAGCAAAGCAATGCTATTAATTATCCCATTGGTATGAGGTAAAAAAAACATAAAAACATGTTTAGGGCCAGGCGCCATGGTTCACACCTGTAATCCTAGCACTTCGGGAGGCTGAGGCAGGCGGATCATGAGGTCAGGAAATTGAGACCATCCTGGCCAACATGGTGAAAACCTGTCTCTACTAAAATTTTACAAAAAATTAGCCAGGCGTAGTGGCACACACTTGTAGTCCCAGCTACTCGGGAAGCTGAGGTAAGAGAATCTCTTGAATCTGGGAGGCGGTGGTTGCAGTGAGCCAAGATTGTGCCACTGAGCTCCAGTCTGGCGACAGAGCGAGACTCCATCTCAAACAAACAAAAAACATGTTCGGGGGGCTGCATGTGACTTTTAGAAAAGCCTGATGTCCAAAACCTAAAATGCAATAAAAAAAAAAAAAGAAAGAAAAAAGAAAGGCCTGATGCATACCTTTTTTTTTTTTTAATAAACGAATGATCTCAAGCACAGGTTGCCATTTGTGTAACCTCAAGTCCTGAAGCAGGTACGCCACCACTCATTCTACTGTTCCTTCTATTTTTTGTTACGTTAACCGGTTTTCATAACAACCACAAAAAAATTTCAGTGAAAACCTAGGAAAGGGCGAGTGTAGGAAGCAAAACTATAGGACAAAGTAAGGATTTCGTGCAACACATTTTTAAGGAATGTCAAAAATTTAAAGTTATTAGTAAAAATACACCAAAAGTACAATATTGAATACCTGGTGAAAATAATTTTTTTTTAATTTTGATTTTGATTTTAAGTTCTGGGTTACATGTGCAGGACATACACGTTTGTTACATAGGTAAACGTGTTCCATGGTGGTTTGCTGCACCTATCAACCATCACCTAGGTGTTAAACCCAGCATCCCTTAGCTGTTTTTCCTGATGCTCTCCATTCCCTCACTTCAACCCTTGACAGGCCCCAGGGTGTCTTGTTCCCCTCCCTGTGTCCACGAGTTCTCACAGTTCAGCTCGCACTTAAGTGAGAGCATGAGGTGTTTGGTTTTCTGTTCCTGTGTTAGTTTGGTGAGGATAATGGCTTCCAGCTCCAGCCATGTCCCTGCAAAGGCCATGATCTCATTCCTTTATTTTTTTTGGAGACAGGATCTTGCTCTGTTGCCCAGGCTGGAGTGTACTGGTGCAATCTTGGCTCACTGCAACCTCCACCTCTGAGGTTCAAATGATTCTCATGCCTGAGCCTCCCGAGTAGCTGGGATTATGGGTGTGCATCACCATGCCAGGCTAATTTTTGTATAATATTTTTAGCAGAGATGGGGTTTCACCATGTTGGCCAGGCTGGTCTCAAACTCCTGGCCTCAAGTGATCCTCCCACCTTGCCCTCCCAAAGTGCGGGGATTGCAGGCCACCTGACTTGATGTCATTCCTTTTTATAGCTGCTGTATATGTATTCCATTTTCTTTATCCAGTCTATCACTGCTGGGCATTTGGGTTGAAAAGTCATTATAATAGCAAAAAACTAAACATATTCTTGATGCCGACAGCAGGGCCATGGCTAAATATGGCATCTCTACGCTGCAGAGTATCAGACCATGGCAGGAGAAAATAAGAAAGTCATCACCAGCTTCTACAATGGGCCCCACTTACAGGTCATAGCCCCCAGGCTTGGTCAGTCCCCAACCCCCCTGAGGCTGTTCTTCCCGCCTGCTGAGCCCACTCCTTTGCAGGAGGCCCCAGGGGCCCCACTCCTGCCCTGACCACAACAGGACAGGAGGGCTACCAGGTGGGTCCAGCCGACCAGCTGTCAGCCAGGCCCAGCCTGGGGCAGTGTGGGGGCCACGTGGTGTCTCACGTTTTCGCTCTTTCGGCCCTGGAGGACCTGCCTCCATCCTTTGGCCCCTTTGCTAGAGCACTCAGCTGTCTCTGGCTGTATGACTGCAGAAAATCACGTTTCAAGGTAATACATCTGTACGATTTTACGGTGAATGAGTATTTAAACCTCTTTGGATTACCGCACGGTCCACGCTGATCCCAGAAGCGTTTACTTACCCACGTCGTGTGGCAGCCGCAGCGACCGAGGCTGACTGGCCGTGGCATAATGCCCGCTTGCTCTGCTACATCCCAGAACGGATCCTCAGGGCTCCGGGGCTGGAAGATGCTCGGGAGGAGGCCGCGGCGGCGACGGGCTGGAGAGGAGGCCTCGGCGTGGGGGTCGGGCGGCGCCGGAGACCCGGGGGCGGAGGCGGCGGCCAAGGCAGGGGCGGGCTGCGCCCATCGCGGGCTCCGGGCGGCGCGAGCGAGGCACCCCGCGCCCGCCCCCGTCCCGCCTCGGGCCACCCCCGAGCCACGGAGGGAAGGCGGCCGGCCACGCGCGCCTCTGGGCTGGGAATCCCGCCCCTTCCCCCCGCCGCGGGGCCGGGGGCCGCGAGGGGCGCGAGGAGGGAACCGGCGTTTGCGGGGCCGCCTCCTCCGGGCTGCAGCCTGCAGGCAGCGCCTCCCCAGCAGCGCGCGCGGCGCCCCCGGCCGGGCTCGCGCCTCCCAGCGGCCGCCTCGTTGGAAAACGCGGCCTTTCCCACGCGCTTCCCGCGGTTCCGCCCGCGCCGCGCCGGGTCCCGCGTCCCTCTGCTCGCCCTCTGCTCTCGGCGTCCCACCGCCCCCTTCCCTGCGCGGCGGCTTCCTCTGGGCGCCCACCCCGGGTCCCCGCCTGCCTCCAGCAGCACCCCTTTCCGATGTCACTTCCCACCGTGAAGTGCTGCGTTGAAACTGACGCTTCCCGTCCGCACCCCGAGTCTACTGATGGGGGTCCATCAGCAGTACAGACCGGCAGGCTTTATGTGCTAGGTCGGCTTTTAAAAAATATACTTTAAGCTTGACAGCCTTAAAAAAATTGTATTATCAAAGATAGAGTTTGAAAATGACACTGAAATAATGTTTAAGATGAAAGCCGAGGCCGGCTGCGGCGGCTCACGCCTGTGATCCCAGCACGTCGGGAGGCCGAGGCGGCCGGATCACCTGAGGTCAGGAGTGCAAGACCAGCTTCTATGGCCAACATCGTGAAACCTCGTCTCTACTAAAAGCACAAAAATTAATTGAGCATAGCGGCACCTGCCTGTAGTCCCAGCTACTTGGGAGGCTAAGGCAGGAGAATTGCTTGAACTGGGAGGTGGAGGCTGCAGTGAGCCGAGATCGCGCCACTGCAGTCCAGCCTGCGCGACATAGCAAGACTCCGTCTGAAAAAAAAAAGAAAAGAAAAGAAAAGAAAGGAAAGAAAAGAAAAACAAAGAAAGAAGCAAAAGGCTCAGCAACTGTTGGAAATATTTATTCACTTTTTCAAAAGCGCATGGCCTCTCATGTCATAGTTAGCAGATGTAGGACCTTTGCCCATCTTATTTGGCAAAAATGCTTCTTAAGGATTTCATAGCAGCCCAAATTCAACAGCGTTCAAGTTTTTCTAAAAACAATTAGAAAATTAAAAAAAAAGAAGAGACATTATATGAATAACTAGGAAGGTGTTTCGATAAAGTCATTGTTAAAGAGCTTTTAAAATAGGCTCCACATGTTAATGTATTAAAAGGGGCCGGGCGCGATGGCTCACACCTGTAATCCCAGCACTTTGGGAGGCTGAGGTGGGTGGATCACAGGGTCAGGAGATCGAGACCATCCTGGCCAACATAGTGAAACATCATCTCTAATAAAAATACAAAAAAATTAGTCGGGCACTGTGGCTCGCGCCTGTAGTCCCAGCTACTCGGGAGGCTAAGGCAGGGGAATCGCTTGAACCCGGAGACCACGGTTGCAGTGAGCCGAGATCCCTCCTCTGCACTCCAGCCTGGGGAAAAAGCAAGACTCCATCTCAAAAAAGAAAATAAAGGGGCCAGGCACGGTGGCTCACGCCTGCAATCCTAGCACTTTGGGAGGCCGAGGCAGGTGGATCACGAGGTCAAGAGATCGAGACCATCCTGGTCAACATGGTGAAATCCCGTCTTTACTAAAAATACAAAAAATCAGCTGGGCATGGTGGCGCGTGCCTGTAATCCCAGCTACTCAGGAGGCTGAGGCAGAATTGCCTGAACCCAGGAGGCGGAGGTTGCGGTGAGCCGAGATCGCGCCATTGCACTCCAGCCTGGGTAACAAGAGCGAAACTCCGTCTCAAAAAAAAAAAGAAAAAAAAGAAAAAAAAGAAAGAAAATAAAGGAAAAGGAAATTAGCAGGCTCTCTTGTAACAGGATTATTTAGAAATTTGAATAGTCTTAGTGTTATGTAGCTGTTTTAGGAAAAACATTCTTTTTCTATTAAGAAATGTTTACAACCGCTGAGATGTGAGAATTATTGAGGTTTATTGTGGGATTAACACGGAAACTCTATTTGAGCTACTGCACGGATGCAGTAAACGGTTCAGGATAGATGGGGTCAATCACTGTATGCAGCACGCCATGGACACTGAATATTCACTCATTCACTTTCTCTGTTGTGCAATTGCAAACTTCCTATTGTTGGCCTACTTTTTTTTTTTTTTTTTTTTTTTTTTTTGAGACAGAGTTTCACTCTTGTTGCCCAGGCTGGAGTGCAATGGCATGATCTTGGCTCACTGCAACCTCTGCCCCCCGGATCAAGCGATTCTCCTGCCTCAGCCTCCCAAGTAGCTGGGATTCCAGGCGCCCGCCACCACCTGGTTAATTTTTGTATTTTTAGTTGAGATGGGATTTCACCATGTTGGTCAGGTTGGTCTTGCATTCCTGACCTCAGGTAATCCACCCACATCGGCCTCCCAAAGTGCTGAAGTTACAGCGGTGAGCCACCGCACCCCGCCTAGCATACTTTTAAATACAGCATTTCTAGATAAATAGTGATGGAGCAGGAGCAGCTGTGAACAAACCTCTCGAACACTGAACTGGGAAGGAAGTGGCAGTTTCATTCAGCCAGGAGCTGCGGCTGGCTCCAGCCTCAATAACCGAGCTCCTTAACAAAGAAAATCCTGGCCCTTTTAAAGGCTTAACAGTCTAAGAGGTGCACATATGAGAGGGTTGAGAGTGTGGAGGACGTGACTAGGTAGAAGTCTGAGCAGTTGGGCAAGATCCGTGCCCTCCGGGAAAACTTCCTCCATACCATGTCCGAGCTCGGTACTCTATAGATAGATTGTGAGTCGGAGTAGGGGGTTGATCCTTAGCCTTTAGACCTGGCCAATGGCACCAACCGGTCCTTCCACTGACCTCATCTAACTTTGAACTTTTCCTTTTGAAATGCAATGTAGAAGGCTAGGAGGAAGTGGTCTAAGAAGCTTAAGAGGAAGGGGTCTCCTTCCTCACCAGCCCTGTTTTGAGAACCTCACCTATAATATTAGTGAGAGTTCTCACTCTCATTTCCATTTGAGTTTCTTGTCGGGTCAAAATGGACAGAGTTTACCTGTTTTATTAGTGAGTATTTCCAAGACAGCCTGCAAACGGACGATCTGATCGAGCATGTAAATAGGAGCCCGGTATCCCCATGAGCTATCCTCCACCCATGTGGCCGGCCCATAATAATAATTCTCTCCGGTGGCCACTCATCACCTCTCCATTCGCCTATCGTTAGACTTCTTTTCTCCCGGGGAAGAGTAGACCGGACATCCTAACAGCTCACCCATCTTAACGGGTAATAGGGAAAAAGAAGGTTTAATGGTGCCTATGCCACAGCTAACTGTCCATCTTTCAGGCAGTTGTCCATACACTCTATGTCCACATATCCAGTACAACCCAACAGGGGCCGTCCAGTCTCTCCAATATTCAGGATGGTTCCAAGCATCCTGTAATTTCGGGAATGTTAGGAGGGGCTTTTTTTGTGTGTGATTTGAACTCCACCAGGTTACAGTGTCCACTCTTCCATTACACAATTGTTGCCCTAAGCAGCTAAGCTGTCCTACTGGAACAGTAAAATCTTTTCCTTCTCTGGCCAAACAGTATTGTCCAATAATTGAAACCTTTAAAACCCAGAAACTGTTGGTTTGAATTCTTTGAACTGAAGTTAGGTCAGGGACAAGGTCAGAGGATACTAACTCACGAGCTTCCCATGGCCACCGATCACCCATGGTAGCTCAAGTGACATTGAGGGAATCGTCTACAGTTTCAGCCAGTTGGAGGAACAAGTTCTTTGTCTTTTTTGGAAGCTCCGGCACTGGCTCATTTAATATGTCATAGAAGGTCTGGTACACTGGCTGGGATGAGCGTTTCTGGATTTTTCCCTGAATCTGGATACTGACTCTAGGATCAAGTCCTTTTCCATCATTTCCTAACACTATACCCGCCCCTTTTTCCCATTTGGGGTCTTGGGGGTTTGTGATTATTAATTCTACTGGGTTACAATGTCCCGAGACCCAGGGGACATTACCGCATGGAATGGTGTCCCTCCCTTTTACAAGGTGAATGGTATCATTTTTATCATCTTTCCAAGTGGCCCAGATGATGCATGCCCAATAAGTGCATTCACTGCACCAGGAGGTTTTCTGGTAGATATGCTCTTTTGTATAACTTTGTTCCCATCTCCAAGGGAACCACAGCCCCCCTCACTGGAATGATAGGTATCGACGGCTGCACAGGCATCAAACCTTAGGGTGACCTATTTTGGGCTTCCCTTTTCCTCTGTTTTAGCTATTAACTTAGTAGGGCTGTTCCATTGCCCTGTTATGAGTTGAATTTCCAAAGTTGTATGCATAGGGGGTTCTGATGGATCATAGCAGACATCGGGGTGTCCATTCCCTGGGTTATACACCTTATACTGAGAACCATTATATAAACAGTTTCCCTTCTGTGTGCCTGCACGTTCATAATAACTGTGGAACAAAAGAATGGCAGTAACTTTCCATCCTACCTCAGTAACCTGGTGCACACACTGACAGCATTCTCCAAAATCAGTTAATGTCCCACCTATATAAGTCCAAATTTTAAGAAGAATAAGTCCCACAATGAGTTTCCTCATGCTTCGGCCATGCATGGACCAGCCAGCTTCCGGAATGTGGCTGGAGCAAGGCTTGTTGTCCTTCTTTTTTTTTTTTTTTAATTTTATTTTATTTTATTTTATTGCATTTTAGGTTTCGGGGTACATGTGATGAACATGCAAGATTGTTGCATAGGTACACACATGGCAGTGTGGTTTGCTGCCTTCCGTCCCCTCACCTGTATCTGTCATTTCGCCCCATGCTATCTCTCCCCACCTCCCCACCCCCCCGCCCCTCCCCCATTTCCCCCCAACGGACCCCAGTGTGTAGTGCTCCCCTCCCTGTGTCCATGTGTTCTCATTGTTCAACACCCGCCTATGAGTGAGAATATACGGTGTTTGATTTTCTGCTCTTGGGTCAGTTTGCTGAGAATGATGGTTTCCAGGTTCATCCATGTCCCTACAAAGGACGTGAACTCATCGTTTTTGATGGCTGCGTAATATTCCATGGTGTATATGTACCACATTTTCCCTATCCAGTCTATCATCGTTGGGCATTTGGGTTGGTTCCAGGTCTTTGCTATTGTAAACAGTGCTGCAATGAACATGTTGGTGGGAATGTAAATTAATTCAACCATTGTGGAAGACAGTGTGGCGATTCCTCAAGGACCTAAAAATAGAAATCCCATTTGACCCAGCAATCCCATTACTGGGTATATATCCAAAGGATTATAAATCATTCTACTACAAGGACACGTGCTTGTTGTCCTTCTTAAGGTGATTCTGCAGTCATTGGTCTGGTCTAGCTTCCCAAGTTTCAGCTGCTGAAGGCTTTACGTGGTTGTGGTGGATCCAGGCTGGGATTTCCTCTACCTTTGTGGCTGTGGGGATGGTCAGGATCATGTTCTGGGGTCCTTTCCACCGTGGCTTCAGAGGGACAACATTCTAGTCCTTTATCCACACACGATCACCTAGTGAGAAAGTATGAACTGGGAAGAATAAGCTTACAGGGCATCTTTCGTTTACCCAGGTTGAAATATCCTGAGTGATTTTTCCTAGAGCTTGTAATTATTGTCCTAGCTCAATCTCTCCCCACTCCCGAGGAGTTCCTGGGAGTGCCCACAGTATGCGAGGGGACTTATTATATAAAACTTCATAGGGGAAATATCCTGTTTTCTTAGAGGGAGTACATCTAATTTTGAATAATGCTAAGGGAAGTGCCTGCACCTACTTTGATCCTGTTTCTTGACACATTTTCCCTAAGCTATTTTTTTTTTTTTTTTTTTTGAGACAGAGTCTTGCTCTGTCACCCATGCTGGAGTGCAGTGGCGTGATCTCAGCTCACTGCAACCTCCGCCTTCCAGGTTTGGGGGATTCTCCTGCCTCAGCCTCCCAAGTAGCTGAGACTACAGGCACATGCCACCACATCCCGCTAATTTTTTTGTGTTTTTAGTAGAGACAGGATTTCACCATGTCAGCCAGAATGTTCTCGATCTCCTGACCTTGTGATCTGCTCACCTCAGCCTCCCAAAGTATGCTGGGATTACAGGCATGAGCCACCGCATCCGGCCTATTCGTAATAGTCCAGTTCATCTGTACCACCTTTCTGGAACTCTGTGGTCAGTAGGTGGTGTGCAGCTTACAAGCGATACCCAATGCTGTTGCCATTTTCTGGACCAAATCAACCACACATGCTGGTCCATTGTCTGAGCTGATAAGCAATGGCAGTCTAAACCTGGGGATGAGATCTCGAAGTAGCACACAGGTTACTTCATGGGTCTTTTCAGTCCTAATCGGGAAGCCCTCTGCCCACCCAGAGTATGTGTACACCAGGACCAACAAACACTTATGTCCTTCACACCCGGGCATTTCAGTGAAATCTACCTGGAGATCTTCAAACTGAGCTGCTCCATTAGCTTGAATGCCAGGGGAAGTAGTCAGATCTTGCCTCGCGTTGTGCTGCGGACATATGATGTATCCCTGCACCGCGGTTTTGGTCAGGGCCAATAAATGTGAGATGTAAAAATACTGGCCTAACAACTTCCCAGGTGACTTTCGACCTAAATGGGTGGTTTCATGTACGGCCTGTACAACTGTGGCCCCTAAGAGCTGTGGCACTGCTACTCTTCCATCCGGTAGCCAGATCCATTCCTCTTTAATTATTTGCCCCCTTCCACTTGGAGAAAGTCCTTTTCCTCCTTAGAATAAGTGGGCACCAAGTCGGGTATCTGGGGAATTCGAGGGGTTGTAACTGCGGCTCGGTAGGGAGTAGATGCGGCCTTATGAGCTGCTGAATCAGCTCGAGCATTTCCCAGGGCTGCAGAGGTATGGGCTCGCTGATGCCCTCGCCGGCGCACGGCTGCCACCCTTCGGGGCTTCCAAATTGCTTCTAACAACTGCAAGATTTCTTGTTGGTACTTCATTTCTTTTCCCCCTGAATTTAACCGTCCTTTTTCTTTGTACAGCACCCCATGTGTTTGAAGAGTTAGGAAGGCATACCAGGAATCAGTATAAATGTTCATAGCCTTATCTTCCCTCAGTTCTAGGGCTCAGGTCAGAGCAGTAAGCTCAGCCATCGGAGCTGAAGTACCCCGAGGCAGTGGCATGGCCTCGACTGCAGTGTCCTGAGTTACTACTGCATAGCCCGGCCACCGTTCCCCTCGTGGATAACAAAACTCTTCAACCACGTACAACTCCCAGTCTGTTGCCATCCATGGTTGATCTCGAAGATCGGGCCTGCTGGAATAAACTGAGTTTATTCTGACATCGGGGCGAAGTAGCGGGGTTTAAGGTGTCGCAGACCTCAATGGTGATTCGGGGATTTTCATATAGCAGGTTCTGGTATTTGGTCAGCCTTGCATTTGTCAACCAGTGATGTCCTTTGGTATTCATTAGAGTCACTACTGCGTGGGGTGCCTTGATATTTAAGTTCTGCCCCAGAGTTAGCTCATCAGCCTCTTGTGCTAGCAGAGCAATTGCTGCCAGGGCCCTTCGACATGGGGGCCATCCCTTGGAAACTCTGTTCAGCTGCTTGGAGAGATAAACTACAGGCCGGGGCCAGGGTCCCACTGTTTGTGTTAGAACTCCAACTGCCATATTTTCTCTTTCTGACACGTACACCATTAAGGGCTTTGTTAAATCAGACGGCCCCAAAGCTGGGGCTGACTTAAGTTTTGCTTTCAGTTCCTGAAAGGCCTGCCACTGCTGAGATCCCCATTCAAAGGGTGCCTTGTCTCCCCGCTTAGTAACGTCATATAGGGGTTTGGCCAGTACCGCAAAGGTTGGAATTCACAATCTATAGAAACCCACGGCTCCCAGGAACTCCCTCATCTCCTCCTAGTCTTGGGTTCTGGCAGGTTGCAAATGACTTGCTTCCTCTCCGCTCCTAGGCTGCACTCTTCCTGCCAGATGGTGAACCCCAGATATCGCATGTGCTGTCTGCACATCTGTGCTTTCCTTTTAGACACTTTTTACCCACAGTCCTCCAGGTGCCGAAGTAAGGCATCTGTTCCTTTGTGTAACCAACTGCCGTGGGGTGTCCCAGCAAAAGGTCATCAGCATGTTAGAGCAACACACAGCCTAAGTCCTAAGCAGAAAACTTCTGGAGGTCACAGGCTAGTGCCTCCCCAAAGATGGTGGGAGAGTTCTTGAACCCCTCGGGTAGCCGGGCCCAGGTGTACAGGATGGTTACACCGGTTTCTGGATTTTCTCATTGAAAAGCAAATAGTTTCTGATTCTCTGAGGCCAGTCTAATGCTAAAGAAAGCATCCTTTAACGTAATCCAAGCAGGTGAACCAAATGTTCGCCACTGGCAATAACCCCCAAAGCATGTACAGGTTGGGTACAGTTGGGTGCGAAGTCACTGTAGCCTGATTAACCAATTGCAAGTCCTGCACTGGGCTGTAGTCTTTGGTCCCTGGTTTAGGAACAGGCAGGGGGAGGGTGTTCCATGGAGACTGGGAAGGGACTATATTCCATAGCGTTCAGGCGTCTGAGATAGACTTGGATGCCCTCAAGAGCCTCCCTTGGGACCAGGTACTATCTCTGTCTGATGAGTAATGCCCCTGACTTTACTTCAGTAACCACTGGGGCTTGGTTTACTGCCAGCCCTGGGAGGTTGTCCTCTGCCCAGACTCGTGGCCATCGCTTGGCTAGAGCAGGGGTTAATTCTTGTCCTGGTTCAGTCAGGAAGAGTCTCCACTCCTCCTCCCGAGGGACTGTGAGAGCCATGATAATCCCTGCCCGAGGCAGTTTTAGCTGCAGGGAGCCATTATCAGTGACAGGGACAGTAGCTCTTAGTTTGCTTAGCAAGTCTCCCCCCAAGACGGGTAGGGGGCAGTCTGGCATGTACAAGAACTGATGTATAATCTCACGGCCTCCCACCGAACAGGTCTGTGGTAGGCAAAAAACCTGCTTTTCCAAAATTCCAGCCTCCCCAGTTATGTCTATTGTCTTACTAGATGAAGGGACCACAGGTTGCATCACCACTGGGTGCTCTGCCCAGGTGTCAACCAGTAAATCAATGTCCTTGCCCCACCCCCATCATCCTGACCATGGGCTCTTTGGGGGCAATTGAGCCCGGTGGTCCCCTCCAGTCTAGTGGCCCTTCCATTAGATTGAACAGAGCTCCTTCACTTTTGTCTGAAGCCTCGGGCTTGATAGCTCCCTGTTTTCCTGTCAACGGGGGGGGGCACATGTCCCTCCAGTGTCCCATTTCCTTACAGTACACACACTGGTTACACTGCAGGGGCGGGCAATTAGACTCAGTAGCCTTCCCAGAGCCCCCCTTTCCCTGCCCTTTAGGGGACGCTCCTCAAAGAGCGGCAGCTCTCAAGTCGGTGCTTCATCGAGCTCGATGCTCGTTTTCTCTAAGACTTTCTCTGCAGCTCACCGCGTCTGTGTTCACAAACACCTGGTTAGCTATTTCCAATAACTGTGAAGTATTCATGCCCGCAAATCCTGCTCGCTTCTGTAGCTTGCTCCTAATGTCTTCTGCAAACTGACTGAGTAATGGCCTATTTACCATGTGTTGGTTTTCGGGGCCGTCAGGATGGAAAGGAATATACATGCAATAGGCTTTGCATAGCCTTTCACGGAACTGTGCCAGGCTTTCCTCTTTCCCCTGGGTAACCTCAGAGACTTTATTGATGTTTGTAGCTTTCTGGGCTCCCTTTTTCAATCCTTCCGGTAAGCCCTCTCTGTACCAGATTAGCCTTTGCATGCCCTCCGATGTGTCTGGATCCCACTGGGGGTCAGTCCCCAGGAACTGGACCCTGACACACTCTTGGGGGTTCTGGTAATCTGCTGGAACACGCTCCTCCAACCATTTGGAAGTGGCTTGGAGTACTCCCTGCCTTTCATCAGTGTTAAAAAGATGCATACGCAGCGGGTGGCAGTCAGCCCAAGTAGATTTACGAGTCTGGACGATAGTTTGCAGTAGGTCAATGAGACCTTGTGGGTTCTCGGTATGATGGGGTGCTATTTTTCCAGTTGATAAGATCAGCTGAGGTGAATGGCAGGTACATGAAAACACGCCTTTCCACCACGTGGCCATCCCCACCCACTCCCGTATTCCTTGCTCTCTTAAAGGCATCTGCACCCCTGCCTTGGGTTGCAGACGGGCTGTTAGAGGGGGAGTTCTTCCTGGAAGGTAGGTGGCTGTGAGAGGAGTCCCTCTGCATTTTTTCTTGTCTACACTGGTGGTTTAGGGGTGTACAATTCTAGTGGAGGTGCTGAAGTTTCAGGCCCAGGGGCAAGGACTCCTTCCTCCTGATAAGGGGGAAGTATCACCAGCAAAGGCTCTTCTGCAGTTGGATCTGTCAAGACCTTAGGAGTCTGCCTCCCTCAGTGGGAAGAGCGGGGTTCCTCCTTAGCTGCCTGCCCCTTTGCCATCATTACAGTTGCTGCCTGTCCTCTTAGCCACTGTGGAGGGTTTAGAATTAGCTGCAGCCTTAAGTCTATGTACAGAAATTGATCAGGGTGTCCTGGCTTGCATGTAACCTTATGCCATACTTTGGAGACAAGAGACCTGTCTAGGCTTCCTTCTGAGGGCCATCCACCCCAAAGGCTGGCCAGTCGACCTCACACACGGTCCTCAGCTTTCCTGCTGTCATAGTCACTCCGTAATCCCCGCTAAATCCCTTCTTGAAATTTTTCAGCATGATCCCCAGAGAAGTAGGTTTGCTATGAGTGTGACCCATGTTTTTTGCGCAGAAAATGGTACTCACAGAGAGTCTCACTCCACCCTCAATTTGTCCCTCCCTGCATGGTGTGACACTCTCTTTCACTTTTGCTTCAGGCCTGTAGGACAGTCTCCCTCTCAGGAGTGTTTCAGGCACTGCTTGGCACTGGAGAGTTCGTTACTCCCCTCCACAATGCCAAGATTGCGAGGGCACCTCCTTCTAGCTGTATGTGGATCACCCCTAATCCTAGCCAGCCCCACAATTTGCTTGGAGCTTATGGTCCCCTCTAACGGATCTGCTGCTCCCATATTTCATGATTGATGAGTCCTATTGCGCCCCTCCAATCACTCACACAGTCAGACACCTCCCATCGCCCAAATTGAAACCAAAAGCCAGACTTCCAAGGTTAGTTACAGAGAGAGAGAGAGAGAGAGAGAGAGAGAGAGAGACGAGTTCAAGAGTGCCAAATTCGGCACGTGTGGGCGATCAGGCCATGCTCCCACGTAAAGAAGGTGGGCACGTTTCCCAGGAGTGATCCTACTGTGTTTCTGTCATCCGGACACTTCAGACACCCATTCCTTCTTGGTGTTCAGCCACTGGGCAGACCCACTGTGGGGGCCTACCCTGCTTTGCTCTGGCGAGGCGTTCCACCGGGGCCAGTGCCTACCCAGGAGCGCTCTCAGGACCCGCGTGACCCACGTGGGCTGGAGTCCCTGGCAGGGATGCTCCGCAGGGCGAAGCAAAACCACCTGGGAGACCGTCCCGGCCGTCCACCAACCGAAACTCACGTCCCAGGCAGGGAACCAAATGAAGCAGGAGCTGCTGTGAACAAACCTCTCAAACACCAAACTGGAAAGGAAGTGACAGAGCTTGTCATCAGCATCTAGCAGCTGATCTAACAAGTACAGACGAAGAAAGAGGTACCCGAGCTTCACCATCTGTGTTGTTTCTTTGTTTTGTTGGTGATGCTCACTTAACACCAATACACTGATTTAAAAGAATAGGTTTGCATCTTTCGGACTAATTTAAGTATGCCATTTTAGAACGTTTCTGCAAGTAAGACATTTCTAGGCTGGGTGTGGTGGCTCACACCTGTTCCAATTATTTTGGGAGGCTGAGGCAGGCAGATTGCTTGAGACCAGTCTGAGCAACACAGCAAGGCTCTGTGTCTACAAAAAATAAAGTGAGCTCAGGATGGTGGTGTGAGCCTGTAGTCAGCTACTCAGGAGGCTGAGGTGGGAGGATGGCTTGAGCCAGGTGGGTCAAAGCTACAGGGAGCTGTGATCCCACCACTGCACTCCAGCGTGGGCAACAGAGGGAAACCTTATGTCTGTTTTGAAAACATTCTGATGTGATTTAGTCTCTTTGTGTAGATCTGACTTAAGAAGATTGAGCATTCCATATATATTCCTCTTCTTAAAGACTATCTGGAAGACTACTAACAAGTGCTTTGACCAGATAGTTGAATCAGTGTTATGATAAAAGGACCCTTTACTAAATTCTTGATAATGTTCTGAAGTTTTCCAAAAGTGTAATCTATATTGTGTAGATCTTTATTTTTCAGACCATTTAAAGATTTTGAGATTTAATTTTTATTAACATCTAGCATCCTAGCATGAAAGTAAAATATCTTGGGCCCCTAAAATCACTAAGCTAAAGGAGAAATTCAAGCTGGGAACTGCTCAGGGCAAATCTGCCTCCCATTCTATTCAAAGCCATTCCTCTGCTCACTGAGATAGATACATATTCTGATTGCCTCCTTTGGAAAGGCTTATGAAAAACTCAAAAGAATACAATTACTTGTCTGTTACCTACCTGTGACCTGGAAGCCCCTCCCTGGTTCAAGTTGTCCCTACTTTTCTGGACAGAACCAACGTACTTCTTACATGAATTGATTGATGTCTTATGTCTCCCTAAAATATATAAAACCAAGCTGTGCCCCCACTACCTTGGGTACATGTTGTCAGAAATTCCTGAGGCTGTGTCACGAGCGTTTGTCCTCAACCCTGGCAAAATAAATTTTCTATATTAACTGAGACCTGTCTCCAATTTTTGAGGTTCACATTTAGTAACCGCAGAGGGATTCTGAATAGAAATGACCCTGACCTTTGACAAATCTATCCATGTTTGGTACCAGCATGAGCTAACTTTATGACTCAAACCAATAGGCAAATTTGCCGAGGTCTGAGAGCACCATTTCCAGAGAATCCCTGATTTTCCAAAACTTGGTTGGGATCTAAGGTTTATTTTGCTGCACAAATGCCTCTTTCTCTGGAGTTTTACTTGCTTCCAGTACAAGGAAGTCAAGTTTTTCCTGCTTCCGTAATGATGGAAGGCAGGTAACTCCCGTATGAAGTTTGAACTTGCTTCCACAGGGAAGCTCTGTTTGTTTGTATTGTTTCCCTGCTTCCAGAATTGTAGAGAGCAGTCTTCAACCTAAGATCCATCCGTAGGTAAGTAAATGAATGGGATTTTTGTCTTGGCTAAAGTTAAGATTAACAACCAAGTGGTCTTAATTTCTCCTTACCTTTAGAGTGCTCAGTGATCATATTGTTGGGTTTTTTTTGTTATTGTAGTTTGTTCAACCTGAAAGTCTAAGGTAGGAAAAAAAGAGTTTTTATGACTCTATAAACTGTACTTCCATCAGCAGGCCTAATACACCTATGTATTTATGTATTGTGTATATAATATTTCACTACTACAGATATGTAAAAGAGCACTAATTAATTGGCTTAAAATGAAATTGGAAGTGCTGAAATCAGAATAGTAAAAAGGAAAAGACTAGTCAACCACCTTTTCAAGTTTATGTAACTTAATTAAAATCTTTAATAAATAAGCTAGATTTAAAATTACTGGCAAAGTAATATTAGAAATGTCTTAAGAACTGCCAGCATACATCTTTGTTTGCATGTATTAATCGATCAGTTTCATACTTATCCCTGCCAAATACTAAAAGGTGTCAAAATTTGGCACAGAGGTTACAAGACGATAAACCCAACCCAAGACGGAATGATCTTTGCTTGTGTAATCTTTAATATAAGACATTGCTATTGGTTTAATGAAAATAGCTACATCTTGAATTCCTTAGTGAAATTACCATAACTTCCAATCTTGTGGATTTAGGCAGTCTGGTCCACAGGCAGTAAGGGGGTTTGTTTTGGGAAAGGAAAGGGACTCTTAATGTCTTTGTTTCAAAGCTAAACCATAAACTAAATTCCTCCCAAAGTCCAGGAATACACAAGGACCGCTTGGATGTTAGAAGCAAGATGGAGTCAGTTAGGTTCTATCTTTTTCCCGTTCTCGGTTATAATTTTGCAATGGCAGTTTCATAACTTTAAATCACGACTATCGAAGTTTTCATAGGTAATGTAGCTAAACGATTAAAGTAAATTATAGTTATTTGTTTCTAATTAGGTAAAGGTAGCAGCATAAGTACTTGTAGACAAACTTATTATTTAGAATCTAAAATTTCATTATTTGGATATTTTCCAACAAATATATATGGTAGGGAAACATTCTTGCTAAAAAAATAAAGGTATGTCTTTTTTTAAAAAGGTGAAAAAGTTTTGTATGATTCAAAGCTTGTTTAAAGGTTATGTATAAAACAAGGTAAAAGAGGCCTGGTGCAGTGGGTCACTCCGGTAATCCCAGCATTTTGAGAGGACTCTTTCAAGGGTGGAGGAGTCGGTCTTAGCTGATGTATCTATTCTAATATTCCAGTCTTCCTAAGCCTTTTTATACATTTTTAAATTTTTAACTTTTGTGGGTACATGGTAGGTGTATATATTTATGGGGTACATGAGATATTTTGATTCAGGTATGCAATGTATAATGGTCACATCAGGGTAAATGGGGTATCCACCACCTCAAGCATTTATTCTTTGTATTACAAACATTCCAGTTATACTCTTTTAGTTATTTTTTATTTTACTTTATTGAGATGGAGCTGTTGTTCAAGCTGGAGTGCAATGGCACGATCTCGGCTCACTGCAACCTCCGCCTCCCAGGTTCAAGTGATTCTACTGCGTCAGCCTCCTGAGTAGCTGGGACTACAGGCACCTGCCACCATGCTCGGCTAATTTTTTTTTTTTATTTTTAGGAGAGACGAGATGGGTTTTCACCATGTTAGCCAGGCTGGTCTCGCACTCCTGACCTCAGGTCATCCATCTGCCTTGCCCTCCCAAAGTGCTGGGATTACAGGCATGAGCCACCATGCCTTACCTCTTAGTTATTTTTAAATATTCAAGTTATCATTGGCTGTGGTCACCCTGATGTGCTATCAAATACTAGATCTTATTCATTCTGCCTATCTAGTTTTGTACCCATTAACCACCCCTTCTTCCCCTTCCCAACACTACACTCCCAACCTCTGTAATTATCATGCTACTCTATCTCCGTGAGTTCAGTTCTTTTAATTTTTAGCTCTCATAAGTAAGTGAGAACATGGGAAATTTGTTTTCTGTGCCTGGCTTATTTCAGTTAATATAATGACCCCCCCAGAGTTCCAGCCATGTTGTTGCAAATGACAGGACCTCATTTTTTTGTGGCTGAATTGGACTCCATTGTGTATATGTACCACATTTTCTTTATCCACTCATCTGTTGATGGACACAGGTTGCTTCCAAATCTTGCCTATTGTGAACAGCGCTGCAATAAACATGGAGTCTGGATATCTCTTTAATATGCTGACTTCCTTTATTTTGGGCATAGTCCTAGTAGCGTAACTGCTGAATCATATGATACCTCTATTTTTAGTTTTGTGAGGAACCTCCAATTGTACTAATTTACATGCCCATTAACAGCATATGAACATTCTCTTTTCTCCACATCGTCACCAGAATTTGCTGTTGCCTTTTGGATAGGTTGTTTCAACTTGGGTGAGATGATATCTCATTGTGGTTTTGATGTGCACTTCTCCGATGATCAGTTATGGTGAGTACCTTTTCACACACCTGATTGCCATTGGTATGTCTTGTTTTAAAAAATGTCCGTTCAGATGCATTGTTCATTTTTTATTCTGATTATTAGATTTTTTCCTATAGAGTTGCTTGAGCTCTTATCTGTTCTGGTGATTAACGGCTTGTCAGATGGGTGGTTCGCAGGTATTTTCTCCCATTCTGTGGGTTGTCTCTTCACTTTGTTGATCATTTCCTTTGCTGTGCAGAAGCTTTTTAGTTTGGTGTGATCTCATTTGTCCATGTTTGCTTTGGTTGCCTGTGCGTGTGGTATCTATCTAAGCCTTTGAATCCCTTCCTCTGCATTGGATCAAGGCAGATCTGTCATTTCTAACTTGTTCACTGTGCCCCGCCTTTCAGCCCTTGTCCTGTGGGTTTTCAGATTTTGTTCTTTTATCAACATTTTAGGGGTTTTGGGAGGAACAGAGATGATCACGTATGCTCCATCCACCATGTTTAAAGCAGACATCTGTCTATGCCGGTTGTAGTGCCCAAAGGCGAGGTATGAAGTCACTTCCGGGAAGGCTGATCCACAGATCGTGCACAGAACAGACCTGGGGGGTTCTATTCTTTCCCTCACTCCTCCTCTCACACCCGTCATTACAAATCCCATTAGTTCTGCTTTCAGTACATGACCAGACTCTGGGCACTTCTCCTGGCCATTGCTCCCACCCTGGCCCAGGCGACCTGGATTCGTCTCTCACCAGGATTTCTGTAGCTGCCTCCGACACCACCTTCTTCCTTTGCCTTCATTGATCTATTCCCAGCACATCAGCCATTAAAGTCAGATCATGTGACTGCTCAACTGAAACCCTCCAATGGCTTCAAATTTCACTCAGAAAAGTATTTCAGGTCCTTACCATGAGCGATAGGGTCAACACAATCCGCACTCACTACCTGCTAACACCGGCTCCCTGCCTCACTCAGCCTCAACCTTCCCAGCCTCCTTTCTGCTTCTCACGTGCACTAAGCGTGTGCCAAACCCGGGATCTTTGCCTTGCTGCTCATCCCCAGGCACTCCCATGGCCGTTTCATCACTTGCGTCAGTGTTCAGCTGAAATGTCATCTTCTCGGAGAGGTCTCTCCTGCTTGTGTATCCACTTGTGACCCTAGCATACTCAGCATGGTTCTTGATCTCTAAGCACCCCCTCTTGACCTCAGCCCTACGACAACAAACAATCTGTGCTAGTTGTTGGTTTTCTCACTTCTACTTTGAACCCAGGAAGACTTCCAGGCCAGCACCTCTCAAACTGAAATGTGTATGTAAACAAGAAAGAGTTACAGGCGAGCTTCTCACAGTATAATGTGCAAATTGCTTGAGACTCTCATTAATTTCAGATTCTGATTCCACAGGTGGGGGACATGGCCTGCAATTCTGCCTCTTTGACATGTGCCTAGCAGGTACAGATGCTGGTGACTCCAGCTGTTACGGGCCGATTTGTGTTCCCCAAAATGTATATGTTGGAGCCCGGCCACCTAGTCTGAATGCGGCTGTATTTGGAGATAGGGACTTTGAAGCAGAAGTAATTAAGTTAAAATGGGGTCATGAGGATGGGCCCTGATGCAATACGACAGGCGTCCCTATACAAACAGGAAATTTAGACACAGAGTCACACAGAGGGAACACCATGTGAAGACACCTCAGAAGAAATCAAGCATTCCAACACCTTGGTCTCAGACTTGCAGCCTCCAGAATTGTGAGAACATCAATTTCCGCCATTTAAGTCACTCAGACTGCGGTGCTTTGTCGTGTCAAACCTAGCAAACCAATACAAATTTTGGTACTGAGAAGTGTGGTGCTGCTGTAACAAATACCTGAAAATGTGGAAGCCACTTCTGAATGGGGCAATGGGCAGGGGAGGGAATGGTTTTGAGGCACTTGATAGAAAAGCCTAGATTGCCTTGATAAGGTTATTGGTAGAAATATGGACATCAAGGGGCATTCTGGTGACAGATCATAAAGAAAAAAAGAGAGTTGGGCCAGGCTTGCGGCTCACCCCTGTAATCACAGCACTCTGGGAGGCTGAGGCGGGTGGATCACGAGGTCAGGAGTTTGAGACCAGCCAGGCCAATACGGTGAAACCTTGTCTCTACTAAAATTACAAAAGTTATCTAGCTGTGATAGCATGAACCTGTGGTCCCAGCTACGCGGGAGGCTGAGGCAGAAGAATCACTTGAACCCAAGAGGTGGAGGTTGCAGTGAGCTGAGATGGTGCCACTGCACTCCGGCCTGAGTAACAGAGTAAGACTCAGTTTCAAAAAACAAAAAGAAGAAGAAAAGAAAAAACGAAAAAGGAGAGTGTTGAAACAGTTTCTACAGCCTTAGAGGATACATGTATTCCCATGAACAGAATATTGCTAGAAATATGAATGTTAATGATGCTTCTTATGAGGTCTCGGATAGAAATGAGGAGGAGCATGTTGCTGGAAACTTGAGGAAAGGTGATCCTTATTATAAAGTGGCAGAAAACTGGACTGAATTGTGCTCCCATGTTTTGTAAAAAGTAGAGCATCTAAGTGACGCTCTTGGATATTTAGCTAAGGAAATTTCAAAGCATAGTGTCGAAGATACTGCCTGGTGTCTCCTTGCTACTTACAGTAAATTGCAGCGTGAAGGTGAATTGAAGAAGGAACTTTTAAGCACAAAGGAACCAGAATCTGAAGATTTGGAAAATACTCTATCCATATTGCAAAAACTGAGAAACTGTATTCTGGAGACGACACCAAGAACGTAGCTGAAAAAGATGTGCTACAAGCAGATTACAGTGTGGCTTACAGACCCAGTTAACCATCCTAGCAGAAGTCCTGTTCCTGTACTGAAAGGAACAGACAGCACGAAATGGAGGTAGGCTGTCAGACTCCTGGGATTCTACACGAGGAGCCGATAGAGCTATCCAACTGTGAACATCCTTCAACAAAGAGAGGAATGACTCCGAAGATAATTCAGAAACCAGCAAGGCTGCCACTGCCACAACAGGCCAGAGGGCAGGCGTCTAGCGCTATTTTGTTCCCCAAGATTTCATTCCTTCAAACTCTGCATTCTTGCTCTCACTACTCAGGACTCACGCCTCTCCAATCTTTTCGGTCTTAGAACACACTGCAGGCTTCAGCACATTGCCCATTCCTTGTTTTCCCAGGCCACTTAATGTCTTTCTTGAGGTTTCTCTGGACTGAATGTTTTTTCAGGGGTGTTGTGTTTCTGCTACGTCTACCTTGAAGTGCATAATTTCTTTATCCTTCGAAGTGAAGTTGTAATGCCTGACCAGTTTCCTCAGAATGATAAAATCAATAAAATATGTAGCCTATGTTCATTTTATACCTGTATGAGAATCATGATTTTATCCAGTTTTAAAAATAGGTTTTACAGGTGCCCCTGGCTCATTAGAACATCACATCCAAAGAAATGTGGAACAGAAAAAACACAGATACTTCTTTTGTTGTTATTTAGTCTTTATTTCATAATCACAAACTTAACTCAACTCTGCAATCCAGCTAGGCATGGAAGGGAACAAGGAAAACATGGAACCCAAAGGGAACTGCAGCGAGAGCACAGATTTTAGGATACTGCGAGCAAATGGGGTGGAGGGCTGCTCTCCTGAGCTACAGAAGAAATGGTCTGGTGGTTAAGATAAAACACAAGTCAAACTTTTTAAAGTTGTCCACAGTCGGCAATGGGGATCTTCTTGCTGGTCTTGCCATTCCTGGACCCAAAGCGCTCCATGGCCTCCCCAGTACTCATGCCTCCTTTCACCTTGCCGAAGACCACGTTTGCCATCCAACCACTCAGCCTTGACAGTGCAGATGAAAAACTGGGAACCGTTTGTGTTGGGTCCAGCATTTGCCGTGGACAAGATGCCGGGACCTGTGTGCTTTAGGATGAAGTTCTCATCATCACATTTCTCCCCGTAGATGGACTTGCCACCAGTGCCATTATGGCGTGTGAAGTCACCACCCTGGCACATAAACCCTGGAATAATTCTGTGAAAGCAGGAACCCTCATAACCAAATCCTTTCTCTCCAGTGCTCAGAGCACAAGTTTTCTGCTGTCTTTGGAACCTTGTCTGCAAACAGCTCGAAAGAGACGCTGCCCAAGGGCTCACCGTCGACGGCAGTGTTGAAGAACACGGTGGGGTTGACCATGGCTGATACTAGAAGGCTCCAGGCGGCGGCGGCGTCTGCAAAGCCCACAAATACATTTTTAAAAATGTTGGTGTCACAGGCATTTAAAAATTGTGACAAAATATACGTAATATACAGTTTACCATTTTAACCATTTAAGGTGGCATGAAGTGCATTTGTATTGTGCAGCCA
The DNA here is from genome assembly GCF_048565385.1 of Saimiri boliviensis. Lineage (NCBI taxonomy): Eukaryota > Metazoa > Chordata > Mammalia > Primates > Cebidae > Saimiri > Saimiri boliviensis. The sequence goes on along the minus strand of NC_133450.1, from coordinate 238,182,491 downwards.
TCACTACTGTCCATCTCCGAAACTTTTTCATTATCTCAAACTGAAATTCTCTACCTGTGCTCATTTTGGCAGTACATACACTAAAATTGACATGATACAGACAAGATCATCATGGCTCCTGTGCAAGGATGAAATTCTCTACCCATTAAAAAATAACTCCCCCTGGCCGGGCGCGGTGGCTCAAGCCTGTAATCCCAGCACTTTGGGAGGCCGAGGCAGGTGGATCACGAGGTCGAGAGATCGAGGCCAACCTGGTCAACATGGTGAAACCCCGTCTCTACTAAAAATACAAAAAATTAGCTGGGCATGGTGGCGCGTGCCTGTAATCCCAGCTACTCAGGAGGCTGAGGCAGGAGAATTGCCTGAACCCGGGAGGCGGAGGTTGCGGTGAGCCGAGATCGCGCCATTGCACTCCAGCCTGGGTAACAAGAGCGAGACTCCGTCTCAAAAAATAATAATAATAATAATAATAACTCCCCTTTATTTCCTCCCTAAGCCTCAAGGAACCACTGTTCTACTTTATGTCTCTACAAATAACTATAATGTCACCTGTGGGTTTTTCACATGTAATCTTTATAACGTTGAGGTACCTTGCTGAATTTTTTTAAATCATAAAAGGATATTGAATTTTGTCAAATACTTTTCCTGCATCATTGGAGACAATTATGGTTGCTTCCCCCTTCATTCTATTAATGTGGTGTACTGATCAATTATTATATGTTAAACTACCCTTGCATTACAGGAATAAACCTCACTTGGTCAAAGAGTATGATACGCTAGTTTTAATGTTACTGAATTGAATTTGCTAGTATTTTTGTATTAATATTCTTAAGGCATATTTTTTCTGTAGTTTTCTTTTCTTGTAGTGTCTTTGCTCGTTTTGGTGTCAGGATAATGCTGGCCTCACAGAATAATTTTGAATAATTGATTTGACTTTTTGGAAGTGTTTGAGAAGGATTTTCTAATATATACCTTAAGTTCTGGGGTACCTGTGCAGATCATGCAGGTTTGTTACATAGGTATACACGTGCCATGGTGATGGTTTGCTGCGTCCATTGCCCTGTCGTCTGCATGAGGCATTTCTCCTAATGTTATCCCTCCCCAGTGTCCTCACCCTCTGCTATTCCTCCCCTAGCCTCCCACCCCCCAGGCACTGGTGTGTGATGTCCCCCTCCCTGTGTCTGTGTGTTCTCATTGTTCAATACCCACTTATGAGTGAGAACATGTGGTATTTGATTTTCTGTTCTTGTGTCAGTTTGCTGAGAATGATGGTTTTCAGCTTCATCCATGTCCCTGCAAAGGACACGAATTCATCATTTTTTATGACTGCATAGTATTCCATGGTGTATATGTGCCACATTGTCTTTATCCAGTCTATCATTGATGGGCTGGTTTGGGGTTGCTTTCAAGTCTTTGCTATTGTGAACAGTGCCACAATGAACATACGTGTGCATGTGACTTTATAATGGAATGATTTATAATCCTTTGGGCATATACCCAGTAATGAGATTGCTGAGTCAAATGGCATTTCTATTTCTAGCTCCTTGAGGAATTGCCACACTGTCTTCCACAATGGTTGCACTAATTTACACTCCCAACAGTGTGAAAAAAAGCATTCCTTTTTCTCCACATCCTCTCCAGCATCTGTTGTCTCCTGACTTTTTTAATGATCACCATTCTAACTGGTGTGAGGTGGTATCTCAATGTGGTTTTGATTTGCATTTCTCTAATGACCAGTGATGATGAGCTTTTTTTCATGTGTTTGTTGGCTGCTTAAATGTCTTCTTTTGAAAAGTGTCTGTTCATATCCTTTGCCCACTTTTTGATGGGGTGGTTTGTTTTTTTCCTGTAAATTTGTTTAAGTTCTCCATAGATTCTGGATATTAGCCCTTTGTCAGATTGGTAGATTGCAAAAATTTTTTCCCATTCTGTTGGTTGCTGGTTCAGTCTATTGATAGTTTCTTTTGCTGTGCAGAAGCTCTTAAGTTTAATTAGATCCCATTTGTCTATTTTGGCTTTTGTTGCCATTGCTTTTGGTGTTTTAGTCATGAAGTCCTTGCCTGTGCCTATGTCCTGAATGGTTTTGCCTAGGTTTTCTTCTAGGGTTTTTATGGTGTTAGGCCTAATGTTTAAATTGTTAATTCATCTAGAGTTAATTTTTGTATAAGGTATAAGGAAGGGATCCAGTTTCAGCTTTCTGCACATGGCTGGCCAGTTTTCCCAACACCATTTATTAAATAGGGAATCCTTTCCCCATTGCTTGTTTTTGCCCGGTTTGTCAAAGATCGGATGGCTGTAGTTGTGTGGCGTTCTTTCCGAGGCCTCTGTTCTGCTCCATTGGTCTATATCTCTGTTTTGGTACCAGTACCATGCTGTTTTGATTACAGTAGACTTGTAATACAGTTTGAAGTTGGGTAGCATGATGCCTCCAAGTTTTTGTTTTTGTTGTTTTTTTTTTTGTTTTGCTTAGGATTGTCTTGGCTGTGCGTGCTCTTTTTTGGTTCCATATGAACTTTAAGGTGTTTTTTTCCAATTCTGTGAAAAAAGTCATTGGTAGCCTGACGGGAATAGCATTGACTCTATAAATTACTTTGGGCACTGTGGCCATTTTCACAATATTGATCCTTCCTAACCATGAGCATGGAATGTTCTTCCAGCTGTTTGTGTCTCTTATCTTCTTAGCGGTGGTTTGTAGTCCTCCTTGAAGAGGTCCTTCACATCCCTTGTCAGTTGTATTCCTAGGTATATTATTCTCTTTGTAGCAACTGTGAATGGGAGTTCACTCATGATTTGGCTCTGTTTGTCTGTTATTGGTGTATAGGAATGCTTGCAATTTTTGCACATTGATTTTGTATCCTGAGACTTTGCTAAAGTTGCCTATCGGCTTAAGGAGATTTTGGGCTGAGACAATGGGGTTTTCTAAATATACAATCACGTCATCTGCCAACAGGGACAGTTTGACATCCTCTCATCTCGTTGAACACCCTTTACTTCTTTCTCTTGCCTGATTGCCCTGGCCAGAACTTCCAATACTATGTTCAATAGGAGTCGTGAGAGAGGGCATCCTTGTCTTGAGCGAGTTTTCAAAGGGAATTTTTCTAATTTTTGCCCATTCAGTATGATATTGGCTGTGGGTTTGTCATAAATAGCTTTTATTATTTTGAGATACGATCCATTGATACCTAGTTTATTGAGAGTTTTTAGCATAAAGGGCTGTTGGATTTTGTTGAAGGCTTACTCTGCATCTATTGAGATAATCATGTGGTTTTTGTCTTTGGTTCTGTTTATGTGATGGATTATGTTTCTAGATTTGTGGATGTTGAACCAGCCTTGCATCCCTGGGATGTGGCTGACTTGATCATGATGGATAAGCTTTTTGATGTGCTGTTGGATTTGGTTTGCCAGTATTTTATTGAAAATTTTTGCATCAATGTTCACCAGGGATATTGGCCTGAAATTTTCTTTTTTAGTTGCATCTTTGACAGGTTTTGGTATTAGGATGATGTTGGTCTTGTAAAATGAGTTAGGGAGGATTCTCTCTTTTTGTATTGTTTGAAATAGTTTCAGAAGGAATGGTACCAGCTCCTCTTACCTCTGGTAGAATTCAGCTGTGAATCCATCTGGTACTGGACTTCTTTTGGTTGGTAGGCTATTAATTGCTGCCTCAACCTCAGACCTTGTTATTAATCTACTCAGGAATTCTTCTTCTTCCTGGTTTAGTCTTGGGAGGGTGTGCATGTCCAGGAATTTATCCATTTCTTCTAGATTCACCCTTTTATTTGCATAGAGGTGTTTGTAGTAATTTCTGATGGTAGTTTGTATTTCTGTGGGATCGGTGATGATGTCCCCTTTATCATTTTTTTATTGCATCTATTTGAATCTTCTGTATTTTCTTTTTTATTAGTCTGGCTAGTGGTCTATCAATTTTGTTGGTTTTTTCAAAAAACCAGCTCCTGGATTCATTGATTTCTTTGAAGGATTTTTGTGTCTCTATCTCCTTCAGTTCTGCTTTGATCTTAGGTATTTCTTGCCTTCTGCTGGCTTTTGAGTTTGTTTGATCCTGCTCCTCTAGTTCTTTTAATCATGTTAGGGTGTTGATTTCATATCTTTCCTCACTTCTCATGTGGGCATTTAGTGCTATAAATTTCCCTATAGACACTGCTTTAAATTTGTCCCAGAGATATTGGTTTCAAAGAACATCTTAATTTCTGCCTTCATTTCATTATTTATCCAGTAGTCATTCAGGAGCAGATTGTTTAGTTTACACGTAGTCCTGTGGTTTTGAGTGAGTTTCTCAATCCTGAGTTTTAATTTGATTGCACTGTGGTCTGAGAGACTGTTATGATTTCCATTCTTTTGCACTTGCTGAGGAGTGTTTTACTTCCAATTATGCTCATGGTGGTTCTTCTTAAATATTTTGTAGAATTTACCTGTGAAGCCATTAGGTGCAGGGATTTTCTTTGTTGGGAGTTTTGTTATTATTTATTAGTTCTATATCTATTCAGATTTTCTACTTCTTCATGGTTCAGTCATGATAGGTTTGTGTTTCTAAGAATTAGGATCATCTAACTTCTTGGTGTACAATTGATCGTAGTACTCACCTCAAGTCATGTTTATTTGTAGAATCTGTAGCAATGCCCTCACTTTCGTTTCTGACTTCAGCAATTTGGGTCTTTCTCTTGTCAGGTTAGTCTAAGGTTTGTCAATTTTGTTGATCTTTTCAAAGAATCCACTTTTGATTTCCTTGATTTTCTCTATTTTTTTCCTATTCCTTATTTATCTTTGCTCTAATCCTTATAATTTCCTCTTTCTGTTAGCTTTGAGTTTCGTTTGTGCTTTTCTACTTCCTTAAATTAAAAAGTTAGGTTGTTGACTTAAGATTTCTCCTTATTAAATACGTACTTACAGCTATAAATTTCCTTTCATCTCTGCTTTTACTGCATCTTGTAAGTTTCTGTATGTTGTGTTATCACTTTAATTCATCTCTTTTTTCTAATTTCCCTTGTGATTTCTTTTTTGACCCACTGGTCTTTTAAAAGTGTGTTTAATTTCTGCCTATTTATAAATTTACCAGTTTTCTTCTGTTATTAATTTCTTTTCTTTTCTTTTTTTTTTTTTTTTTGAGATGGAGTTTCACTCGTTACCCAGGCTGGAGTGCAGTGGCACCATCCTGGCTCACCGCAACCTCCGCCTCTTGGGTTCAGGCAATTCTCCTGCCTCTCTTCTGTTATTAATTTCTGACTTCATCCTGTTGTGGTCAGAGAAGATAATTTGTATGCGGTATATCTTTTGTATCTATCGAGACTTGTTTTATGGCCTAACATATAGTTTATCTTTGTGAATGTCCCATGTACACTTGAGAAAAATGTAGATTCTCTTGTTTTTTGGAGTATTCTGCATATTTCTGTTAGATCTAGTTAGCATTCAAGTCCTCTATTTAGTGACATCTTCTGTCTGGCTGTTCTATTCATTTATAAAAGTGGATTATTGAAGTCTCCAACTATTATTGCGGAACTGTCTGTTTCATCCTTCTATTCTAAAAATTTTTGCTTAATATATTTTGTGGGCCTGTTATTAGATGTACGAATGTTTATAATTGTTATATATTTTTGGTAAGGTGACTCCTTTGTCAATATATAATGTCCTTTTTTTTCTTTTGTAAAAGTTTTTGAATTAAAGTCTGTATTATTTGATGTTAGTATAGTTCCTCTTTTGGTTACTATTTGCACAAAATATATTCTATCTTTTCTTTTCTTTTTTTTGAGAAAGAAAAAAAGAATAATAAAAAGAATAAAGAAGAGGAAGAAAGAGAAAGAGGAAGAGGGAGAGAGAATGGGGGTATTGCTTTATTGCCCGGGCTAGAATGCAGTCTAAATATGGGTATGCCTATAATTGTCCTTAATAATGGAGACACGAAAGAAAATGAGGGCAGAGAGTAACAAACAAGGAGCCAACCAACATTTCGTTTAAACTTCTAAGTTGATATGATGTGGTACTGATAAGAGTGTATATTTTGTGTAAAGTGGAGAGTTCTATAAATGTTAATTACGTCCACTTGTTCCAGATCTGAGTTCAAGTCCTGGATATCGTTGTTAATTTTCTGTCTCATTGATCTGTCTAATATTAATGTTGAAGTCTCCCACTATTATTGTGTGGGAGTCTAAGTCTCTTTATAAGTCTTGTATGTCTGTGTATTCCTGTATTGGGTGCGTATATATTTAGGATCTTTAGCTCTTCTTGTTGTTGCATTGATCCTTTTATCATTATATAACGTCCTTCTTTGCTGCTTTTGATCTTTGTTGCTTTAACAACTATTTTATCAGAGGCAAAAATTGTAACTTCTACTTTTTATTTATTTATTTTAGCTCTCTGTTTGGTTGGTAAATCTTTCTCCATCCCTTGTTTTGAGTCTTTGTGTATCCTCGAATGTGAGATGGGTCTGGATGCAGCATACTGATGGGTTTTAGTTTTTTATCTAAATTGTCTGTCTGTCTTTGGATTGGGGGATTTAGTCAATTTAAATTTAGAATTAACAATGATATATGTGAGTTTAATACTGCCATTTAATATTAGCTGGCTATTTTGTCCATTAGTTGATGTAAATTCTTCATTATATTGATGTTCTTTACTTTTTGGTATTTTTTAGAAAGGCTGATACTGTTTATTCCTTTCTATGTGTAATGGTTCTTTCAGAAGCTCTCGTAAAGCAGGCCTGGTGGTGATGAAATCTCTGAGTGCTTGCTTGTTCACAAAAAACTTTACTTTTCCTTCACTTATGAAGCTTAGCTTGGCTGGATGTGAAATTCTGGGTTGAAAGTTCTTTTCTTTAAGGATGTTGAATATTGGTCCCCACTCTCTTCTGGCTTGTAGGGTTTCTGCTGAGAGATCTGCTGTAAGTCTGATAGGCTTCCCTTTGTGGGTAACCTGACCTTTCTCTCTGGCTGCCCTTAGTATTTTCTCCTTCATTTCAACCCGGGTGAATCTGACGATTATGTGCCTTGGAGTTGCTCTTCTTGAGGAATATCTTTGTGGTGTTCTCTGTATTACCTGGAGTTGAATATTATCTTGCCTTACTAAGTTGGGAAAATTTTCCTGAATAATGTCCTGAAGCGTATTTTCCAGCTTGGATTCATTCTCTTCGTCACATTCAGGTACACCTATCAAGCGTAGATTAGGTCTTTTCACGTAGTCCCATATTTCTTGGAGACTTTGCTCGTTCCTTTGTATCCTTTTTTCTCTAATCTTGTCTTCTTGTTTTATTTCATTGAGTTGGTCTTCGACCTCTGATATCCTTTCTTCTGCTTGATCAATTCGGCTGTTAAAACTTGTGCATACTTCACGTAGTTCTCGTATTGTGTTTTTCAGTTCCATCAATTCACTTATATTCCTCTCTAAATTGTGTATTCTTGTTAACATTTCGTCAAACCTTTTTTCAAAGTTCTTAGTTTCTCTGGATTGTGTTAGAACAAGTTCTTTTAATTCACAGAAGTTTCTTATTATCCACATTTTGAAGCCTGCTTCTGTAATTGGAACACACTCGTTCTCCATCAAGCCTTGTTCCGTTGCTGATGAGGAACTGGGATCCCCTGCTGAGGGAGAGGCGTTCTGATCTTGGGTATTCTCAGCCTTTTTTGGCTGTTTTCTTCCCTTCGTTGTAGATTTATCCATCTGTGGTCTTTATAATTACCGTCCTTGTAATTGGGTTTCTGAGTGGACGTCCAACTTATTGATTCTCAGCGCCGAAATCTGAGCCACCCACTGCGCCAACTCAATCAGCGGCGTTAAGATTGATGGTGCTTTTCTGACTCTGCACCGAGAACCGACGCTCTGAGGCGCCGGCAAAACCGCCTGGCCGGTCACAAGAGTCGCGCTGGCGACCCGTGGGGCTCCTCCGCTGGGAATCTCCTGGTGCGTGAGCAACAAGAATTCATGTGAAGGTGTGGCGTCCTCTCGTTCTTTGCGCTTTCACTGGGAGCTACAATCCTGAGCTGCTAGTGATCAGGCATCTTGGATCTCTCCTCTATCTTTTCACTTTCAGCCTGTTTGTGGTTTTGACTCTAATGTCTTCTGTTAGACAGCATATAGACAATCATGTTTTAAAAATTCATTCTGTAAATCTCTGTCTTTGGATTGGAGAGTTTAATCCATTTACATTTGAAGTAGTTACCAAGTGGAAGAAATTACTGCTGCTATTTTGCTGTTTTTTCTCTATAGGGTTGTAGCTTCCTTGCTCCTTATTTCTTGCTTTACTGCTTTCTTTTGGTTTAGTTGACTTTTTTTGTAGTGAAACATTTTAATTCTCTTTATATTGCCTTTTGTGTATGTTCTATATCTATTTTCTTTGTGGAGTTGCCATGGGAATTGCTTTTAACAGCCTAAAGTTATAACACTCTAATTTGAATTTTTACCAGCTTCACTTCAATAGCACACAAAATGCCTGCTTCTATCCAGCTCTGCCCCACCCCTTTCACTTACTGATGTCACAAATTACATAATTTTTCTGGATTTAAAAAATTTTTTAAATAGATTTAGGGGGTGCAAGTGTATTTTTGTTTCATGGATATACTGATTGCACAGTGGTGAAGTCTGGGCCTCTTAGTGTAACCATCCCCTGAACAGTGCACATTGTACCCAGGAGGTAATTTCTCACCCTTTATCCCTTTCCCATCCCACATTCCCACCTTTTGGAATCCCTAATGTCTACCCTTCCCCTCTCTGTGTCCGTGTATACACATTGTTGAGCTCCCATGTAGACAAAATATATCTTGAATCATTTTTTAATTTTATGGTACCTTTGAATTTTCTGTTTATTTGTATGCTTTGTGATTTTTATTGAAAACTATGCATTTGAATCTATAATATGATAACTCGAGAAATCCGACTCTTCTTTCTATATACGTTTGCTTTTTAAAAAACAAAAAACAAAAAACAAAAATTGTTACAAGATGTCTCTATGCTGGGAATCAGCCTTAGTTATAAACTTCAGGTTTTCTCAGGTTTTTTTTTTAAGCCCGTGTCTTTCCTTGAGCATGTGTGGCACCTTCCTACACTCCCCCATATACGTGGTTGCTTTGGAATGTCCTAATTCTTAAATGTCAGCCAAATCCTCCCCTGGAAGCTGCAACCCTTCAAATAGATTCCAGAGTTTCAAAATAATTACATCAGGCTGGGTGAGGTGGCTCACGCCTGTAATCCCAGCACTTTGGGAGGCTGAGGCAGGCACATCACCCGGGGTCAGGAGTTTGAGACCAGCCTGACCAACATGGCGAAACCCCGTCTCTACTAAAAGTACAAAATTGGCCAGGAGTGGTGGTGCGTGCCTGTAATCCCAGCTAGTCGGGAGGCTGAGGCAGGAGGGTTACTTGAACCCGGGAGACGGAGGTTGCAGTGAGCTGCAATTGTGCCAATGCACTCCAGCCTGGGCAACAAGAGTGAATCTCTGTCTCAAAAACAAATTAAAATAATAATAATAATAATAATTACAGCATATAGATCTATCCAGCACAATTGTTGTTAAAGTGAAGAGAGGTGGCCGGGCGTGGTGGCTCAAGCCTGTAATCCCAGCACTTTGGGAGGCCGAGGCGGGTGGATCACGAGGTCGAGAGATCGAGACCATCCTGGTCAACATGGCGAAACCCCGTCTCTACTAAAAATACAAAAAATTAGCTGGACATGGTGGCGCGTGCCTGTAATCCCAGCTACTCAGGAGGCTGAGGCAGGAGAATTGCCTGAACCCAGGAGGCGGAGGTTGCGGTGAGCCGAGATCGCGCCATTGCACTCCGGCCTGGGTAACAAGAGCAAAACTCCGTCTCAAAAAAAAAAAAAAAAAAAAGTGAAGAGAGGTATTCTTGGTGCTTCCCATTCATCCATCTACCCTGATGACACAAACCCATGTCACAGGGTTTGAAACCTGCGTATGTTTTATTGAATTTCATGATGAATACAGTTTCTCTGAAATGTTACTTTAAAATTAATCTGCCATAGGGTATATGTGGCAAAGCCACTTAAGAAAAAAGGAAACTTTAGGTCCATCAGAGAGAGATCAGCTGACCAAATTGACATGACAGATAGTGTCACGTAAGTTCACCTTCATTGCCAGTCCAGCTTAATACAACATAGGATTGAAGATGGATTTTCTGTAGGAATATTGGTGCTGCACTTTTTGCTCATGTCCCAGAGGGTGCCGGGGTATTGCCCTGCCCTAAGCTCTTTTCTGTCTTGAACCTGATGCCTTTTATAATTTCGTAAGTACAGTGTGTCACTCTATGCTATTATTAATATTAAATATTTAACGTGTATCTGTCATGTTAAACGGGAAATACAAATAACCTGTCTAGTTTCTTGGCCCTTACTTGGAGATCTGCTGTCTGGAAGCACTTTTCCACCTCTCGGAAAGTGATAGCCTTATTTCACTTAGAGAATATATCATCTTTTCTTTTAAAGTGTATACAGTATAAATGTCTAAAAACAATATAATATAATACAAATATTTTGAAAAATAATTTTTTTGAGACTGGGTGTCGCTCTGTCGCCAGGCTGGAGTGCAGTGGCACGATCTCGGCTCACTGCAACCTCCGCCTCCCGGGTTCAAGCAATTCTCTTGCCTCAGCCTCTGGAGTAGCTGGGACTACAGATGCTGCCACCACGCCCAGCTAATTTTTGTATTTTTAGTAGAGATAGGGTTTCACCATGTTGGTCAGGCTGTTCTCGAACTCATGACCTCGCAATCCGCCTGCCTTGGCCTCCCAAAGTGCTGTGATGATAGATATGAGCCACCCGGCCCAGCTGAAAAATAATTGTTAAATAGCCAATGATTCTTCCACTTGAGCATAATCCCTTTTTCTATTTCCGTAGTTTCAACAACACAATTGTATACCTAATACACACTTGGTTTTTATATCCTTTTTTTAACAACATTCCATTTTTTATTTTCCAATGAATAATGCCTGCATCACGTACCCATACTTTGATAACAAAGTGTTTCTTTGGTATAACATTATGTAAAGAAAGAGGCAGTTAATATTCTCAGAAGGATGAGGACATGCAAGGTCTTGGCCCAGTGTTACAAAGTATTATACAACGTTTGCTTCCAGACAAGGTAGGGTAACAGGAGCCTAATTTGCCTGCGTGACGCAACTGAAAAAGCTAGCTAAATATATGAAGCAACAGTTCTCAGGACACTGGACATGGGGCAACACAGGACCATAATCCCTGAAAAACAAGAGGTGAGCCTGATGACTTCCCCAGCTTCCTGCCTGGAGACACTTGCCAGGCTACAGACGAGGACAGCTCACATAGAGCTTGGTGATGAGCTAAGGGGACAAGCTGTAAATTTAGGGAATGCAACACAGCTAGCGTTCTCGGGATAAAATGACAGAGAACAAAGGCTGCGCGGAGAGAGAGAATTCCAGAGATTTGCAGGAGTTCCTGTCAAGTCTTTAGCTGGGTTCTGATCAGTGCCTGCATCGAAGAAACTACTTGAGATTGAGAAAGAACCACCCAAAAGAAGCACAGGAAGCAACCTTTAGTGATCACACAGGGCTGGGAACAGTTTCTGGTCCCACCAGCCAGAGTGGAAAACTTCGTAACTCACGAAGCATTGGCTAAAATGCCCGGAAGTGTATTGTCTCAGTAGTGAAGGGAAATTAGCTCTTGCATCAGGGTTTCTCAACTTTACCTCTTTGGGCATTTGGTGCTGGATAATTTTTTGTTGTGAAGGCTAGCCTACATATTGTAGATGTTTTACAACAGCCCCGGTCTCTTCCTACTAGCTGCCAGTAAGTAACTGCTCCTCCACAACTTGTGACAACTCAAATGGTCTCCATGCATTGCAAAAAGTCCCCCAAAGGAATAAATCACCTCCCGCTGAGAATCACTGCTCTAGACTAAAGGCTATTCTGTTCCTGTTAACAAAACTTAAAAGCAGACCTCAAAACAAGTAATCTGCTCTAAGTAAATTAACTGCATCCCAGAACAAAGTTCAAAATATTTATTGGAATACAAAACTATTGAGCATCCCTATGAATGAAATTTACAATGTCAGAGCTGGGTGCAGTGGCTCCTGCCTGTGATCCCAGGACTTTGGAAGGCTGAGGCGGGTGGATCACCTGAGGTCAGGAGTTGAAGACCGCCCTGGCCAACATAGTGAAACCTCATCTCTACTAAAAATACAAAAAGTAGCCAGGCGTGGTGGGGGGTGTCTGTAATCCTCGGGACGCTGAGGGAGGAGAGTCGCTTGAATCTGGGAGGCGGAGGTTGCAGTGAGCCGAGATGGTGCTACCACACTCCAGCCTGGGAGACAAGAGCAAGACTCCATCTCAAACAAACAAACAAACAAAACTGTACAACGTCCATCATGCAATTGAAAGGGAAACACATGAAAATAATCAAGAAAAATATGACCTTTAATAAGGGGAGAGTAAATCAACAAAAAGCGACTCAGAAATAGAATTTCTAGGCAAGGACAGGTCAGGCATGGTGGCTCACACCTGTAATCACAGCACTTTGGGAGGCAGAGGCAGGAGGATCGCTTGTGGTTAGGAGTTCAACATCAGCTTGGGCAACATCGTAAGACCCCATGTCTACCAAAAATCAAAAATTAACCAGGCATAGTGGCATGCACCTGGAGTTCCAGCTACTCAGGAGGATGAGGTAGGAAGATCTCTTGAGCCTGAGAGGTCAAGGCTGCAGTGAGCTGTGACGGCACCAAATCGGCAGGACAATAGAGAGATATCTTGTCTCAAGAAAATAAAGTGGAAAATAGGTAAGAACAATAAAAAGTTATGAATTGATACGTAACATTAAATATTATAGATATATGTATCGATAGAGAGGAGAGATGGAGCATGTTAAATGAAGGCATAATAGATGTTAAAAAAAAAAAAGACACGAAAAGACAAATTCAAAGAGTAAGATAAAAATAAAATTGAGGCCGGGCGCTGTGGCTCACGCCTGTAATTCCACCACTTTGGGAGGCTGAGGTGGGCGGATCATGAGGTCAAGAGATCAAGACCGTCCTGGCCAAAATGGTGAAACACCGTCTCTACTAAAAAAATACAAAAATTGGCTGGGCGTGGTGGCGTCCGCCTGTAGTCCCAGCTACTCGGGATGCTGAGGCAGGAGAATCGCTTGAACCTGGGAGGCAGAAGTTGCAGTGAGCCGAGATTGCGCCACTGTACTCCAGCCTGGTGCCTGGCCACAGAGCAAGACTCTGTCTCAAAAAATAAAGTAAAATAAAACAAAATTGAACAGAATGATAACCAATTAGACGCTGCAGAGGCGATGCACAGTGAAGTTGAAGTTAGACAATAGACATTATCAAAAATGAAACACAAGCCAGGCGCGGTGGCTCACGCCTGTAATCTCAGCTCTTTGGGAGGCCGAGGCGGGCGGATCACCTGAGGTCAGGAGTTCAAGACCAGCCTGGCCAACATGGTGAAACCTCATCTCTACTAAAAATACAAAAATTATCGAGACGTGGTGGCAGGCGCCTGTAATCCCAGCTACTCAGGAGGCTGAGGCAGGAGAATCGCTTGAACTCAGGAGGCGGAGGTTGCAGTGAGCCGAGATGGTGTCACTGCACTCCAGCCTGGGCAACAAGTGCAAAACTCCATCTCAAAAAAACAAAAACAAAAACAAAAGCACAGACACAAAATACCAGAATAAAACTGAACAGAACAGCAGTGCGTGATGGGACTACTTCAAATGACCTAATATACATGTAATTTGAGTCTCTAAAGAAACATAAAGCACAGGCTGGGCGTGGCGGCTCACGCCTGTAATCCCAGCACTTTGGGAGGCCGAGGCAGGCGGATCACCTGAGGTCAGGAGTTCGAGACCAGCCTGGCCAACATGGTGAAAACCCATCCCTAAAAAAAAGAAAGAAAGAAAGAAACATGAGGCACAATAACTGAAAAAATAATAAATAAAAACCTTTCAAATCGGGTGAAGATCTAAACTCTCAGGCCCAGAAAGCTCAACAAATCACAGAAAGGGCAAGAAACACAAAGTAAACGAAGCCAGGGTACAGAACAGTCAAATTGCTGGAAAACCTGATGTCAGTGACAATGGCAGCCGGAATAAAGAAAGCCGTATTACACACAGAGGAATGAAGATCAGGAGGACATCAGGTCTTTCTGTTTCTGTGTTCTGTTTTCGTCAGAAAAACACAAGCCTTCATAGAATGAAGCAACACCTTAAAGTACTGAAGGAAAAGAAACACCTGTCATCCTAAAATTTTCTACCTAAAGAAAAGATCTTCCAAAAACGAAGACATAATACTTTTTAAGGCATGCAAAAATGGAAAGACTAAATTAGCAGCAGATCTGCACTATAAAAAGTGTGGTTTTCTACATTTCGAAATCAAGGAAATTGATACCAGAAAAAAATCTGGATGCACACCGAGTCATAAAGGGCAATGCAAGGGGCCGACGTGGTAGCCGATCTATGAAAGACTTCCCTCCTTCTTTAAAAATTCCCTTTAAAAGATAATCAACTATTTAAAGTAAAAATAATAACAATGTGGCCGGGTGGGGTGGCTCATGCCTGTAATCCCACCACTTTGGGAGGCCGAGGTGGGTGGATCATTTGAGGTCAGGAGTTCGAGACCAGCCCGGCCAACATGGTGAAACCCTGTCTCTACTAGAAATACAAAAATTAGCTGGGTGTGGTAGTGGATGCCTGTAACCCCAGCTACGCAGGGGCTGAAGCAAGAGAATTGCTTGAATCTGAGAGCAAAGTTTGCAGAGAACCAAGGTGGTGCCACTGCACTCCAGCTTGGGTGACAAAGCAAAACTCTCTCTCAAATAATAATTAATAATAATAATAATGCAGTATGAGGTCTATGATATGTAGGTGTAAATTATATGACAGTATTAGCCCAAAAGCTAGAGGAGAGGAAACAGAAATTCACCCTTGTAAGGTTCTTTTCTTATATGCAAAATGGCATGATACTCTTTCAAAATAGACTATTATAGATTAAAGATGCAACATTGAATCAGTTTTCTTTTTCTTTTTTTTTTTTTGAGACAGAGTCTCGCTCTGTCACCAGGCTATGGCATGATCTCAGCTCACTGCAGCCTCTGCCTCCCGTGTTCAAGCAATTCTCCTGCCTCAGCCTCCCAAGTAGCTGGGACTACAGGCAGGTGCCACCACGCCCAGCTAATTTTTGTGTTTTTAGTAGAGATGGGGTTTCACCATGTTGGCCAGGATGGTCTCGATCTTTTGACCTGTGATCCACCCGCCTCGGCCTCCCTAAGTGCTGGGATTATAGACATGAGCCACTGATCCTGGCCTTGAATCAACTTTTACAGAAAACAAAGGAGTTGTATCTACTAAGGCAAAAAATAGGAAAATCTAGGATCATAAAAATTACTCAATTAATAAAAAGTCATACAAGAGGAAAAAAAAGAAACAAATGACAGATAAACATACAGAAAAGCAAGAGCCAGAAGATGGATTTAAACCCAAGTATATCAACAGTCACGTGAAATCTAAATGTTCTAAACATTCCATTTTTCAAAGACTATCACACTGGAAAGACTGCAAGACCCACTTAATTACTGCCTATAGTAAACTTAAAAGGCAGAGGTTAAAAGTAAAATAAAGGGCCGGGCGCGGTGGCTCACGCCTGTAGTCCCAGCACTTTGGGAGGCCGAGGCGGGTGGATCATGAGGTCAAGAGATCGAGACCATCCTGGTCAACATGGTGAAACCCCGTATCTACTAAAGATACAAAACATTAGCTGGGCATGGTGGCGCGTGCCTGTAATCCCAGCTACTCAGGAGGCTGAGGCAGGAGAATTGCCTGAACCCAGGAGGTGGAGGTTGCAGTGAGCCGAGATTGCACCATTGCACCCCAGCCTGGGTAACAAGAGCAGAACTCTGTCTCAAAAAAAAAAAAAAATTAAAAAAAAAAAAAGTAAAATAAAGGAAAAAGATATTATGTTGAAAATAAATGAAAAGGAAGCTAGAATAACTATATTAATAGATTTAGTGCAAATATTGTTACCAGGAAAAAAAAAGTGGTCATTTCATAATTATAAAGGTCATTTTGTATTTTCTCTTAATCAAAAGAAAATAACAATCTCTAATTTTTCTATACCTAACAATGGAGGTCCAAATTACAGGAAGCAAAAACTGATAGAACTGTAAGGAAAAACAGGCAAATATAAACTATACCCAGAGATTTCACACACTCTCTTGACAACTGATAGAACGAATATACAGAATATCAGTAAGATTATAGAAGACTGGAACAACAATATTAACCTGATCTAATTGACAGAGAGCACTCCACTCAAAAATAGCAAATACAAATTATTTTCACGTGCACATGGGAAACTTACCAAGATATATTCTGGGCCATTAAAAAATCCTAAAAGTATTTTTAAAAAAGACTTAAATTGTATAAAGTATGCTCCCAGACCGTAAATTGAATTAAATTAGAAATCAGTAACAAAAAATTATCTCGAGAATCTCCTACCTTTTGAGAACTAAATTACTTCTAAATAACTCACAGTTCAAGAAGAAATAAAAAGGGAGGTTAGAAAGTAAGTTGAACTAAATAAAAATAAAAACAATATTAGAAAAGAACAAAAGGCAAAATCAATAATCTGTTTCTACCTAATACAGCTAAAAAGTAAGTTAAATGCAAAGTAAGCAGAAGAAAAATAATAAACAACATAAATGAATGCAAGAGAAAAAGAAAGAAAACAGGTATCAGGGAAACCGAAACTAATTCTTTAAGACAAAATGGATAAATCTCAAGTCAGACTGGTCAGAAAAAAGGAAAGACAGAAGAAACAAATCACCAGTATCAGGAATGAGAGTGGTAACATCACGATTGATTCCACAGATATAAAAAGATAACAAGGGGATACTATTTTAAAAAACCTTTATGCTAACAAATGGAAATTTAGATATACGAATCATTTTAAAGACACAATCTATTGGTGCTCACTCAAGAAGAAACAGATAACCTAAATAGCTTCATATCTGTGAAGCTATTTAAGTTAAAGAAGTTTATTCTGTAGATAAAAATCTTGAACGAAGAAAACTTAAGGCTGGGAACAGTGGCTTACGCTTGTAATCCCAGCAGTTTAGGAGGCTGAGGCAGGTGGATCACCTGAGGTCGGGAGTTCAAGACCAGCCTGACCAACATGGTGAAACCCCCATCTCTACTAAAAATACAAAATTAGTGGCGTGTGGTGCGTGCCTGTAATCCCAGCTACTCGGAAGGCTGAGGCAGGAGAATTGCTTGAACCTGGGAGGTGGAGGTTGCAGTGAGCCAAGATCCCGCCACTGCACTCCAGCCTGTGCAACAAGAGTGAAACTCTGTCTCAAAAAAAAGAACAGAAAAGGAAAAGAAAACTCAAGACTCTCATGGCTTAACTGGCATATTCTCCTAAACATTTAAGGAAGAAATAATGCTCAATCTAACAAACTGTTCCAGAAAATTGAAAATGAAGGAATATTTCCCGATTTATCCTTTAAGGTAAATATTTCCCTGAAACCAAAATCAGGCTTTAAAAAATAGAAAACTGCAGGTTGATATCTCTGTAACTACAGATGCAAAAACTGTTAAATTTTTTTTTTCTTTTTGCAAATCAAAACCAAAAATATATGACCAAGTGAGGTTTATCCCAGGAATAATATCCCAGGGATGGTTTAACCTATAAAAACCAGTCAGTAGAATCTACCACATTAACAAACGAAACAGCACTACGCAATAGTATCAATTGATGCACAAAAAATATCTGATAAAATCCTACTTACATTCCTGATAAAAAAAAAAATCAAAAACAAAACCTCTCAGCACCTAAAAATAGAAGTGAACTTCAAGCTGATAAAGAACATGTACAGAAAACCTACTGCTAACATCAGACTTAATTGTGTTTGATTAAAGCTGTCTTCCTAGTCCAAAAATAAAGCAAAGATATCTACTTTACTCACTTATTTTCAAAATTGTTTTAAAGCTTATAGCCAGTATAATCAGGGAAGAAAAAGAAACAAAGGCATTCAGATTGGTAAGGAATGGGGGGGGGGGGAGTCATTTTGGCACAATATGATTATTTATGTAGAACATGCAATGAAGTCTACAAAAAGGCTTCTAGGCTGGGCACAGTGGCTCATGCCTGTAATCCCAGCACTCTGGGGGGCTGGGGCAGGCAGATTGCCTGAGGTCAGGAGTTTGAAACCAGTCTGGCCAAAATGGTGAAACTAAAAATACACACACACACACACAAACACTCTACTAAAAACACACACAAAAAATTAGCTGGGCATTGTAGCAGGCACCTGCAATCCCAGCTACTCGCTCGGGAGGCTAAGGCAGGGGAACTGCTTGAACCGGGAAGGTGGAGGTTGCAGGGAGCCAAGATCACACCACTGCACTCCAGCCTGGGCGATAGAGCGAGACCCTGTCTAAAAAAAGAAGAAGAAGAAGCAGCAGCTTCTAGAACAAATAGACGACTTTAACAAGTTGCAGGATATACAATCTATATTTTTAAAATCTAATTATACTTTAATAATCACAACAAATAATGGGAAACTGAAATTTTAAAAAAACGTCATTTACAGTAGCATCTAAGTATATGAAAATGGGATAAACCGTTCAAAAGATTTATGTTACATAGGGCCATACATTTTATTTATTTATTTGTTTATTTATCGATCTATTTATTTATTTATTTTTGAGACAGAATCACACTCTGTCGCCCAGGCTAGAGTGCAGTAGCATGATATCGGCTCACTGTAACCTCTACTCCCAGGTTCAGGCAATTCTCTTGTATCAGCCTCCTGAGTAGCTGGGACTACAGGTGTGCACCACCATGCCCAGCTAATTTTTGTATTTTTAGTAGAGATGGAGTTTCAGCATGCTAGCCAGCTGGTCTCGAACTCCTGGCTTTAGGTCATCCTCCCACCTCAGCCTCCCAAAGTGCTGTGATTACAAGCGTGAGCCACCGTGTCCACCCTGATCATACATTTTACTTATACATGTGTTATGAAGGCAATAAAATATTGCTACTATTTTTGCTTAAAGACAATTATCTTTTAAAGATATTTCACCAAAAAAAAAAAACCCATGGTTTTCATGTATTCATTATTTTTTGTGCTCTTCATTACTTCTTGTAAATCCATATTTCTGTCTGGTGTCATTTTCCTTCTATGTGAAGGACATCCTTTAACATTTCTTGTAGTTCAGGTTTCCTGTCAGCTTTGCTTGTCTAAAAATCTATTTGTCTTTTAAAAATCAACTTTATTTTTTGGAGC
Source organism: Saimiri boliviensis (assembly GCF_048565385.1). NCBI lineage: Eukaryota > Metazoa > Chordata > Mammalia > Primates > Cebidae > Saimiri > Saimiri boliviensis. The sequence goes on along the minus strand of NC_133450.1, from coordinate 238,163,220 downwards.
AGTTTTAGGTTCATAGCAAAATTGAGCAGAAAGTACAGAGTTCCATAAACCCCCATAAACCCCCATAAACCCCCGTACTGACACACGTGCAGTCTCTCCCACTATCAACATTCTGCGAGAGGTGCATTTGCTGCAACTGATGAAAATACATTGACCCATCAATATCACTCAAGTCCATCCTTGATATTAAGGTTCACTCTTGGTGTTGTATGTTCTATGGGTTTGCACAAATATAGAATGATGTGTATTCACCATTACAGTATTATAGGGATTACTTTTACTACTCTAAAAATCTTCTGTGCCCCACTTCTTCATTCCCCTCTCCTCCCTAACACCTGGCAACCACTGAGCTTTTTACTATCCCCTGGTTTTGCCTTTCCCAGAGTGTTACGTACTTGTTATCATACAGGATGTAGCCTTAGTCATTTGCATTTGTTCCTCATTTTTTCATGGCTTGATAGCTCATTGCTGTTTAACACTAAACAATACCCCATCGTCTGAAGGCACCATAGTTTATTTTTTCCATTCACCTACGGAAGGACATTTTGGTTGCTTCCAAGTTTTGGCAGTTATGAATAAAGCAGCTGTGTGCAGGTTTTTTTGTGGACTGTTTTCAACGCCTTGGGCAAATACTTAAGAGATCAGTTGCTGAATGGTATGATAAGAGATGTTTAGTTTTGTTTGGCAAAGTGTATTCCAAAGTAGCTGTACTGGCTGGGAGCAGTGGCTCACTCCTGTAATCCCAGGACTTTGAGAGGCAGAGGCAGGCAGATCACCTGAGGTCAGGAGTTTGAGACCAGCCTGACCAATATGGTAAAACCCAGTCTCTACTAAAAATACTAAAATTAGCCAGGTATGGTGGCACACACCTGTAATGCCAGGTACTGGGGAGGCTGAGGCATGAGAATCACTTGAACTCGGGAGGTAGAGGTTGCTGCGAGCCAAGATCCCACCACTGGACTCCAGCCTGGGTGACAGAGTGAGACACCATTTACTGAAGAGACTCTTCTCCCGTTGTATATTCTTGGCATCCTGTTGAAGATCAGTTGACCATATGTATGCATGGGTTTATTTCTGGACTTTCTATTCCATTGGTCTGCATGCCTGTCTATATGTCAGTACCATACTTATAAAATAATTGTATCTTTATAATATGTTTTAAAATCAGGAAGTGTGATGCCTCCAGGTTTGTTCTTTGTTTTGGTGATTTGGGGTCTTTGTGGTTCTATATGAATTTTAGAATTTTTAAAATTTCTATTAAAATGCCTTTGGGATTTTGATAGGGATTGCACTGAATCACTAGATCACTTTCAGTGGCATAGACATATTAACAATATTAAATCTTCCAACCCATGAGAATGGGATGTTTTTCTGTTTGTTTGCGTCTTATAAATGTTCCGTAGTTTTCAGCGTATAAGTCTTACGCTTCTTTAACTAAGTTTATTTCTATTTTATTCTTTTTGATGCTATTGTAAATGGGATTGTGCTTAAATTTCCTTTTCAGTTTATTCATTGCTAGGTTGTAGAAATGAAATTGTGTCCCAGATTGAAGTACAATGGCATGATCATAGTTCACTATAACCTCAAGCTCCTGGGCTCAGGTCTTCCTCCTGCCCGAGCTTCCTGAGTAGCTGGGAAGACAAGTGTGCACCACCACACCTAGCGAATTTTTAAGAGAATTTTTTCCTTTCAGAGACAGGGTTGTGGCATGTTGCCCAAGCTGCTCTGAAACTCTGGCCTCAAGTGATCCACCCATGTTGGCATTCCATAGTTCCCTAGCTGATTTTTGTGTGTTGATTTCCTATGCTACAATTTTAATAAATTCATTTATTAGTTCTTTTTTTTGTATGTGGAAACTTTTGTGTTTTCTGTATATAATAATGTCATCTGTGACCAGAGGCAATTTTACTTCTTCCAATATGATGAAATGCCTTTCGTATCTTTTTTTGCCTCATTGCTCTGGCTAGGACTTTCGATATTATGTTGAATTGAAGTGACAAGAGTGGGCATCCTTACCTTGTTCCTAGTCTTAGAGGAAAAGCTTGTAATTTGTCGTCATTGAATATGATGTTAGGCTTTTTATACATTGTGTATATTGTGTACATTTTTATATATATATGTGTGTAAAAATACATATATAAATGTTTATAAATATACATTTATTATGTTGAGGTAATTTTCTTCTATTCTTAGTTTGTTGGATGCTTTTTCATGAAAAGGTGTTGGATTTGATCAATGCTTTGTCTCCGCCTATTTCAATAATCCTGTAATTCTCATTCTTTATTCTGTTCAGGTGCTGTATAACATTGATTGATTATATGTTGGCCATCCTTGCATCTCAGGAATAAATCCCACTTGCTGATGCTGTGTAATCCTTTCCATGTGCGTTCGAATTTGGTTTGCTAGTATTTTGCTGAGGATTGTTAAGCTGTGTCCTTTAGGGATACAGGCTTCTAGTTTACTTTTCTTGTAGTGTTTTTGGTTTTGGTATCAGGGTAATACTAGCTTCATGCAATAAGCTTGAAGGTGTTCTCTCTTCTTTGATTTTTTGAGAGCGTTTAAGAAGAATTAACGTTATCCCTTTTTGAAATGTTTAGTAGGATTTGCCAATGAAGCTATCTGGACCCGGGCTCCTCTATTTTAGGGGGTTTCTCCAAGAAGCAATCCCTTTCTCTTCTGGCCTGCAAGGTTTCTGCTGAAAAAAATCCACAGTCTTATAGACATTCCCTTATATGGGGCAGTCACTTTTCTTTTGCTGCATTCAAAATTCTCTTTGTTTTTGACTTCTGTTAGTTTGATTATAATGTATCTCAGTGTGAACGTCTTAAAGTTCATCTTATTTAGAGTCTTTTTCGGTTTCTTGAATCTGAGAATCCACTTATTTTCCTAGATTTGAGGAGTTTTCATCTATTATTTCTAAATAAGCTTTCTGCTTCCCTTTCTTCTTTCCTCTTTCTTTGTGCTAGCCTATAAGTTCCTTAAGCTTTCTTCGTTCTTCTTTCATTTGCTTTTCTTTTTGTTCTTCTGACTGGATAATTTCAGTGACCTACCTTTAAATAATCTGATTCTTTCTTCGGTTTGATTAAATCTGCTGTTGAACCCCTCTCGTGAATATTTCGGTTGTTGTTATATTCTTCATCTTAAAAATGTTGCTTCTTTTGGTCAAGCATGGTGGCTCACACCTGTAATTCCAGCACTTTGGGAGGATGAGGCAGACAGATCATTTGAGGCCAGATGTTAGAGACAAGCCTGACCAACATGGTGAAACCCTGTCTCTACTAAAAATATGAAAAGTAGCTGGGTGTGATGGTTCACACCCGATCCTAGCTGCTTGGGAAGCTGAGGCATGAGAATTGCTTGAACCCCAGAGGTGGAGGTTGCAATAAGCCAAGATCTTGCCACTGCACTGCAGCCTGGGCAGCAGAGCAAGACTCCATCTGAAAAAAAAAAATTCTTTTCTTTTTGTGTTTTCTGTCTCTTGATTGAAATACTCATTTGTGTGTGCATCGTTTTCCTCTGCTTATTGAGCATTTTCATGACAGTTATTTTGAATTATTTGTCAGATAATTCATAAGTCTGCATATCTTTTTTTTTTTTTTTTTTTTTTTTTTTTTTTTTTTTTTTTTTTGAGACGGAGTTTCGCTCTTGTTACCCAGGCTGGAGTGCAATGGCGCGATCTCGGCTCACCGCAACCTCCGCCTCCTGGGTTCAGGCAATTCTCCTGCCTCAGCCTCCTGAGTAGCTGGGATTACAGGCACGCGCCACCACGCCCAGCTAGTTTTTTTTTTTGTATTTTTAGTAGAGACGGGGTTTCACTATGTTGACCAGGATGGTCTCGATCTCTCGACCTCGTGATCCACCCGCCTCGGCCTCCCAAAGTGCTGGGATTACAGGCTTGAGCCACCGCGCCCGGCCAAGTCTGCATTTCTTTAGGGGCAGTTTCTGAATATTAGTTTTTCCCTCCTTTGGTCATATTTTCCTATTTTTTCAAGTTCTTTGACACTTTGTGTTGCTGTCTGCGTATCTGAAAAACAACCACCTCTCTGATTCTTTTTTTAATTAAAAGTTTTAGACTTTTTTTTTAGATGGAGTCTCGCTCTTGTTACCCAGGCTGGAATGCAGTGGTGCGATCTCGGCTCACTGCAACCTCTGCCTCCCAGGTTCAAGCGATTCTCCTGCCTAAGCCTCCCAAGTAGCTGGGATTACAGGCACGCACCACCACGCCCAGCTATTTTTGTATTTTTAGTAGAGACGGGGTTTCACCATGTTGGCCAGGATTTGACCTCGTGATCCACCTCGTGATCCTCCCTGCTGGAATTACAGGCTTGAGCTACTGCACTCAGCCCTTATTCATTTTTTTTTTAAAGCCACCCCCAACCAGGTAGGGCATGCCAGCTATCAGGTTCCACCTCAAGCTGGGGTCTCAGGGGAGTTGGTGGACGAGTGGCAGGTAGTGCTGAAAGAACACCCGAGGGACTATAGGCAGCTGAGACAGGGCTTTATTCTCTCTCCTACAGAGTCAGCAGTGCAGTTATATGACTTACAGACAATAGTGGTTCAAAGCCAGGAACAAGCTCACACAAACAGATTACATTAAATGGCCACATACATATGAGCACATAATGCACGGGGTTGTGCGTCTGCACTCCAGACCTGCTGTGTCACGCTGCGCTGCCTCTGCCTGCTCCCGACTGAAGCACAGCTATTCTTACACTCCATCCCCTAGACTCAGGGAGTCCTCGTGGTGGGAAGACACGCCCACAGGGTGGAACCCTGGACTTAGAGGTCACAGTAGCAACACAGGGAGCAGCAACTCATTACTAATGCTCCCATGGTGCTGCCTATAATGATTAGGGGTCATATAAGGCCAGAGCCCAGAGACAGCCACCATGTCTGTATGGGGTTGTCAGTAAGGCTCTCAACTGCCTTGATTTCCTGGGGAGCTCCCTACAAAGCTGCTATTATGTTTTGCTGATTGTCAGGGATGAAGGTACAACCCTGAGTTCCCAAAAGAGCACAGTTGCCACCTTGGGCAGCTGTTACTATGTCTGGGGCCATCCGCTTCTGTAGCTCCACCTCCCTGGTTTGATCAACTTCATCTGTCAGCAAAAGATGAATCATCTGAATTATTTGTCAGATAATTCATATTTCTGCACTTCTTCAGGGGTGGTTTCTGAATATTGATTTTTCCCTCTTTGCATCGTATTTTCCTGTTATGGAAAAGGAGGGTAACTCAGGTGTCATTCAAGGCGCAAGCAGCGTGCTCCACAAGGGCTGTAACTTGCGTTTCTACAGTTATGACACCTGCTCCAGGAATGGTTAATGCTAAGGGGTAGAGCCACCAGGGGGCTCGTCGCACTCTCAAAAACCAGGAATGTAGCACCTCCCAGTTATGTTGGCATCTAGGCAATGTTAGAATGACAGTGGCAGGCCCATAAGGCCACCCCCAGCTACAGTGGCCAGTCAAGTTCACTGGCAAATATGACCATCCCATGTCTCCGCAGACCCATAAACTCCCAGGAGGTACAAAGTCCACTGGGGCTCCGCCTTGCTGTGGCCGCCTATTCCATCTCACCTTTGGCGTGGCGACATGTTATATTTGTGTCGGCTATGATGGGCAACACTCCACAGTTACCCCAATGTTGCTCTATACATCATGGTACCTGGTGGGGGTACCATTGTGTTCTCCCACTAACTAGTGCCATCCATCGTAGGCACTACGGATCAGCCAGGGGCGGGCACGCCATGGGTTTTGTGGAGCCCTATCCAAAGCTCGCCATGCCACGTTCCAAACATCCACCACGGGACCCCAAGTCTCTAACCATGTCCAGTTTTCCACAGAAGCTGAATGTATGTGCCAGGGCAAGCTTCTGCAGCTGCTGCTGGAAGGGTGGCATGGATCCAACAGTTGGTCACTCAGCGTAGGCATGGGCCCAGTCCACAATGCTGCTGGTGCATGTCAACCCACAGTTGGAAGGACAAAGCAGGCGCAGGTACTAGCAGGGGTAAAGCATGCCCCTAGGGTAAAATACAGGCCAACCTTTTATCTCTGGGTAACAATGCAGCCACCAAGGCCTTCCGCCCTGGGTGATGGTACCACACCTTTTCAGCTCCCCAGGGTTCCTTTGTCCTGTATCCATGTCACAGCCACTGGGGAGCTCATAACAGGCCACACAGACGACACGCATGGCCCCTGAGGTTTCCTTCCCTGGCTGTTGCCCTGTGAATGGTCAGTTGCAGAGGCCATGTATTAAATACCTAAAGAGTGACATGTAAATTATACTTCACCCATCACTCCTGCAGGGGACTACAATAGCCAACCGTCAGCCATGGGGGGCTTGGGGGATCCAGGACCAAAGCCAAGTTTTCTGTTCCCCTGTCTTCAGGGGCGTTGGGGCAGGCAACAGCAGATCACCGTTAATCCCACACCTGGCCAGGGGAGGTCATCCTTGGTGTCTACCTGTAGTTGGATGGGGATGGTGGTTTGGTGTAGCAGTGCATCCACCGGGGCCAGGCCACCTTTCTGTGGGGTGCATTCAAGGTTTGCAGCACCAAATCCAACCTTGAACTCCAGCCCCACAAGGACAGGGGAGTAACTCACAAGCATAACCTGTTTTTCAGGAGTCCGTTACGTCACGCATTCATACCAGCGGCTTGTGGGTTACGTGGAACATGAAACCTCCCGTTTATGTCCATCCATTGTGCCCACTGTTGTACCTGCTGTGCAGTAAAATGTGTTCCCTCGTCACTTTCAACAGGGCATGAGCGTATAGGGCACACAAGTGTTGCAGAACCCAAATGATATGTTGTTGGTCGGCTGCCCTGCAGGGGTAGGCAGACAACAGACCAGTGGCCGTGTCTAGAGCCGTCAGCACATGCGTATGCCCCTGCAACCTCAGCAGCGGCCCAATGTCGTCTATTTGTCACTTAGTCAAGGGCATCTGCCCTACTGTCACCTGTGTAACACTGGGCATCCGTCTCCATCTGCGGTATGCCTGTGCACACGCTGGGCACTTCTGGCAGACCTCCCAGATATCTTGTGTGGGCAAAGATAGACCCCAGTGCTCACTGACCTGTTGAATTTGTTTACCTCCTGTATGGCCCGATTTTTGGTGCAGCCATAGGGCTCTATCTTGCAAGCTGACTTCATCCACCGGACCTCGGCCAAGGCGTCTTGCCTCATCATTGCTAGGGGTAGCCTAAGGCGCGTGGTCTGACACGTGATAAATAGTGACATCTTTTTGGTGCCCCATTTCCCAGAGGTTTTGCTGCACAGCCTGGCCCCAAATTGGCTGGTGGCCAACCAGCCAATTCTGTAACTGCAGGTAGTTAACCACAAGGTCAGTCCTCAATGAACTGTCCAGCTATTGTGCAGTTTACCATGGGTGTCTCTTCGTGATCACCATCTACACTGCCCTGAGTTCAGCCCACTGACTACTTTGCCCACGCCCAGTATCAAACCATACGGTATCAGTACTAGGCTGGACCACAACAGCGGTTCAGGAAGCAATAACACCCTGGCTAGACCCATTCGTATAGCACGCCCCATCGGGAATGCGCGGCACCCTTCTTTAAACGGTGATGGCTCAGTGTTTAAGGGTGACTTAAAGACCCATGGCCTTATCTTGCGTCAGGACTACAGGTCCTAAGATTTCTTGTAATTCTGCTGCTAAGGGGCTCATACTCAGGGTGTAAGGGGCTCATACTCAGGGTACTCCACTACTCTAAGCAGGCACCCCACTTTGCTAAGGTGGATGTCTCTGCTCTCTCAGTCTGGGGGGTCACTACCCATGGATGTACCCACCCTGCTATTGGGTAAGTCACCTGCATGATGACTGTTGCCCACCCTGCCACACTCTCAGAAGCCTGAGGAGCAGCATATGTAGCTGCTAACTGCTTCACTCTCAAGGAATACCAGAGCTCAGCTCCCTTTCAAAGTTGGGACCAAAAGCCTACCCATGTTCTCAAGTACTCCTTGTGCTGCCATAGGCTCCAGCTGAAACCATCTGCGGTCACGTGCACATGGAGTTCGAGTGGGCACCCTCGGTCAATTAGTCGTAGGGCCTGCACTCGCTGTACGGCCTGCACTCGCTGTACGGCCTGCTCGGCTGCTGGAAAAGCCGTCTTCGCCTCATTGTCTCAATCCCAGTAGCTCGATTTTTTGCCAACAGATACAACGATTTTATCATCTGAGCCCATGGGGTACAAATGCCCACCAATATCCCGAGAGGTCCACAAAAGTCTGTAGCTGCTTCATCGCTGTGGGCTGGGGATGTGCCCGAATTTTACCAGTGATGACCTCTGATATGGCCCTTGTCTTACCTGACCGGATAACTGCCAAGAGTTTGGCGGACATTCCAGACCCTTGACCCTTGGATTCCTTGACGGCCCGACCTTACGATGCCATATGTTGTCACAAGAAGGGTGCTGCCGCTTCTAAATCTGCAAGAGAATCAGAGGTTAGCATAAAGTCATTAGTATAATGGAACAGGCAGACCCCATTGGACATTTCCAGGTGGCTAAATCCATGGCAATGAGACCATGACATACGGTGGGCCTATGCATATAGGTCTGCGGCAACACAGTGAAAACCCACTGTCGCCCTTCCTATGTGAAGGCAAACTGTTCTGCTTCTCCGGAGCAATGTCATTTGAAAAGAATGCATTGGCCAAGTCCACCACATAGTGGAATTCCATTGTCAAGCGGTCCATCAAAACCGTGATAGACAATACAGCTATATGTAAAGGGGGCGTTACTTTATTTAGTTCTGGGTAATCCACCATCATTCACCAATTCTATCAGGACTCCTGACTGGCCATACCAGAGAATTGTAGGGGTTGTGGGTGCCACATACTACCTGCACCTTCTCTAACTTCTTAATAGTCTCATTTATCTCCGTATGCCCACCTGGCAAGCAGTATTGACAGGTGGAAGTAACCCTTTGGGGTTGTGTCAGGACCTGAGGCCAGCGATGCATGTACCCACCCAGGACCGGCTTAATCACATGTACTTGGACTCTGAATTCTCCGGCTGTGGTTTGTAAAGCCAAGCCATGTGAAATATCCATATTCGCAGAATGTATTCAGGTATGGGAGAGATGTACGCAGTGTAAAGCTTATGCCAAGGTGCAAAGATGCAGATTTTACTTTCACTGACCAGCCTCCATAGTTGTCTACATAAGCAGCCTTGCCTGGAAACTTATCTAGGTTCCCACGAATGAGGCTACAATCTGTCCTGATGTCTACCAGCATCAGCACCCACTGTACGCTGGTGGGAGACCAGTAGATGCCAATTCCACGTGTGATCTCTGGTTGTCCGATGTGCCCCCCAAGCTGGGCACCTGGGCCAGTTCCGTAATCAAACACAAAAGGCTCTATGCCTCAGCCCATCTGCAAGTAGTCCTTGAGCTGGAGCATCTGGGTGGCACTGGGTGGGGCAGCAGCATCCTTCTCCCTCTTGGGCATTTTCTGGAATTGCTGCTCCAGGGACACTTGCCTCCACAAGGTTAACAGCACTTCATTGGGTTTCTTATCAATTTTCTCTCAGTCAGCCCTAGCCAAAATTAAATCAATCCACACCTGCTTGTGGGTCACCTGTCGAGATTCCTTTTTGTCTTGTGAGGTGGCCCCCCTGCAGAAGGGGGCCCTTCCCCTTTTTAATGGTGCAGCCTGACAGCCCTCTGCTTCCCTGAGGGCCGTCATGACAGTAGTCACCTCATATATGCGGTGCCCCATATACGGAATGAGGACAGCGGCTGGGGGCTAAAGGCACTCAGAGGCACAGAGGCCAATATGAGGTCCCTCATGTGGGAGTAAATAAAGAATATCCGTCTGGCCTTGGAGTATTCAGATCAAACATAGCCTGCTGCATACCCATCTCCCAGATTACTTGCACTAAATCTGTATATGAGTCCCATTTACTCACAGTTTCTGGTATTTCTCCAGCATCATTCATACCGTTTGTATAGCCTCCATCAGTCATTCAGTTAGGGTGTGGTTGCCTTGCCCCTGTGCCAACCGCCTGCTCACCTGTAATGGCTGACAAGGGAAGGCTGAGTCCTCATGGAGGCCAACGTTTCCATGTCAGAGGTGGAGCAGACGACATCTCGGCTCCCTCATCCCAAAGGCATCCAGGTGGGTGGAGGTTCCCCAGAGTGCTGCCAATACTGTCTACCTAATTCCTGCAACTCATTTGGGGTATAGGCACTCTATGACGTGTGCTTCATCACAGTAGGGGGGTCCCTGAGCCCACGCCCTCGGGACCCAGCGGCTGCTTATGCTCTATTTTCTGACGGACCGCTGGGTGAGCCCGCAAGAGGGGTTTTTCCTCCTAGGTATCAGACCCAGTGGTGGTATCTGACCGGGATGGGGGGCCCAGGCCTGCACTAACAGCATCCCTAATTCTCATTCCAAGGCTGTGTAGCTGGGCCTCCAGGCACTGTGCTTGCTCCTGGAGGTCCCTTACCTGCACTGCAACCTGCAGGGACTGAGCATGCACGTCCTGTCGCAAAGTCAAAAGTGCCCATCCAACTCTGCTGGCAAAGGTAGGCTCCTTCTCGGTGCTCTGTGCTTCCAGGAGCTTCGGCAGCCTGGGTTTATATTTAACCACAAAGCCGTCAGTTCTAAGGCTTTTTCTTTTTTGGAAAGATTTTAAATTATCGGTTTCTTCTGCTTATTAGCTATAGGTCTATTTAGATTTTGTATTTCTTCATGATTTAGTATCGGTAGGTTTTGTGTTTCTTGAGGTTTATTTTATTTAGGTCATCTCATTTGTTGGCATAAATTGTTCATAGTATTATAATCCTGTTTATTCCTCCAAATCAATGTGAACACGATCACGAGAATTGCACCGTTTTAATTTCTGATTGCTAAAGTTTGAGTCTTCTCTCGGTTTTTTTAGTCCATCCAGCTAATGGGCTGTCATTTTTGTTGAACTTTTCAAAGAATGAATTTTTCTTTTCTTTTCTTTCTTTCTTTCTTTCTTTTTTTTTTTTTTTTACTGTTTTTCTCTTCTCTACTTTATTCATCTCCACTCTAAGCTTTATCATATTCTTTCTTTTGCTAGCTCTGGATTTGGTTTGTTCTTCTGTTTCTAGTTCCTTAAGTTGTAAAGCTACATTTTAAATTTGAGATTTTTTTTTTTCAATTTAAGCATTTATAGCTATAGATTTCCCCCTTAGAACTTCTTTCACTATGTCCCATATGTTTTGGCATGTTGTAATTTCATTTTCATTTATCTACAAGTCACTTCTGATTTCCTGTCCAATATATTCTTTGATCCATTGGTTGTTTAAGATTGTATTGTTTAATTTCCACAAATTTGTCAATCATTTAGTTTTACTTCTGTTATTGATTTGTAACTTCATCCCATTTTTGTCAGAGAGGACACTTGTAGGAACTCTGTCTTTTTAAGAGTACTGAGACTTAATTTTTGATCGAACTTATGGTATATCCTGGCAAATGTCTCAAGTATACTTAGAAGAATATGTTGTTCCAACCTCTGCCTGTTACCCAGCTCCAAAGTTGCTTCTGCATTTTCAGGAATCTTCAGCGGCACCCCACTCTATTCATACCAATTTATTGTATTATTCCATTTTCACATTGCTGATAAAGACATACGTGAGACTGGGAAATTTACAAAAGCAAGAGGTTTCATGGGCTTACAGTTCCACGTGGCTGGTGGAAGGTGAAAGGCACATCTCACCTGGTGGAAGACAAGAGAAGAGAGCTTGTACAGGGAAACTCTTGTTTTTAAAACCATCAGATCTCATGAGACTTATTCACTATTACAAGAACAGCACGGGAAAGACGTGCCCACATGATTCAATTGCTTCTCACCAGGTTCCTCCCACAACACATGGGAATTGTGGAAGTTACAATTCAAAATGAGATTTATATGAGGACACAGCCAAACCATATCATCATATGACAAAAGCAGGAGCAAGACATGGCGGGGAAGGGGGGAAGCGGCACACTTTCAAACGAACAGATCTCATGAGAACTCACGATCATGAGAACAGCACCAAGAGAACAGTGCTAAACCACTCATGAGAAATCCATCCCCATGATCAAATTACCTCCTGCCAGGCCCCAACTACAACACTGGGGATTACACTTCAACACGAGAGTCCACTGGGGAAACATCTTTGAACTATATCATTCCACCCCCAGCCCCTCCCAAATCTCATGTCTTTCTCATATTTCAAAATACAGTCCTGCTTTCCCAATAGTTCCCCAAAGTTTTAACTCATTCCAGCATTAACTCAAAAGTGCAAAGTCTCATCTGAGACAAGGCAAATCCCTTCTACCCGTGAGCCTATAAAATAAAAAACTAGTAAAAAAATTAGTTACTTCCCAGATACAATGGAATTATAGCGATTGGGCAAACATTCCCATTCCAAAAGGGAGAGATAAGCAAAAAGAAGGCACCACAGGCCCCATGCAAGTTTGAAACCCAGTAGGACAGCCATTAAATCTTAAAGCTCCAAAATACAAATCTCCTTTGACCCCACGTCCCACGTGTAGGTCACGCTGGTGTGAGAGGTAGGCTGCTGAGGCCTTTGGCAGCTCCACTCCCATGCTTCTTTCAAGCTGGTGCTGAGTGTGGCTTTTCCAGGCACAAGGTACAAGCTGTTGGTGGATCTACCAAACCGTGATCTGGAGGATGGTGGCTCCCTTTTCACAGCTCCACTAGGCAATGCCCTAGTGGAGACTCTGTGTGGGAGCTACAACCCCATATTTCCCCTCTGTTCTGCCCTTGTAGCGGTTTTCCACGACGGCTCTGACTGCAGCAGGCTTCTGCCTGGACACCCAGGCTTTTCCATACATCCTCTGAAATCTAGGCAGAGTCTCCCAAGCCTCATTTACTCTTGCACTCTCTGCACCCACAGGCTTAACACCACATGGGAGTTGCCGAGGCTTATGGCTTGAATCCTCTGGAGCTGCAGCTCAAGCTGTACCCAAGCTCCTTTGAGCAGAGGCTGGAGCCTGATGGCTGAGATGCAGGAAGCAAAGCCTCAAGGCTGTGCAGGGAAGTGGGACCCTGAGCCTGGTCCATGAAACCATTCTTCCCTGCTAGGTCTTTGGGCTACTAATAGGAGGGGCTGCCATAAAGTTTTCTGAAATGGCTTTGAAGCCTTTTTCCCATGTCTTGGCTATCAGCACTTGGCTTTTTTTTGGTTATGCGAATTTATCAAACAAGTGATTGCTCCATAGTCTGCTTGAATTGCTGCCCCCAAAACGACTTTTCTTTCTCTGCCACATGGCCAGGCTGCGAGTTTTCCAAACTTTTACACTCTGCTTCCCCTTTAAATATAAATTCCCACTTTAAGTCATTTCTTTGCTCCCACATATAAGCATAGGCTGTTAGAAGCAGCCAGGCTATATCTTGAATGCCTTGCTGCTTAGAAATCTCTTCTGCCAGATAGGCTGGATCATCACTCTCAAGTCCAAACTTCCAAAATCCTTAGGGCATGGACACAATCCATCCAAGTTTTATGCCACAGTTCCCAGTAAGTGCCTCATTTCCATCTGAAACCGTCTCAGCCTGGCCTTCACTGTCCATATCATTATAAGTATTTTTGTTATCACCATTTGACCAGCTTCTGGGAAGTTCCAAACTTTTCTTCATCTTCCCATCTTCTTCTGAGCCTTCAAAACTCTTCCAACCTCTACCTGTTACCCAGTACCAAAGCTGCTTCCAGATTTGCAGTTATCTTTATAGTAATGTCTCACTCCTGGTACCAATTTTCTGTATTAGGCCATTCTTGCATTGCTATATATTAAAAAAAATACCCAGGACTGGGTAATTTACAAGAAAAAAGGTTTAATTTGCTCACAGTTCTATAGGCTGTATAGGAGGCATGGCAGCATCTGCTTCTGGGGAGGTCTCTGGAAGCTTAACAATCATGATGGAAGCTTGCATGTCACGTGGTGAAAGCAGAAGCAGGGAGAGAGAGTGGGAGGTGCCACAGTTTCAAATAACTTGATCTCATGAGAACTCATTCACTATCATAAGGCTAACACCAAAGTGTTGGTACTAAGCTACTCATGAGAAATCCAGCCCCATGACTCAATCACTCCCCACCGGGCTTCACCTCTAACATTGGGGATTAGAATTCAACATGATATTTGGGCAGGAACACATATCTAAACTGTATCATTTTCTGTTTCTCAGACTTAATGATTTTCATTGCCCCGGTCTTCCAGTTTACTAATTCTTTCTTTTGCCTACTCAAATCTGCCTTTGAATCATTCTAGCAAATTTTAAATTTTGTTTTGCTTAAGAGTTTTAGCTTAAGAATTTCTTTTTGGTTTCTTTTTAGGACTTCTATCTTTTAACTGATATTTCCATTGTGTTCATGCATTTGTTTTCTGGACTTTCTTCACATCTTCCTTTAGTTCTTCAAGCATCTCTAAGACAATTATTTTTCAGTTTTGTCCAGTTGGTTGTCAGATCTGTCATCTGGTCTCCTTCAAGGACAGTTTTTGTTTATTTTTTTTCTTTGAACAGGGAGTACTTTCCTGTTTCTTTATAGGCTTTGTGACTTTTTATTGAAGACTGGACATTTGAGTGGACTAGTGTGATACCTCTGGAAAGCATATTTATTCTATTACCCAGGACTTGCTGGGTTTTGCTTTTATTCATAGTTTTTCTTTTCTTTTCTTTTCCTTCCTCTTCCTTCTCCTCCTCTTCTTCTTGTTCTTCTGAAACAGGGTCTTACTCTGTTGCCCAGGCTGCAGTGCAGTGGTGTGATCACAGCTCAATGCAACCTCTACCTCCTGGGCTCAAGCACTTATCCTGCCTCAGCCTCTCAAGTAGCTGGGACTACAGGCACACACCACCATGCCCGGCTAATTTTTGTATTTTCTGTAGATACAGGGTTTTGCTATGTTGTCCAGGCTGGTCTCGAACTCCTGGGATCAAATGATTCACCTGCCTTGGCTTCCTAAAGTGCTGGGATTACAGATATGAGCCACTGTGCCCAGCTCTTTTTTTTTTTTTTTTTTTTTTTTTTTTTTTTTTTTTTGCTTTCTTAGCTGTGTAGGCTATCTCTGTGCCAAGGATCAGTCTGAGGTATAAACTTAAGTTCTTCTCAGGTTCTCTGTGTGACTACACCTTTGCCTAGGCATGTGTGGTCACTTTCTAATTTTCCCTGTACATGCCATTTTTCTTGATGCCCTAGTCTTTAATGTCTGGTTCCCGAAAGGAGAAAGGAAAAAGAAAAATGAAGGTGCAAGGGAAGAGAAAAAGATACTTGGCCCTTTAAGTATCCTGGTCATCACTTTAGCTGGAGTGGGGAGGTTTGTACCAATAGATAGAAGTGCAATCACAAAGACCTCCAGGGCTTTTACACCTCTGTGATCAAAAGAAGCAGTCAGCAATCAGAGCACAGATCCTCGATATTTAGAGGACAGAGGGCTTTTTCCCACCTTGGCTTCCACCAGCTATGTGCAAGCCACTCCAGGAACACAGATAGAGCTGCCTGCCAGGGGCTGAGGGTGGAGAATGGGTAGCTGCTACTGTGCTAAGAGCTGAAGTTAACTGTAATTTACATCCAAGCCTTCCCTTGGAAGTTTCAAACCATTAATAGACTCAGAGTTCCAAGATTGTTTGTCATCAGACAAATTGTCAGTTCACTGACTTTCTGCATGGAGAGAGAGAAATCCCTGAGGCTTGCTCCTCTGCCATCTCCCAAGAATATTCTTGGTCTCCTTCACTTTTGAAGAATAATTTTGCAAGCTACAGAATTCTAGGTTGGTGGATATTTTTCTCTCAACACTTTAAATAATTCACTTCACCATTCTTGCTTGGATGGTTTGTGAAGAAACGAGATGTAAATGAGATGTTTCTCTATACATAAGCTTCTCCTGCATTTTCTTTCCTGTACCTTACATTTTTGGCAGTTTGACTGTGATATGCCTAGGTGTAGGTGAAAGACACATGTCTCTTCACTATCAGTCTAAAGGTGATGTCCCACTGCAGGAATTCCCCAGCTTTACTTTGCATCAGAATCATGAGAGGAACCTGCAAAAAATACAGATGTCTCGGCCCCACCTAAGATCAACTGAACAGAGGCATCCAGGGAGGACCCTAGTCGTGGATGTTCCCTACTGCACTTTCTTACTTCTTTTCCTGACATCACAACTTCCTATTTTTATCATAGATCTAGAGGCTCAATGTTTTACCTCCCTGTGAAAAAGTCCTTACATTAGAGTCTAATATAAGGATCATCTGTGTATGATTCACATAGATATTGCATCACATGAACATTGCACAAGAATGGGCTCTGGGGAAACGATTTTCAAGTGCAGTCGCTTCTGGTTCCACAATAAATTGTAGGGACCTTTCTGTAACAAAGAGAGAGCTCCAAGTAATGCTTATTTTGCACATCATTCAGATTTTATTAGAAAGTGCTCAAACCGAAAATGGCTACATTTGCGCTTCAAGGAGGTGGAGTGATTGATAATGGTTTGGCTTTGTCTCCACCCAGATCTCATCTTTTTTTTTTTTTTTTTTTTTTTTTTTTTTTTTTTTGAGACGGAGTTTCGCTCTTGTTACCCAGGCTGGAGTGCAATGGCGCGATCTTGGCTCACCGCAACCTCCGCCTCCTGGGTTCAGGCAATTCTCCTGCCTCAGCCTCCTGAGTAGCTGGGATTACAGGCACGCGCCACCATGCCCAGCTAATTTTTTGCACTTTTAGTAGAGACGGGGTTTCACCATGTTGACCAGGATGGTCTCGATCTCTCGACCTCGTGATCCACCCGCCTCGGCCTCCCAAAGTGCTGGGATTACAGGCTTGAGCCACCGCGCCCGGCTTCAGATCTCATCTTGAATGGTAGCTCCCACAATTCCCACAGGTTGTGGGAGGGACCTGGTGGAGGTAATTGAACCATGGGGGTGGGTCTATCCCATGCTGTTCTCTTGATAGCGAATAAGTCTCACGGGATCTGATGGGCGTATAAAGAGGAGTTCCGCTGCACAAGTTCTCTCTTGCCTGCCACCATGTACAGAGTTCCTTTGCTCTTCCTTCATCTTCTGCCTGGTTATGAGGCCTCCGCAGCCATGTGGAACTGTGAGTCCGTTAAACCTCTTTTTCTTTATAAATTACTCACACTCCGCTATGTCTTTATCAGCAGCATGAGAACAGACTAGTACAATGATGTTAACTAAAAAGATGATAAAAAACGTGATGACCCTACAATAGTTATATTTTCACACACGTAGTTCTTTGACTAAGTCAGCTAAGCTATCATTTTGTGATCTTATAATTGATCATCCTAACTGGAGGATCTTAAGAGTGAGAAGGGCAGGGCAACTCCTAATAACATGGCAGACACAGGCACCACGCAGGGCAACGCCCGGTGGCCCTTCATGACCTGGAGCGAGGGAGCCTGGCGTGCGCAGGAACTGCTGCATATTCACCGCACTCCGCCACATGCCGGCCTCAGGTTTGACAAGCGCAGGTCTTTTAAAGTTCCCGTGGCTGCGTGGAGGTGCATGGGAGGGGCAGGAGTGAAGTGGTCCCAGGAAGAGGCACCGCTCCAGGAGAAACCGCTCTTCCCTGGGGGACCCGCTTCCCTGGCGTCTGCAGCAGGACCTGTCCCCAGGTCCTGCAGAGGCTACCCTGGGGACAGCCCCCTTAATGACATCATTAGGAAACCTCTGTGTCGTCCCTCACTCCTCTTCCCTGCCCCTCAACTGCCCACAGCCAGCCCAGTCTATTCTTCCTTCTCCATCCCTGTCGACCACCCAGGGCAGCCCCAGAGCTCCCAGGAGGCCCTGTGAGGACCATCACCAAACCCTGGCCCCACCCTGAGCCCTCCCAGGGATTATCAGGCAGGACTGAGGTCCCCACCTATGCACCTGACCCTGCCCGCCATCCTCCTCCGTCTTTCTCCAACTCCCCGGGACAGCCTCTGAGCCCTCAGAGCCTGGATCTTGCTTTGCTGCTGGAATATTCCTTCCCCCTGACCTTCGCAGCTGCCTACAGCATAGAGAGTAAATGTAACTTTTCTATTCCGTGGGAAACCCAAAAAGTCATGTGACTTGCTTTATTGCAATGATCCCGCAATGTCTCTGAGGTATGCCTGTGCTTCATTAAGTATCTTGAAGAAGCAAGGGAGCTGATGGTATCATTCAGTCTGCAGCCCAAGCCCTGGGGGAAGGGGTGCTGGTGGGAATCCCAGAGTCCGAAAGCTGACGAATCTGGGGTTCTGACATCCAAGGGCAGGGGGAGAGGGTCTTCCCTGCTCTGAAAGGGAGAGAGGGAGGAAGCAATCGCTTCCTTGGTGGGAGAGAAGATATTCCTTCTCCTTCTGCCTTTCTGTTCCATGCGCCATCCGCTGATGGAATGATGCCTGCTCACACTGGGGCAGATCATCCCTTGTGCCATCCATGTGCTCCCATGCCAGCCTCCTCTGAGTGATCCCCTCACAGACACACCCAGAAACAATCCTTTACCAGCCACCTAGGCATCCCTCAGTCCAGTCAAGCTAACAGTAAATTCATCATTCTTCACACAGAGTATTCCACATTCCTCCTTCCCGTTTCTTACAGCAGCATCCATGTCGGTCTTTCTACATTACCAAAGGCTGTAATCTCTGAATACATTGTTGCGGTTGTTGATTTGAATAAACTGTTTTTAGTTAGATGAATTAAGAATAAGTAAAATAAAATAGTTTATTTTATCCTCATTCATTCTTTCTGTAATGTTCTTTTTTTTTCTTTATATAGATCAGAATTTCAGACCTATATCATTCTGAAGAAATTCTTTTTTTCATGGTTCTGAAATATGCTTTATTTATTTTTCCAGCTTTATCGAGATACGATTGACAGATACAAACTGCATATGTTTAAGGTATACAACGCGGTATTTTGATACATGTATACATTGTAAAATGACCACCACCATCTAAGCATCGATCACCTCGTGCGTGTGTGAGCACGTGTGTGGGCGTGTGTGGGTGTGCATGTGTGTGTGCAAGCACATGTGCGTGCATCGTGTGTGTCTGTGTCTGTGCGTGTGTGTCTGTGTGTGCGTGTGTGTGTGTGTGTGTGTGTGTGTTTAGAACTTGTAAGATCTATTCTCTTAGCACTTTTCAAGTAAACAATACATTATTATTAACCGTGGTCACCATGCTACACATTAGGGTTCAGCACTTTTACAGTGGAAGGTTTGTATCTTTTGATCACAGCGCCCATTTCTTCCATCTCCTGACCACTCATAACCACTCTGGTATGCTCTACTTCTATGAGGTTGACTTTTTCAAATTCCACAATAAATGAGATCATGCAGTATCTGCCTTTTAGTGTCTTGCTTCTTTCACTTAGCATAATGTTCTCCAGGTTCATCTATGTTTTTGCAAATGAGAGCATCTCTTTCTTTAAGGCTAAATAATATTCCATTGTGCGTATGATACGGCATTTAAAAATTCCGTGTAACTATCCACAGACATCTAGGTGTTTCCTCATCTTGACTGTAGTGAATAATGCTGTAATGAAGATGTGGGTGCAGACATCTCTTCAACACAGTGAGTGTATTTCCTTTAGATATATACCCAGAAATGGGATTGCTGGATCATTTGGAATTTCTAGTTTTAATTGTTTGAGGAAACTTTATACTGTTTGCCATGATGACTGAACCAATCTACATTCCAACCAGCAGTGTGTAGGTTATCTTTCCTCCACATCCTCTCCAACATTTATCTTTTTGACTTTTCTTTTTTTAAGTGAAAGGTCTTACATATGTATTACTGAACCCAGCCAACCAAAGCCTTCTTTTTTTTTTGTTTAACGTGAATAATGGGTTGTACCAACTAATGCCTTCATAACAGATCCAGAGAGGAAACTCTGTTCAAACTTCTCCAGATAGTGGTGACATTTTTCAGCTTGATTTGGTAACACGATTGTGACCTTCGGACAGCATAAATGTGTGTGCGATCTCACGTGTCATTTCTTACAGACCCAGCTTGGTTCTTCTCCAATGTCTCCTTTTGGAGTTGTGCCTGATTTTATGACCAGTTTTCATCCGAATCCACTGGGGAATGGGACGATTTTGCTTTTGTTTCTTGGCCAGGAAAAGCTTAATCCTGAAAGTCTTGTGAGAAGACGTGGTGAGAAACGGAGTAAGGAAGGCAGGAGGAGGCATCTTTTGACTTTTTGGTAACAGTCATCTTAAAAGGTGTGAGTTGATTTCTCATTGTGACTTTGTTTTGCATTTCCCTGATGATTTGTGACATTGCACACCTTTTGATCTAACTGTGGGTCATTTGTATGTCTCCTTTTCAAAAATGTCTATTTCTTTGCCCATTTATTATTGGGCTGTTAAATACCTTTGATGTTGGTTGCATGAGTTCCTTACATATTTTGAATATTAACTCCTTCTTAGGTGAATGTTGTGCAAATATTTTCTCCCATTCTGTAGATTTTTTCATTTTGTTGGTGGTTTCCTTTCTGTGCAGAATCTTTTTCGTTTGATGTAGCCCCATTTGTTTATTTCAGCTTTTGTTGCCTGTGCTTTTGGTTTCGTGTCCAAGAAATAACTGTCAAGACCAATGTCATGGATCTCTTTCTCTACATTTTTTTATTTTTTGAGATGAAGTTTTGATCTTGTTTCCCAGGCTACAGTGCAATGGTAGGATCTTGGCTCACCACAACCTCCGCCTCCTGGGTTCAAGGATTCTCCTGCCTCAGCCTCCCGAGTAGCTGGGACTGCAGGCGTGTACCACCACACCCAGCTAATTTTGAATTTTTAGTAGAGACGGGGTTTCTCCATGTTGGACAAGCTGGTCTTGAACTTCTGACCTCAGGTGATCCACCTGCCTCGGCCTCCCAATGTACTGTGATTATAGGTATGAGCCACTGCACGCAGCCTATGTTTTTTTTTTTTTTTTTTCTAGGAACGTTAAAGTTTCCGATCTTGCATTTAAGCCTTTCATCCATCATAGTTGGATTTTCATGGGTATATAATAGGTGTACATATTTATGGAGCATATGAGATATTTTGATACAGGCATACAATGCATAATAATCAAATCAGGGTAAGTGGGGTATCTATTGCCACAAGCATTGGTCATTTCTTTGTGTTGCAGACCTTCTAATGATATTATTTTAGTTGCTTTTAAATGTATAATAAATTATTGTTGGCTGCAATCACCTGTTGTGCAACCGAACAGTAGACCTTATTCATTCTATCTCACCACATTTTTGAACCCATTAACCATCCTCACTTTCTTCCTGGTGCCTCCCCACGACACTCCCCAGCCTCTGGTCACCATTATTCTACTCTGTATCTCCGCGAGTCAAGTTGTTTTAATTTTTATCTCTCACAAATGAATAAGAATATGTGAGGTTTGTCTGTTTGTGGCTGGCTTATTTCACTTAACATAATGGCCTAGAGTTCCATCCATGCTGTTGCAAGTGACAGGATTTCATTCTTTTTTTATGGTTGAATAGTACTCCATTGTGTATATGTGCCAAATTTTCTTCTTACAAGATTTTTATTATTTTTAAAAAGATAAATACGAGATAGGGGGGGCCCTCACTATGTTGCCCAGGCTGGTCTCGAACTCCTAGGCTCAAGCAATCCTCCTGCCTCAGCCTCCCAAAGTGCTAGGATTACAGGTGTGAGCCACTGCACCTGATCTGTGCCACAGATTCTTTATCCATTCATCTGCTGATGGACACTTACGTTACCTCCAAATCTTGGCTATTGTGAATAGTGCTGCCATAAACAAAGAGTGCAGAGATATTTTTAAAATACTGATTTCCTTCCTTTTGAGTCTATATCTAGCAGTGGGATTGCCGGATCATATGGTAGTTTTATTTTTAGTTTTTTGATGAACCTCCAAGTGTTCTCTGTGGCGGCTGTACTCATTTACATGCTCACTGACAGTGTGCGAAGATTCCCTTTTCTCCGCATCCTCGCCAGCATTTGTTGTTGCCTTTTAGATAAAAGCCATTTTTACCGGGGTGAGATCATATTTCGTTGTAGTTTTGATTTGCATTTCTCTGATGATCAGTGATGAAAGCACCTTTTCATGTGTCTGTTTGCCGTTTGTGTGTCTTGTTGAGAAATGTTCATTGAGATGCTTTGTTCATTTTTAAAATTCAGATTATTAGATTATTTCCTATAGAGTTGCTTGAGCTCCTTATACATTCTTGTTATTCATTTCTTCTCAGATCGATAGTTTGCAAATGTTTTCCCATTCTGTGGGCAGTCTCTTCACTGTATTGATGGTTTCCTTTGCTGTGCAGAACCTTTTTTTTGTTGTTGTTCTGAATAGACAATGATGTCATTTATTTTATTTAAAATGTTTACTCCAAGAAATATATATATTAAAAAGAATACAATTACAGCACTAAACCAGGCACCTTAGGCCAAATCACAACCACCTCTTTGATTCTTCTTCACGCTAAGCTTCTTTCAAATTCTTGCTCCTGAACTGGAAGACCAGTCAGATGCCTGCGGGGTCAGCGCCAAGCACGTTCCCAGCCAGGCAACCATACCTTTCTCTTGGAGTGTAAGATGCCCTTCCCCCAACTCCTTGTTATAAAGGATTTAACCCCTGAGGAAGTTCATTTTCAATCTAAGCCAAGAGGAGGTGTGGACAAGGCAGTCTTCACTTCAGAGATCTCTTTCCTGCTCCGGCCCCTGGGTGGGGTTCTAGAATTGGCTGGCTGCCAGGTTTACATGAGGCTTCCAGAAGATCTAAGTCCAGCTCCGCCCAGGGCAGCTCCTGCAAAGGCTGGGACCTCAGGCGCAGCATTCTCAACCCTCTTGGTGACTGTGGCTCGAAGGAGAGACCTCAAGGAGCTCAGGTGCCTGGGCTGCGTTCCAGGAAAGAGACCTGTCCAGGAAAATGGATCAGGCTGTTGCACGGAAGCTTGAGGCAGAGATGGTGGTTTCGGGGTGATCTGGACAAATGAGGTTCCTTTAGCAAAGCTCTGAAGTGGCAGAAGCTTTTTAACTTGATGGGATCCCATTTGCCCATGTTTGCTTCGGTTCCCTGTGCTTCCGGAGTGCAGGAAGTCTTTGCCCAGACCAATGTCGTGGAGAGCTTCCTCAAGGCTTTCTTGTAGTAGTTTCATCGTTTGAGGTCTGAGATTTAAGTTTTTAATCCATTTTCATTTACTTTTGTATATGTCAAGAAATAGGGGTCTAGTTTCATTCTTTTTTATATGGATATCCAGTTTCCCCAGCACCGTTTATTGAAGAGACTGCCCTTTCTCCAATGTTCCTGTCACCTTTGTCAAAAATGAGTTCACTGTAGATGTATGACTTTATTTCTGGGTTATCTATTCTGTTCCACTGGTTATACACCACCGATCAGATGTAACCCAAAGAACACTACCTCAACGCACTTAACAAGCAAACTCCCAAACGTCAAGGATAAAGAAAGGATCCTAAAAGCAACAAGAGAAAAGAAATAATAACGTACAAGGGAGCTCCAATACATCGGGCAGCAGGCTTCTCCATGGAAACCTTACAGGCCAGGAGACTGGTATGACATGTTTAAAGTGCTGAAGGAAGAAACTCTTCTATCCTGGAATACTATATCTAGGGAAAATGTCCTTCAATTATGAAGTGAAAATAAGGACTTTCCAAGACAAATGAAGCTGAGGGATTTCATCAACACCAGACCTGTCCTACAAGAAATGGTAAGAGAGTCCTTGAATCTGAAACCAAAGGATGTTAATGAGCTATAAGAGTCATCTGAAGGCACAAAACTCACTGGTAATAATAAATATACAGACAAACACAGAATATTATAACACTGTAGTAGTGGTGTATAAACTACTCTTATCTTGAGTAGAAAAGCTAAAAGGCGAACCTATCAGAATAACAACTATACATTTTTTAGATATGGACAGTTTAACAAGATATAAATACAAACACCAAAAAGTTAAAAAAAAAAAAAAATAAGGAGGCCTGTAATCTCAGCACTTTGGGGGGCCGAGGCGGGTGGATCACAAGGTCAAGAGATCGAGACCATCCTGGTCAACATGGTGAAACCCCGTCTCTACTAAAAATATAAAACATTAGCTGGGCATGGTGGCGCGTTCCTGTAATCCCAGCTACTCAGGAGGCTGAGGCAGATCACTTGAACCCAGGAGGCGGAGGTTGCGGTGAGCCGAGATCGCGCCATTGCACTCCAGCCTGGGTAACGAGAGTGAAACTCCATCTCAAAAAAAAAAAAAAAAAAAAAAAGGAGGATGAAGTTAAAGTAGCGAGTTCGCAGTTTTCTCTTTGCTTGTTTGTTTTTGCAATCAGTGTTGTCATCAACTTGAAATACTGGGTTATTTGCAAGCTTCACGGTAACCCCAAATCAAAAACCCACAACAGATACACAAAAGATGAAAAGCAAGAAATTAAAACATATCAGCAGAGAAAATCACCTGTAATGCAAAGTCCCACAATCACTGCACTCTCTCTCCACCGAACACACAGGTTGTCTCTCTGCACCGTGTCTCCACCGCCAGCGGATGGGGGAGGGGTGGTGCCAGCAATTCAGAACTGTCTTAGACCAGACGTCCCCACACTACGGCCGCATGCGGCCCCCTGAGGCCATTTATCCGGCCCCCCGCCGCACTTCAGGAAGGGGCACCTCTTTCGTTGGTGGTCAGTGAGAGGAGCACAGTATGCGGCGGCCCTCCAGCGGTCTGAGGGACAGTGAACTGGCGCCCTGTGTAAAAAGTTTGGGGACGCCTGGTCTTAGACTCTTCAGTACCTCTTTTTTTTTTTTTTTTAAATGCGATGTTAAAACTAGGTACTGTGATTGCTCAGCTGATTTTTGGTTCTTATGAAGGTGCTTTCTTGTGCAGATGGTTGTTCAATTTGGGTGTTCCTATGACGGTGATGATTGCTGGAGGGTTCTAATCAGCCATCTTGCTCTGCTGAAAATCAAATCCATTTTGAGTTGATATTTGCATATGATGTAAGATAAAAATTCAATTTTACTCATTTGCATATGGATATGGTTCTCTCAACACTATTGAAAAGACTCTCTTTTCCTCATTGATGCCTTTGTCAACTAGTAGTTGATTACATATACATGGGATAACTCTATACTCTCTACTCTGTTCCATTAACCTATATGACTGTTTTTATGCAAAAACCATACTGTTTTGATTACTATAGCTTTGTAATATAATTTGAAACCAGGAACTATGTTTTCTCCAACTTGCTTTATCTTACTCTAAATCACTTTAGCAATTTGGGTCTTTAGTGGCTTTCAACAAATTTTAAGATTATTTTCCCTATTTCTGTGGAGAATGCCATTAGAATTTTGAGAAGGATTGCATTGGATCTGTAGGTCGCTTTTGGCCAAACAAAAATTTTGACAGTATTAACTCTTTCTTTCCTTCTTTCTTTCTTTCTTTTTTTTTTTTGAGTCTCGCTCTGGAGTGCAGTGACATGATCTTGGCTCACTGCAACCTCCACCTCCCAGGTTCAAGTGATTCTCCTGCCTCAGCCTCCATACTAGCTGGGATTACAGGCACTTGCCACCACGCCCAACTAATTTTTTGTATTTTTAGCAGAGATGGAGTTTCACCATCTTGGCCAGGATGGTCTCGATCTCTTGATCTCGTGATCCACCCGCCTCAGCCTCCCAAAGTGCTGGGATTACAGCCATGTGCCACTGCGCCTGGCCAATATTAACTATTTCAATCTATAAACATGGGATATCTTTCCCTTTTAGTGTACATATTTTTTTTTACCTCCTTGATTAAATGTATTCTTAAGTATTTCATTCTTTTTGAGGATATTATAAATGAGATGTTTTTCTTAATTTCTTTTTCAGATAGCTTGTTAGTGTACATAAATGCAACTGATATTTTATGTTCATTTTTATCCTTCAACATTACTCATTTGTTTATTAATTTTAGCATTTTTTGGTGGAGTATATAAGATTTTTCTATACATGCTCAAATTATTGGCAAACAAACATAATTTTACTTCTTCCTTTCTTATTTACATACATTTTATGTCTTGCCTAATTGCTCTTGATAGTACTTCTGGTACTATATTCAGTAAGAGTAACAAGAGTGAGGGTCTTTGTCTTTTTCCTGATCTTAGAGAAAAAGCTTTTAGCTTTTCACCATTGCGTATGACATTAACTGTGGGCCTGTCATTTCTGACCTTTATTATATTGTGGTACGTTCATTCTACACTTATTTTATTAACCATTTTTATCATGAAAGTTGTTTAACTTTGTCAAATGCTTTGTCTGCACCTATTAAGATTACCATATAATCTTTATATTTCATTCAGTTAATGTGGGGTATCACATTTATTAATTTGCATACATTGCCACTGCACTCCAGCCTGGGCAACAGAGCAAAACTCTTGTCTCAAAAAAAAAAATAATAATTAATTAAATTAGAAATAAAATGTGTCTCAGGGAAGTCCTCTTTGAATTTAACCTGTTTGGGTACTTTGAGTTTCATGTATCTGGATATATACATCTTTTCTCACATTTGGAAAGTTTTCAGCCATCATTTTAAAAGTAAGCTTTGGCCAACGTATGGTGGCTCATGCCTGTAATCCCAGTACTCTGGGAGGCCTAGGCAGGTGGATCATAAGGTCAAGAGATTGAGACCATCCAGGCCAACATGATGAAACCCCGTCTCTACTAAAAATAGAAAAATTAGCTGGGCGTGGTGGCGGTCTCTACTAAAAATAGAAAAATTAGCTGGGCGTGGTGGCGCGTGCCTGTAGTCCGAGCTACTCAGGAGGCTGAAGCGGGAGAATCGCCTGAACCTGGGAGGTGGAGGTTGCATTGAGCCGAGATCGCGCCACTGCACTCCAGCCTGGAGACAGCATGAGACTCTGTCTCAAAAAAAAAGAAAAAAAGTAAGCTTTCATCATTTCCTCTACCTCCTCTCCTGGGACTTCTGTGACATGTATTTTAGTTCTCTTGATGGTGTACAATAAATCCCATACATTTTCTTTATTCTTTTTCATTCTTTTTTCTTTTTCACCTCTGCCTAGATAATTTCAAATGGCTTGTCTTCAACTTCACAGACACCTTCTTCAGCTTGAACAAGTCTATTCTTGATGTTCTGTATTGCATTTGCATTTTATTCATTGTATTATTTAGCTTCGGAATTTCTGTGAAGTTATTTTTTATGCTTTATGTCCCTTTGTTTATTTCTTGCTTTGTTCATGTATTTTTTTCTTGATTTTATTGAGTTGTCTGTGTTCTCTTGTAGCTCAGAGAGCTTCCTTAAAACAATTACTTTGAATAATTTGTCAATTTGTAGCTCTCCATCTTTGCACAGTTACGAGAACCATTTAGGTTTTTTCGGTGATGTCATATTTGCATGATTCTTCATGCTGTTTGTAGCCTTGTTACAAATGTCTATGCATTTAAAGGCACAAACACATCTGTTTTACAGACTGGTTTTGGCAAGTAATGACCTGCTGGGTTCCTGGACGGATGGGTCTGACTCCAGGATCACAGATGAGCTGGGTTGCAGCGAGGTAATTTAGCTGTTTACAATTCCACAGCTGGGTCTGTGGTTGGCAGGCCTGTTACCATAGTTACGGACAGGCGTGGTTCCTGTCAGACCCTCAGGTGGACAGGACTTCCTCTGGAATATCAGTCCAGTGGGTCTAGAGTCATGTCCAGAGCCACGTCTGTGTCTGTAGTCAAAGCTACAGGCAGCAGGCCTGTTACCAGGGGCACAGACCCGTGTGTCTCTCACGGGGTCTCTGCATGAGAACGTCCTCCGGGACTAATGGAAACAGGACTGGCGCTGAGTCACAGGGCTGCTTCAGGGTCCACAGCTGGGACCTCAGTCAGCAGACCTACCACTGGGGGCTCAGGTGGCTGTGTCTCCTATCAGATCCCTGAGTGGACAGGACCGCCGCCAGACCACAGCAGAGGCTGGAACTGAGCGTCAAGGCTCCGTCACGGTCCATGGCCGGGACTGACTTCAGCGTCCACAGCCAAAACTGAGGTTGTTGGTCCTGTTAATAAGAACACAAGTGAGTGTTACTTGGGCACTGGTCAGGCAGGACTGGGAGATCAGGGATGGGTCTGGGTCACAGGGCCACTGACGGATCCACAGTTGGGTCCTTGCCTGCTGCCTGTTACCGGGGACATGAACGGGCATGGCCTCTTCTGGTTCTCTTGGAAGGTGGGACGGGCTGCAGGACCTCAGCAAAGCGGGGCTGGGGCAGGGTCCTCAGGGGGATGGGGCTGCTTCGGTCTACAGCTGGGACCGTACACAGGGAGCTAACTAACGGAGTGTAGGTTTGCCGTCTCAAAGGAGCTCTTCTGGGTCTTAGACTTCTCCGGGGTTTCACGATCTCCTACCTGGATCTCAAAGCTCTCACAAAGGCACTGTAATCTGTGGATGGCTGCCAGATGATCCTGTAGAGAGGCATGCAAGCTGGGGACCACCTATTCCACCGTCTTGCTGATGTTTGAAGAAATTCTTTTTTTTTTTTGAGACGAAGTTTCGCTCTTGTTACCCAGGCTGGAGTGCAATGGCGCGATCTCGGCTCACTGCAACCTCCGCCTCCCGGGTTCAGGCAATTCTCCTGCCTCAGCCTCCCGAGTAGCTGGGATTACAGGCACACGCCACCATGCCCAGCTAATTTTTTGTGTTTTTAGTAGAGACGGGGTTTCACCATGTTGACCAGGATGGTCTCGATCTCTTGACCTCATGATCCACCCGCCTCGGCCTCCCAAAGTGCTGGGATTACAGGCGTGAGCCACCGCGCCCGGTCAAAGAAATTCTTTTAATAATTCCTGCAAGGTCTAACAGTAACAAATTAATTTTTTTTTTTTTTTTTTTGAGACGGAGTTTCGCTCTTGTTACCCAGGCTGGAGTGCAATGGCGCGATCTCGGCTCACTGCAACCTCCGCCTCCTGGGCTCAGGCAATTCTCCTGCCTCAGCCTCCTGAGTAGCTGGGATTACAGGCACGCGCCACCACGCCCAGCTAGTTTTTGTATTTTTAAAAGAGACGGGGTTTCACTATGTTGACCAGGATGGTCTCGATCTCTCGACCTCGTGATCCACCCGCCTCGGCCTCCCAAAGTGCTGGGATTACAGGCTTGAGCCACCGCGCCCGGCCAACAAATTAATTTTTGTTTGTCTGAGAAGGTCTTTATTTCTTCTTAACTTAAAAAAAAAAAAGACTTTCTTTTTAGAGCAGTTTTAAGTTCACAGCAAAATTAGAAGTAAGGTATAGAGATTTCCCACCTATCCTCTGCCACCACAAACGCACGGGGTCCCCCACTATCAACATTCCCCACAAGAATGGTGCATTTGTTACAATGATGAACCTACATTAACACATCATTGTTATCCAAAGTCCAGAGTTTATATGAGGACTCACTCTTATTGCATGTTCTATGGGTTTGGACAAATGTGTAATGACATGTAACCATTATTACAATGTCATGTGGAGTATTTTCTTTTTTTTTTTTAATGACATGGAATATCCCTCTGTCACCCAGGCTGGAATGCAGTGGCATGATCTCAGCTCACTGCAACCTCTGCTATCCAGGTTGAAGCAATTCTCCTGCCTCAGCCTCTCCAGTAGCTGGGATTGTGGGCATGCATTACCATGCCCAGCTATTTTTTGCATTTTTAGTAGAGACAGAGTTTCACCATGTTGGCCAGGCTGGTCTCAAACTCCTGACCTCAAGTGATCTGCCTGTCTTGGCATTCCAAAGTGCTGGGATTACAGGCATGAGCCACCGCGCCTGGTCTATGTAGAGTATTTTCACAGCCTTAAAAATCTGCTGTTGACCAACTCTTCATCCCTCTATCCCTCACCTAACCTGACAACCACTCATCTTATTGTCTGCATAGTTTTGCCTTTTCCAGAATATTATATAGCTGAAATCATGGAGTATGTAGCGTTTTCAGATTGGCTTCATTTACTTAGTAACACGCATTTAAGTTTCCCCTGTCTTTTCATGACTTGGTAGTGTATTCCTTTTTTTTTTTTTTTTTTTTTTTTGAGACAGAGTTTCACTCTTGTTACCCAGGCTGGAGTGCAATGGCGCGATCTCGGCTCACCGCAACCTCCGCCTCCTGGGCTCAGGCAATTCTCCTGCCTCAGCCTCCTGAGTAGCTGGGATTACAGGCACGCACCACCACGCCCAGCTAATTTTTTGTATTTTTAGTAGAGACGGAGTTTCACCATGTTGACCAGGATGGTCTCGATCTCTCGACCTCATGATCCACCTGCCTCGGCCTCCCAAAGTGCTGGGATTACAGGCTTGAGCCACTGCACCCGGCCAGCGTATTCCTTTTTAACACCAAATTATACTCCCTTGTGTGGACTTCCTCCAAGTTTGCAGTGGAAGAAGTCCCTTAGGCGTTAGACTGTCAAGACCAGGCATCCCCAAACTTTTTACACAGGGGGCCAGTTCACTGTCCCTCAGACCGTTGGAGGGCCACCACATACTGTGCTCCTCTCACTGACCACCGACGAAAGAGGTGCCCCTTCCTGAATCGCAGCGGGGGGCCGGATAAATGGCCTCAGGGGGCCACATGCGGCCCGCGGGCCGTAGTTTGGGGACGCCTGGTCAAGACGCTTTGTAGGCCAGTTTATTTCTTCATTCACCTACTGAGGTGCATCTTCGTTGCTTCTAAGTTTTGGAAATTATCAGTAAAGCTGCTGTCAGCATCTGTGTGCAGATCTGTTTGTTGACATACATTTTCAATTTACTTGAGAGTTATTTTTAATAGGTACGCATTCTCAATTTTACAAGATGAAAATAGTTCTGTGGATGGATGATGGTGATGGGAGCAGGACTATGTGAATGTGCTTTATGCCACTGAACTGTACATTTTTAAATGGTTAAGATGGTAAATTTATGTGCGTTTTACCACAATTCTTTTTTTCAATGAGAATACATTCCAAAATCTCCTACCTTGGTTTCTTGGTAAATTACCTTTAGTAAAGTTCCAACATTAGCAGGAATCAAAATCTTAAAATGCATATCTTTTGATCCAGCAATTCCATTTCTTGAAATGTATTCTAAAAAATCAGACATGGGCAATAATATTGTAAATAGACACACATTTACCACCTAATATTTTTACATAATGAAACATGGCAAACCACTTAACTGTCCCAAAATAGGGAATTCATTAAATATTTCTTTGTACATCACCAAACAACGTAACTTTTTTTTTGTTTGTTTTTTGTTTTTGAGATGGAGTTTCACCCTTGTTACCCAGGCTGGAGTGCAATGGCGCAATCTTGGCTCACCGTAATCTCCGCCTCCCGGGTTCAGGCAATTCTCCTGCCTCAGCCTCCTGAGTAGCTGGGATTACAGGCACGCGCCACCATGCCCAGCTAATTTTTTTTTTTTAGTAGAGACGGAGTTTCACCATGCTGACCAGGATGGTCTCGATCTCTTGACCTTGTGATCCACCCGCGTCGGCCTCCCAAAGTGCTGGGATTACAGGCTTGAGCCACCGCACCCGGCCACAATGTAACTATTTTAAAAATTACGGCAGGCATGGTGGCTCATGCCTGTAATCCCAGCACCTCAGGAGACCCAGGTGAGCAGATTGTTTGAGTCTCAAAGTTCAAGACCAGCCTGGGCAATATGGTGAAACCCCATCTCTACTAAAAATACAAATTAGCCAGGCATATTGGCACAGGCCTGTGGTCCCAGCTACTCGGGAGGCTGCAGTGGGAGGATCCCTTGAGCCAGGGATGTTGAGGCTACAGTAAGTCAAGATGGCGCCGCTGCACTCCAGCCTGGGTGACAGAGGAGGCCCTGTCTCAAAACAATAATAATAATAATAATAGTAATAATAATGATGTAGTTGTGTGATTTTCATGAAATTTTATTCCAGTATTTTGTTATGTTGAAAAAAGCAGATCACAAAACAGTGCAGTGTGTGTGTGTGTGTGTGTGTGTGTGTGTGTGTGTGTAAGGCTTTTCAAGTGATTTATCTAGAGAATTATCTGACAAGCATCAAGATCATGTT
Source organism: Saimiri boliviensis (assembly GCF_048565385.1). NCBI lineage: Eukaryota > Metazoa > Chordata > Mammalia > Primates > Cebidae > Saimiri > Saimiri boliviensis. Next base: position 238,131,245 of record NC_133450.1, on the reverse strand, counting down.
AAAAGCCTGCCCAGATGAACCTTGAGGAACCTGCTAACCTTTGATTCACACGGAAAACCACATCTATTACTTCTTGAGTTCTGATTCTGGGCCAGGCTCTTTATACACACAGTTCATTTAATCCTTACAGCAGCCCTTCGTGGTAGGCACATTTATTATTCTTGTTTGTAGATAAGAACTCACGGAAATTGAGTGCCTGGTTCAGGCTCACGGCCAGGCAGCAGCAGGATGGAGAAGCTGGAGGCCAGTCTGTCTAATACCCACACCAGTGGACTGCTGCCCCATGGAACCCTCTCTACACACAGGCCTGGGTCAGGACAGTGTTGCAGGTTCAAGGAATTGGGGAGCCGATCAAGAGGAAATAATATGACCACAAAGTGACAGTAGCACACACAGGCTGTATTTGGGAGATGCTTTAGGAAGGGGAGGAATCCCCTCAGGCATGAGCCTGTCAAGAGGCTTGGACAGCCAGGAGGAACACCTTACTAAAAGACAGGAAGGCAAAAGAGCTCCTGAGGACAGGGTGTGCGACATGGGGGAGCTCCTGGGGACAGGGTATGCGAGATGAGGGCTACATTTCTAGATGATGTCACATAACAGCCCGGTAGGGAGAATCTGGGTCAGACAGCTCCCAAGGGCAGCAGTGGCTGGGAGTCCCCATAGCCTCAAAGTTCATTTTATCTATGGCTAATAGATTGTGGATATGGTTTTGTGGGGTACGCAAGGCAGGCGACCTTTAAATGACTAAAAATATGCTTATCTGGGCTACATTTAAAACAGCTGCATGTGTAAAATTTGAAGTTGATGAACAGATCTCAGCCTATTGTTAATGAAAACACTTGGGGCCAATATACACAGGCCAACTTTGGTTTATCTAATGTCTTTGACTGATGTAACAGACCAGCCAGTCAAGGGCTCCATCAGTCATGGGTCCCCGAACTGGAATATATACAGCCTTGTGGAGGAGACGGGCTGTGTCAGGAGGATGCGGGATATCCCTCCGCTGACCAACAGAGAGTGTGGCTGCAGTTGAGGGCAAGGAATGTCCTTGCTGTGGAGCAGGAACAATATTGCTTTCCGGTGTTTTCGTTTTTAAAGTTATTATATATATGTGTGTGTGTGTATATAAATATGTGTGTGTGTATATATATATGTGTATATATATATAATTTGGTATATATTTGGTATATATAATATATATGTACACCATAAAATTTATCATAGTAATAAATTTTAAGTGTATAATCAGTGATGTTAATTATGTCAACAATATTGTGCTACCATCAACTCTATCCATTTCCAGAACACTTTTATCATTACAGACTGAAATTTTGTACCCATTAAACAATAACTGCCAATTTGTTCCTTCTCCAGCCCCTGGTAACTGTGAGCTATTTTTTTCTCTCTATGAATTTGTCAATTCTAGGTACTTCATGTAAATGCAAATATCCACCATTTGTCCTTTCGTGACAGGCTTATTTCACTTAGCATATTGTTTTCAAGTTTCATCCATATTGCAGTATGTGTCAGAATTTCACTCCCTTTTATTGTTGAATATTTCTTTTTATGTACATACCATATTTTGTTTATCTACTCATCTGCTGATCAACATTTGGGTTTTTTCCATCTTTTGGCTATCGTGAATGATGCTGCAATGAACATTAGCATCCAAGTGTCTATTTGAGTAGTTGCTTTCAAATCTTTTGGGGATATATCTAGAAGTGAAATCACCGGATTGTATGATAATTCTATGTTTAACTTTTTGAGGAACCACCAAACCGTTTTGTACAGCAGCTGCACCATTTCACATTCCAATCAACAATGTTGACTGGATTCAAATTTCTCCACCTCCTCATTCTCACTTGTTATTTTTTGGTTTTCTTTTTGTTTTTGACAATAGCCACCCTAATGAGTGTGAAGTGGTATCTCATTGTGGTTTTGATTTGCATTTTCCTAATCACTAATGATGTTGAGCACTTTTTCATGTGCTAATTGACCATCTGTATTTCTTCTTTGGAGAAATGTCTATTTAACCCCAAATTTTAATTAAATTGTTTGTTTTTTTGTTGATGAGTTGTAGGAGTTCTTTATATGTTCTAGATATTAATCATTTATCAGATAAATAATTTGCAAATTTTTCCCATTCCATAGATTGCCTTTTCACTCTTTTGATTGTGTCCTTTGATGCACAAGTTTTTAATTTTGATGAAGGCCAATTTATCTCTTTTCTTTTGTTGCTTATCCTTTTAGCGCCATTGCCAAGAAACCATTGTCAAATCCCATGTCATGAAGCTTTTCCTCTATGGTTTCTTCTAAGAGTTTTGTGGTTTTTAGCTCTTATGCCTAGATCTTTGATATATTTTAAGTTAATATTTGCATATAATACTAGGTAAGGATCCAACTTCATTCTTTTGCATCTGGATATCTGTCTTTCTTAGCACCATTTGTTGAAAAGACTGTCCTTTCCCCAGTTGAATGACCTCTTCACCCTAGTCAAAAATTAACTACCCATGTATGTGAGAGTTTATTTCCAGAATTCAGATTCTATTCCTTTGGTCCCAATGTGTGTCTCTTGCCAGTACCATATTGTTCTGAGTATTAAAGACTTGAAGTAAGCTTCAAAATTGGGAAATCTGAGTATTCCAACTTTGCTCTGTTTTTTCCAAGATTGTTGTGGCTATTTGGGGTTCCTTACATTCCCATATGAATTTTAGAATGGGTTTTATTATTTCTACCAAAGAAAATGCCTTTGTATTCTGATAGGGGCTGAACTGAATCTATATATCGCTTTGGGTATATTATTATCTTAGCGATGTAACATCTTCCACTCTCTGTGTATGTTTTTGTCTTCTTTAATTTGTTTTAGCAATGTTTTGTAGTTTTCAGTGTACAAGTCTTTCAACTTTTAGGTTAAGTTTATTGCTAAGCATTGTATTCTTTTTTATGCCATTGTAAATGGAATTATTTTCTTAATTTCCTTTACAGATTGTTTATTGTTAATGTACAGAAATGCAGCTGATTTACTGCATATCAATTTTTTATCTTTTAACTTTGCTAAATTCATTTATTACTTCTAATACTTTTTTTTTTATGGAATCTTAGAGTTTTTTAAAGTTTTTCTCTGCAAACAGAGAAAATTTTACTTCTTTCTTTACAATTTGGGTGTCTTTTATTTATGTTTCTTGCCTATTCACTCTGGTTAGAACTTCTAACACTATGTTGCATAGAAATGGCAAATGCCCGCCTCCGTGTCCCGTTTTTGATATTAGAGGAGTGTTTTCAGTCTTTCACCATACAGTATGGTGTTCGCTGTGGGTCTTTCACAGTCCTGGAGATGAGGATGGGAGATCTTGGATAATAATTTTAGAATTTGGCCGGGCGCGGTGGCTCAACCCTGTAATTCCAGCACTTTGGGAGGCCGAGGCGGGTGGATCACAAGGTCGAGAGATCGAGACCAACCTGGTCAACATGGTGAAACCCCGTCTCTACTAAAAATACAAAAAATTAGCTGGGCGTGGTGGCGCGTGCCTGTAATCCCAGCTACTCAGGAGGCTGAGGCAGGCGAATTGCCTGAACCCAGGAGGCGGAGGTTGCGGTGAGCCGAGATCGCGCCATTGCACTCCAGCCTGGGTAACAAGAGCGAAACTCCGTCTCAAAAAAAAAAAAATAATAATAATAATAATAATTTTAGAATTTTACCACAAGAAGATCCCAGGCCTAGCGTAACACTCCACTTAAACAAGCATCTATAAATGCTGCTGTGCTTATTTTCTGTTTTCCCACCAGGGCCTCTCCTTACCCCTTTCCACCTTACTCTGTGCCCCGCAGTTCTTCTAGCCTTTATGGACTTCGCTGATGGATTCCTATGTCCTCTGATTTCTTATTATGTTGCCAGTGGGAGGCACAGCACAAGGTTAGAGTGCAGGAGGAGTGTGAGGATGGGTACTTATTCCCCAGCCTCCCTCCCTGCTGAATCAACATGGGTGGACTGTGTACCTTCATGGAAGGCCTTTCGTATGACCGCACCCACCCCCCTCCCCCGACTGCTGCTCCCTTAAGATTCTGGTAACTATTAGAAATGCCAGATATGTATGGACCTAAAGTAAAAAGAAAATAAATAAAAATAAAATAAAATAAAATAGATTCTGGTAACTATTATTTCTTTTCTATTAAGGCCTTGGGATGGTAATGATGCTGTCCCTCCCCTTAATCCTGCCTGTACCTTTGTAAATAATGCTTTAGGCTACATTCTGCCTAATTACCTCATGTCAGTGTTCCATCTGTTTTCTCTTGGAATCCTGACTGACAAGATACTTGCATACAAACTTCTCCAAACCACCTCCATTCATTCATTCATTCATTCATTCATTCATTTCCTCACTCAACAAATACATTTTTGATAATTAACTATATGCCAGGCACAGTTCTATGTGCTGAGGATAAAGCAGTTAACATGTGAAAACGCTGTCCTCTCAGAATTTATATTTGGGCAGGGGAGAGGGACAAACAAGTAAAATATATACTATTGCAATGAATAAGCAAAATATTTTATCCCAAATGTGATCACTGCTGTGGAGCAAAAGAGTTGAAAGGGTGTAGGAAGCATGGTTAGAATTTTTGATAGGGTAGTCCAGGAGGGCTTCATTGAGAAAGCAGCATTTTAACAAAGATCTGAAGGAGAGGAGAGGTCATGTCACTTGGCTATTTGGAAAAATACCAGATAAAAGGATCTTTTGGCAGGACCATGCCTACCCAAATCCAGAAATAGTGAGGTGGCCAATGTGGTTGGAACAAAGTAAGAAGAATGGCAAATGAAGTTGAAGTGATTGAGCCCACAAAAGTGGCTAGTCTACTTGTGATCTGAACATTAATAATAATGAAGATAAAGTGTTATGGGTAATGTGTCCAGGTCACTGAAATCTCTATAGTTATCTGTACTTGATATGTTTGGCTCATTTCAACTCTGAGATCATCGTGTCCATAAAGAGAGCAAGAGCTTACCCAGTCAGCATTAGGTCAGCCTTGCTTCTCATTCAACTCTGATGTTGAAATCTAGTTCTGATAAACAGAGTTAGGCCTTGCCCAGTTGTACACAAGCCCCAGCACTGCAGTCCACATCTGATAACTAGACCACTAGCTTTGGTATCACACGGAGGTCCCGATCTGATGGCCTTACTATTACCACAGTTCCTCCAGGACTGCAACTCTGCTTTCAGAAAAGTGAGCCCTGACTCTGGTCCACTTCCCTGCAAGATCAGACACCAGTGGCCTCCATGGACCCCCTGCTACTGCCCCTGCTCAGTCCTTGCCCGTGCTGGCTCTGACCCAATACAACTGCCTGCTTTCTGAGTTCTTGTCCCCATTCATTTGACCCATCCCATCACCAACGAGGTGGCCGACTGTTTTTATCACCCTAAGTTTTAAATTGTTTTTACTGCAAGAATTTCCATTTTATTTGGTTGTAAACGATAATTTTTTTGGTGTTGAGACAAAGTCCTGCTCGGTCACCCAGACTGGAGTGCTATGGCGCAATCTCGGCTCACTGCAACCTCTGACTCCCAGATTAAAGTGATTCTCTTGCCTCAGCCTCCCAAGTAGCTGGGATTACAGGTGCCCACCACCACATCCAGCTAATTTTTTGTATTTTTAGTAGAGACCGCGTTTCACCATGTTGGCCAGGTTGATCTTGAATTTCTGACCTCGTAATGTGCCTGCCTCAGCCCCCGAAAGTGCTGGATTACAGGTGTGAGCCACCGCACCCAGCCTGAAACCCTATTCAGTCCCCCTTCTGTATTGATTCTCTGATTTAATTGCACTTTCTCTAGTAGCCTTTTCTATTTTACTTCCTTTTTGTTTTGCTTCCTGCAGAATTTCTTTTTTTTTTTTTTGGAGACGGAGTTTCGCTCTTGTTACCCAGGCTGGAGTGCAATGGCGCGATCTCGGCTCACCGCAACCTCCGCCTCCTGGGTTCAAGCAATTCTCCTGTCTCAGCCTCCTGAGTAGCTGGGATTACAGGCACGTGCCACCATGCCCAGCTAATTTTTTGTATTTTTAGTAGAGACGGGGTTTCACCTTGTTGACCAGGATGGTCTCGATCTCTCGACCTCGTGATCCACCCGCCTCGGCCTCCCAAAGTGCTGGGATTACAGGCGTGAGCCATTGCGCCCGGCCAGAATTTCTTTAATATTAGATTCCAATCTTTATTTGATGTTTTTAGTTCAGCTACCATAATTTTGTTTGAGGTTTTTATTCTCTCTTATACCCTAATTCCTGTTCTGTTTCATGAATGTAATGTCTTATTTTATCTGTCTGATGATATTAATAAAGGATTTTAGAAGTTTTATTCTGGCTAGGTGCAGCATTAATAAAAGATTTAAAAGTTTTATTCTGGCTGGGCACAGTGGCTCATGCCTGAAATCCCGTCACTTTGGGAGGCTGAGGCAGGTGGATCACTTGAACTCAAGAGTTTGAGACCAGCCTGGCCAACATGGTGAAACCTCATCTCTACTAAAAATACAAAAATTAGCTGGGCCTGGTGGTGGGCACCTGTGATCCCAGCTACTTGGGAGGCTGAGGCACAAGAATCGCTTGAACCCAGGAGGCGGAGGTTGTGGTGAGCTGAGATCACACCACTGCACTCCTGCCTGGGTGACAGGGTGAGACTCAGTCTCAATAATAATAATAATAATAATAATAATAATACAATAAAAGTTTTGTTCTGTTCTTTTCATCATTTCTGTTTCCCCAACTTCTGTTCTCCTGGTATTTGTTCATTTGGGTCCATGTGCAGTGTAGCAGCTTTTCTTCAAATAACAGGTGATGCTTGGTGATCTAGTCCCATTCCAGAGGGAGAGACTGACAGCTCAGGAGAGCATCTGGGAGGACAGCCCAGGCTTGTCAGTTTGGGACTTCTCTATAGGACATTCAAGTGGTAAGCCAAATTTAAAAAAAAAAAAAAATTCTTTTTGGAAGACTCTTAAAATCAGAATTCGAGAAGTTTTTTCTACAGTCTTTTGAGATTTCCCCAGTAGATAACCTCCTGCCTTTGGGTAGCCAGGAGAGTTAGGGGTAGAACAGAAGCGTGAGAGCAGAAACAATTACGAACAGTTGAAGAAGAGCAGCAGGGATTTTGGTGCTTAGTATGCAGATTTAATTTTAACCCGCCCTCTCTTCCTCCCGTCTTCCTGTCAACCGAAAACAATCAAAAGGCTCAGGCTCCACTTAGAAGAGTTTATTCGAGCGCAAGTGTGAGGGTAGCAGACACCAAAGAATGGTGAGCATCACTTCTCGGTGTGGGGAAAGGTGAAGATCATTCATATAGGCAAAAAACAGGGACAAAAAAAATGAACAAAACTACAGTTTCTTTTCTTTCTTTTTTTGGAGGACAGATTCTTGTTCTGTTGCCCAGGCTGGAGGGCAGTGGCATGATTTTGGCTCACTGCAACCTCCACCTCCCAGATTCAAGGGATTCTCAAGCCTCAGCCACCTGAGTAGCTGGGATAACATGCATGCATCACCACACCTGCCCGGCTAATTTTTTGTATTGTTAGTAGAGATGGAGTTTTGCCCTGTTGGCCAGGCTGGTCTTGAACTTCTGGTCTCAAGTGATCTGCCTGCCTTAGCCTCCCAAAGGCTGAGATTGCAGGTATAAGCCACTGTGCCCAGCCAGAGTTACAACATATTTTAATATAAGATAACACAGGGGCCGGGTGCGGTGGCTCACGCCTGTAATCTCTTCACAACCGAAGTAAAACAGAAATGTTCGCATTTTTCTTTAAACACTCTCTGTCTCGAGTTAGCAATTTAATTTAAAACGTAAGTGAAAATCCATTCTCAAATCAATGCTAGCCATTTAATTTTGCTGACTTCCTGTGTTTCAGATTTGAAATTTAATGATCTCTTAGTAAAATCTGAAATGTTGATTTTCTTTTATGACCTGTGAAAGATGACACTTTCAGCAAAAATCATCTTTCACAGGTCATTTTTATTAGCATTTTAGCATGCTAATAAAAATGCACTTTATTATTATTTTTTGTTTGGATTTCATTGACCTATTTTGGGGTTAATCTTTTGGCCCTCACACATGCAGAATTCCTTCGAGCTCAATGGGTGTTATGTGCATGGAAGAACTTGAGAACTGGGCCTTTGGTTTATTTCTGAAATACTTGCTTGAATTGCCTCTGCTTAGTTTTCAAAAGGTGGCTTCCTGGATCTCTATTCATTTGTGCACTGTGCCCTCTCTTTCTCTTTGTAAATTTGGACAATTCATACCCCTACCCTCTCTTTGGTGTACAGAAGTTCTGGTCTATGAAGCACTGTTGCTTAGCAACAGGTTAACTGGCTCTTTCTCTGTATGGTGGACTACAAAAAAGCCGATCAGGACCTCCACAAACTTTTATTTATCGAGGAATACAGATGCAGTTTCTTATGCTGCATTACTGACGGGCCATATGGCATAAACTCTATCTTTAAACTGCAGCAAGGTAGAAATGTATGTTTCAAAATCAAATTTTTTAAAATTCACGTTGGTATATTTGTTTGGCTTGGTTTTAAAATAATCCATTTACTGAAAAAGAGTGCTTTTAAAGACATATAGTACACATTCCCCCTGAATTAATTAATTAATTAATTAGAGACAAGAGTCTCACTCTGTCGCCCAGGCTAGCGTGCAGTGGTGTGATCTGGGGTCACTGCAACCTCTGCTCCTTGGCCCAGGCCATCCTCCCACCTCAGCCTCTCAAGCAGCTGGGACCACAGATGCATGCCACCACATTTGGGCAACTTTTTTTGTGTTTTCGGTAGAGACAGGGTTTCACCACGTTGCCCAGGCTCCTCTGGAATTCCTGAGCTTAAGCGGTCCACCTGCGTCAGCCACCCAAAGTGCTTGGCCTGCGCTTGGCCTCCCCCTGAATTTAAACAAGCAAACAAACAAAAGCCAACCAACCAACCAAACAAAAAACCAGACACGCGTTTAAGCTGATTACAAAAATTTTTCCAAAATATCTTCTCCTACTAAAGTTTCCTCCAGGTAAATAGTGTTTGGAATAGAAAGAGGGTGGTGACAAAAAAAATCTTCCTGTATCTTACACCAAGTTTAAATAAACAGTGGAAGCCAATTTGGGATTCACAAATGCAGTACTATGACAGTTGGAGAAATCAAAAACTTTTAGAAAGCACCTTTAGGAAGTGCTAAGGTTATATTCCGTTGAACTGGGAAACAGATAAAGCGAAGATAAAGTCTGGTAGTTTCTCATTCAGTAATAAAGACCCACAACATGCAGATTCTTCACCTGCCAAGCAAACAGTTCTAAAAACCTCTTGGTAGGGAAGGAGATAAAAAATTATATTTAAGAACACCTGATTACCTACAAACAAAAACAAAAAACAACCCCTCAAGTTTAACTTTCATAAGTTGTTTTAAGTTTCAGGACTTCTTGTGCTGGCCAAGATGGAGTGGGCACAGAGCAGTTTAGTTCAGTTCTCCCACTCATCAAAACTAAAACTAAGAATTCTTTTTTTTTTGGAGATGGAGTCTTGCTCAGGTTGGAGTGCTGTAGTGCAATCTCAGCTTGCTGCAACCTCCGCCTCCTGGATGTAAGTGATTCTCCCGACTCAGCCTCCCGAGTAGCTGGGATTACAGGCATGGACAACCGCACCCGACTAATTTTTGTCTCTTTAGTAGAGATGGGGTTTTCCCATGCTGGCCAGGCTGGTCTTGAACTCCTGACTTCAGGTGATCCATCCACCTCAGCCTCCCCCAAAAATCTAAGAACCTAAACAAAACTAAATGCCAACTCACTGAGGTCTCTGGAAAGTCAATAATGGCAGGCAAATTGGAAGAAGGAGGGTAACAAAAGTTGAAGAAGCCACAAAACAGGCATGCATTTCCCAGTTTTCTGTACTCCTTTCCTTTTTTTTTTTTAGACAGAGTCTCTCTCTGTCACCCAGGCTGGAGTGCAGTGGCACAATTTTGGCTCACTGCAACCTCCGCCTCCTGGGTTCAAGCAATTCTCCTGCCTTAGCCTCCCAAGTAGCTGGGATTACAGGTGCCTGCCACCACACTTGGCTAATTTTCTATGTTTAGTAGAGACTGGGTTTTACCTTATTGGCCAGGCTGGTCTCGAAGTCTTTCTTTCTTTATTTTTTTGAGACAGAGTCTTGCTCTGTCGCCCAGACTGGAGTGCTCTCGGCATGATCTCGGCTCACTGCAAGTGCCACCTCTCGGGTTTAAGCAATGCTGCTACCTCAGGTTCCCAAGTAGCTGGGATTACAGGCACGTGCCACCACGCCCAGCTAATTTTTTTGGTATTTTTTAGTAGAGATGGGATTTCACAATGTTAGCCAGGATGGTCTTGAACTCCGGTCCTCCTGATCCACCCACCTCGGCCTCCCAAAGTGCTGGGATTACAGGTGTAAGCCATTGCTCCCAGCCTCTAAATCTTGACCTCAGGTGATCTACCTGCCTCAGCCTCCCAAAGTGATGGGATTACAGGCATGAACCACGCGACCCAAGCCCTTTCAGCTTTGATATAAAGGTAGCCTCTCAAGTCAAGGAACTTCCCAATTGACATGTGCAGTAAAAACTCCAAGAAAAGCTCGGTCTTTCTGGTCAGAGGACCAGAAAAAGGAGCCCCTGTGAACCAAAGAATGCAGGAGGAAATCCCTCTTTCTCTCTTTCTCCCTTCCTTCCTCCCTCCCTCTCTCTCTCTTTCTTTCTCTCTCTCTCTTTCTTTCTCGCTCTCTCCCTTTCTTTTTCTTTCCCAGCCCTGCTGTGAGGGAGACCCCAGTCATGCTACATAAAGAGGCAGATGGGCAATAAAACTCCAAGAGGTTTCTGTGAGCCAAGCAGCATGTGTTGAGGAATCCTAGAGAAGAGAGAGCTAGAGGAGGGAAATCCCTAGTTCTGGGTATGGGCTGGCACAAGTCCTGGGCTCAGGCCTAAGCCACACATGCGCAGACAGACGCAAGAAGTGAACAGTGCCTTTGAAATTTGAAATGCCACTGGGACCACCACCACAGAAGGAGAGACAGTTGGTCATCTGAAGTTAACTGGATTGTTTATCTGCTTAAAATCAATCTTGTCCAGGGGATTTTAACAAGTTGCAGACTCTCAGGACTTGATATTCAAAACATCCAGGATTCAATCCAACATTACTAGATGCTCAAGGAGCCAGGTTAGTATGACTTATCCACAAGGAAAAAGATAACCAACATATATCATTCCAAAAGTGACTCAGACGCTGGATCATCAGATCTTATAAACATGCTCTTAAGATGAAAACAAAGGGCCGGGCATGGTGGCTAATGTCTGTAATCCCAGCACTTTGGGAGACCAAGGCAGGTGGATCACCTGAGGTTGAGAGTTTGAGACCAGCCTGGCCAACACGGTGAAACTCCATCTCTACTAAAAATACAAAAATTAGCTGGGCATGATGGTGCACACCTGTAATCCCAGCTATTCAGGAGGCTGAGGCAGGAGAATTGCTTGAACCTGGGAGGCAGAGGTTGCAGTGAGCTGAGATTAACAGCTTGGGTGACAGAGCAAAAGTCTGTCTTTAAAAAAAAAAAATGGTGAAAACAAAGAAGTTCTTGATAGAGACACAGAAGCTATGACAATTACCAATGGGAATTCTAGAACTGAAAAAATGACATTTCTGAAGATTAAAAGTGTAATGAATGCTTGGTAGCAGAAGAGAAATAACAAAAGAAAGAGTCAGTGAATTGAAGACAGATAAACAGAAACTAACCAGAGGACACTGAGAAAATGGATTAAACAGAATGAACAGAGCTTCAGGAACCTGGGAGACAACACCAGAAAATCACATATTTTTGACACTGGAGTCTCAGAGGGAAAAGAAAAATTGGTACAGATACAAAAAGTTTTTAGAAATAATTGCTGAAAACTTCTTAAATTTGATGAACAATATAAATACACATTCAATAAACTCAGCAAAATCCAAACAAGATGTTCAGCATATCATAATCAAACTGCTGATAACCAAAGATTTAAAGAATCCTGAAAGTAGCCAGAAAAAAGCCCAATACATTAGGTATAGGGCACAACAATTTGAATTGTGGGTTATCTTAGGCATATAACGAAAAATTGCATAGGCCAGGATGCAGTGGAACATCTTTAAAGCACTCATAGGAAAGAATCATCCACCCAGAATTCTCCACCCAGTGCCAAAATTCTTCAGGAATGTGGACTTCCTGAAGAATCCTAAAATATGTCCACAAATTCATTGGAGATTCTCTCTGTTAGAGATAGAATGCTTGTTCCTAGGTACTGCAAGGAAAAATTAACATTCAGACAAAAAATTTTCTCAGCAAGGCAATTTTACTTTCTGAAGAAAGAGTACTACTTACTCTCCAGCAGTCTTGCCATAAGAGTATGATGAACAAAGGAAAGGCATGCATATTTATTCCTTACACATTGGGTCCTTACTGCTGTGACCCATCTCCATTAGTTGGAGCCAGACCTCACAATCTGAACTAAACCTGATTGGCTAACAACTTAAAACTTTGCTAAATAGGTAAAAGCAATGGAAAACAAAAGGAAAAGAGGAAGTCCATATAAGGAAGGGAGAGAAAGTTGCTTGCAAAAGGACTTAAAAAAGTAATAACATAAATATCTTGGTTAAAGTACAAGGACATAGAATGTACTACATGCCTGTGAGCACAAATATCTTGGTTAAAATACCAGGACATAGAATGTACTTATTCCCTTATATCTAACAAATAAATAGGATAGGGCTTAATCAAGAGTTACTAGCAAAAAGCAAGAAGGATTTGAAGAGTTAGTCTTTTTTTTTTTTTTTTTTTTTTTTTTTTTTTTTTTTTTTTGAGACAGAGTGTCGCTCTTGTTACCCAGGCTGGAGTGCAATGGCACGATCTCGGCTCACCGCAACCTCCGCCTCCTGGGTTCAGGCAATTCTCCTGCCTCAGCCTCCTGAGTAGCTGGGATTACAGGCACGTGCCACCATGCCCAGCTAATTTTTTGTATTTTTAGTAGAGACGGGGTTTCACCATGTTGACCAGGATGGTCTCGATCTCTTGACCTCGTGATCCACCCGCCTCGGCCTCCCAAAGTGCTGGGATTACAGGCTTGAGCCACCGCGCCCGGCGAAGAGTTAGTCTTTAAATGAAGGTATTATTTCTAATATTTATTATATTATTTAGCAAGAAGGGAAACTTTGAATAGGAACTTTTTATTTTCTACAGTCTCTTCAGAAGGTGGAGCCTAATTACCCTCCCCTTGAGCGTGAGCCAGAATTAGTGACTGACTTTTAAAGAACAGAGTATGTCAGAAGTGATATTTCATGATTCTGAAATTTTAGTTAATGGTGAACACCAGTCCCCTGACAACATGGTTCAAATTTGAGTTATCAGAGCATATTAACTGTAATTGCATGAAGTTCAAACTTTCTGCTAGCTCCCCAGTCCAAAATCACTACATAATAACAGAGGTGCATCGTGATTAGTTACCAATCATGTCATTTCTTTCCAAAACCTGTGGGTGGTTGGTCACTGTGTTGAGTTCACCCACAGACAGCAAAGTTTGAATAGTGTGGCCTCCTCGTCTCCCAGTGATAAACCCACATGGCATTTTACACAAATGGATATTCAAGAGAAAACTGACCAACAAAAATAGAAGTGCAGCAAAGAAACAAAACTGTAAACACTGAAAGTGAATGCAAATCAAACATAAATGGGGTCACTGAAGAAGCAGACTGTGGGGATGTGGGCATTTTTGCCAAGAAGGTGAATTAATCAAACAAATGAAGAAAGTGGTTGTGATGAAAAAGAGGAAGAAGTCCCGGAGGAAAGAACGTCAGTAAAAAGCTTCACGTTAAAAGGACTTGGAGATATTTCATGACATTGAAAACAGAAAGGATAAAATATTGGAAACTGATCTAAACTTAGAAGGGTCATGATCAGTTTTTGAAACACAGCAAAGGAGCTTGCTCCATATCATAAGATTTTTGAAGAAGGCAAACGTTGTTCAAATGCCTGTTGATAACATTTTTTAGGAAGACATCAAACACTTTAATTCGCAGCGTTTCTCATATTTTAAATACAGTGTACAACAATATTAACTTTATTGTTTCCTTATACATTTCTTTTTTCTTTTCTTTTTTCTCTTTTTTTTCTTTTTTGAGATGGAGTCTCGCTCTGTTGCCAGGCTGGAGTGCTGTGGCACAATCTCAGCTCATTGCAACCTCTGCCTCCTGGATTCAAGTGATCCACCCACCTCGGCCTCCCAAAGTGCTGGGACTACAGTATGCGCCACCACGCCCAACTAATTTTTTGTATTTTTAGTTGAGACGGGGTTTCACCATGTTGGCCAGGATGGTCTGGATCTTTTGACTTTGTGATCCACCCACCTCGGCCTCCCAAAGTGCTGGGATTACAGGCATGAGCCACCACACTCGGCCTTCCTTACACATTTCTAACAGTACAACATTATCAATGTTCTGACAATTTTCAAAAGACGCCAAAAAAAAAAATCACAATTTTACCCACCGATTATTGTTAACAGCACAGGGCACAGTTTCAGCGTGGAAGGTCATTTTTACAGTTCTGAATTGCAATGCAAGGTGAGGACTGCCTGTCTTATGTTGGGAGATTCTGGGTTCTGCTAAAATTCCCCAAAGAATTTTTTTTTTTCTTTCTATTTTGTCAGGCAATCAACCTCATTAGCCTCAGCCCACCGGTCCTGCGTTGTCTTCTGTTTGGTGGTGGTGGTCAGAATGTCAGTTCAGAGTGCGGCTGTGCTGCTTGGGCTCTGCGTCTGGTATGTGCAGCTCTGGGCTGAGCATGGAATTCAGCTCATTACAGAATTAGAGAATCCTCTTTTCAGGTCTCTGCTCTTCAGGATTTGCCCCCAGACTCCCTGGCACCCAGGGAGCCCCTTTTCCTCACCTGTGACTTAGAAAGATGGGCTTTCTCTCTGTTGATTACCTGCCCACATTGTCTGTTCATTTTGGCAAAAGGAATGCCCCTCAGGCAGAAAGCAGAGAGGAAAAAAAAAAAAAGAAGGATTTTCCACATTCTTCAGACCATAGGATCATTTTTTCCTGCTTCCTCTGGCTGGAAAGACAAGTTTTCTCTCAGGGGCAGAGGTCACTGTCCCAATTCTTTGGGCTTGGCAATACTTCTCCATGACTAGGGTCATCTTTAGGTCAGGACTGAGAGAGAAAAAGTTTAAAAAAGAAAAAAAAAAAAACAAAACCCAGAAATTATAGCCACACTTTCTAGCTTGCAGGGGCCCCATTTACCAGAATGTTTTAAGAAAGTTCCAGACTGTTTTCCCATCAGCTGTATATGAGGATTCCAGTTCCTCCACATCCTTCTCAGCAAACAAATTAACCTTATTTGGCATAGGATTTCTAGACCTGTAGGTTGTGGAAATGTCATAGAATGTTTTGAGGCCAGTAAGGAGTTCCTGGGTTTCTTATGAGAATCTGTAGCTATTGGCCTCATCATAGTAAAGTGAATTTGTGGTATTAAATAAATGGGAAAAAAAAAAAGGCAAATAGTACGAATTAAAAGTTCATGAGGTGTTTGGGCTGATAAAGAGATTCATCATCTAAAGAGTGGCTTAAGATTTAGAAGGCATAGCTTTAACCTCTTTGTCTTCGAAGGGCAGGCTATCTTCTTATAGGACAGGGTATAGCAAGTCTTACCAAATATGTCATGAACGTGTTGTTTGGGAATATTCAGCATTCCTTTTCCCTTCCTAAAGGTACTCAGCTTTCTTTGTCAGAAACTATATATTCATTTCTGAGAGGTCTGAGAAAAAATGAAAAAGAAATTGTGTATAGTTTTGGTGAGATTGTCAATCCAAAAACCTGTTTCCTCATATTAAAGTCAAAGAAACGATACTATTTTCACTGCCCGGCTGGTGACGCTTTACCTGTTTGGTTCATTCTACTCTTTTTTTTCCCCATGACTTTGAATCTTGAGAAAATGACTGCAGGATAAGATTGGAGTTCATTCATGTCTTCAACAGTACCCTGGCCATACTGTTACAAGTCCTGTCAATCTTAGTTCCCACCCATCCTTAACCCTAGTTCTTCAACTTTCATAAATCCGTAAGTTCCTATCTCTGTAATAAATATTTTTTTTTTTTTTTTTTTTTTGAGATAGGGCCTCGCTGTTGCCCAGGCTGAAGAGCAAGTGGCATCATCCAACTTGGAGGTTGGATGGAGCAAGTGGGCCCACTCCAACCTCCACCTCTTTGGCTGAAGCAGCCTTCCCACCTCAACCTCCTGAGTAGATGAGACTATAGGTGCATACCACCACACCTAGCTAAGTTTTGGATTTTTTTGTAGACAATGAATTTCATCATGTTGCCTCAAGAAAAATGTCAGGATATGATTAAGTCTATCTTTTAACAGTGACATGTAACTGATTTTAAAATATTATGTAGTGCTTCCTAGTTTAACCAAACTGGAGGTGTGTTTTATGACGGGCTGTCTCATGAATATAACTGCCAAAATCCTCACTTCTTTTTTTTTTTGAGATGGAGTTTTGCTCTTGTTGCCAAGGCTGGAGCGCAATGGCGGGATCTTGGCTCACTGCAACCTCTGCCTTCTGGGTTCAAGCTATCCTCCTGCCTCAGCCTCTCAAGTAGCTGGGATTACGGGCATGCGCCATCACTTATTTTGTACTTTTAGTACAGACAGGGTTTATAGGTATGCACCCAGCTAAATTTATTTTGCATTTCTAGTAGGGATGGGGTTTCTCCATGTTGGTCAGGCTGGTCTCGAACTCCCAACCTCAGGTGATCTGTCTGTCTCCCCCTCCCAGGGTGCTGGGATTACAGGCGTGAGCCACCGCGCCTGGCTCCAAATTGAGGCAGTAGATGGATGCCGCAGGTTCCTCAGTTCCCAGATTGGGCCAACTCTCCTTATACCACACCTGGGACCTGGGAGGAATGAGGAAGAGGCTTTTTTTTTTTTTTCCTGAGAATCCAGCAAAAATGTAGAACGCTTCACAAATCTGCGCAAGAGCCTTTTATAGGGCAGGACTTTCCCAGACTCAGACTATCGCCCCACCCTGAGGACAGAGTATTGCAGTAACTTTCTCCCTGTCTTCCAAAGGCACTTGCATTCCTCCTGGAGCTCTAGTCAACCCTGACCTCTTCCTTTGGCACAAAGGTCACAGGCCTGAGCCACGTCTCGGCTGTTTCCAGAAAAATGACTGTGTGCTCCCACCTATATTGGAGGTCCTAGGCTCCTCAGAAGTCAGCTTCATGTGATCCAGGCTACTCAAGCCTTTGACTAGAGCGTTTTCATATTCTGGTAAGAGAGACTTGCTTCTTCTGGAAAGATCTTTATGGTTTACACAAATAGAACAGAGCACTTAATAACAGCTAGTTTGTAAAGGTACATCTTAAAATGGCTTTGTACTTAAGAGAATTCCTAATTTAAAAAACTCATTTGATTTCTATCACTTTGTAAAATACAGTTTGCTTCAAAAGATAATCCTGAAAATTCCATCAGGCAGTGTTTAAAGGATGAGTACGAAGTTTTAGCCTTTAAGAGAGTACTGAGCACTCTTTCAAAGCCGTCCCTGTCAATGTTTGTCCACTGATCCCACAGCAGCTCCTGTTGCCCATCCTGCTTGAGAAGCCTCTTGGAGAGTTGCCTAGAGAATGTGTAGCCCTCACCTGAAAGCCCTCCATGGCAACTCTTCTCTTCCATATATTTTTGCATCAGCCCAAAGGCATTTGGACACAAATTTGGTGAACACGTTAAGTAAGAAAAAAACCAAAACAAGCAACAAAAACAAAAAGCAGGCAGTGCTCCATTAGACTGAAAATAAAAACTGAAAACTAAGAACCTATGAACCCCGAGTGTAGCACTGCTTGCTTGCACCCATATGGTCTCTTTTGGTGTTCTGCTGACTCTTGTGAAGCAGTATCCCTGACAATGACCCTAGCTTAGAGGGCTGAGAACTGCCAAAAGTGATGCTGTTTATAAATGGTAGGGTCAGGACCCACACATGGGTGTGGTCTGACCGCAAAGCGCATGTGGAATTCAACAAGATGGGATTACCATCCCCACTGCGGAGGACAGTGTGATCTGTGGCAGGAGGGTTGGATAGGCTACTTAGTTCCACAGGTCACATTGATCCCCTTCTCCTCTTTTTCCTATGCAAGTATAAAATCTACTTGTCTATATGTCTGTCTACCTTAGTAGACTGGGCTCCTTGAAGAAGGGACTACCTTTTCTTCATCTCCACATCCCCAGTAGCTCACCAATGCCCAGTATACAACAGGGGGTCAGTTGTTGGTTGTCTTATTTTCTTGGTGACCCTACTCGGACTTAGGGTATGTCACTTTCCCTTCTTGACCTCCACATTCAGATGTGTTAATAAAAGTGGATAAAGGCCACTCTAGCTTTAAAACCCTGCCAATACAGAGAGAACTCTGAAACCAGCAGCAGAAGCTGAGGAACGGGGAACAGAGCATTTTCTCTCACATAATGGGTATTAGGGTGGTACCTTATCCCCCCAGTGCCTCTGCAGAATTTGACACTAGTTTTTCAAATTGGACTCAAGAATGATCTTAGTGTTGGTGGTTTTGTGGTTTTCTTTGAAACTCTGTTATTGACAGAACAGCTTCCAGATATCTGAAAAGAAAAAAAGGTAGTTTATTAGTTTGGAATATGAAATGTATTTTGTCATGGTGTCCGGGGTCCGAATATTGATCTCCATGGAGCTCTCCTACCCTCTGCTAATCCTGATAACTTATAGTACTCAAGGGGCAGCAGAGCCTGAAGACCAAAACACTTCCCACCTGCTGACACACTGCTGCAGTGCGGTCAGTTACTGATCTACCATTTATGAAGCAGGCCTACAGATGTAACTGTGTGTTCTTCTGAGTAATTTAAACTGACAATTAATTAACAGCTTAGGGCCGGTGCTAGGTAAATATTATAGGTTCGAATCCCAAGTGTGGATTAATTTGCTGTCTTCCATAAGACTCCCTGCTTACCTCCAGCTTGCTGGTCTCCCAACATATGCTAATGATTACATAGGATTAAGGTCTCTTATTACCTTGTTGGAAAAACTGGGAACTCACCTGTTATTGCTGGTGGTTAGATACCTCAACTAAGTAACATATTAATTAAAGATATTAGGCTGGGCATGATGGCTCATGCCTATAATCCCAGCATTTTGGGAGATCAAGGAAGGCGGATCACTTGAGGTCAGGAGTTTGAGACCAGCCTGGCCAATATGGTGAATGAAACCCAGTCTCTACTAAAAATACAAAACTTAGCCAGATATGGTGGTGCGCACCTGCAATCCCAGCTACTCCGGAGGCTGAGGCAGGAGAATCACTTGAACCTCGGAGAGGGAGGATGCAGTGAGCTGAGATCACACCACTGCACTCCAGCCTGGGCAACAGAGCAAGACTCCATCTTAGGGATAAAAATAAAGTCCCCAACCATCAGTTGTCATATTGTGACCCCAAGAAGATGTAACTTTTTATTAAATTTTAAATACAGATGTTTATTTTTACCTCACTATTTAAGCAATTTAACTCCAACCAACCCCTTAATTTGAGTTGAGGATGCAGAGTATATAAACGTTTGTCAGTCAAACATTTTGCCTGCCATCAATAGTTACTCAATAAATATATTTTTAAAGAACACACAGCTAAATAGGGCAAGTAAAGATAATTGAGTTTTATGTGTTATGATACAATAATGAATTTTAAACTTTCCAAAAGTACAATAACTGGTCTAGGTTCTGAAGTGTAAGTCTATACAAATAGTTTCTGGAAATAACTATACAAGTCAACATTTATTGACCATTTGCTGTGTAGTAAGCATACAGATGATCTGATTTAATCCTTATAATAACCTGGGATGTTAAGTACTATTAATATGTTGATTTTACAGATGATAAAATCCAAGGTTCAAATAGGGTAAACATTTTTGCAAGGGTGCAGATTCATCCTAGGATGGATTTTGGGGGCCTGACTCCAGAACTTTAGAACTCTATAATGTAATAAGGTGAAAATAAATTTATTTCCAGAATTCCAGATACTGGCACTAATGCATTTTTAAAAATTATAAGCAAGAGTCTTTAAAGAAAAGGTAAACGCATGGAATGCAACGTTATAAATGAAAATACGAGTGATGGCCAGGTGCAGTGGCTCATGCCTGTAATCCCAGCACTTTGGGAGTTCGAGGCGGCTGGATCACGAGGTCAAAAGATCGAGATCATCCTGACCATCACGGTGAAACCCCGTCTCTACTAAAAAATACGAAAATCAGCCGGGTGTGGTGGCGCGCTCCTGCAGTCCCAGCTACTCCGGAGGCTGAGGCGGAAGAATCACTTGAACCGGGAGGCCGAGGTTGCAGTGAGCCGAGGTTTAGCCACTGCACTCCAGCTTGGTGTCAGAGTGAGACTCCATCTCAAAAAAAAAAAAAGAAAAAAGAAAAGGAAAAATGAAAATACGAGTAATTAAAACTACTGCCCCTCACTTTGTAAACCTGCCTTGGGTTACAGAAGGAAATTTGGATATTTCTGGATTTTGCCTTGTTTTTTAATGGCTAACTGTATTATTTCTTTTATTTATTTTTGAGACATAATCTCACTCTGTTGCCCACGCTAGAGTGCAGTGGCGACATCTAGTCCCACTGTAACCTCCACCTCTTGGGTTCAAACAATTCTCCTGCCTTAGCCTCCCGAGTAGCTGGGATTATAGGAGCACACTACCACGCCCAGCTAATTTTTATGTTTTTTGTAGAGACGGGGTTTCACCATGTTGGCCAGGCTGGTCTCAAATGATCCACCAACCTTGGCCTCCCAAAGTGCCGGGATTACAGGTGTGAGCCACCGTGCCCAGCCTGTATTTTTCTAGATAAGATGTCATGCTGGCTTTGCGACTAATTTTGTGTATAGGTGAGTGGCATAACTTGTCAGTCTGCTTTTAAACGTAACTTCTTAAAATATCAGCAGCATTTATGTGTATATACTGGCTTGCATTTGAGGTGGGTTATCAGAAAAGAAAGCAGAAAAATCCAACTTGCCTTTTTCACCGGGGGTATGGGGGCTTCTTTGGCCAAATCGTGCGCGTGCAGGCTCCACGTGCTGCGCAGCGGCTGCCAGGGCCACAGCCTGCCGGCTGCCTCCTGCTCCTCTACCGAGGCTTCTCCAGAAAAAGAACAGATGGAGGGGTGAAGATAAGTAAAAGTGGCACTTTAAAACTTTTAGAGCGCTGGGTTTCTAAATTTATATTCTGAAAGACACTCTCTTTTTGAAAATGTTTTATGCAAGCCTAATATACATACAGTTATCAACCTCATTTTAGAAGCAATTACGACAGAACTTTGGAACAGAATTCCCGTAATCGACCTCCTTCCAGAAGCTGCTACTAAAGCAGTAAGATTCAAATCCCTCTCCTTAAGCGGAGCAGCGCGAGCCCCGGCACAGGCGCACGTTTCGGTCGGGCCATTCCGCGGTGGGAACGAAACGGGACGCAGGCTTTCCCACGCTCCGGCAGACCTGCGGCCCCACGACCGCCTCCTCCGTGACGAGCAGGCGCTTCGAACCACCTGCACCTGCAGACATGATGGTGTGTTCGGCCGTGTCCTCTGTCACGGGGGCAAAGATCACAGCGACCGAGAGCCCGAAGCTGCTGGGATGAGCCCCTGCCGCGGCACCGCGCTCCCGCGCTCCCTCCTGCTCTTTCCAAGAGGACAGGCGCGGCCGTCCCGCGTCCCGCTGCCCCGGACCCCGCAGACCTCGCGGGCGGGCGGCCCGGAGCGGTGCGAGCCGGCGGCGGCGTTAGGAAGGCGGCGTCCCGAGCAGCAGATCCAGTCGGCCTCCGGCTCCCCCTCAGAGCGCCATCTTGTCGCCGCGTCCCTCCAGAGCAGACGCGCTCTTCCCTGGGGCCCGCTTCGCGGCTTTCCTCCGCTCGAGTAACGCCGGGCGGCGGCGGCGGCCCCTCCGGCCCCGCCGGTCACAGGGCGCAGGGCGGGGCGCGGCGGCCGGCGGGCCCGAGGCGGGCGGGCGGCCTGCAGCCTCCAGGCGCGGCCCGCTGCGGCCCAGGCGCCTCCTCCATCCCGCCCCGGCCCGGCTCCCGGCCTCCGCCTCGGCCGCCGCCGCCGCCGCCGCCGCCGCCGCCTCCGGGAGCCGCGAGCCGCGTCCCGCCGGCGCCGCCTCTTCCGCCTGCTCGCCGGCGGGCCTGCGCGGGCCTGGGCGGCGTCCGCGCCGGGCGGGTCCGCTACGTCAGCGCCGCCCGCCCGCCCCGCCCCGGCCCCCAGCCTCGGCCTCGGCCTCGGCCTCGCAGCGGCGGCAGCGGCGGCGGCGGCAGATCCCTCCCCAGACATGGCCCTGGGAGGCGGCAGCACATGGCGGCCGCGGCGGCCATGAGCGCGCCCCCGACCCGCCCCAGTCCCCCCTAGAGGCCGCCGCCCCCGCCCGCCCGCCCGCCCGCGCGCCACGGCCCCGCCGCCCCCGGCCCCGCCGCCGCCGCCGCCCCCCGCCCGCGCCCGCGCCCGCGCCCCCGCCGCCGCCATGGGCGTGCAGGGCTTCCAGGACTACATCGAGAAGCACTGCCCGAGCGCCGTGGTGCCGGTGGAGCTGCAGAAGCTGGCCCGGGGCAGCCTGGTGGGCGGCGGGCGGCAGCGGCCCCCGCAGACCCCGCTGCGCCTGCTGGTGGACGCCGACAACTGCCTGCACCGGCTCTACGGCGGCTTCTACACCGACTGGGTCAGCGGCGGCCAGTGGAACCACATGCTCGGCTACCTGGCGGCGCTGGCCAAGGCCTGCTTCGGCGGCAACATCGAGCTCTTCGTCTTCTTCAACGGCGCGCTCGAGAAGGCCCGGCTGCACGAGTGGGTCAAGCGGCAGGGCAACGAGCGCCAGACGGCGCAGCAGATCGTCAGCCATGTCCAGAACAAGGGCACCCCGCCGCCCAAGGTCTGGTTCCTGCCGCCCGTCTGCATGGCCCACTGCATCCGCCTGGCGCTCATCCGCTTCCACGTCAAGGTGAGGCCGGGGATCCGGGCGGGCCCGGGCCCGGGGGTCGCGCCGCGCCGGTACCGCCTCTCCCCGGGCGCGGAGTGTCGCCCGGCCGCGGCGGCGCGGGGGGCGGCCGGCTCCCCCGGCCCTGGCTCGGGATGGCCGGGCCGGGCCGCGCCGCAAGATGGATGGCCGCGGGTGCAGGCCGCGCGCTGCCCAGGCCCGCCTCCGGCGGCCCCGGCTCGGGGTCCCCGGCCGCGTGGGGACACTCGGGGGCTGGAGGAGAGCCGCCCGGTCCCGGAGTTCGGAGGCGGCGGCGGCGTCTTCCCCAGTGTGCTCCGTTTTCCTCGTCCTTTTTGAGGCGGGCAGGCTCGCTCTCACTCACCTTTAACTTGGACAGAATGCTCCTTGTTCTCATTTAGCCTGTTCTTTCCCAGCAACAGGTTCATCTCGGAAGCAAGCAGGACACAGAGTCATAGAGGGGGTGTCGCCGGGGCCCTGGGGGGCTGCAGGCATCGGTGCCGCCGCCGCCGCCCTTGCCAGTGTGGTTAGCCCGGTGACAGCGAGACCTGCCTGAGGGCCAGTGCCCTGTCCGTGCCCCTCTGGGAAGGAGGTGCTTAGAGAATCTGTCTGTGGCTTTTTGTGTTAGATTTCAAAGAACCGTGCACGCTGCCAGTTCTGTGACTTCACGTCCGTGTGAAAGAGGTCTTTCGGGCAGTTCGGGTCTGTAGATCCCGTGCGAAAGGAGCCACTCAAAGTCAGGGGCCGAGCCACGCGGGCGTGAACTCGCAGGATTTGTTTTTCGGGTGCACAGTAAGTATTCAGTGACCTTCAGCGGCGCCCTGACGGGTGGGCGACCAGAGCTCTCCATCACCGGCCTCCTCTGGCCCTTTGGCAGAGGGCTCCGCAGCTGGCACTGGGCCAGAGGAGGACTTCGGGACCCAGCAGTGACTGTGAAGATAAGCACACTCAGGATCCTGGACTTCACGTTGTGATTGCTTGCTTTTTTCATTGATTTTCTTGAAAGCAAGATCTGGGGAGCCTTTTTGGTGTCTTAGCTCTTGCCATTCTATCTTCCGCCTTGTCAGTCTTTGACATTTCCTTGAAACTGCTGGAGCTGAAAGTTTGTGAAATTCCGTTTTCGCGGTTGCCCCCACTGCCCCGCGACGACTTGGTGGTAGTTAAGCCGAAAGTGATGGCGGAAGTCCCACCCAAGATCCGGTTGCAATTGGTGAGATGGCGTTTAAGTCGTGGGTGGAGGCGGCCGGCAGAGTCCCGATTGGCCCCTGCGCCTGGCGGACACACAGCTGCCATTCCTCAGGGAAGTTCGGGTGAGGGGAAGTGCCTGCCTCTTAATTTCTAAACCGGAGCCTGGGGCGCTCAGGGAAGTGAGGTGCTGCCATTTGTCTGAAGTGATCCACCTCCCGAATAGAGCGTCAAAGCGTTCATCGTTCGGTCTTGTTCAGAAATGGAAAAGACTACTTAAAAGACAGGATGAGCTGTACTTCCTCGCCTTTGATAACCGCACATCTATCTACTTAACTAGTC
This sequence comes from Saimiri boliviensis, assembly GCF_048565385.1. Lineage (NCBI taxonomy): Eukaryota > Metazoa > Chordata > Mammalia > Primates > Cebidae > Saimiri > Saimiri boliviensis. The sequence continues at coordinate 238,106,711 of NC_133450.1, read as the reverse complement.
AAGTGGCTTTCAAGGGAACACTGTTGACGATTACTTAGGATTAGAATCGGCATGTATGCATATGGTCACTGTATCCTGAAAGAACTGTTTTAATTCTACAATTTCTTTATCTCTGCACCCCTTTGGATGCCTCACACAGCTAGTAGGTGCTCAGAATTCTGACCAATGTGTAACTGTTCGGAAACTAGATTTAAGCTACATTTAAGATCATCTTTTCCACTTAGGTTTCTGGACACTGGATAACTTTGCCTATATTTCGCTTTTGCTAAGCTTTTATTTATTGATCTAAGATCATGTTATCGTGTGAATTGCACAAACCGAATATTGTAATGACTCAATTACCTGGTGGTCTCTCAGCTGGTCACTTTACCTTTTTGAAAAGTGCCTAAGAGATTTAGCTACTAGACATTTCTCAGCAACCAAACAAGATGTCAGGAAGTTTGGGTACAATGATGTGGGGGTTGGCGGGGGTGGGGGGTTTGGGGGCCTTTGCTTTCCCTGCTGAAGAATCCTTTACGCTCTCTCACTCACGGGCTGTCCTTTTTTTTTAGATGTAATTCTAACGAGCTTAGTTATCTATTTTCTAAGCTCAACTTGAGAAGAGAGTGAAGAGGAGAGTCTTCCAGAGGCAGGAGCAAGAAGTGACAAGAGAGAAGATTTAAAAAGCTATAAAAAGCAGAGATAATTCTGGGGCTATTTTAGGAAAAGGAACACAACCTTATGTACTTCAGTAGTCCCTGAGGGTGGTACAGTGTTTGTTCTATCAGGATGATTTTGAGTCAGAAAAATTTATATTCAGCATTCTCTGTTTAAGGGCTTGAAACTGTACTATTTAATAAAAGATGCCTATGAAATGGTTAAAACATTTAAAACCCTGACGAGGTATCACTACGGGCCTATTAGAATGGCTAAAAGAGAAAAAAAAAATACAGCCGATTAGAATGGCAAAAAGGAAAAAAAAAAAGCAATACCAAGTGCTGGCAAGAATGCTGACCAACGGGATCCTTACCCGTTGCTTGTGGGAATGCAAAAAGGCTTTGCCACTCTGCAAAACTGTCAGTTAAGTTAAACATACATTTATCATATGATCCAGCAATTCTACTTCTGGGTATTTTGAAGACTTTTGTTCTTGGAAAAGTTGGGACTCAAATGTCCATAGCAACTTAATTCATAATAGCCAAAACCTGGAAACTATCAAAGTATTCTTTAATAAGTGAATGGTTAAACTACTGTGTAGCCATACTACGGAATACTGCTTAGCAATAATAAGAAGGAACTGTGGTATAGGCAGCTACTTCCATCAATCTTTAATTAAGGTTTTATGCTGAGTGAAAGAAACCAGGTTCAAAAGGTATAAAACTATAGTGATGGGGACCAATTCAGTGGTGGTGAGAGTAGAGGAGGGGAAGGACATATGCATAAAGGGACAGCAGGAGGGAGCTTTTTGGAGTGATAGAACTGTTCTGTATTCTGCTGGTGGTGATGCTACCATGCATTAAAATCAGAACGATTCATAGAAACACGTTAATTTTATCATGATAACTTTTTTTAGAATTAAGTAAAAATCACTGGCAAAGAAATTGACACGAACACTTCAGTATATGTAACACTGGGTAAATGAGGCATTTATAAAAATTTAACGATCTTATGGGTGCTTTCTAGTGTTTTGTAGATTGGCAGAAAGGCATAATTTCCTGTTATCCTTGCCTAGAAAAATCTTTTTTTTTTTTTTTTTCTTGATATGGAGTATTGCTGTCACCCGGCTGGAGTGCAGTGGCGCAACCTTGGCTCACTGCAGCCTCCACCTCAAGCAATTCTCTTGCCTCAGCCTCCCATTGAGATAACAGGTGCCCACCACCATGCCTGGCTAATTTTGGTATTTTTAGTAGAGATGAGGTTTCACCATGTTGGCCAGGCTGGTCTTGAACTCCTGACCTCATGATCCACCTGCCTCAGCTTCCCAAAGTGCTGGGATTACAGGTGTGAGCCACTGTGCCCGGCCAGGAGAAATCTTTTTTGATTTAGAGAGTATTTCTTTTACAGAGTAATAATTTTATTTTTTGTTTAGTAGTAGTGATTGTATTTCTTTAAGCATTAGAAGTTGGTCTACATGGTAAGAGAGCCAGAACAATGAAAATAATAATAATACATTGGCCTATGTATTGACTAGTTTTGTGTAGGCCCTGAAATAGCCTAATTTGAACTTGGCTTTAGCTAGTTACTCTGACAGTTTCCTCTTGTGTGCTTTGGGTCATTATAGCCTTTGAAACTTAAGTGAGCGACTTCTGTTTATTTTAAAATCTTAGTGACGTGAAGTCACTGGAGCTTTCATAAATGTTTTTGCTATTTGACTAGTATCAGTGTACGGGTTTATAATGAAGTTCTTCAGATCTTCTGAATTTGCTTCCACTGGAATTTTGTTAAATGATGTTCTTACATAAAATGGCGTTCATGCTTTAAGTCAGTGGAAGAATGTGAGGTTAGGCTATGGTTTAGAATGTTCATGGTTAGCATAATCACATGTTGGTATTTAGAGATGATGATCTCTCTTTATGTATAATTGATGGGGGAGAGAACGAACTGGTATCAGACCAGGTCCTTGCTAGGTTCTTTCTCACATATACCATGTCATTTAATCCTCAGAGTGCTTTGTTACTCCATTTTACATGTGAAAAAACAGGATCTATTGATTAAGTGACATCTGGGGACAAGTCCTTAGTAACGGCAAGACGGAAGTGGAGCGCAGAAGTCAAAGTTCAGCTTCTTTGCACTTTGTGGGTGTGCCTACCTGCAGTTTGCCACGAGGCCAGTTATGATAGCTAACTGCTTCTACTATGTTTTCTTTTTTTTTTTTTCTAGTTAGAATAGGAAGAGCTAAGTTTCTATTCAGAGAAAAATGTCCGTCAATAGACCCTGAACACTGACAGTATATGTTTTTTTTTTTTTTTTTTTTTTTTTGAGACGGAGTTTCGCTCTTGTTACCCAGGCTGGAGTGCAATGGCGCGATCTCGGCTCACCGCAACCTCCGCCTCCTGGGTTCAGGCAATTCTGCCTCAGCCTCCTGAGTAGCTGGGATTACAGGCACGTGCCACCATGCCCAGCCAATATTTTATATTTTTAGTAGAGACGGGGTTTCACCATGTTGACCGGGATGGTCTCGATCTCTTGACCTTGTGATCCACCCACCTTGGCCTCCCAAAGTGCTGGGATTACAGGCTTGAGCCACCGCGCCCGGCCGACAGTATATCTTATATTTAAGGACCTTTAATTAACTAGAAGATTTTCAAGGTTCAAAATTGACCATATTATACCTCAAACTAGTCATTGTATATATTTCTCTCTTGTACCACTGTTGTTACAAGTTTAATTCACGTAGCATAATGTCTTCAGGGTTTATCCATGTTGTAGATTGTGTCAGAATTCCCCTAACTTTTAAGGCTAAATAACACTCCACTGTGTATAAGTACCACCTTTTTTTATCCATTCATCCATTGCGGGTCTCGGGTTGCTTCCACTTTGTGACTATTGTGAATAATGAATAATGCTCCTATGAGCATGGTATACAAAGACCTGTTTGGGTTCCTGCTTTCAGTTCTTTTGGGTATATGTGCAGAAGTAGAACTGCTGGGTCATATGGCAATGCTGTTTTCCTTTTTTTAAATTTTACTTTAGGTTCTGGGGTACATGTGCAGGTCATGCAGGGTTCTCTGCTTTACTTTTTAAGGAATGGCTATACCATTTTCCACGGTGGCTGTGTAGGCCATATACTTTATGTTACAAGTTACATAACATGTATTATTGTAATATAGTTCTATTTTTTCACATTAATGTGGTCAACATTATATGTTATTCAGCAGTTTGTTTTTATATTTGTAAGAAATCTTTCCATGTCGATACTTAGAGCTCTAATTCTTTTTAGTCCCTAAATAGTGTTCCATAATTTAGCCAACCCCAACAGATGGTGTACACATGGTGTAAACACACAGTAGATCCAAAGGTGTGCACATTTTAAAAGCCTTGTAGGACCATAGAGTCAACATTGTCAGACCTTCAGCCTTTGCAAGAAAGCCAGAAACCCAGATTTTATTTCAAATTACTCCATTTTAAAAATGCGAAGCGAAGCAAAACTTGGTTTTAAGTTAGCTTCAGCTCTTGTGCCACCAATTTGTGATTTGAGCACTGAACTTTATCAGCAATTATCATTGTCATCTAAATCTCTTCCCTTTTTTTTTTAACTTTAAAATTAAACCTATCAAAAACCACCCTGTCTCTTCCTGTCTGCCTCCTTGAACCTTTTTTAATGATCAATGTGCTTCCATTTCCTGGGGTTACTGCAATATTATGTTTCCTTCAATGCCACAATCCTCTTGGCCACTGCCGTAATATATTCTTCATTACATATTTCTCAATATTCTATCTTTTGAGGTGAGTGCTAACCACATGTTTATTCAACATCTCACCATTTCCAAGGCACAGCCTCACTGTCCTCAGAGACTTCAGCACCTGGTTTTACATACTTAGATATTGTTTATACTATATCCCATCAACACAGACACTGACCATTCACATCTCTAATCTGGCATCCTGATTGTACAACTGGAGTGAATTTCTCATTGCATCTTAGATACTCCAGAGCTTGGACTGTATAATTAGTGAAAAAGTGACCCTACCTTTAACACTTTTGAACACTATTTCCCTGCCGCCCCCTGCTGCTCCCACCGTCTGACCCCTGCTTGCCTTCCACCATTTCTCTTTTTCCATTCTGTTCTGGTTTCCTTTTTAGCTGTACCGAGCTTGAACTTCATGATCACTCACTTCAGAGTTACACTCTCTACCACCCTAGAGTTGTGCTTGCCATTCCAGCATCCCACTCTGCCAGTCCTTAGAGTAATGACACACCAGGCCAATTCTGGCTCAATGGTGTCCGACTTAACTGTTATACTCTTCCTTTTTTCCAGTACCCCCAACAATTGAATTCATCATATTTACCCAGAAGGTCTAAGAAATGCTTTTCAAACCCTTTGATGTGTTGTGAAACCAAATTTTTGGATGTTTGCCATTATTTTACTTAAAAAGAGATTAAAACAGAACGAAAAATAGAATGCAAGGCATATACTATAGGTAAATTCCATATCATTACACTTTTGTATTACTGTGGGTAGCAGTCAGAATGGCCTCTGTACCTACTCCCGCTCCCCGTTGGAACTCATCTTGCACAGCTTTGACAGGGTAGATTGGCCACATCTTCAGCGAGGTCACTCTCCTGTTTAGTCTTGAACAAAATTCAGTCCAAATTCCTTGTTCAGACTTGTAAACCTTTCAGTGACCTGAACTCATTTGACCTTACTTCATGTTTCACAATTTCTCTACTGTACTTTTTAAATGTTCCCAACCCAACTGCTCATTATTTCCCCAAGAAATATCCAGCTTCTGCTTATGTCATGCCTTCTTGTTTACTGTGCGGTGTCCTGCTTTTGGTCGTCAAAATTTTACTTATACCTGAAAGCCCATATCAAATGCCAGCTTTCTTCATGGATTCTCTTGATACTTGAAAAAGTGGACCGGGAATACACACAGAGCACTGTGCATGTTTGTAGTGGACATTCTGTAGTCTGTTGTATTGCACCTCCCTGCATAACTGTATATTTTCCTCCCCCACCACCGGTAGGCTCCTTGAGGCCAGGGAAATGTGTTTTACCCTGTTATGCTTAGCCATAGGCACTCAACTCTAATCAGAATATTTGCTGGGTTCTATTATATAGCCAGGCAAATGGAATTATTTCAAAATCTGGATCAATGAAGATTTGTTTTTTTTAATCTTAAATTTCTCATACTCTCTTTTCTGACTGGTTCCCAATGGTGATTAATTCTCCTTTCAGCAAATGTTTGAGTGTCTCTTAATGCCCAGACCTGGAGGAGTGAACAGAACAGGAAAGGAAAGAAACCTTCAGGGAACTTACAGCCTCTGGGTTGTGAAGGTTCATTTAAATCTTTTTTTTTCTTGTTTGGAACTTTTCTTTAATACTGTAGAACAATATGTTTACTCAGTGAAGACCTGTGAGTGATTCTCAAAGCGGGTTGACAGTTGAGACATTTGGCAGGGGACATTTGGCAGTGCCTGAAGGCATTTTTGGTTGTCACAGCTGGGGGAGGATGTTAACTGAAGGCATCTATTGGGTGGAGGCCAAGGATGCTGCCACATTCTGTAGTGCACAGAACAGCCCCCACAGCAAAGAATAATCTGGCCCAAAATATCAGTAGTGCCAAGGTTAGGAAATCTTGATATGAACAAATAAAAGAATTCTAAGCTTTATGCCTTTGTAAAGTCATATAAATGTTTGAAATAGAGATGTCCAAGTATACCAGGAAGAGAAGTAATCAAAACTACAACTTAATTTTCTGAATCAAAATACACACAGGTGTACTTCGTGTGTTTAACATGTTTAGATTGACATTGCTCTTCATTTTCTTTTTCTGAAATTTATACGAATGGGAAGAAACGAATTAACACGTATTACACATTCCTACCTTAATAAGCACTACACTGTAGGAATAAATGTCAAATATGTAATATGAAGAAGAGAGATTTCAGGATTTGAAAAATTAGACTACTTTCTAGTAGATTCATAGACACAATTTTCTAAATAAAACAGGCATTCAAACAAATCAGTTGAGATAAAAATATTTTTAAATTCTCTAAATGTCTCCATATAGTTAATCATTTATTTTGTTTTTGCTTATTTTCATGTTTTCTCTAGAAGTAAATCTGATGAAGACCTTGCTTGTTATCCAACTCTTAGAACAATACCTGGTGGTGTGTAGTACATGCTCAGAAAGTATTTGATAAATTGATATGAATCACCAGTTACTTTACTCAGGCAAGGAAGTGTGATGGCAGAAAGATGGTAGGAAGCAGTTTTAAAGTCCCCACAGAGTTAATTCCAAAATCACTGGTGTCAGCTTAGCCACCTGGTGCAGAGTTTTTATCTTTGAATAAGCCTTTTATGCTTCTTAGGAGATGCGTTGAGGGCATAAAAAGGGTGACTGCTTAGGGAAATGGGCTGCATTTAGCCACCTTTCCTCTTGTTACACCTGACTTTATCAAACATTGTTTCTAGGCGTCTTAGGAGACAGTGTAGAGTTGAACTTGACCAATGGCAATATTTGCAGAGGTGGTGGTCAGTCTGCATTATGGAGTTTAGGATCTGTGATTTAGAAACGATACTTTTGTGGCCTAGTCATTTGGCATTGCTCGGTTGTCTTAGGAGTCATTAACTTTCTTGAAGGCTGAATTTACCATATTGGTGTTTTACTGGTTCGTTCACGGAAGTATATTAAAAGGTTTATTGCTGGAGGGTTGACTTCACAGGTCTGAAGTGCATCGTTCATCCTCTGAGCTAGAACACATTCGTGAACAGTAATAACAAGCCAGGCCAGGCTGTTGGAGGGGGTCATTAGACTCCGTTTTAATTTCTTGGACCTATGAAGAGTTTGCAAGTGTTACTATCTTGAAATAAACTGTATCAACCTGAGGTTCTTTTTTCTAAATTATGAAAATTAAAATTTGGTGTTTTATATTTTGGAATGATATTTTGATGAGAATGATATTACTAGGATTTAGTTGAGTCATTAGATTACTAGAATAGGCTAAATAGATTCTGAATACAACTAATGTTGATATTTCCTCCTTTTATCATTAAAAAAATTTTTTTTTAAACTTTGTAAAGTTTAGTTTGTATTTCTTTTATGACATCCACTCCTTTATTGTTATTGTTAATATTTTTAGAGGGAAAAAAATTAAACAGTTTCACAATTCGAGCATCCCAAATCTGAAATGCTCCAGAATCCAAAACTTTTTGAGCACCAGCATGATGCTCAAAGGAAATGCTCATTGGAGCATTTTTTATTTTTGATTTTTGAATTTAGAATGTCTGGCTGGTAAGTATAATAACAAATATACCAAAACCTGAGAAATCCAAATCACTTCTGTTCATAAGTGTTTCAGATAAAGGACACTCAATCTGTATTACTGAGTAAGCATTAAACCAGACTGTGATCACATCACAAGCAATGTGTGCTAAAGAGATTGTAAAAGCAAAAAAGAAGTGTCACCCTTTGATACAGTGTGGCAGATACAATCTATTACATACATGCTAATTTCGTTAGTCAAAGGAAAAGGAATACTCTACATTTTTACAAGTAGGAAGTTAATTTTGGAGCCAAGCACGTAGGCCTTCAGAGAAGACAGGGAGACACCATTCTGTTTATTATCATTGTTTCTTAAAATTGTGGCAAAATACGTATAACATAAAATTTACCAACCTAACCGTTTTTAAATGTGCAGTTCAGTGTGTGTGTGTGTGTGTGTGTGTGTGTATTTTTTTTTTTTTTTTTTTTTTTTGAGATGGAGTCTCGCTCCGTCACCAAGGCTGGAGTGTGGTGTTGCGATCTTAGCCTGCTCCAACCTCTGCCTCCTGGGTGCAAGTGATTCTCCTGTCTCAGCCTCCCAAGTAGCTGGGATTACAGATGTGCTCCTGCCACCACACCTGGCTAACTTTTGTATTTTTAGTAGAGACAGAGTTTCACCATGTTGACTAGGCTGGTCTCGAATTGCTGACTTCAAGTGACCCACCACCCTTAGCTTCCCAAAGTACTGAGATTATAGGTGTGAGGCACCGTGCCTGGCCCCAGTGGCATTAAGTAATTCACATTGTTGGATAGTCACCACCACCATCCACCCCCAGAATGTTTTCCTCATTCCAAACTGAAACTGTGTGCCAATAAACTGCAACTCCCCATTCCTTCCATCCCCAGCTCCTGGTAACCACCATTCTACTCTCTGTCTCTGAAGTCGTTTACTCTAGGCACCTCATATAATGAGATCATACAGTATTTGTAATTTTGTGTCTGGCTTATTGCACTTAACACAATGTCTTCAAGGTTCGTATGTGTTGTAATGTGCATTCAGCATTTCCTCCTTAAGGCTCAGTCACATTCTGTTGTATTGGATAGACCACATTTTGTTTATCCATTCATCAGTGGATGGACATTTGGGTTCCATCCTGTTTGCCATTGTGAATGATGCTGCTGTGAGCATGATTGTACCGACATCTCTTCACACCCATTCTTTCAACCTAGAAGTGTAATTGCTGTGTCATAGGGTAGTTCTGTGTTCTGTTTTTTGAGGACTCACTATACTATTTTCCAAGAAGCCGCACCATTTTGCGTTCCCATCAGCTGTGCGCAAGGGATTTGTTTTTCTCCGCATGTTCTTGTTGACATTTGTTCTTTTTTTCTTCTTCTTTTTTTTAAATAGTAGCCATCCTGATGGATGTGAGGTATAGTGTCTCATTGTGGTTTTGATTTATATTTCTGTAATAATGAGTGAAGTTGAGCATCTTTTCATGTTTCATCCACTCCCTTATTTTAAAAGAAATGGTTTTTTTTTCCTATTTTTTAAGATCACTGTGCCCAATTCTCATTCATTCTAAATGAGATATGTAAGATAGGTTTATTCAGCTGTAATTTCAGCTTACCTGAGGAGAGAAATTTCTTTTTAGAGACATTGTTGCTATGTGTCATAACATTTAAGTTGCCCTTTAAACAGCAAAAAAAAAAAAAAAAAAAAAAAAAAAATCTGCCAGTAAATTGGAGTTGACTTTTTTTAATGTTCACCTTGTTCAGTTGGACTAAAATAGGGAATAGAAGCTTCAGAGTTAGTTTTACCCACCTCATAGCTATTGACTGCCCATTGGGAAGAGGCCAAAGACTTTTTGTTGCTTTTTGACAAAATAATTTAGGTGGACCTATATACTCTTATGATCAGGTTGTCTTATATCTTCTAAATTGGATAGCTGTCTAGAGGATGTGTCACATTGTTCCCTCGTGTAAAATCATTCTGAAGAAAAACCGCATTAACGGTATGTTTTCCTAGTGTCAGAAAATTTATTTATGAGAACCCATAGTGTTTGAGGTCCTGTGTGAAAAGTATAAAGAAAGCTTTTTACGTACCTTATTTAACAGTACATAGTAACTGACATTTGTCAAATGCTTATTATTTGTGAATGCTTCTGAGCTGTTTACATGTAGTGTGTTTAATCATCACAGCTACCCTATGAGATAGAGGAATACTATTATTTTTACAGATGAAGAAATGGAAGTACAGAAAGTATTAAAGTAGGCAGTGGAGTTCACCCACCTGGTGCCAGAGACACAAACCTCATTATAGAAGTGTTTCTTCACTGGAGACTAGGAGTAAGTAACAGCGTTAAGTTTTCCTTCTTCTGGGGTTGTCCCTGTAGCTGTGTTTCAGAATTAATAAACAATTATACTTGCCAAGTAAGCCTGGGAGTTTTTTTAGTCATTATTCTTTATAAAAATCCTGAGTTTTAATATATCTGCCTTTTTAATGATGAAATATAAAACTCACAGAGATAAAAAGGTTTATCTAGGAATATTTGGTAAATTTATGGTAGCATAAAATTATCATCTTAAATGAAGTACAAAGTACTTTCTTGAGACCAGAAACGGCACTTTTGCCACTTCTTAAACTTCTCAACCTAATGACACCTAGCATATTTCTTGGAGAGGGGGTAGACAGGGAGAAAGAGGCTGAGAAGTGTTGTGATTCCCATGCTGGCTGTCCCAGGTTAGGGTGTTGTATTGGACACTAGCTCCCTCATTACTTGACAAGAGCTAAAGTAGAATGCTCCTTGGGGTTGTGTACAGAGGATTTTTAGAGTTTCACTTCCTTGATCTTAGAGCTTGCATTTTGATGAAGTAGAAATGCAAAAATCAATTTAATTCAATTTAAATTAATTTAATTTAAAAGCCTGGTGCTTTTAAAATGACAGATACTTTGAGTGGCTAGTAGCCTGGGACTTTCAGGAAGGAGGCATCGCATAGTTCAAAGTACGGTTTACCTCTTGTGGGTGACTTTACCCCCTTTCAAGGGCTACCTGTAAGTACATGTTTTCAGGGCTTAATTTTTTATGTTGTTTTGTTCTTTGAGGGAGTTGAAAATGAAATTATCTCAACATTGCGTTTAATAATTTTAACTCACTTCTGAAATTAACATTAAGAACCAGAAGTACACATTTTCTTGTTTTATGCCTAGTCCAAGCCAGGCGTTGGAAGGCAAGAAAGGAGAAGGAACAGATAAATAAGAGTTGAGAGAGTGGCTTAGTACTGAAGAAGGGAAAACAGAACAGAGCTTCAGAAGACCAGATGAAAAGCGGGGAGCTCAAGTGTGTCAGACCCTATATCCCCAAAGCTTCCACCCAATACTTAATGTTTATTCTTAATTAAGTAACTGCCTTGTAAGTTATTTTGGTGCAACCCAGAATCATTTGTTCCTTCCCACCCAAATCTTGCATTGTGTCATCTTTTCACCCTGGCTAGTACCCTTGATGAGATTTTTCACCTAGGCTTTCCTTGACTTAAAGCTTAAGGAATTGTTTCTTGGGCCTCTTACGAATATTCTTAGTAGTTTGACTGCATTTATTCACTCATAAATTTATAGGTAATCAAATTCCATACTTGGTAGGTTTTCCTGTTTCTTTCAACTGGACTATCTGTGGGAAGATTTTTGTTTTTATGTAATAGGCTTTTTGAAACTTGCATATGAGCCAGGGTTTATTTTTCACGTGCCTGTTACATTTTGTTCATATAATAAAGTGGTCTGAAATAGTCCTTCAGCTGATGTCTTGTCTTCTAGAATATTGACTCTTTTTTTAGAAAAATAAACTTATTTGGAATAATTTTATAGAAAGTTTTGCAGAGATAGTACTGACTTCCCAAATATCCTTTACTCAGCTTTCAGGGAATGTTCACTTCCTGCTAGCTGGTACAGTGATCTAAATCAAGAAACTAGCCTTGGTAGACTGCTGTAGACTACATGATGGTCTTCATTTGGATTTCATCTGTTTCCCACCAGTGTCCTCTTCTGTTTGGGGACCCTGGTCAGGACCTCTAGTGTGCTCCTTCCCCTGTCTTCTGGGACAGCTTCTCTGTCTGTCTTTGGTGATCTTGAAACTTTTGAGTACTAATCAGGTGTTTTATAGAATATCCCCAATTTGGGTTTGCCTGATGCTTTCTCTGTATTAAATTATGGCTGTGTGTTTGGGAGAATAGCTCAGAGATGCAGGGTATGTCTCAGCACCCCACATGGCACATGGCATTGACTTGGCTTAGCACCGGGTGACACGGGTAAGGAGCTGTCTGCGGGTGTTTGCTCTGCAGTGACCGGTTTTGCTTATTTGTAACATACTCATCCTTTGGAAGTAGTAATTGAGTCTAGCTCACATTCAAGGGGAAGAGGGTTAAACTCTACCTGTTGAGGGTCAAGTTGTGTGGCATTATTTGATTTTTTCTGTAGGGAAAATGTGTCTCTTCCACCTTCATTTATTTAATCATCTATTTGTCATTACGGGCTCCCGTGTTCTTTTTACAGGGTCATACTCATTTCACCTGGGGTTATATCCAGGTCTGCCTTATCCTTGCTCACATTGTCCTGGCTCTGGCTTTGGGAGCTGCCTTGGGTTGGCCCACGTGACACATGCCATCCTTTTGTTTTGGGAGTGCTTCCTTGCTTTCTGGACCTATGAGATGCTTTAGTTGCACCCTGTGTTTTCCTTCTCCAGCCTCAGCTGTCTTTAAAGAGAAGCCCCGGCTCCTTGTCATGGAGAAGGTGTCTGGAGAAACCCTGGTCTGGGCACTGGTGTGGTCCTGCGGCTGTGGTGTCTCTGTGTCTAGGCCCTCATAGCTCACAGCTACAGGTGCTCTTGCTGCTTAGGGTTTAATCCCAGATCTTCCATTGTTTCTGTACCCACCCATGTGTGTATTTTCACCTGAGTGCCAGTTCTCACTGATGTCTCATAGCCAATCCAACACCACGAAGTTTATTCTAGCGTTCTCCTTCTGCATGATTGTCTGTAGTTTCTTTGTCTGACAGTGAGGACCTGGCTCGTACAGCATTTGCTTTAACGCTAGTGTTCCTGCAGAATAATTTCAGGACTGTTAAGGCAGACTCTGGGAGGCATGCTTAAACATTGAGTATAGTGTTTCTCAAGTATTCTTTCTTTCTTTTTAAAATTAATATTTTTTTTAATTTATGTTTTTGTTTCCCAAGTATTCAAGCAGTTCCTTCTCCTCAGCCAGTTTTGGTGAGGCTGTTTCATACATTTTATAATACAATTGTATACATTTGTCAGTCTGCATTCTAACCTGGCATCCCCTGACACCCTGGTTGATTTCCTTTTTCATTGCATATATTAAAGTTTATTCTGTGATGTACAAAACTCCATGAGTTTTGACAAATTCAGTGTCTTCTTGTTCCCACCACCCCCAGGCAGTTGACTTTTAACTCTCATTCAGGGTTTTTTTGTAATTTTCTTTGCCAGACCTCCTGTCACTCCCTGATTCCCCCTGTTGAATAACTGTGGAACCACACTTCCATTATTCACTCATGAAAAAGGACAGCCTCTCTGTTACTCTTGTGATTTTTTTAAATGCCAGGTTGCATTTCCTCAGATAAAAGCATAATGAGTTAACATGAGGGAAGAGTTCTAGAATTTTAGAAGTTGAAGGCAGGTAGAGATCTATGAGATTTTACATTGGTTGTTGGGCAGGTTGTCCTGACAGGTTGGGTATCTGGGGCAGAGCTGGAATGCAGACTCTGATTTCCCCCCACGACCTTTACTCAGGAGACTTGAGTTAGGAAAGATGGACTGAGGCCAGGGTGGGAGAGATCCTACCTTTGCTGCAGGTGTGAAGCTGTGTTTATGGGTGTGGTCCTTTATCTTTTGTTTTAGGACACAAATTCTAGGAGTCACTTGTTTGTTTAGTGCTCTGTGTGATTTTGGGAAGGATTATGGTATTGTTAGTTATTTGCAAATTCGAGTTTTCAGTGAATTATTAATAGTTCATTCACTTTGCTTTTGAATGCCAATCTAAAATCAAGTGTTCTGAGTGAATAGGTAATTCTGTTAAGGGTGGAGGAAAGACATAATTGTGAAAAGCTACACATGCCACCTTCGTTTTATTGTTGTTGTTGTTTGATTTTTTTGAGGTGGAGTTTTGCTCCTATTGCCCAGGCTGGAGTGCAATGGTGCAATCTTGGCTCTCTGTAACCTCTACCTCCTAGGTGCAAGTGACTCTCCTGCCTCAGATTCCCCAGTAGCTGGGATTACAGGCACCCACCACCATGCCCGGCTTTTTTTTTTTTTTTTTTTTTTTTTTTAGTAGAGGCGGGGTTTCACTACATTGGCCAGGCTGGTCTCCAATTCTTGACTTCAGGTGATCCACCTGCCTCGGCCTCCCAAAGTGCTGGGATTACAGGCATGAGGCACTGTGCCCAGCCACCACCTTTGTTTTATAAGTTTCTACTGGATATTGGTCTCTACTGTATCTTACTAGTTTTAATTTGCTGATTTAAGGAATCTTTGGGAACCATTAAATGCAGTGCCAAACTGGGGCAGTTTTTAAATGTTTTTGTGCTTGCTGGCTGCCAGCACCAAGCTAGACCCTTGATACAAAGATGTGTAAGCTGTGCCCCTTGTCCTCTTGGAGACACAGACATGTAAAAGAATAATAGTTTGTCTGAAGTGCTGTAGCAGAGAGATGACCAGAGTGTAGGTGTGGTTTATGGTAATAGTACTTCAGCTTTTCGTTAGGTCGTTTTCTTTTAAAAAGGGATTTTTAGAGCGTAATTTCACTACCCTGATTACAACTTTGTTGCCCTTTGCTTTTTTTCTTTCCAGCCTTTTCCTACCAACGTAGTTTTACGTAGTTGTGTATACACAATATTGTATTCTGAAATGCTTTTGTTTAATATTTCGCCCTAAGCTTTTCCTGTTTCTCCACAGTACAGTGTAGTGGCTGTATCTGCCTATCTCCGTAATTTATTTTTTTCTCTCAGAAATCTACCATGATCCTTTTTATGCTTCTGTTTTTTATTTGGTGAATTGGTTTCTTAGGCTCTATTTCCTGGAGTGAGGTTACCGGGTCAAAGAGTATGAATGTTTTACAGCTCTTGAAATATAGTGCCTGCTGTTTTACAACACCGACAGCGTCACTTGAAAGCTGCCAGATTAGACTCGATCCCTGCTACTCTCAGACTTCATCATTCCGCACTTTTTGCTCTTGATTCCAGGGTCGGAGCGCGGTGGGCCCTTCTGCCTAGGCAATCGGACAGGCTCACTTCCCGACCTTTGCATGCCCCCCGCCCATGCCCCGTGGATCCTCTCCTTGGAGGTCCTGCCCAGAGCCAGCTTCTCCTTTCAGGTCCTGGTTAGAAAGCCACTTCTGGTGAGATGCCTTTGCTTCCACCGTGGGCCAGCAGCCCCTTCCCACCCAGGCGTTCTTCACCACCTTGTAAAGCTGGGAGATGAGTCCCGGCTGCCTCTGAACTCCCTGCTGAAGGAGGCGGGCAGGGTTGGGCTCTTACCTCGTTTTAGCCTCTGTTTTAGTTCTGCCGTGCTTCTTCCCAAGATGTTTGAATCTAAGGAACAAGCTGCCTTTTCTAGGTCTCCTTGGAGGGGTGAGGGAGGGTGAGCCAAGAAGGGAGTGGTCACTTACTGTCTCCTTTCATCTTAATGTCTCTTAATGAGATTATAGAGAAAAAGCCAGTAATTTCTAATGATTTTTAAATAGTTTACAAATCACTGTAAATGTAAAGTGCTATGTAATAAAAGGATTTGAGGTAAAGAAGTTGGATTAGAAATTACCATTTCTAGAAGTGAGAGGATGAAGCAGGCCTAATTTTAGATTTTTAAACAATCTATTCTGTTTTAGCTAGTGTACAGTATTTTTAAATTGAGGGATAAAACAGCATTTTCTTATTCTAAAGAATAGAATGTTATTTGACTCATGGGGTGTTGTTTTGTTTTTTTCTTATAAAGTAACATGTTTTTGTTGAAGTATTTACCTAGAATTCAGAAAGTGATTTCTTCTTTTACGAATGCATCTTGAGAAGGTTTTCTTTGCCTCTCAGTGAGATTTCATCACAGCTAACTTTCCAACAAAGCATGGTGACTGCTTTTATTATGAAAGTTGGTGAGAAGTGAGGTGAACTCTACAGTGATGTCCAGTAGAGTTTTCTGAGGTAATGGGAATGTTCTGTGTCTGTGCTGTACAATTAGTATATGGCTTCTGGTCTCCTGTGACCACTGAACACTTGAACTTAATTTTGAATTTAATTTATTTTAAACTTACTTTCAGCGTAGCCACACATTGGATAGTAGCTTTAAAAACTTAAGGTTAAGAGTGACACACATTTTTCTCCTCTAAGGCCCTGTGGAGAGTTAATGGTCCATTGTTACTGGGATCACCTGATGTAGTTTAAAATTCTGTTCTCTAAATTACCTTGTCCATTGTAGAAACAAAAAAACCTGTCAGAATTTTAGTTGGATTAATGAGTATGTGAAACAGCAGGAGAGAATTTGGTGGTCTTGGACTGTAAATCATTTCGAACATTTTTTCCAGGTCTTTCTGGTATATTTTCAGGACTAGAGAGAGTCCAGAGGACTGACTTCTCAGAGGTGTTGCTTCTCTGCTTCCTCCTTCGTGTGTGGTGGAAAGTTGAGGTAGTGTGGATGTTACAGTGGGGATTCACCAGAAGTAAAGAGGCTGGTTTCGATTTTTCATCACTGAAGAGGCAGTTGATGTAGACCTAGCCCTGACATTGTGTGTGGGACACAGAATAAGCTTGTGGCAGTTACATTGAGAGTGAACGGGTGTATCCTTATATGGCCTCCACATGTGGAAGGCCTTAGGAAGATAAGAACTGGCTGACAGGTAGGTGAGGGATCATACTTTTATTTTTAAAATCTTGATGATTTCACTTATCTGACACATTTGATCTTCTTTGAAGAAATTGTTTTGGTTTCATTGACAGTGGGTGGCTTCTTTCTGTCTCCTTCTTTCCCACGTCTTTATTTTCTTGTGTTTTTCTCTTCCTCTCTTCCTTGAAAATGCTGTCATGGGGTCAGCTGGCTTTGTGTATTTTCAAGCAGAGTGATCTTTGAGCTTGATAAGAATTAAAAATTGATTTGCAGTCTAGATGGGATCATAAGTTACTGATAGAAGATGATTTGAATTCGATTTCTCACAGAAATTTCTCAGTGGAGCAGTGTTACAAACTTTATTATGGCATTTTTTGACTGTTTGGCTTTCATGTATAGTTTTAATAAATGTGATTTTACAGGTTCTGTACAACATGTCTGCTTATTGAGCTTGCTGCTTCAGTGTTACCCGACATTGATGAAGTTTTCTTCTCGTTTGCCAGGTTGCACAGAGCATTGAAGATCACCATCAGGAAGTGATTGGTTTCTGCAGAGAGAATGGTTTCCATGGCTTGGTTGCGTATGACTCTGATTATGCACTGTGCAACATCCCCTACTATTTCAGTGCCCATGCCCTGAAACTGAGCCGGAATGGGAAAAGTCTCACCACAAGCCAATATCTGATGCATGAAGTTGCCAAGCAACTGGACCTGAATCCAAATCGTTTTCCTATTTTTGCTGCTCTCTTAGGTAGGTGGAGTAGTGTGAAAACTGTTTTATAAGAGAGTGACCGTATGATGAGCACATTGATCCTTTAAGTATTTCAGTGCTTCAGTGTTTTGGATATATATTTCACACTGAAAAGAACCAAGGCGTGGGCTCTTCCTTAGCATTCCTTGCTTTGTATTATTTTTTGGTATAGTTAATGTGCTACTTTTGTTCTTAAGTGTATGTTGAGGTATTGTTCTGTCCAGGAATTGTTTAGATTAATTTTGTGAATAAACTCACTTAAGGTTTCGGAAAACCAGCATTCTAAATCACAGATGTCAACACATGGTCACTATGTAAATTAGACATTTAAACCTTTGGCATAAATTATGTTTATAATAGAAGAAAATATGCTATGGAGTTAGAACGGTTATGTTTTCACCTCATTTTCAGGACACTCACTAGTTTAAAAAAGAAAAACAAAAATAAACTTCATACCTTGTTTCCAGCACCTATATTTTAAGTAAATGTATACATGTCTTTTAAAAATTTCCTTGGAGGAATTCCTTTTTTTTTTTTTTTTTTTTTTTTTTTTTTTTTTGAGACGGAGTTTCGCTCTCGTTACCCAGGCTGGAGTGCAATGGCGCGATCTCGGCTCACCGCGACCTCCGCCTCCCGGGTTCACGCAATTCTCCTGCCTCAGCCTCCTGAGTAGCTGGGATTACAGGCACGTGCCACCATGCCCAGCTAATTTTTTGTATTTTTTTAGTAGAGACGGGGTTTCACCATGTTGACCAGGATGGTCTCGATCTCTCGACCTCGTGATCCACCCGCCTCGGCCTCCCAAAGTGCTGGGATTACAGGCTTGAGCCACCGCGCCCGGCCTGGAGGAATTCCTTATGCTGAATACTCAGAAAGGACGAAAATCTTGTTTTAACTATGACATTATATTTTAATTTTCTTTAATTAAAACTAATTTCCTAAGAGGTAATATATTTGTCTGTCACTTTATATTTGCATTGTATATTTTCTTTCTTTTCTCTTTTGTCAACTACCCTTTCTTAATGCTTTCACTGTGCTTGTCTCACCCTACTAATATCCAGCTTTAGTTTGCTGAGAGTTTGTAAGAATTGTGTTCAAATATAAGTAAACATGTTTTGGAGGGATGCACTTCTGTGATTAGAATCCATAAATCTTACGGGATTTGGGGCTGTTTTGGACACACAAGGCCCGTTTGGGAAGCTGTGTGGTCTCCAGTGCTCAGTTACTGGCCTCCCTTGAAGTTTGTATTCTATAGAGCAGGCATCCCCAAACTTTTTACACAGGGGGCCAGTTCACTGTCCCTCAGACCATTGGAGGGCCGCCACATACTGTGCTCCTCTCACTGACCACCAGTGAAAGAGGTGCCCCTTCCTGAAGTGCGGCGGGGGGCGGGATAAATGGCCTCAGGGGGCCGCAGTTTGGGGACGCCTGCTATAGAGGCTGGCAGCCCAATCCAGTCCTGTTCAAGAGGGGATTATATTGTGGGTTATTTTTAGAAATTCCTGGTTTTCAGAAAGATTTTTTTTTTTTTTTTTTTTTTTTTTAGCTGGGATTACAGGCTAATTTTTTGTATTTTTAGTAGAGACGGGGTTTCACTATGTTGGCCAGGCTGGTCTTGAGCTCCTAAGCTCTTGTATTTTTAATAGAGACAGGGTTTCACTATGTTGACCAGGCTGATCTTGAACTCCTGAGCTCAAGTGATTCACCCACCTTGGTCTTTGCTGGGATTACAGCGTCCAGCCTTTTTTTTTTTTTTTTTTTTTTTTTTTGAGACAGGAACTCACTTTGTTGCCTAGAATGGAGTGCAGTGGTGCAATCTCGGCTCACTGCAACCTCCACCTCCCAGGCTCAAGAGATCCTCACACCTCAGCTTCTCAAGCTGATGGTACTAGAGGTGCACGCCTCCACATCTGGCTAATTTTTGTGTGTTTTTCGTTGAGAACAGGGTTTTACCATGTTGGCCAGGATGGTCTCCTAACTCTTGAGCTCAGGGCAATCCACCCACCTGGGCCTTCCAAAGAGCTGGGATTACAGTCATGAGCCACCACACCTGGCCACACAGTTTTTTATGTATTATTTTGTGAGAGCTTTACTATATGAGTCAGTCAACAAAATTGTGATTTCACAAGTTGTGTTTGTTTGGATCTAATATCAAATACAGTCCTTAATAAGGCAACTCTTGTGCCTTTGGGGATTTGGGGATTAAATCTAATCTTTTAAATATATTTTCAAATATTAAAATATAAAAGGATATTTCCTCTGATGTTAAAGGTGAGTATGGGGATGGCACATTATATGGAAAGTTCCACATTTGCTTAAATGCTATGCAAAATAACTTGGCATATTAATTGACTTTGAATGAATGTGAAAATCATATACTCTTAGAATATGGTTACCTTAACTCATTTGAAAAATGGAAGAATACTTGTTTAACTTATTTAGGAAACATTGAATATGGTATTTGGAAGATAATGCCAACTGATACTTTTCTAGCTTGTTAGTTTGTGAAGTTTTGAAATAAATGAAAAACAAAATCAATTGTAGTATGTTGCCAATTTAGGGCTTGGAATCTCTTCAAAAAGTTCAGTCATGTTTTATAGGTAAGCTCCTGAGGTTTTTAAATTTTTTTTATTTTTGTTGTTTTTGAACTGGAGTCTCGCTCTGTCGCCAAGGCTGGAGTGCAGTGGTGTGATCTTGGCTTACTGCAACCTCTGTCTCCCAGGTTCAAGCGATTCTCCTGCCTCAGCCTCTCAAGTAGCTGGGATTACAGCTGTGCACCACCACACCTGGCTAGTTTTCAGCACGTTGGCCAGGCTGGAAAAGTTTCAGTGTCCTCAAATGAGAAAGCTTATTTTTCTTTTCCCTTCTGTAATAGAAAGTATATAAAGTATTTTGTTATAGGAATGTTGGAATATTCGTTTAAGTATTTCACCCAAGTTTTCACAGAGACTATTACTAATGTTGGAGTTGCCTTAGTATTCAAATTAAAGCCTCCAAAATTTCAGACACTTCATTCTTCACTGTGAAATTCTATGTAATCCATTAACAGAGGAATGCAATATCAAGCACAGCAAACCTGGGCATTTACGGTTTAAATTTGCTCATTTGGACATCACGGGAGTTCAGTACCTCTGGATTGTGTGTTTGTGTGTTTGTGGAGCGTCCCTCATCCGAAATGCTTAGGACCAGAAGTATTTTGGACTTTAAATATTTTCAGATTTTGGAATATTTGCCTAATGAAATATCTCAAGAGGTGGCACCCAAGTCTAAGCATGAAAGTCATTTATGTTTCATATATACCTTATACATATAGCCTAAAGGTAATTTTATAAAACATTCTAAATAATTTTGTGCAGGAAACCAAGTTTTGACTGCCTTTGACCCATCTTACGAGCCCAGGTGTGGAATTTTCCACTTGTGGCATCATGTTGATTTTGCATCATTTAGGATTTTTGGACTATGGCTGCTCAACCTGTATAATAATGTAGCAATATTCCAGATGGTCTTAGTTTGTTTTGCTTTTTGTTAGTAGTTAATTAATGAATCTTCTGTCATAAGGTGGAGGTGATTAAGCAATGTTATAAAAATCATGTTTAGGAAATTACTGCTTTGAGATTGCAGTGAGATAGCTAACCTACTAAAGATCAGGTATATCAGGAATACGAACATTATTGTGAAAGTAGAGTGTTCCCCTCAAATATAGTTTCTCAATTGAATACAGTTTTGTTTGTACACTGTGATACACTGGTGATAGGATGAGCAGCTTAATAGCCTCATGAGTATTGTGGGATAGGCCTTTTCACATATGTTTGTGGGTGGTGATGGAAATTATAGGAGAAGGGTGTTGATTCATGTTACAATCAGCAGTCATTGTCATTTAATCTTGCTAAGAAAGATTTTATAATTGTGCAGATTTCATATTGGGTGTTTTTTGTAATTTTGAACCGTAGCTATTTCATGAACAGCTGAAAGCTTGAACCATAGCCATTTCATGAACAAATGAAAACTTGAATCTAATTAGTATTTGATATCCTGTCATTGTCAGACTGACCTTTTGCAAACTGGTGTTTATTTTAAATATTGTGCTGCGAAGTTGCTTAAGTTTTATGCAGCTCTTAGGTTGAATGCTGTTAGGACTCCACTAGAAATTCCTATCATTCTCAAGGCAGCTGCAAGGATTTTTGCCTGCAGTATGTTGCTTTGTGTTAAAAGATGAAGACTTGTTCTCAGTTTCTGTTTGGGAGTTTTCTGTTATAGATGACAATATGAAGTGCTTTTTAAAGTTTCCCTGTGTTACTTAAGATGATTGCTTTTATGTTATCCATGTTTATATTCCAGGAAATCACATTCTGCCTGATGAAGATCTGGCTTCCTTTCATTGGAGTTTACTCGGTCCAGAACATCCACTAGCCTCACTAAAGGTACAAATTTCACTTTATTTTTCTAGCATTTGTAATAATCAACTGTGAGTTTGCTGTTGCTTTAATAATGTTAGACCCTTTATTGGTGATGCTAGCAAATTAGCAATATCATGTTTTCCCCTAATTGCAGGGTCTGCACTGCCTTAAAAAGCAAGCAACAATGCAACCATCCCTTGTTCTCAATACCTACATGTTAGGTAAATGTATAAGTGTCCTTGAAAATTTCCCCTAAGGAATTCCTTGTGCCGCATACCTAGATAGAAGGAAATCTTTGAAGTGATGTTTTATATATTAATTTTCTTAAAAGTTTTAATTTTTCTCTAGGTATTATAGTCACTTGGCACTTAGAGCAACATCTTTTGCATAGTTGATACATTTCATAACCAATTTTCTACAATTATTGTCTGAAGCTTTTTGGATGGCAGAGGAGACTCAAATTCATTAGAGAAATGATCCATTTATACTGTTTTATTAAAACTTAATATTTTTCTCCCTTTTGATTCCCTTCCTGTTTGTGATAGTAATGGACAGCAGAGAGGAGGCACTTAACCCTGATTTTCTACAGTGGAAGGTGTCTGTGTTTGATTGGCACGAGGCACTGGGAAACTTCAGCTTGGACTTGTTAGTGACCCCTGGGATTGTAATGATCGTTTGTCAGCTTCAAGTGCCTTTCATGACTTGGGGAGTTGGGAAGACGGGAACCCAGACTTTGTATCTGCTTCCCACCCTGTGACTGCTTCCTTACAGCACAGGGTGGCGGTTAAATTGGGTGGTTTCCGAAGGGATGCTTTCCTGTAAAATTCTGAATGCTGCCGTAATTACCCTCCCTCCATACAGTTTTAATCGGTGCCAAGTTTCAAATGGGAGTTTTTCTTCCTACATTTTAGTTTATCTTTAACGTTGGTGATGATGCCGAAAAGCTTAAGTAGAATGCCTTTCCTCCTTTCATTTTGTTCCTTGCGATTTCAGACTCTTTTTTTTCCTTTTCATCTCTGGCATGTTGTAAAATATTCCCCTTTTCACCCTAACGGGGTTTGGTATGAACTGTTTTCAACTTCTTGTTCGAAAATCAGTTTTTCTCCTCTTGTTAGAAATGACTTTTTTGGCCACAGAATGCCTCCTGTGTGTTTTCATGAATGCAGTGATGTGATCTGTCATCTGGGTGATGCCATGATTGAAATGCGGACTGGGAAAGGGCTAGATTGGAGAGCACTGCGCCTGTGCTCAGTAGAGCTGGTAAACATTATGCTTTTATAAGAGAGACATAAATGAAGGCTTGTTTCCTAGAAGATTTGTTTTGTTTTAAAGAGCAGGAGTGAGATACTCCCAAGGTCTCTGGCTATATGTGTATGTTTAAGTTAAACTAGCCCTGCTTCATATGTCACAGGGTTAGAAGTAAAGAGCTGTTTGAAGAATTATTGGAAAACCAGCTCAATCTATTGACAAGTGATTCACATCATTTACATGTGTATTTTTCCTAAATTTTGTTAAGAAAATCTTTAAGTATTAAAATGTGGAAAGAACAGAGAAATGTGTATCCATATATCCACCATCTTGGTTCGATAATTATGAACATTTTGCCATAAAGCATATGTCTGTGTTTTGTTTTGTTTAACAAAAATTATTTGGAAGTCTAACTTGCAGCTGTAACTCTTTACCCATGAAAACTTCAGCTTGCTCCACCACTTCTTAAAAGTAAGGACATTCTCTTACTTTATCGTACTACTCCTACCACATCAACTAAATCATAATTCTCTAACATTATTTTTTCTGAAACAGGGTCTTGCTCTGTCACCTGTGCTGGAGCGCAGTGTCTAATATCATTTAAGTCCATATTCAGTTTTTTTCAAAGTCATGTATAGGTGTTTTTTTTTTTTTTTTCTTAATTGGGATCCAGTCAAGCTTTATGCATGCATTTTGATATTAGCTGAGTACTTTTATGGCATATTAGAGAAGCAATTCTAAATTATTTTTCAGATGACTTGATAAGTTGTAGGATTTTAAAGTCACACCTGAAATGCAAGCATACCAGGTTTTGAGATAAGTTCAGAAATTGCATTTGTTAGCCACTGTTTTGTTTTTCTTTTTGTTTTTTTTTCAGATAGAGTCTTGCTCTGTCACCCAGGCTGGGGTGCAAGGGCAAGATCTCGGCTCATTGCCATCTCTGCCTCCTGAGTTCAAGTGACACTCCTGCCTCAGCCTCTCGAGTAGCTGGGATTACAGGTGCCCACCACCACACAGGCTAATTTTTGTATTTTTAGTAGAGGCAGCGTTTCACCATCTTGGCCAGACAGGTCTTGAACTCCTGACCTCCAATGATCTACCCACCTCGGCCTTCCAAAGTGTGGGATTATAGGCGTGAGCCACCACACCCAGCCTACTTTAATGTTTTGCCCTTCATTCACATTTCTGTATGCGCCACCGTGTCAGTCATTTGACTGCAGCTGGGGGAACTGGATGCAGTTTTCTCCCCACGAGCATGACGGTGAATGTGTCCCACTTGCGATTTCAGTCTCTGGTTTTCTTAGTTAGAAAACCAATTGCATCTTTTGAAAATTTGGATAGTTGTTACATATCTCCAAGGTATTTTGAGTTTTATTTTTTGAGAGATTCTTTACATTTTTGTATTGTGTTGAAATGATGAGAGGTTTAAGATTATGGTATTGCATTTTAAGAGGTGCTTTGAACTGATTAGGTATTAACGTTATAGAACATCAACACTCTGTGAACGATAATAAACTGTGGCTTTGGCAAAATAGTACAAATATCATATGATAAAAGGGATGAGCCAAGAAGGCTCACACTTGAGGATGCAAAATCACGTGTCCTTAAACAGCTGTTTTTCCAGTAGACTGTGTTAGAAAAGGAACCAATAAAAATCATGAGAAAATTGTATCTTTTTACCATCTGATGAAAATCAGAAAATACCATGGATAGGAAGTCATTAGTAGTCAATGATTTATGTGATTCCAAATCTTCAGGATGTTGGTTAACACTCCCGAGTTTTTACTTATTTTATTTATAAGTAGCATCCTTAGACTCATCTTCTAAACACATGTCTTTACCAATTTCACTACATGCATTCATTCATTCACCGTGAATTTTTAACTCTCCAGCTGTCATCGAACCAGCTACATCAGTTAGAAATTGCAAAGTCGGCCCTCACTGTCCACAGCCCTGGTTGTGCTGAAAGAATAGCATGTCTGCTTTGGGGCTCTGCGGTCTCAGAAGCACAAGGGAGAATAGCTGTTAAATTGTCGGGTAATAACTGCAAAGGGGAAAGCTAGGATGGGAACCAGATTCTGTTTTATCCTGTTTAATTAGTTAGTAGTAGATTGTGCTTATTCCTAACTTATGAAGGCAAGTTGGGCATACTTAGAACCTGAAATTGGTAGAAGGCATTAAGAAATAGGGTATAAGGTGACTTTTTCATACCTCAGTGGGAGCCTTAAGAGCTCCTAGGAAGGTGAGTGTCGAATTTCTCAGGATTAGATGCAAAGAATATTTCATATATGCTCAGGACAGTTGGGCCATTTCATGTAACATGTAAAATTGTAGGATGGGGTTGGGGGTCAGGTAGCTTCTAAGATGTGGTCAATTCTATCACGAGAGAAAGAAAACAAGAGTTATGTGTTCCCTCCCTATTCTTCCGGAGACCTGGCTGTTGAGATTCCTCACTGCAGTCCTGGAGATGCCTAAAGGCTGGGCTGGAGTGTGACCTCTGTCTGTACCCAGTCCCAGGCCCAGCAGAGCAGGGAGCCTGGCAGCAGATGATACAGAGCAGGGAGCCTGGCAGCAGATGATACAGAGCAGGCTGGACCAGGGTGGGTAAAACCCCAGGGATGCACAGGCACCCAAGCTCTAAATAAGTTACTCTGTTTGATTGGAAATGTAAGAATCATTTATGTACCTGGAAGAGTTGAGATGCACTCCTGGAATGCCTCCCCAACAATGGGGAAGGCCTTCCAGCGTACATTCCATTTCCTTGCTCATTTAAACTTTTTCTGATGGCAGTATTTTTTAAAAGGGTCGTATCTTTAATAAGGAAAATACATTGAATATCCTTTCAGTGTGTTTTTGGACTCTGTGTTAGGAGGATTCATGATCGTATTTACAGTAATGAAAAGTGGGCTGGATGTATGTTGGTCTTTCAAAGAGGCTCCCACTGCTTGTGTTGCTTTGGGCTGCTATGCTCCTTTCATGGTTTTGGTGTGGCTGACAGTGTTGTTGCATGAGAGAAATGGAAGACCTCAGGCAGCCTGGTACTCACAGAGCTGAGCCCACAGAGCATGGACTTCAGTTCCGGGCCCAGCTTCTGTGTCCCTTCAGGTGATGTCCCATGCCTGCCTCCTCCTGTGCGCTGAGAACGGTCAGCTACTCTGTCTGCCTGATCATAAGGCTTAGCGAGCCTGTGGGTGCCCTGTATAGCTGGCATGGACTGTGCCCATCAGAGCGGGACTGTGGCTGTGGCAGTCCACCCTGGCTGTGGACGCGTGCTAAGTGAGCAGTTTTTAAAAATGTGCTTTTGGGGTTTTAAAAATTGTATGATTTTGGGTCCTAATTGGTTATGAAAATATTTTATTTGGGGTGGGCATTGTGTTGTTCTAATGTTTAAAAATGTTTATAGAGAATTGCTGTCTTTAATTTTTTTTTAACGTAATTTCTTGTTGCCTCTGGTTTTCCTGAATCTTGGGTTTCTAGAACACTTTATAGAAGGCTTTTTGTCATTTGAGTGTTCTACATTCTATCGACCTTGTCTTTGGATGTAACATTTAAGTTGGACCTGTTTAGTTTCAGGTCATTGTATTCATTTTAATGGTTTTTGTGTTCCTGAACTTCATATTCAGTTTCAAAAACTCAAAAACTTTGTCTCCAACCCTGCCAGTTGTTCGTGACTGCCAAGTATTCCCAACCACTGAGCCCTTTGAGCGCCTTCTGCCTCCTTGTCTGGGACACCCCAGCTTGCAGATCTTATGTGGGTTGATCCTTTCCTGAGACTTCACTACCAGTGGTTGTTACTTTCTAGTTAGGTTTAGTCAGTTTTACTGTGTCTACGCTGAAGTTCCCGGTCTTTTCGAAAGACCTCATCTCAGTGTGGTGAGCCTCTCCTAGTGGTACTTGCCCTCCCCTAGCCCTTTCTGACCTCAGTAGCTCGTTGTCCTAGGGCTAGGCTGCCCCCTCACCCATGGAACTCTGTCTTCTCTGTGTGATCTTCTCATGGAGCTTCCCCTAAAGTACTCTTGCTTTCTTCTGCATCATCTTAGGAGCTCCCTCTAATTCCTAGCCCTGGTATTTATTCCTTTTGATTTAAATGTCATTGTGTATTCATCACCTTACCACTCTGATTCACTTATTTTTGGTAATCTTTTACCAACATTATCTTTCCCTGAGGCACCTGTATACTGGGGGCAATTGTCAGGCCAAATCAAGAAAACTGTTTTAAATTCATCTTGATCTTTTTTTTTGGAGATGGAGTCTTGCTCTGTCGCCCAGGCTGGAGTGCAGTGGCATGATTTTGGCTTACTGCAACCTCTGCCTCCCGGGTTCAAGCAATTCTCCTGTCTCAGCCTCCTGAATAGCTGGGATTACAGGTGCACGCCTCCACATCTGGCTAATATTTTTTTGTATTTTAATAGAGACAGGGTTTCACCTTGTTACTCAGGCTGGTCCCGAATGCCTGACCTTAGGCAATCTGCCCCCCTCGGCCTCCCAGAGTGCCAGGATTACAGGCGTGAGCCACCTTGGCTGGCCATTGACCTTGAATTTTACCCAAGGGTATCCTTAACTATATTTTTTATGTTTTACTGTCTTCAACCAAAAGTAATTGAGTGACACTTTTAAAACGCGTTCTTTAGGGCCAGCAGTTGGGTCTGGCTCTGAGAGTAGCGAGGAGGGTAGCATCAGGGTCTCCAGCAGCAATGACAGCAGGGCTGTCAGTCTGGCCTTCTCATCGCAGGACCACGTCCCTTCCTGGGGTGGGATGCATAGCAGACTCCACAGTGGGCCAGTCTAGTAGGAGCTCAGGGCCCTTTGAGACAAAGAGGAACTGAACAGTCCTCTCTCTTGGGCTTCCCAGATGGACACCTGGGTGGCTGCTGCAGCTGCTGTCCAACCTGTGGTCCTAGTGACCATTGTGCCTGGTGCCTGTCTCTGGACTGTGGCTAGAGGTGCTGGAAGGTCTCATGCAGTGCCTGGAGCCAGCTTCCGTCAGAGAAGAGCTGTAGCGTTTCAGGCACTTTGAGGCTTCATTGTGTGTGACATATACCATGTAACGTTGCTGGAGCAAGGTTGGTGATCAAATGACTTGGTCATTCTGAAATCCTTTCTTAAAAAATTAAGTTGAGTATAAACTGAAAATAGAAAGTTGGACTTATTTCTGACTTTCACCTATTTTGTCATAGCAGGAAGGGGTGGTTCTGATTCTATGAACCCTCCAAAGAAGGAGTTTCTTCTTACATGTTAGTGTTAATTGAAATTCACTTCATATATTTTCTTCTTAATAAGTCATTATATAATAGTTTAGTAAGAGCTAAGAAAAACTTCCTAAAATCGAAGTACTTATTTGGCTTTAGAAAATATAATATTAGGGGCCTGAAAGGTAAGTAAATTAAAAACATCCTTCTGTTTCTATTTTATTTTATTTATTCTAAATATTGGGGGAAAAAAAGACAAGACGAGTAGTTTGAACCCTCTGATTTTATTAATCTTTGTAGCCTTCGTATTTCTATTGCATTTTTACTGTCTTAACTAGAAGCCTGTGATATCTTTTTTTTTTTTTTTTTTTTTTCTGAGACGGAGTTTCGCTCTTGTTATCCAGGCTGGAGTGCAATGGCGCGATCTCGGCTCACCGCAACCTCCGCCTCCTGGGTTCAGGCAATTCTCCTGCCTCAGCCTCCCGAGTAGCTGGGATTACAGGCACGCGCCACCATGCCCAGCTAATTTTTTTTTGTATTTTTAGTAGAGACGGGGTTTCACCACGTTGACCAGGATGGTCTCGATCTCTCGACCTCGTGATCCACCCGCCGCGGCCTCCCAAAGTGCTGGGATTACAGGCTTGAGCCACTGCGCCCGGCCCGAAGTTTAATAAAAATGTCTGTCTTGCTAGTGGTGGTCGTCATTGTCACCATCATCATTACGCAGGTGATGCATCATGCGTATGACATTAGCTAAATGTTCTTAACTGGTAATGCATACAGAGTCGTTGTACTGGATTTTAAGCTTTCAGTCTTGAAAACCTGCATTAAATAAGAAATTTGTTCTTTGCTCCTTTTAATTTGTATAGGGGGTGGTTAAATGAAATAATTTTAAATACAAACTGAACTCAAAAGAATTTCTGCTTGTTTATATTTTCCAGTTTCCTTCTTTGTTCCCTGTTTTAAAATGAAACTGGAAAGCTTACAATTCTGAGGAATCTGCTGGAATCTCTTGGGCCTCAAGAATAGTTTTTCTGTCTCTCTCTCTCTCTCTCTCTCTCTTTTTTTTTTTTTTTAAAAAAAAGAGACAGGGTCTTGCTCTGTTGCCCAGGCTGGAGTGCAGTGGCTGTTCACAGGTGTGCTCATGTGCAGTACAGACGTAAACTCCTGGGCTCAAGTGATCCTGCTTCTCCTGCCTCAGCCGCCCAGGTAGCTGGGACTACAGGTGTGCACCACCATACCTGGCTTCTGTCTTTTTTTCACAGATGAGGAGTGGGTCCCCAGTCATATTGCTGGGATGAGAGGGACAAAAGTTGTGGGAGGTTTATGCTCCTTCCTTGTTACAGGATTGCTTTTAGTTTGGCTCTTCCCATGGAGTGAGTGGGACTGCCAAGCAGAATTCTTCCTGATTGACTTGGAATGGACAATTCTGCCAGCAGGAGCAGGAACAGAGGCCAGCAAGGGAAAGACAGACACAGTCTGAATGGGATCTGAAAGATACTGTGTTGGTAGCACTGGCACTTATGATATCTCTGGGAGAGAGAGCTGAGTAGAGCAAGCAAAGAGAAGCTCAGTAATAGTGTCTTTGCTGACTGTGTTTAAAAAGAAATTTTTTTTGAGATAGAGTCTCGCTTTGTCACCCAGGTTGGAATGCAGTGGCGTGTTCTTGGCTCACTGCAACCTCTGCCTCCCGGATTCAAGCGATTCTCCTGCCTCAGCCTCCCAAGTAGCTGGGACTACAGGTGTATGCCACCACGCCTGGCTAATTTTTGTGTTTTGAGTAGAGATGGGGTTTTGCCATGTTGGCCACGCTGGTCTCGAGCTCCTGACCTCAGGTAATCCACCTGCCTCGGCCTCCCAAAGTGCTGGGATTACAAGTGTGAGCTACCACGCCTGGCCTGCTAACTGTGCTTAGATCTAGAATGCGCTTGTTTTATTTTAGATAAGCAGCATAATGTCAGTCTTAAAAATGAGTGTGTAAACATTGTCTAGCTTACTTCCTACCCTGTGAGTTCATAACATCAGCCCTGTTTCTAACCAGGCCTTCTCCATCACTTTCTGCTTAGCATATTCACCTTCCTCTGAATGCCATGGTGACGCATGTGTGAATTAGCACTGTGTCCTAGTCCTACTTCCATGGCTCTCCCTCTGCTCCTGGCAGATCAGACAGACACTGTTGTTGTACTCTAACTGTACACCGAGGGCTCCTCAACCTAGAGAACATAACCCTTAAAACATTTTGCCTGGGAACTGTCCCCACTCCCTGCCCAGCCAAATCTGACACCAGACTTGCTGACAGGCAAGTTCCTTCTAAGACATTCTTGGTCAGAAACAGAGGGTTTGCACTGGGCACAGTAGCTCATGCTTAAAATCCTAACCCTTTGGGAGGCCAAGGCAGGAGGATCACTTGAGCTCTGGAGTTTGAGACCAGCCTGGGCAACATAGACCCTAACTCTGCAAAAATAAAAAAAAACTAGTTGGGCGTGGTGGCACGCCCCTGTAGTCCCAGCTACTTGGCAGGCTGAATTGGGAGGATTGCTTAAGCCCGGGAGATCGAGGCTGCAGTGAGCCTTGATCTGTGCCACTACACTCCAGCTTGTGCAACAGAGTAAGATCCTATCTCAACAAAAAATAAGAAGAAAGAGAGGGCTTGCCAGCAGGAGTCCCAGCTATGTCCAGCATCTTGATTTCTTATGTCTCTAGCTTGTAGACCTTGTCCAGGGTCAGCTTCTCTTTCTGATCCTCTTGCTGTGTCTTTGAGCCACTGGCTTCTTCAGTGACACCACCCCCTGCAGGCAGTGTTTGTCGTGGCCTCCTGCGGTAGAGCCCCTCATTCTCTTTGACCAGCCCCAGGGCGGATGCGTTGTGCTCTCTCAGACTGCCACTTGCAGAGCAATCCTCCCACTCCCTTTTTAAATACCAGCTTTATTGAGATACAAGTTGATATACCGAAAAATCCACCACTTTAAAGTACATGGTTCAGTGACTTTTTAGAATTCACAGAGCTATGTAACCATCCTCAATATCTAAGTTTAAAATATTTTTGTCACCCCAAAAAGAAGCCATGTCCACATCAGTAGTCACTCTCTACTTCTCCCCTTCTGTAACCCTTTGGCCAGCCACTAATATGGTCTCTGTCGCTATGGATTTGCCCATCCTGGACATTTATAAATAGAATCACACAACATGTGGTCTTTATGTTTGTCTTCTTTCACTGAGTATAGTGCTGTCAGGGTTCTTCCATGTTGTTCCATGTCGTAACATGTATCTACTTTAGTCCTTAAAAAAATAAGAAACAGAGTCTTGTACTGTCTCCCAGGCTGGAGTGTAGGGGCATGATCATAGCTCACTGTAACTTTGAACTTCTGGGCCCAAGCAATCCTCCTGCCTCAGCCTCCTGAGTAGCTAGGACTATTGGCGCATACCACTACATTGGGCTAATTTTTAAATTTTTTTGGAGACACAGGGTTTCACCATGTTGCCCAGGCTGGTCTCAAACTCCTGGCCTCAAGCATCCTCCCTCCTTGGCCTCCCAAAGCACTGGGATTACAGGCACAAGCCCTGCACCCAGCCTACTGCATTTTTTTTTTTTTTAATGACTGAATGATATCCCATTGTGTGAGTGTATCACAGTTTATTGATCTCTTTATCAGTTGGTAGACACTGGAAGCTATCTTATAATTCTATCTTTTAGCAATTATAAATATTGTTGCTTCAAACATTTATGTGTAAGTTTTTGTGTGGATGTTTTCATTTCCCATGGGTATATGGCAGGGAGTAGAATTGCTGGGTCATGTGGTAGGTCTATGCTTAGATTTTTTTTTTGAGACTCGCTTTTTTAGAATCTCACTCCTTTGCCTAGGTGGTGGCATGATCTTGGCTCACTGCAGCCTCTGCCTCCCAAGCTCAAGTGATTCCTTGCCTTAAACTCCTGACTAGCCAGGATTCTAGGTGTGCGCCACTGCGCTTGGCTAATTTTTGTATTTTTAGTAGAGACAGGGTTTCACCATGTTGGCGGGGTTGGTCTCAAACTGCTGACCTCAAGTAATCTGCCTACCTTGGCTTCCCAAAGTGCTGGGATTACAGGCATGAGCCACCTTTAACTGGCCTTTGCTTAGCTTTTTGAGGAACCACCAAACTGTTTTCCACAGCAGTTTGTGGAAAACGGTTTGGTGGTTCCTCAAAAAGCTAAGTTTATATACCCCCTAGCAAGGTGGAAAGGCTCTGATTTCCCCGTATCCTTACCACTGCTTGTTATTGTCTCTATTTTTTATTTTCTCCATCCTAGTGAGGTTGGAGAAACCTCCATTAAGATGAGGTTTCTTATTTTTGTTTTGATTTGCATTTCTTTGGCAACCGATGATGTTGAATATCTTTTCCTGTGCTTGTTGGTCATTTTTAGACCTTCTTTGGATAAATATCTCTTCATATCCTTTGCTCATTTTCAAATTGGGTTGTTTATCTTTTTATCATTGAGTTCTAAGGGTTTTTTTTTTTTTTTTTTTTTTTTTTTTTTTTTTTTTTTGAGGCAGATCCTCACGCTGTTGCCCAGGCTGGAGTGCAGTGGTGTGGTCTCAGCTCATTGCAACCTCCGCCTTCCAGGTCCAAGCAATTCTCCTGCCTCAGCCTCCTGAGCAGCTGGGACTACAGGCGTGCACCACCATGCCCAGCCAATTTTTGTATTTTTAGTAGAAATGGGGTTTCGTCATGTTGACCAGGCTGGTGTCGAACTCCTGATGTTAAGTGATCTGCCCACCTCGGCCTCCCAAAGTGCGAGGATTACAGGCGTGAGTCACCACGCTTGGCCTACATTCTAAGGGTTTTTAATATATTCCAGATGCAAGTCTATTGTTGGGTATATGATTTACAAATATACTACTGATCTTTGCAATAGGTTTGTATCTGAAACTGTTACCTTAAGCAAAGAGTCAAACACAAAGAACATCTGTCTGATCACATTTATATAAAACTCTAGAAAAGGCAAAATTATAGTGATAGAAAGCAGACTTTGGTTGTCTGGGACTGCAGTGGGAAACAGACATAATGGGCCTCTCGGGTAATGAGAATGTGTTATTTTCTTGATTGTGATAGTAGTTACAGTCTTGGATGCATGTGTTGTAACTCATTGAATTATATGCTAAAATTGATGGATTTTATTGCATGTGAAATATTTCAGTAAAACTAATTTGAAAAATCCTGCTGTCTTGACTGTAGACAGCCCCTCCATGTGGGCAGTATCGTTCTATTCTCCTTCATAGTTACTGTGAACCAGGCATCCCCAAACTACAGCCCACGGGCCGCATGCGGCCCCCTGAGGCCATTTATCCGCCCCCCCCCCCCCCCCCCCCGCCCCGCTGCACTTCAGGAAGGGGCACCTCTTTCACTGGTGGTCAGTAAGAGGAGCACAGTATGTGGTGGCCCTCCAATGGTCTGAGGGACAGTGAACTGGCCCCTTGTGTAAAAAGTTTGGGGACGCCTGCTGTGAACATTCATCACTCCCTCCTGGGCCTCTGCTCAATTTCACACTGCTTTCTCTTAGCAGATTACTTATGCCAGAATATTGACACTTTCAGGCATGGTTCTCCTCAACTTTTTTCCTCATCTACACATTCATTTTCCCATTTTTACTTCTTTCTTTTCCAACCTGACACTGGAATATTCCTGGCCTCCTTGAGCCTTTGTCATTAAACATATCTTGTGGGACTCTGTAATCTCTCCCTCTGTCTTGGTTCTTGGCCTTCGGTTTGTAAATATGAAGAGGTCTGCCCCATGTTCTTCTGACTGCCATCTGTGTCTCTCAGTGCTTAACTTCCTTCTCTTTAATCTCACTGTCGTAAGATGGCTTTGTCAAGACCACCGATGCCTGTGTGAGCGGATCTTGTGGATGGTTTTCAGCCTCATCATCGTCCTCCTCTCCTCACTGGGGCCCTTCTGCCTGGCGTCCCGCATGGCAGTGTTCTGTAGTCTCTCTTTTTCCCCCCCTCGCCTCTGTTCCTCCTACGGGTTCCATCTGTACTGTGATTCTCACACTTTCCTGGCAGATCTGTGCTGAAGTCTCAGCTACCATGAAATACATTTCTCCAGACAAGTCCCTTTCCCCGAGCTCTCCAGCCAGTCCTCTCTACTTGGATATTGCACTGCACGTCAGATGTGGCATTTCTGATTTACAGATGTCTTCATCTGCTCTAAATTGGCTTGTGCTCCTGTATTGTACTTGCCACCCAGTGTCCTTGCCAGTCATCCAAGGTAGAGCTTGGGAGTCATGTTTGATTCTTCCCCTTCCTGCATCTGCTTTGATATTTCCTGAATTACCACACCCTCTCCTTACTTCTGTTTCTGTCAGTACTTGCTGGGGTTCATGCAGGAGCTATGAACCCTCCCTCTCGCTGATCTTTTTCTTGGCTCTCCGTCTTCCACATGGATAACAAAATGATCTGTATAAACTCAGGTCTGATCTCATCATTCTCCTGTTTAGAATTTTTCAGTGACTCTCTTCATCTGTAGCAGTGGTTTGAATTCCACGAATCTGTTAAAAAAAAGTTGGAAGACTACTGTTGTGTTGCCTACTCTTAATTTTTCTAAATAAGAATATTGGAAGAAAAAGGAATTCACCAGCTACCATCTTTTCATTAAATAAGCACA
Organism: Saimiri boliviensis; assembly: GCF_048565385.1. Taxonomy (NCBI): domain Eukaryota; kingdom Metazoa; phylum Chordata; class Mammalia; order Primates; family Cebidae; genus Saimiri; species Saimiri boliviensis. The sequence continues at coordinate 238,071,704 of NC_133450.1, read as the reverse complement.
TTTCAACACTTAAAAAAGGCACAATTTTGAACGAAAGATAAAAAGGCCACAGTGCTGTGGCTAAGTGTGTAGAGTTCACTCAGCCACTCACCTGGTTGACTGTGGTAGGTACTTAGTAAGCTCTTCTATAAGATGGGGACGTTAACACTGACTACTCAGAGTTGTTGTGAGGGTTAAATGCAGTATGCATCCTTAGGGGACAGCTTGGGTACCCAGCCCTCAAAACTATTAGAATACGTGACAGGTATTCCCCCAAGAAGGGAAGGTGACACAGTATACTACAGTTTCCTCCTTGGACTGGTGGCATTTTTTTGTAAAGAGATCCTGTCACTGCAGGATGGAGCCCAAGATCCAGTAGGGCCGCTGAAGCCACCTCTGGCCTGCCTGCCTTTTCGTTCTAGGCTTCAGGCCTGTAAAATGAGATGAAGAACGTTTCTTTGTTCAGTTTAAATCCTTTAAGAACTTCAGTATATATGCATAGCAGTTTCCATCTTTGGAGTGATGATCACACTTAGCATTATTTGTGATTAATTGAATTTTAACAGCCTTTCAAATCTTTATTTAGGCAGATGTGTACAGAATACTGATATGTATCATAACGTTTCAAGTATTTTGAATCATGACTACTAGTGGTATCTGACAATTGTGGGGTCTACATGTTTTCCTTTCTCTTGACTATTGTAGTAGAAAACCTTGGGCCTGCAGGGTGCATTCGGTGATTCTGTAGCTTGGAGGGCTTGGTCAGAAGCACAGACTGCTGGGGCCAAGGACTGTGGTGGTGACAGTTTCTTGGGGACCACACTTTCAGCCTCATCTACCTTGGATGACCAAGGAAGCAATTCTTCCTCCTCACTCCCCAGACCTGTGGTCCACTGTGTCCTCTCAGGGGCTCCCTTGGAGACTGGAGCAACATTTTGTCACCAACAAGAATGTGAGTTTCTTGAAGTCTGGAAACTTGAAGGGTTGTTCTGTGTTCCTTTTCTAGCACATGCCTCTCCCATGCATGGATATTGACCAAATCGAGCTTCCGTTTCTCTTCCTTGAAATTGCCAAAATGCAGAGTACTTCGCTGTTTTCAGCTTCGGAATGAAGTAGAATAGTTCTGCTTCAGCAGTGATACCGTGTGAAACTTGCCTTTATATACATTTGCATTTTAAATGAGCAGCCAGGAGACACTTTGGGAGCAGGGGCACCAACAGTCTCAAAATCATTTAATCATAGTTTTGTATGGTGTATTAGTGGATTTTAGAGATTAGGTTAGACCCTGTCAAACGATCTTTTCTAGTGGTACATTTTAGAGAGTTTTAAAAGAGTTTTCAGCCGACATAGTACATGGAAAGGAATATTGAATTTTATTGAATCCTTTGAGTATTGTGGCATGTTGAGTTTAACAGTTGGAATATTACATGGTAACTTCATTTAAATGAACTCACAGCCATAGGAAAAATGTTTAATTTTAAAGATATAACCAAGAGTGAAACTGCAGATTTTTAAAGCAGTGAAATATTAGAAAATAGTGAATAACTAAATAAGTGTTTCTTTAGCAGGGGCTAAATTATTTATTATTTTGCTTTCAGAACCAGGAAGAGATTGTTTTCTTTAGTTTGATTGTTTTCTTTTGTTTTCAAGTGTTGTTATAGTGTAATTGTTTCTTAGCTTCCTTAAGGTGCCCCTTGAATGCCTGAAGTAATTCACTGAAATCAGTGGCTCTAAGGCATCAAAGAGCTTTTCTGTACGGAGTAGCCACCCAGCAGCTTCAGTGAGGGCCTCCCATTGAAGCCCTCTTGGAGGACGTGCCCGACAGGTTTCCATGGACTTTTGGGTCCTTGTAGTATGTAGTATGGGTACCAGCGTCTACCCTTCACCCCTAACACGGGTCCCGTGGATAGATTGGTGAGAACACCTACTGCTGGTTCTGAAAGTGAGCCCTGGGGGTGTCAAGCTGCTTGGAGAGGAGGCCAAAGGCTCACCCCGCGTGGCCGCAGCAGAAGTCCAGCCAGTGCTCCTGGCACCTCCCATGGGGGGAGCAGGCCCAGTAGTGTGGCCAGGCTGGTGCCTACATCACTGACCCAACTTCAAGATTGTAGCCCCCTGGAGGTTTTTTAAAAAAAACAAAACAAAGGTTGGCAAGAGTAGCCAAAGGACAGGAGATTGTCCAGGGTGACAATGGGATGCCACTGCTTATGGATTGTGACACGTCAGGGAGATGGCCCTGTGGTGTGCTTACCTGGGTCAGGTTTGGTGGCATTCGGCCTTCAGCAAGACCCTACTGTTATATCCATCTGTCAGTGATGTTAGGAGACGTTTTTAGTAGGAAATGATGAGATTTAGGGAAAGATGATGCTAAAAGTTAAAACCTTTAACATAAGAGGATATTTTTGCATGGAGACAATGATCAGTTTCTACACAAACAGTGTCTATTTGTTGTTTAATGATGCTACCTGGAAGCAAAGGGGTGGGCTGAATCTTTTGGAGGTCTTTTCCAGCCCTAAATTATTTTTTTCACCTACAAAGCAGGTAAAATTTCAGTCACAACTAGTGAAATTGCTACTCAGTGACATGAAAAAGGCAATTTTATCATAAGTGTTTGCTTGTTAATTAAATAAAATTTACTTACTCAACTTAGAATATACATGTGGATCTAGCTCTAGATATATCGTAATTTATTTGACTTTTTAAAAAATGTTTTTGGGCTACAATTTAAAAACTGATTAAAGAAAGCAGAAGAGGAAATAAATGGGACATTAATTACAATATTTTGTAGCCTGTCTATAAGCAGCAAACACTTGACTTGTTTAGTTTGAGTGTTAATTTTGTTTTTATGAAGAGGCAAGGACAAATTACTTTAACTCTCCTGTGCAGTTACTGCTGTGATGAGATGAACCACGTGCTATTTTAGAATCTCAGGGAAGGTTTAGCAACACAGTTATGATGCCTTTCATGGACAAACAAGTCTTGATGTGTTTTTTTCCCAGTTGGCAGCATATTGATAACTACCTTCATGTATGTGGTATTTATTTATACAGGTATGTGTAGAGATATGTAGATAGATAGCATATAAATTAACTTCTCATACTTATATGCTTTTATCATGTTAAAACATTTAACAAGTTTCTAAGGGATTTATCTTAGAATACCTTTTATTACCAAGATTCCCTGGTATATTTAAATAAAAATACATCTACAACTATCTTATCTAGATATCTATCTATCATCTTATCAGTTTTCTTCAATGTATAATATCTCATGTGAAGTCCATCCTTATGTCTCTGTGGTATTGCATTTCTGTCTTCTAGCCACTTTCTCATATGGCAGGGCTGGGGTTTGCTGATGTGACCAGGCCCTTAGGACAGCACCCCTGACTCCTCCCGCACATGGGTAGTGAATGCATGCCAGGTCCTGACCCTAAGGATTAAACAAGACGTCAGGGAGCTCATCCTGGATTGGATTTAGAAGGCTAGATTAGGAGCCATCCGGGACGGGAGCAAGCTTCTCTCTGCACAGGCTCGGAGCTGCCTGTGGAGCAGGGTGGAGGAGGGCGGCTGGTGGGGAGGGCAGCTGCATGGTCAGCAAATTATAAAGGGCCAATATTTTCAGCATTAAACCAGAGGTAGCATGTTTGATGTTACTGAGCCACCCAGAAGAATTTAGAGAACACTTTAAGTTATAGCAGCTCTTCACTTCAAGGATCTTTTAGCTGCGTGTTGTAGGGCTGGGGACAGTGATGATGAGGATATCCACAGGAGCAAAAGCAGCAGGTTCTGTTGATTTTACTTTGAAGTGGGATGGGAGTGCAGCAGGGCTGCCCAGTTACTTGTGGTATCATGGATGTAAGCCCTTGTCATGGGCTGCACATGCCCCTTGGAGACAGGAGGCCCTGCACTCTTCCCTATGAACTTCTTTACTTGTGGGGAGAGCCTGTTGCTGTTCCTGCTTGCTCTGACCTGGAAGGTTGGCTCGTTTGCTACGCAAGGCCCGGGCTCCCCAGGTGCAGGTGCCTGTTGCAAAACAAGAAGCAATGGTGGCAAAATGAACACCTGCCTAAATTAAACCACAAAGTTTAGGACCAAACTATTAAAAATACGATCTTCGAATGGTATGGTCTTGTTTATGAGTATTTTGGCATTGTGTTCAAACCAAAGTTGATCGCAGCCAATTTAATGTACTCTTCTCTAATAACAGCTCATAGAACAGAAATTGTCTCTCTTTTAAACCTTCCCATCCATATCAAACAACATGACATTGAGGTTAAGAGGGACCCTTTCTCTAAATGAAAATACAATACTTATCCTATATAATTTTGGAGGGCCCAAAGATGTGGAAACAATGTATTTGTAAGAATTATATTAAACAATCTTCATTTGATAAACAGTACCTTACGATCAATCCCAATGCTATCTATCAAACTCGAATGAGAGCAGTTTCAGCATCAACTCTTGAACAGTAGGAAACAAGATACCCAAATCTGCTCTAAAGGGAGCAGCACCAGCTGATGTTCTGCCGAGTCTCTAGGTGTTCAGGACCTGATTACAGGGAAAACAGAATCAAACAGGTAGGTGCTCTGGACCCAAGCCATGGTGACCTGCCTCCCTCCTGGGGGCCCAGTCTCCCGCCAGGGGATTTTGGGTCCCTGCGGATTTTGGGCGGAGTCCCAGGAGCCAAAGGACCACTTGGGAAGGGCTGAAACTTAGCTTCACAGTCAGCTAGCTTCTGTCTATAGTGGTGGTGTTCTTTCTGGCACTCCTGAGTGCACTCTCAGTGGACATGGCAGCCATCCAGCCTTCCTGGGCCCTTTTCTTATAGAAGAGGATCTCCCTCTGAAAACCGAAAGTGTCTTCCTTCAGTTTCCAGCAGTTGCAGGTCTGACACATGCAGTTTAAGTACTTGTGTGCCTTGCAAAGTCTCTGATCTAGGTCCAGGCAGTAGTCATCCTCCTCCATGGACTCCTACTGAGGACTCATCATGGGTTCTCAGTGCAGTTCAGGCAGAGTGGAAAGCTTCAGCTGTAGCTTTGCAAGTTCCTTCCCCAGCTGTGCCCTTGTTCCCTGCAGAGAGGTCTGCTCGCCAATCAGACTTTGGATCTGTGCTGTGCATTCTTTACTCCTTTGGAATTCTTTCCACAATTGCATATCTGCTGCTCCAGTCTTTCCTTGAGGACCTTTGAAGGATGCACGTAAGTCACCGTCACTATCCACATATTTTGGAGGAACTTGTGGCCAGGATACTAGCGGATCACCATATTCTGCTTCCCTGTTCCACTTCATTGCCGAGTCCTCATCCTTCAAATGGTCTCTACTGCTGTCTAGCAGGTGCAGGATGCTTGGAGGGGTGTGTGGGACAGGGAGGTCATTCTCCTCACTCCAGTATTTGTGGCCTGTTCTGTTACTGTCTTTGCCTGCTCTGGCCTTTTCATCTTCTCTGACTGCAAGCATTGCTTCCATCTCACAGTTTCTTGGTTGGACAGTTCTGCAGGTTGCTGATGGCCAATTCTGTCATTCAGATCATCTGCTTTGCCCCAGAAGATCTTCTCCACCATGCTGTGAAGCATGCAGGGCCTGCTTTGTTCAGTCACTTGGGGAAATTCAGGAGGCCTGCTTTTCTTTTTTCAGAAGCTCACCTAGTCCTGGCCGGAAGACCTTGTTTCATTTGAACCGTCAAGTAGAGGGTTTGGAGTGTTCAAGGCCAGACTGGCCTCTGGCATGGGTGACATTAGGCTACCACCGGCCTGGGGTGCTAGCCGCATCTTGGATCTGGCCATTCTGTGGACCTCATCTTGGGCTGAGTCCCTTTGGGCCGACTCTTCTTTTCTTCCCGCTGTATGTCATGAACATAAAGTCCACCACAGCAGTGCACATCCAGATCGCCCAGGGTATCCATAGGTTCGCTGGTACTGTTTCAGGATTCTGTACATCACTAGTACTGCTGCCCACAGGGGGCCAGCAGCAGCTGAGTAGGCATTGCGTGGTGGGTAGCAGGCCCTCTGTTGCTGCCAATGGCTCTGCCTCCATTTGCCAGTGGCCTGTGGGCCGTAACTGACCACTCAGAACCCTGTGGAGGGTACCATTTCTAACACAAACAAGGGCTGCTGTGATAGACGTGTGAGAAATAATACAGTACTATATATAAAATGCTCGGAAGCATATCTGGCTAAGATGTGTTAGCTAATATACTCATGATCCTCAACAACAAAGTAATAGTAACCTAATACGCCTTTATAACTCACTGGAATATGCCCCTGTTTTGTGCTTCCTTCAGCCACAGAGACTTGGAAAGGTGAGGCACTTACCAAAGGGGACTCTGCTGTTCTGCAGCCGCCGCCTCACACACGTGGAGATTAAGAGCAGGGGCCTGGAGGGGAGTGACAGAGAAGTCATGTCGATTTTAGGTTTTTCAGCACATATAATGGAAATGTTTACACAGTTCTATGGTCTATTAAGTGTGTAATGGCATTACATCTGAAACACAAGGTACATCCTTTAATCAAAACTACTTCAGTGTCAAAAAATGCTATGATCACTTGAGTCTTCAGTCAGTTGGAATCATTTTGCTGGTGGAGGGTCTTGCCAATGGCGGCTAACTGATCAGGGTGGTGGTTGCTAGAGGTTGGGATGGCTGTGGCAGTTTCAGAAAATTGGACAACATTCAAGTTTGTCACATCAGTTGACTCTTCCTTTCATGAAAGATTTCTCTATAGCCTGCGATGTTATTTGATAGCAGTTTACCCATAGTAGAAATGTTTTACAAAATTGGAGTGAATCTTAAACCCTGCCACTGCTCTATCAACTAAGTTTATGTACTATTCTAAATCCTTTGCTTTTATTTTGACATCTTTGATGGCATCTTCACCAGGAGTAGATTCCATCTCAAAAAGAGTTTCTTTGCGTATCCGTAAGAAGCACTTTATCATTTATTCAGGATTTATCATGATATTGCAGCAATTCAGTCACATCTTCAGGCTCCACTTCTAATTCTGGTCCCCTTGCTATTTCTACCACATCTGCCGTGACTTCCTCCACTGAAGTCTTCAACCCCTCAAAGCCATTCATGAGGGTTGGAATCAATGTCTTCCAAATTCCTGTTAAGGTTGATATTTTGACCTCCTCCCATGAATCATGAATGGCTATAATGGCATCTAGAGTAGTGAATTCTGTCCAAAAGGTTTTCAATGTGCTTAGTCCAAATGCATCACAGGAGTCATTATCTATGGCAATTCTAGCCTGATGAAATGTATTTCTTTAATAATAAGACTTGAGTGTCAAAATTACTCCTTGATCCATTATGGGATGTGGAATGAATGTGTGTCAGCAGGCATGAAGACAACATTCATTTCCTTGTATGTTAACATACAAGGGCTGGTCCCTCCGCAGGCTTTTGGGAGGATCCTGGCTTGTTCAGCCTCGAGCATCTGAGGCCCTGTCACGCCACATCACTGTGCACAGATTTCCCTGCCTCCTTTTTCCACGTTTTGTGGACCCTGTGATAATCCAGGACAGGATTCTTATTTGGAGGTCAGCTGACAGGCAGCCTTCATTGAACTTTGCCGTGTTATGCAGCATATTCACAGGCTCTGGAGAGGAAGATGTGGACAGCTTTGGGCGGTCATTGTCCTACCTACCACAGAGCTCTTATTAGGTAGCTAGTCTTCTTTTTCAACTTGTTAACTTAATCTTTTTCTGGTATCAACTTTTTGGCTAATGAGATGTTCCTACACTTTATTTGATATTCTCTGTCACCTTCCTCAAACATGTCCCTCAATGGGCAGTGATACCATTTTTCTCCAATTACAGCCGAAGTTGGCCTTTGAAGGTGGATTCAGGGACTTGATAATTGCATTTATGCTTATAGTTTCAGGGAGTCCTGGGCTCTTATCTAAAAGTCCCACTGCTGCAGGCCTTTGTCTTTGTTGGCTGGTGTCAAAAGAAAGGGACTGAATGGTGACTCAAGCCCTTCTTTCTGGGCTGCTTTGTGCTTCGCTTGTTTTGGGTGCGGGTCCTGGGCTTGGAATTAATTGAAAACAGGTCTTAGACTTCTCAGAAGTGGTGGAAGGCGCTCAGATGCTCTTTTCACCCAACACAGTTGAAGCAGCTGAGTTGTATTTCATCCACTGAAAGGAAAATCCCGTTCTTGAGCTTCAAGACGTGAACAACTTAGGGAAGTCTTAGGGCCGAGGTCTCCCAGGTGGACGGCCAATCGTCAGACGCTGACAGTTATCTTAGAGCAGGCGTCCCCAGACTTTTTACACAGGGCGCCAGTTCACTGTCCCTCAGACCGTTGGAGGGCCGCCACCTACTGCGCTCCTCTCACTGACCACCAATGAAAGAGGTGCCCCTTCCTGAAGTGTGGCGGGGGGCCGGATAAATGGCCTCAGGGGGCCGCAGTTTGGGGACGGCCTTGGGGACGCCTGTCTTAGATGGTAGCTCCTTGTTGGAATTTCTGACTCCTGCATTCAGATTAGCCTGGTTCTAGGTGCTCACCACCTGCTGTTGACACCTGTGTTTGTTTTTTTTCAGGTTCGGGCCCACCAGCTGGTCTTGCCACCTTGCGACGTAGTGATCAAAGCCGTTGCTGACTATGTCCGCAACATTCAAGACACCTCCGACTTGGATGCCATAGCTAAAGATGTTTTCCAGCATTCACAGGTAAAACAAAGAAAGAAAGAAACAAACAAAAGCAATAAAAACAACAGATTTATGAGATAGGACTTTGCATAGTGGTGTGGTCAGGTTTGGAAGGAGACTTGCGGGTGCAAGCTGACTGGATGGGTCTGAGAGCTCTTGCTTATCTCCTCAGGCTTCTGGGAGAAAGCTGCAGGCTGCAAGGCCAGAGGCTGAGGTAGCCTGGCCGTGTTCCCTGCCAGCTAGGAAGTCACAGCCACCTCACCCAGCTTTTCCAGCCTGAATAAAAGGAGGGAGATTCAGGTAGATGGTTGGTGAGGTCTCTGCTGCTCCTAAATTCTTGATCTGAACTTAGTAGGATCTGTATTGCAGAGTTTTCAGAACATGAGCTGTATCAAACCAGTCATATGGTATTACAAATCTCTGAATTTGTCTCTTTCCTTCAGGTGATGGTCAGGGATTTTCTTCTTTTTTGGGGGGTTAGGCATGCCAACAAGTTGGCATCAGTATAGTAGGCGAGGCTGTGTGGAACTCCCGCTAGAGAGCTGAAACCCTGGGCAGGCACATCCTCAGTCTGTTACTGCCATCCGTTCCCTGGTGCAGATGGCTTGAGAGTCCTCGCTGGGCAGGACCAGAGACAGAGCAGAGTGGAAGTCAGAGAAGTCTTAGAGCTAGAACCCATGGCCCTGACTACGACTTTGGAGTTCTGCTCTGCCAACTACCTTGCTGTAAAAGAATTCACATTTGTTTGATGTTTTTGTAATAATCTCTTTATATTCCTTGAAGTTTTTAATGTCATTCTAAATTCTTATCTAACTTGAAAAGTTGCAGATTATTAGACATGTGCTGAATTATAAAAATATTGTGATACACATGACCAGTGACAGTAATTTATGAAGATTTTCCTGCCTTTATTTCAGTCTAGAACAGATGACAAAGTTATTCGATTTAAGAGAGCAATTGGATATTATTCAGCGACTAGTAAGCCTATGTCTTTTCATCCACCACATTACTTAGGTAAGTAAATAAAAGCCTCTCTGTGATCAATATTGCCCATGTGATAGTCCAAATAGGGTTAAATATTCACCACAGAATCTTGTAGGTTTATGCTTTTGAAACATGACATTCTGTAATTATAGCAAACTTCCTGGGCAGACTCAGTAGCAATCCCTGAAAATATTGAGGAGGAAGAGAAGACTTAATAGCCTTTGTGGGTTGTAGAAGAATCAGAGGGCATCATGCAGATGAGGCAGCAGGTCGAGGGGATGTTGATGTCTTGGCGTCTCTGAGATACCACTTCTAAGTAAAGAACTGCCTGAGGACATAGAAGGGCCTCCACGACTGCCAGTGCCTTCATAAATGCCATGTGTTTGTAGTTTCTCTTTCTTTGATTCCTGCCCCCCCCCCCTTTTTTTTTATTCTTTTTTGTTGTTGAATAGAATCTCGCTCTATCACCCGGGGTGGAGTACAGTGGCGTGATCTTGGCTCACTGCAACCTCTGCCTCCCAGGCTCAAATGATTCTTGTGCTCCAGCCTCCTGAATAGCTGGAATTACAGGCATGCACCACCACACCCAGCTAATTTTTATATTTTTAGTAGAGACAAGGTTTTACCATATTCACCAGGCTGGTCTCGAACTCCCAGTCTTAAGTGATCTGCCCATCTCAGTGGATCAAAGTGCTGGGATTATAGGCATGAGCCATCACGATTGGTTTGCGAAAGTTCAGAGATTTGAAATTGGGAATAAAATTATTTATAGCTGTCAGCCTGAAGCCTGCTTCATATTAACTGTCTTGTGGAGGTTATAAAGCATCAAACCGTAAGTAGAAGTGTGAGAAATAGACACCAACTCTGGTTTAAATTGTGTTGTTTGCTTCAGATAAGTTAGCAAAAGAATGCATGTTCAAGAGACTTTTATTGGAATGAGACTTTTTATTTATTTGAGAAGACTAATTCCAAGATTAAAAGTGGCCTTAAGAGTGGCACACTTCATTTATTCAAGGGTAGTGTCCGCTGTGTGCTAGGAACTGGGCTTCGGAGATAGAGGCATGGCACTGACTTCGGCTGCCTGTGTATGTGGCTGGGTGATAGACAAGGAAACATGACCTGTGCCCATGCTCTGTAATAAAGGAGGTATGGCTTGTAACCTGGAGACTGGCGTGGGTGGAGGCCAGGACTGCTTGGCCTGGGCCTCCCCGCTACGAGGTCAGTAAGTGGCCGCAGCCTCCCAGTGGGGCTCTTTGCTGCTCTCTTGCTCTCCCCTCCAATCCATTTTCTTACCAGCAGCCAAAGTAACGGTTAAAAATGGCAATTGGACTGTGCTACTCCCATGCCTAGAATTCCCCATTGGCTTCCCATCACACTTGGAATAAATTCCCAACTGCTTACCTTCCGTCCTCCGCGTGATCTGAGACCACTAGCTCCTCACTCCTGAGTGCAGCCTCCTTTCTTGCCTTGCATGAATCGAGCTAGCTTCTGCCCTGGTCCTCTGGGCCAGCTGTTGTGCCTGGAGGGCTTTCTCTGACCAGCTTGTGCTTGTGCACTTGTAATTTGTGAGATCCAGGCTGTAATGTTCTCGAAGGTCTGCCTGGCTTTAAGTCTGTGCACACACCTTGGCTTCTGTTTTTCACCACTACCACCCTTTACCCTGTCACTCCCCGCAGTGTAGTCTGAGGTAATGAGGGCCTGTTAGTCACCTTTACTCTTGTATCCCCGGTGGATAAATATTTGACTGAATGAATTGATCAACTTGGTTTTTTAAATCAAGAGAGTGAAGTGATGTGTTTTAGGATTTTTCTTGGAAAAGGGGCCTAGGGCATTGGCAGGAGGGAGACTAGTTGTACACTTTCATCTGGTAAGGTGAGGTGTATGGGACCAGATCGTGATATGTCTGCTGTATATCCTGCACACACAAGAAGTCTAATATTTGCTTGTGGGGATGATGGGGAGCATGAACATTGACACCTGGGGCCTACTGCCTTCTGACCTTGGGCTCCCTGTTTTGTTAGAATGGGGTCATTATGTGAATATTAAAAGAAAAGGCATATGTAAAGTGCTTTAGGGAAGTACTTGTTCAGTCATTCAATGCCCTTTTAGGTCATTCTGCCTATAAGAATAACGGATACTGTCTGATGGTAGATACTATCATTATTCCCGTTGGCAGAATGGCCTCAATCGGCACTGAATGACTGGGCATTGGCATGAGCAGTGAGGGACCTGACCAGGAGTGCACAGGTGGGGCGGGCAGCCTCTTACGTTTCTCCGACGCTGGGCTCCTGTGGGACAATCCGTATGGCAGGTATAGTTTAGAAAGTCCTTAGAGTGAACTTGGGACTAGAAAATCTACTTAGGAGAAAATTTGGAAGATAAGTATGGGGAAACAGCACACGTAATTAACATTTGGCATTGATCTGGGCTCCTGATAATCAAGAAGATGTTATGAATAGGCAAAGTGAGTTAAGTTTGAATATCTTAAAAATATGTTCTGTCAAATGCTTTTGTGTTTTTATCAAATTATTAATATTTTAGGTAAGTGTTTTAGAGATAAAGTTTACTCAGAATTTAGTATTACTTTCATTTTCACTACTCGGTGGTTTATGGAGAACAGGAAAGTAACTGGTAGAGTTTGGGATGTTTGGGATGATAGTTTTAGGCACGTTAGTGTACGTGTGAACTGCCTGTAAATCCTCCTGTACAGCATTTCCTGATGTTTCTGGCTGTTGCAGAAATGAGGGTTGTAGGCAGAGGGACTAACCAAAAATACAGACACAGAATGACAGCCAGGCAGGAAGTTTGGGCAGTGTAGAATTTCAAGATGACTGTGATGCAGCCTGGAATGGCAGGAGACAAGCCTGGAGAGAGGATTCAGGCAAGATGGGGAAGGACGTTTTGTTTCAAGCTACATACACACAATTTGGAATTAGCAGAAATGGATTCTTGTAAAAATAACTTTAGTTTTTTTTCCTGATAACTCTGAAGAAGCATAAGCTATATTAACTCTCACTGATTTTTACCCCTGCATACTACTGGGATCCTACCAGTGAAACTAGCAGGATGAGGACTGGAATCTAAGACGAAAGTATACAAGGAACAACATGGAGTTGGGGGGACTTTTCTGGCGCCCCAAGTTAGAACCCAATATATATTTTCCATGGAGATATTTTTGTAAGTAGTAGATAGGTCTTTGGTGATTTGTCATAGAATCCAACCACAGTCCGTTATGTTATTCTACAGGAAAATAATTCGGAATTTTGAACAACCTATGTGGGGGATATTACTTTCTTGTTATATTAGAATTATCTTATTGATCATTCAGAAATTGGAATGTGTATAGAGTTTTGAAGAAATTTTAGGGTAATCATATTATAAGCTTAGAGCATGGCTGTTGGCAAAAAACACGGGCAAGTTGGTCTAGCCAGAGGGTTCTAAACTTGGCTAGAATTTTAGATTCCACCTCAAATCTGCTATTTCAGGATCTTAATTGGGCCTTAGGAATTTATATTTTTAAAAAGAAATGTTCCTAGCTAGGTATCACTTGGCCTGGCTTTTGGGAACCACTACTCAGCCTCTGTGCTTTTCCTTGTAAGCCTGTAAATCTGTCTGCAGTACGGAGAAAAATACCTTAGATCTCTAAACAGTTACTGGGTAGTATACCGTTCATAGAAGGACACACATACACACACACACATGTGCGCACACAATAGAGTCTCCCAGAAATCAGTGGTGTGATGCATACTTATTTTTTTAAGAATTCAGTATGTCATTACTAAGCAATGACCTGCCTATCTGGAAATGATTGTGATTTGTTCTTTCTATCACAGCATGTAAAATCTGCTATAGCTCACCAGGAAATCACTAATCTAAATACAAGCACAAATAAGATATGTCATAGTTGACATTTCAAAATATTCATTTCCCTGGTTAAACCAGTAGCTCCAAAATCATTGATTTTCACAAAATCACAAAGTAACAAGTAACACAAGTGTTGGGGTCTCATCTCAGACCTGTGGACACAGATTCTGTGTGCAGATGAAACTGAGGCTGAAGAAGTATCCAGTGTGTCATTGGCCTTCCCTCAGTGAAAAGTAAATGAGCTCCTACTGCACATTTTAATTACATAATTTGTTAGAGTGGTTAACATACAAAACACCAACAACACCGCATGCTGGCGAGGATGGGTCGCAACGGGATGTGTTACTAATGGGATTGCAAAAACGGTACAACTATTTGGGAAGACAGCTTTGCACATTTGTACAAAATTCCCGATTATGTTTGTTGGTGTTTGCCCAAAGGAGTTGAAAACTTAAGTCTACATAAAAACCTGCACACAGATATTTAAAACAGCTTTATTGATAATTGCCAACACTTGGAATCTACCGAGATGTCTTCAGTAGGTCAGTGGGGAAATAAAGTTTGGTATATCTAAGCAATGGAATATTATTCAGCACTAAAAAGCAATGAGCTATCAAGCCATGAAAAGGCGCAGAGGAACATGATTTCATATTACTAAATGAAAGAGGCCAATCAGAAAAGGTTACATACTGTGCAATTCCAGCTATAGGACGTTCCGGAAAAGGCCAAAAGTATGGAGGCAGGAAAAAGATCAAGGGTTGCCAGAGGTTGTGGGGAGGGAGGGATGATTAGGCAGATTTTTAGGGCAGTGAAACTATTCTTTATGATACTGTAACGGTGGATAAGCATGGCATTATACATCTGTCCATATCCAGGAAATGTACAGCAACAAGAGTGAACTCTAATGTCAGCTGTGGGCATTAGGTGATCATAATGTAGTCAGGTTTGGCTCATTGGTTGGGACAAATGTATCACAGCAATGCAAAGTGTGATTCTGTAACCTTGAAATTGCTAAAAAAAAAAAAAAAAAAAAAAAGAAAAGAAAAGTCTATTATTATTATTATTATTATTTTTTTAAAGACCTTGTTCATTTGTTCATTTCATGACAGGCAGTGTGCTGGGTGCTGGATGGTGTTGTAAATAAGAGAGCAGTTACCATTGCCCCTACAGATGAATGTACAGGCTAGTGGGGAAGTGAACACCAGGGAATCCTGCAGGAAAGAGAACAGGAGCCTCAAGGAAGACCAACTGGATTGAATCAATCTAAGACTAAAGTAGCTGATTCTGATTGATTAGATTATTGTTGAGAGTGGGGTTTGGGGATTCGTTAGGCATCTGGCAAGGTGTCAATATGGGATGAAGTTTATTCCATGCAGAGGAGGTGGCATGTGAAGTGTCCTGAGGTGGGAGGACATGGTAAAGAAGAAAGGGAAGAACAATGTGGCCAAAGCACAGAAAGCGGGAGAGTGGTCAGATGATGCTGAGAGCTGCAGTGCGATTGCGGGCACCACCTTGAATTTTAGACTTTACTCTCTTAGAACATGAAAGCTCATGGAAGAATTTTTACCTGTAAAAAAATGATTTTGTAACTATTATACTGTAATGTGTTTGTCTTAGAACATTACTAATATCTTCCTTAGGCCTCTTACATGTCTTCCCTGGTTGCATTCCTCTACTCTCTACCACCCTCACTTTCGTATTAGTCATTCTTGTGTTTCTCTGTATAATTTTATCATGTCTGTATCTCTGAATACTAAATAATTCCATTTTGTTTGTTACAAAATCGTGTAGCATGTACTCTTCTGACTTGCCTTCCTTTTTTTTTTTTTTTTTTAAATTGTACTTTAGGTTCTGGGATATATCGTGCAGGATTGTTGTATAGGTACATACATGGCAAGGTTTGCTGCCTTCATCCCCCCCATAACCTATATCTGGTATTTCTCCCCTCGTTATCCCTCCCCACCCCTGCTGTCCCTCCCCTAGCCCTCCCAACTGACTGCAGTATGTGATGTTCCCCTCCCTGTGTCCATGTGTTCTAATTGTTCAACCCCCACCTATGAGTGATAACATGCGGTGTTTGGTTTTCTGTTCTTGGGTCAATTTGCTGAGAATGATGGTTTCCAGATTCATCCATGTCCCTGTGAAGGACATGAACTCATCGTTTTTTATGGCTGCATAGTATTCCATGGTGTATATGTGCCACATTTGCTTTATCCAGTCTATTATTGGACATTTGGGTTGTTTCCAGGTCTTTGTTATTGTAAACAGTGCTGCAGTGAACATACATGTGCATGTGTCTTTATAATAAAACAATTTATAATTCTTTGGATATATACCCAGTAATGGGATTGCTGGATCAAATGGTATTTCTATTTCTAGGTCCTTCAGAATTGCCACACTGTCTTCCACAATGGTTGCACTAATTTACACTCCCACCAACAGGATAAAAGTGTTCCTATTTCTCCACATCCTCTCCAGCATCTGTTGTCTCCAGATTTTTTAATGATCACCATTCTCACTGGTGTGAGATGGTATCTCAATGTGGTTTTGTTGTGCATTTCTCTAATGACCGGTGATGATGAGCATTTTTTCATATGTTTGTTTTGGCCTCATAGATGTCTTTTGTAAAGTGTCTGTTCATATCCTTTGCCCACTTTTGAATGAGTTTGTTTTTTTCTTTTAAGTCTGTTTTAGTTCTTCGTAGATTCTGGGTATTAGCCCTTTGTCAGATGGGTAGATTGCAAAATTTTTTTCCCATTCTGTTGGTTGCCGGTTCTCTCTAATGATTGTTTCCTTTGCTGTACAGAAGCTCTGGAGTTTAGTTAGATCCCATTTGTCTATTTTGGCTTTTGTTGCCAATGCTTTTGGTGTTTTAGCCATGAAGTCCTTGCCTATGCATATGTCCCGAATGGTTTTGCCTAGGTTTTTTTTTTTTTTTCAGGGTTTTTATGGTGTTAGGTCTTATGTTTAGATCTTTAATTCATTTGGAGTTAATTTTAGTGTAAGGTGTCAGGAACGGGTCCAGTTTCTGCTTTCTGCACATGGCTAGCCAGTTTTCCCAACACTATTTATTAAACAGGGAATCCCTTCTCCATTGCTTGTTTTTGTCAGGTTTGTCAAAGATCAGATAATTGTAGATGTGTGGTGTTGCTTCTGAGGCCTCTGTTCTGTTCCGTTAGTATATGTAGAGACATATACTGTATTGGTACCAGTACCATGCTGTTTTGATTACTGTGGCCTTGTAGTATAGTTTGAAGTCAGGCAGCATGATGCCTCCAGCTTTTTGCTTAGGATTGTTTTGGCTATGGGGGCTCTCTTTTGGTTCCATATGAAGTTTGAAGTGGTTTTTTCCAGTTCTGTGAAGAAGGTCCTTGGTAGCTTGACGGGGATAGCGTTGAATCTATAAATTACTTGGGGCAGTATGGCCATTTTCACGGTGTTGATTTTTCCCAACCGTGAGCATGAAATGAAATGTTTTTCCATCTGTTTTTGTCCTCTCTTATTTCATTGAGCAGTGGTTTGTAGTTCTCCTTGAAGAGGTCCTTAACATCCTTTGTTAGTTGTATTCCTAAGTATTTTCTTCTCTTTTTGGCAGTTGTGAATGGGAGTTCACTTTCGATTTGGCGCTCCATTTATCTATTATTGGTGTATAGGAATGCTTGTGATTTCTGCATATTGATTTCTGCATTTGACTTTGACTTCAACAAAGTCCTGAGACTTTGTTGAAGTTGCATATCAATTTCAGGAGATTTTTGGGCTGAGACGATGGAGTCTGCTAAATATACAGTCTTTCATCTGCAAATAGAGACAACTTGGCTTCCTCTTTTCCTAATTGAATACCCTTTATTTCTTTTTCTTGCCTAATTGCTCTGGCTAGAACTTCCAATACTATATTGAATAGGCGTGGTGAGAGAGGGCATCCTTGTCTTTTGCCAGATTTCAAAGGGAATGATTCCAGTTTTTGCCCATTCAGTATGATATTGGCTGTGGGTTTGTTATAAATAGCTTTTATTATTTTGTGATACGTTTCATCAATACCTAGTTTATTGAGGGTTTTTAGCATAAAGGGCTGTTGAATTTTATCAAAGGCCTTCTCTGCATCTATTGAGATAATCATGTGGTTTTTGTCTTTGGTTCTGTTTATGTGATAAATTATGTTTATAGACTTGTGTATGTTAAACCAGCCTTGCATCCCTGGGATGAAACCTACTTGATCGTGATGAATTAGCTTTTTGATTTGCTGTTGCATTCTGTTTGCATCTATGTTCATCATGGATACTGGCCTGAAGTTTTCTTTTTTTGTTTCATCTCTGCCCGGTTTTGGTATTAGGATGATGTTAGTCTCATAAAATCAGTTGGGGAGGATTCCCTCTTTTTGAATTGTTTGGAATAGTTTCATAAGGAATGGTACCAGCTCTTTGTATGTCTGGTAGAATTCAGCTGTGAGCCCATCTGGACCTGGGCTTTTTTTGGTTGATAGGCTATTAATTGCTCCCTCAACTTCAGCCCTTGTTACTGGTCTATTCAGGGTTTCAGCTTCTCCCTGGTTTAGTCCTGGGAGAGTGCAAGTGTCCAGGAATTTATTCATTTCTTCCAGATTTACTGGTTTGTGTGCATTAAGTTGTTTGTAGTAATCTCTGATGGTAGTTTGTGTTTCTGTGGAATCGGTGGTGATGTCCCCCTTATCGTTTTTGTTGCATCTATTTCATTCTTCTCTCTTCTTTATTAGTCTGGCTAGTGGTCTATCTATTTTGTTGATCTTTTCAAAACACCACCTCCTGGATTTGTTGATTTTTTTTTTGAAGAGTTTTTTTGTTCCCTATCTCCTTCAGTTCTGCTCTCATCTTAGCTATTTCTTATCTTCCACTAGCTTTTGAGTATTTTTGATCTTGCCTCTCTAACTCTTTCAATTTTGATGATAGGGTGTTGATTTTAGATCTTTCTTTGCTCCTTATGTGGGCATTTATTGCTATGAATTTCCCTCTAGACACTGCTTTAAATGTGTCCCAGAGATTCTGGTATGTTGTGTCTTTGTTCTTGTTGGTTTTATTTCTGCCTTCATTTCATTGTTTATCCAGTCGACATTCAGGTGCCAGTTGTTCATTTTCCATGAAGTTGTGCAGTTTTGAGTTAGTTTCTTAATCCTCAGTTCTAATTTGATTGCACTGTGGTCTGAGAGACTGTTATGATTTCCATTCTTTTGCATTTGCTGAGGAGTGATTTAATTATATGGTAGATTTTAGAGTAAGTGTGATATGGTGCTGAGAAGAATGTATATTCTGTGGATTTGGGGTTGAGAGTTCTGTAAATGTCTATTAAGTTTGCTTGGTCCAGATCTGAGTTCAAGTCCTGGATTTCCTTGTTTATGTTGTCTCATTGATCTGTCTGATATTGACAGTGGAGTGTTAAAGTCTTCCACTATTATTGTGCTGGAGTCTAAATCTCTTTGTAGGTCATTAAGAACTTGCTTTATGTATCTGGGTGCTCCTGTATTGGGTTCATATATATTTAGAATAGTTAGCTCTTCTTATTGTATTGGTCCGTTTACCATTATATAATGCTCTTCTTTGTCTCTTTTGATTTTTGTTAGTTTAAAGTCTGTTTTATCAGGGACTAGGATTGTCACCCCTGCTTTTTGTTTCTCTGTATTTGCTTGGTAAATCTTCTTCTGTCTCTTTATTTTGAGTCTGTGTGTGTCTTTGCACATGAGATGGGTCTCCTGAATACAGCACACTGATGGTTCTTGACTTTTTCTCCAGTTTGCCAGTCTGTGTCTTTTGATTGGGGCATTTAGTCTGTTTACATTTAATGTTAATATTGTTATGTGTGAATTTGATCCTGCCATTTTATTACTGGTTGGTTGTTTTGCCCTTTGGTTGGAGTAATTTCTTCATTGCATCATTGTACCATTTGGTCCTTTTTTCAGTGGCTGGTACTGGTTTTTCCTTTCTGTGTTTAGCGCTTCCTTCAAGAGCTCTTGTAGGGCAGGTCTGGTAGTGACAGAATCTCTCAACAATTGCTTGTCCATAAAGGATTTTATTTCTCCATCACTTATGAAGCTTAGTTTGGCTGGATATGAAATTCTGGGTCGAAAGTTCTTTTCTTTAAGGATGTTGAATATTGGCCCCCACTGTCTTCTGACTTGTAGGTCCACTGCCAGGAGATCCGCTATGAGTCTGATGTGCTTCCATTTGTGGGTGACCTGACCTTTCTCTCTGGCTGCCCTTAGTATTTTTTCCTTTGTTTCAACCCTGGTGAATCTCACAATTACATGCCTTCTGGTTGCTCTTCTAGAGGACTATCGTTGTGGTGTTCTCTGTATTTCCTGTATTTAAATATTGGCCTGCCTTGCTAGGTTGGGGAAGTTCTCCTGGATAATATCCTGAAGAGTGTTTTCCAGCTTGGATTCATTCTCCCTGTCACCTTCTAGTACACTGATCAAGCGTAGATTAGGTCTTTTCACATAATCCCGTATTTCTTGAAGGCTTTGTTCATTTCTTTTCACTCTTTGTTCTCTTTTCTTGCCTTCTCATTTTATTTCATTGAGTTGGTCTTCAATCTCTGATATCCTTGCTTTTGCTTGATTTGTTTGGCTATTGAAACTTGTGTATGCTTCTCGAAGTTCTTGTGCTGTGTTTTTCAGCTCCATCAAGTTGTTTATGTTCTTCTCTGAGCTGGTTATTCTAGTTGGCATTTCTTCTCACCTTTTTTCAAGGTTTTCAGTCTCTGCATTGGGGTAGAACTTGTTCCTTTAACTCAGAGAAGTTTATTACCCACCTTCTGAAGCCTGCTTCTGTCAATTTGTCAAATTCGTTCTCCGTCCAGCTTTGTTTCCTTGCTGGTGAGGAGTTGTGATCTCTTGGCGCGGGAGAGGCATTCTAGTTTTTAATGGTTTCATCTTGCGCTGGTTTCTTCCCATCTGGTTGGATTTATAAAATTTTGATCTCAGGTAGCTGCTGCTTGGGGAGGCAGCCTTTCCTTTGTCTGCCTGCAGAGGTGCTGCTGGGCTGCCACGGATTCAGTGGAGCTGCTGTGTCGTTTATTTACTCAGGAAAATTAGGCTCGCTTCTGCACTGGTGGCACCGCTCCCTTCCCCCCACCGAACTCCATCGTTCCTGGTCGCTCTCTAACTAATGTTCTGGGTGCGAAACTCTGGAGTGAGAGTTTTTTAGCCTGCTGGGCTTTGTGTGGGGCACAGGGGGATGACTCGTTGTGCCGTATGGGCTGTTTCCCTGTTTTCAGTTCCCCTTCTTTCTGGCGGGCTGGTGGCTCCGTCCAGCTGGTTTTCTGGCTTTTGCATCAGCCAGTGCTTCGGCCTAGACCTGTGCTGACCGCCCCAGCGCCCGCCAGAGTTGCTGTTCTGCCCTGTTCAGGCAGCTCGCTGAGGCACTGTATCTGAACCGAAGTCCCAGATGGGTAGTCTGACTTGCGTTCTTAACTCAATATTTATATTGTTAGATTTAATTCATGTTGGCATAGTTCAGTTTTTAGTGCTGTATAGCATTCCATTATCTTAATATATATTGGTGCATTCTATTGTTGATGTAAAATGGACTGTTTCCAGCTGCTTACCATGATGGATAGTGCCCTTGTGAACATTGTTTCGTGTGACCCGATACGCACAGGAGCAGCATTCCAGGGAGCTTCCAGGATAGAACCTTGCTCAAGCCTCCGCTGCTTCCAGACATGGATGCACCTGTTTATTCTCCTGGCAGGAGTGAAAGAACCCTCTTGTTGCTCCACTTTTTTTTTTTTTTTTTTTGGTCTACTGATTATGAAACTATCGTATAAAGGTTTCAGTTTACATTTCCCTGATTACTAATGAGGTTGAGAATCTTCATATTTATGGGCCAGTAGGGTTTCCTCCATTGTAAAATGCTTTTTCGTGTTGTTTGCCTGTGTTTCTGTTGGGTTATTTTTCTTGTTTATTCATAGGGATACTTCATATATACATTGTATGCTAGTCAGATATATGGACTGCAAATAATAATCTCCCAATCTGTGGCTTGCATTTTTCTGTCTTCATGATGTGCTTTGGTATCAGAGTTCTTAATGTTAGATACATGCATTTTCCCCTTTATTGTCTGTACTGTTAAGTCCTATCCTGCATTTATGGATGAAATGATGTCGTGTCTAAGATTTGCTTCATAGTAATGCAGTAGTGTGCAAAGAAGGGTGGAAGTGCAGATGACACGTGATGGGCTGTGTGCTGGTTCATTTTGAAGGTGGTTGATAGATACATGTGGCTGATAATACAGTTTCCTTTTTTCTTGTGTATGTTGTAAAGTGTTATATGAGAAGGAGAAAAAGAAAACTACAGATTTCACATTAGAGCCTGCAGTGGACTTTATTCAGACTTCAGCAGTGCTGAGTTCTGAGAGGTTGGGCAGGATGAGAGCGCTGCCTGATAGTTGGAGTGTTAGCAGGGCCACTCAGGGCAGGCTTTGGCTGCTCTCAGAGCTCCCGAACTTTGTGTGTGTGCAGTTGGTTGGCCCTCAGGAAGAGGCAGTCAATCCTGGGAAAAATCATGTTTCACTTTCCTTCTTCCTAAGTATAGAAATTCATAGAAGAGGATAGGATGATAGGATGGGTAGCAAGCCCCTGACCGCTGTTCAGTCATTTCCATAAAGGAGTGGGGCTTCTAAATTCAGGGGAGAATTGAACAGGTTGAAGTTGTTAATGGGAATGATCACTGCTAAGAGAGAGGGGTTAAGGATACAGAAAGGCATGGTTTGGGTACACATGTAGTTTTACATTGGGGGTAGTGGAGCCTGATCTCACAGCAGGCAGCTTCCTGCCACCTGGCCTTTTGAAAGTCTAGCCTCCAGTAAGCAGCATGAGGAGGTCACAGAGTGGTCAGACCGAGGATAGATGTGTAGAGTAGCCAGACTGCTGTGTGTCAGAGAAGAAATTTGCAAATAGGAACATGTTGAAAAAGGTGCTAATCAGCACTAAGCAAAGAACAGATGCTACACAGTGACCAGCAACCTGGTCCTGGTCACAGAAACACAGTGGCCTCAAGTATAGCAGCTGGCAGGTACTAGAGAAGGTCCTCGTGTGGTGTTTCATTTGGACAGGAGCCTGTGGTCAGCCTGTGTTCTGACAGGTCCCCAAGGCTGATCACATTCTACCAGTCCAGACTGTGTCTGAGGGGTCACCTTCCTGTAACGCCCATTGACTGAGTTGGATGCAGACCTAGGAGACAGCAGGCTCGACTGGTCTAGGGTGGGCACTGCTCCTTCCAGCTCTCGGGGTAGCCTGCCCAGGAGAGGGAATCCATGTTGTGAAAGTCGCTTGTGGCAAACCTGAGGGAGAAGCCCGGCAGGTCCTGGGGCTGCTGTTCTGGGCTCTGGCCAGGGGGAGCTTCCCCTTCTTTGCTGTTGGTCATCACTCCATCCTGACTGAGAAGAGCTCCTGTTTTGCGTGAGGTCTGTGTGTCCTGCTGCTCCCCTGACTTTTCCTCTGACTAAACAGCACTACTTTATATGTCACCACAGCCCCCATCCCTGTGTCACATTGCTCTACAGATAGTGTTGACAGTTACTTTGAAAATATACATGCTCTGTCTCCAATAACACATACCCCAGAATCTGAGAAGATGGGAAAATATCCCACTCAGAAGTTGGAGACAGTATATAAAAAGTGATTTTAAATGCCGGACGAGTGATCCTAAGCTACGGAGAAGAGGTTTTCAGCCTCCAGGGAACCCAGTGGCACGCCACTCAGACCCTGAAGTCTGAATAAAGTCCACTGCAGGCTCTAATGTGAAATCTGTAGTGTCACCTGCCTGAGACAGCTGAGTGCTCTAGTGAAAGGATCAAAGGATAGAGGCAGGTCTTCTAGGGCAGAAAGAGTGAAGACGTGAAAGAGCCCGCATAGTAGCCCATCTGCCCCAGGCTGGACCTGGCCGACAGCTGGAGGGTGGACCCACGTGGTAGCCCTCCTGTCCTGTTGTGGTCAGGGCAGGATCAGGGCCCCTGGGGCCTCCTGCAGAGCAGCTCAGCAGGGGGGAGGGACGGCCTGGGGGGGGGGGATGTTGGGGACTGACCAAGCCTGGGGGCAATGACCCTTAAGTAGGGCCCATTATAGAAGCTGGCGATGACTTTCTTATTTTTTCCAGAGATGGTCTGATACTCTGCAGTGTGGAGGTGCCATATTGAGCCATATCTCTGTGGTCAGTGTCAGGAACATGTTTAGTTTTTTGGTACTATAATGATTTTTTAATTTTTTTTTTTATTTTCACGAGGTAGTCAATAGTATACTATTGTTGTGTTTTAATAACAAGCCTAAACATTTGATATGCCTTAAAAACGTTTTATATTAAGTTCTCAGTTTGTCCTATAGCTTTGTTTACTAGACTTGCCCTCGCCTAGATTTTTACTGAAGTTTGTTGTTGTGATGAAAAACTGTTAGCTTAACAAAAAATAGGAGGACAGGAGAATGAGTCAGTGGTGGCGCACCTACTTCAGGTTACACAAATGGCAACCTGTGCTCAAGATCATTCTTTTATAAAAAAGAGATGCATCAGGCTTTTCTAAAAGTCACGTACAGCACCCTTGAACTTGTTTTTATATTTTCTCACCTCTACATACGGAATAATTAATACCTTCCTTTGATTTTAAATTAAATGCTATATTGTACATACTATTCTGCACTTGGTCTTTTTGAGATGCATCCTCGTTCATCTTGATGAGTTTTTATCTTGAAAGCTAACGCAGATGACATTGATGTTAAGCCCCAGAGACTGACGGAATAGAGGGCACCACGGGGAAGTCAGGGCATTACTCCCGTTGAGTAAGGCCACTCATCTTGCCCTTCTGGTCTAGAATTCCCAAGTCGAAAATTGGATTCTCCTGCTGGTGCTGGGGCTTTGCTTTCAGTGTCTGCTCTGCGACCTTTTGCTCCGTTTTCAGTGAGTTCGTGGTAGTTAGTATGGTATAGGAAGTGACACAGACTGCCTGGATAGTGTGGCTGTTTTGGAAGGTCATTTTTATTTTGAACTTAAAAATCAGATGTTTTAGAAGAACCAGTACCCTCCTTTGAGCTATTGTCTGATTTAAAAGACTGCAGCGTGTGTCTTCCCAAAGTGGATGCATTTAGGTTTATTGACGTTGGGTTTGCTCATGGCATTTCAATATTTGGTAACAAGTGAGGAATGTCAGTGCAGTTTGCAGTGACCTCAAAATAGAGACCTGGTAGAGTTTTCTTTTACGTTGTGCTTTTCCAAAATCTACAAATGGACAGAAACCAATTGATCTTATTTCATCATAGACTTACAAAACTCATTTCGGTGGCTAAATGGGATTTGGGGTCTTTGTTTTTTTGTTGTTGTTTTTGTGAGACAGGATGTTGCTGCGTTGCCCGGGCTGGTCTGAACTGCTGCCCCAGCCTCCCAGTGTCGAGATTGTAAGCGTGAGCCACCGTAACCAGCTTTAGTGAGATGTAATGTTCCTTTTCTGCTTTCTTGAACTTTGCTCAGTCAGTACAAGCATTCTGTTCAAACTGATTAATTGAACCCAGGAACTGAATACATTTAGGTGAAACTTGCTACTTGAGACTCGGGACGGGGTGGATTTGAATGATGCTGTATCTCATGATGTCTGCCCTCTTGCTATCCACATTCAGGGATGGAAACGATTTGGAGAGCAAGGAACGCTTCTAGAAGTTCAGCCCAGCTCTCTGCTGTAGAATGTTCTTGTATGAGCAATCAAGCAGTCAGTAAAGCAGCCCTTCCCATTGTTGAACTGCTCTCGTTCCTAGAAAGTTCTTGTTTCTATTGACTTGAAATTGGCTTCCCTGGTTTAATTTTTCCTGCTGTTCTGAATTCTTTCACGTGTCACACAGAATATGCCTGTTCACGTAGGTCATAATCTTAGTTCTCATGGGCCTTGCACTTAGCCTTCTTCAAGCTGATGATCCCTCAGGGTTTGTCTCCTTCTGTCACCAGGCCCCCTCTTCTGAGCACCAGCCTCTGGCTCGTCCATGGGGTCTGGCCAGCACCACAGGCTCTGGGCCGGCATCGGCTGCCCCCGGGCTCTTAGCTCCTGGGAGTTGCTCTTCCATCCTTTGCCTCCCTGGGCACCCACTTTGCACCTGGTCTCAGTCCCGGCTTGGCCGGCCTGACCAGCTCTGCTGGGCCTCCTCTCCCGGCAGGATGGCCAGACGTCATGCCCTCCCACTGTGCTCCAGGCCCCACCCTGCCTCTCTGGACACTGGATCTGTAGTGTAATGCGAACAGGTCACATGAGAGTTTCCTTTGTATACCTTCTTATCTTCTGTAGACTATTGTTATTTAGTACATATGTGCATTTACATATGCTTAAAATGATTGGAAAATTTTGCCTTGTCTATGTTTGCAAGCGATGAAAACTAAAGGTGGTTGGTATTATATTGATTTATTTAATCTTGAACTCAACATTTTCAAAGCTGTATTTTTTGGGTAATGCTTGAAAATCATACAATACCTACCCATATAGTTTTTTGTTGTTGTTGTTTTTGTTTGTTTGTTTTTGATGGCGTCTGACTCTGTTACCCAGGCCGGAGTGCAGTGGTACAATCTCTACTCACTGTAACCTCTGCCTCCTGGGTTCAAGCAATTTTCAGCCTCTGCCTCTCAGGTAGCTGGGGTTACAGGCGCCCGCCACTATGCCCGGATAATTTTTGTAATTTTAGTAGAGACGGGGTTTTGCCATGTTGGCTACCCTGATAACCTTGAACAGCTGACCTCAAGTGATTCACCCGTCTCGGCCTCCGAAAGTGCTGGATTACAGGCATGAGCCACCAAACCTGGCCCGTTTTCTTTCTTTCTTTTTTTTTTTGTGACTTATTTGTTATTCTTTTTTGTTTAGTTTAACATAACGTTTCAGAATAATATGCCAAGTAATAGAGGAACATTTGTTAGGTTGGGCTAGGAATGGGGCCTGGGGTAAGGCTGACTGTAATTCTGAGAAGAGGTTCCAGTTTAACACCATTCCTTTCCTTTAAGAATTTTATCTTATTTTAATACAGAGCAAAAGCCACATAGCTTCTTACAGGAGTAAGTGAGTCCTTTGAGGACGTAGGTAACTGAGCTGTAAAAATGGAGCTCACACAGCCGAGGGACTGCAGTGGATGTTTTTTTTTCTCATCCTTCTGAAATAACTTTTTACTATTTAAAAATCATTTTTAAAGTTATGAAATATTTTGAAATATAGTAAATTGTTTTCACCTTTTCTTCTTTTACTCCTTGTCTTCAGTCTGCGTACTTTTTTTTGACGAAAGCCCACCTCTTTAGTAAGTGTGAAAGGAAGCGCGTGAGAACCTGGTGGTGTGATCCCCACTCGGGAGCCCCGTGTCCCTTCTGAGAAAGATGCCTCTTGTCGTAGAGGGGACACACAGTGGCTCTGCTCAGCTGCACCTGGGCACCGGTTTAGACGAAGGCCTGCAATCCGCAGAGGCGGACCCTGGGTGAGGAGGTGCTTCTGCAGCCTTCAGAAAATGCAGACAAATGGATTCACTTATTGGACTGCCTCGATAGAACAGTGACTTGCTCTGTGGATTCACAGAAGGTTATTTGAGGTCAATGACTGGAATGTGATTTTAGGAAATATCCTTTCCTTGAAATTCATTGGTTTTATGCTGTAATGTAGTTTGTTTGCTTTAAAATAAAGTTTGTGCTTTCAAGGAAGATTTTAGGATGTAATGGCCAAAAGTAGAAAAACAAAAATGATCATCTTCACTTGAATATGGCTGCTACTTGAGTCTAGACTTTCATTTTTATTATTCCAAAGTTAGGTATGTCAGGTCACCCAGGAGACATTATACACTAGGTGTTTTACATGTAAGTCAATTATATTGTTTAGGCTTGAATAGATTTTACAATATTCTCTGGGCCAAACTTGCTTATCACAATCACCTGCGAACAGGTTTTAAAAATAATAGCGAGTTCGATTGCACATGTGGAGGTGCAGATCTAGTGACGTACTGTTTAATGAGGAACACCTCCTTATGTCGTCTGTGCCACGCGTGTGTGTGTGTGCCATGTATGCACGTGAGCGTTGTGCTTGTATGCACACCTGTGTGTATCTCTGCCTGTGTGTGAGTGAGAACGTGATCGTGCACACACACCCCTGAGAGGCATGGATCTGTGGCCTTGTTGTTCAGCTGGGAATGTGTTGTGTGCACGTGTGTCTGCGTATGCATGTTGCATGCAAGTGTGAGATGTCTGTGACCGCACACATGCCAGGCTCATTATTCCTAGCTTCTTGTACAGCAGTTATCTTCGTTTGGTACCAAAGTGGAAGCTGTGCTAAGGGTTTTTCTTGGTGTGAGCTAGGATCAAAGGGCTGTGGTGTTTTACAGCTTGTGACCTGAGGGCCCTTGGAAGACAGGAACTTTAGAGGAATTGTAGTCCGTAAGCTTCCTGGTCCTTCTCTGGAGCGAGTCAATAGCAATCTGTGCTTCAATCCCAGCCTCTGTGGCTTGTGCTTGGCTCTCAGGAGGCTGGACCAAGGACAGTGTTTGCACTCATGGTCTCAACATGTCCGGTATTGGCTTAGAGAGGCCTCTTGTGCAACTGCACTCTAGCCTGAGTGACAGAGCGAGACCCCATCTCAAAAAGAAAATGTATTGTTTTCTTTACTGTAAAATAGCAATTTGTAATGATTTTTGAGAAGTGGGACCCATGGTGGTGTCGATGTCTGAGCCAGGTGAGGGTGAGACCCCTGGCGCCATGCGCTGGCCCCCAGGATCCCTGGGAAACGCGTTCTGTTCACAGCTGTGTGATTCTTTTCTCTCTGTGTTGGTGAAGCAGCCAGACCCGGTCCGTTTGGAATGCCTGGGATGGTGCCGCCGCACGTTCCTCCTCAGATGCTCAACATTCCGCAGAGCTCTCTGCAAGCCAAGCCCGTGGTAAGGCGTTCCCTGCGTCGGGTGGGGTGGCGGGCCTCAGACACGGTGCGTGCATTAGATTTTGACAAATGCTAAAATAAGTCCCTAACCTCTTGAATTGATATGTGAAATAGATGCCAGTGTTTGTTGACATAAAAATGAGTCAGGAAACGTCAGCCTGGGCCCGAGTCGGGTCCCGCCTGCCACGTGCGCATGTGACCTGTGCCCTTCCCTTCAGGCCCCACAGGTGCCCAGCCCAGGGGGTGCCCCGGGCCAGGGTCCATACCCGTACAGCCTCTCTGAGCCAGCAGCTCTCACCTTGGACACGAGCGGGAAGAATCTGACGGAGCAGAACAGCTACAGCAACATTCCTCACGAAGGGAAACACACGCCCTTGTATGAGCGGTCCTCGCCCATCAACCCGGCCCAGAGCGGCAGCCCCAACCACGTGGATTCCGCCTACTTCCCTGGCTCTTCTACATCGTCATCTTCCGACAACGACGAGAGCAGCGGAGGGACGACAAAGTGAGTGGTGGCAGGTGGCTGGGTCCCTCCTGGCGGGTAGCGACCCGGGGAAGCTGCCTTGTGGCCTGCCGGCCCCGCAGGTGTTTCGCTCAAGGATGTAGTTTGCCGCAGGTAGGTGATGGTCAAGCTGTTGTCAGACGGGGGCTCCTTGGACAGAGAAGAAAGAGGAAGAGTAGGTGTGTTCTTTGACGTTTCCACGATTTAAAATCTGCGCCATCCCAGCCCCATGGCCTGGAGCTGCAGGAAACTTTTCTGGGGAGGAGTTTGACAAAAACTGGTTTGTGTGATGACCAAGACATGGGGGCGTTTGTCCCGTGTGGTGCCACTCACACACACCACAGCAATCCCCTGCCGCCCCCCAAAAGCATTAATCTCCTGGCTCCTGGGTCAAGGGAACTCCCAATTTCCTCTCCTTCTCCTAAACTCTGCAGCTCACAGGATGCTTTTGAAATAACACTGTTTGCCCAAGCAAAACCGTGGAAAGCTGCCTAGACCCAGGCTGGAACTGTTTCCTTAGAGGAATATTTTAAATACTGTGTGTCCCTGTATAAATGAGTTCACAAATACATGGTTGGTTAAAATATGATCGAGGAAATCTTAAATTTGCACTCCTCACTTCATTTAAACTTCTTTTTTTTTTTTTTTTGAGACGGAGTTTCGCTCTTGTTACCCAGGCTGGAGTGCAATGGTGCGATCTCGGCTCACCACAACCTCCGCCTCCTGGGCTCAGGCAATTCTCCTGCCTCAGCCTCCTGAGTAGCTGGGATTACAGGCACGCGCCACCATGCCCAGCTAATTTTTTTTTTTTTTTTTGTATTTTTAGTTGAGACGGGGTTTCACCATGTTGACCAGGATGGTCTCGATCTCTTGACCTCGTGATCCACCCGCCTCGGCCTCCCAAAGTGCTGGGATTACAGGCTTGAGCCACCGCGCCCGGCCCTTCATTTAAACTTCTTATGTTTAATTTAAAAAAAGAAAAAAAAAAAACCAGAAAGAGAAAGAAAGTGTCTTTCTCTTAAGTCAGTGTCTCCTTTTCCTTAGTGTGAACTCTGCTCACAGGGTGGGTAACCAGGGCTGGCTGATGTTGCATCTGCTCTGATGTAAGAAGTCTAATAGATGTAGCTGTCAGTTTCTGTGTGAGTTCTTACCTGGTGTGTCACCTGAAGCAGGTGATCTTTCCTCTCTGTCCCCCGTCCATCTGTAAAATGGGAATGGATGTCTGTTGACCCAGGGCAGAGGTTACTGAAGGGCTCACTGCCACCCAAGGATGCACACCCTGTTTATGGCGGAGACATATAACATTAATAAATGTTTATTCACTGTGTATGCAGAGAAGTATAAAATTAATAAATGTTTATTTGCTGTGTGTGCAATGCTAAGACTAAAATGAAGTAAAGATTTGCAATTGAATATTCAAAGTTTTACACTGATCTCTAGCAAGATAATATATTGAGTACCCATTGAATCAGAATCTCTGGGTTGGGGCCCCCAAATTTGCATTTTAAATAAGCATCTCAGTCAGTCTTTAGCACACTGCAGTTTGAGAACTACTAGATGGTCTTAGCAGCCCTCACACACTGGAATTCTAAGGCATGTGCATTTTGTTGTAAAATTTGACTTATGTCAGCAAGATCGAAGTGTCTGTACAATACAGTTTTCATCTTAGTAAGAAATATTCTTTCTGAACTCTGAAACATAGGTAAGAAGTAAGACAAAAAGCACAAGACGTCAGCCTTATGAGTCCAGCAGTTCAGTGCTAGTGATGGAGATGTGGAAACCAGGTCGAGGTGCTGACCTGGGGACGTGGGTGGTGACCGGGACACGTCTCAGTTGAGGTGCTTGTTCCTCCGGCAGGGAGGGATTGAGAAGAATGCGAGTTGCCCATCTAATTTGGCAAGTTGTCTTTGTTAGGATGAGCTGAACTTGGAGCAAGTAGGACTGCCTGAGCGTGTCCTGTCTTTTCTGTGTATGAATCTCCTACCTGTCTCTAAAGGTTCTGGTCAGGTTTTGGAGCTCTGGGCATCTGGCCTCCCTCTGACCTCTTGCAGTATCGTCTTCATCCTCGATACAGCATCTTTACTGTTTTCTGGAGGTGCGTCTTGTTTCTGCCACTGGAATTTGACCTGCTCAGGGTCTTGTATTTTGCTGGCCTTGTGGTATGAAGTGTCATGAAGAATGCAGGGTACAGCCTATCATCAAAAGATTGGATTCAAGCTGTGTGACTTAGCAGAAACTTCATTTCCTTGAATCTGCTTCCACTTTTATTATAATATATGTGCAGTGCATCTATAAAATGGGAACGAATGGCTTTCAACCCAGGGCAGAGGTTACCGAAGGGCTCACTGCCACCCAGCGATGCATACCCTGTTTATGGCATGGTAGACTTGAGATGAACGAAGGCAGAGGAGACAAGGGTGCTTGTTCCTGAAAGCTTTGGGGTCAGAAACTAGCATTCGACTTGGGGTCAAACCCTTGATTCCAGGAATCTTGCAGGTGCAGGGGAGTGACTTGGATTTTGTGTCCACTGTGCCAAGTAGGGACAGTGTTCATGATTTTCAGCAAGGGTTCTAGTGTGTTGAATTGCTTTTATGTGTAGTGTATAATGGTGCTGCTTAAGCTATGCATAGGAGAACAATGAATTGATATAGTTTGCCAAGGAAGTCCGTACTATTTTACCTTTCGTTTTGAGTTTTATTAGGACCCTGGGACCTATGTTGCTCCTAAGGGAACAGAAATTACTCACTCTCTTAGCCAAGAAATGCCTGGACATTCATTTATTAGTGAACAGGGCAGAGGACAGGAGTGATGACGTCTGTGCCCAGAGCTTGCATTCTGGAGGACAGTATATAAGCATTGAACGAGGAAACCCTGGTGAGTTCGTGAAGAAGACATGCTGAGAGTGAGGAGTGGGGAACTGGGAGCACCAGAGCAGAGGAGTGCTGGAAGACTGGGAGAAAGGAGCAAGCCAGCTGATAGGCTGGGGTGTGAGGACCAGCAGGGCTGGGCCACGCAGAGCTGGATGTATTCCAAGTGCCAGGGGAAACATCTAGAACAAACTTCTTCATCCCGTGGTGTACGGGCCTCATGCAGCTCAGGATAGTGGCCCAACAAAAATTTGTAAACTTTCTTAAAACATTATGAGATTTTTTTTTTTCCAAATTTTTTTAAAGCTAATTAGCTATTGTTAGTGTATTTTGTGTGTGGCCCAAGCCAATTATTCTTCTTCCACTGTGGCCCAAGGATGCCAAAAGATTGGACACCCTTGATCCAGAGGATACTTAGAATGATCCTGGGCTGGAGAGATCCTGGTGTTTCTTTGATGGTGAGGTTACTCCCACCTTGATGCTATTTGCCCTTGGGATGGTCAGTCTCCAGACAGTCAGACCATTCAGCTGGTGGAAACAGTTGAACTCCAGAACTCTGGTCTTAAAATATATTGATGGTATAAAGGATACATATATATATATATGTATTATTTTTTATTTTTTTGAGACAGAATTTTGCTCTCGTTGCACAGGCTGGAGTGCAATGACGTGATCTAGGCTCACTGCAACCTCTGCCTCTTGGGTTCAAACAGTTCTCCTGCCTCAGCCTCCCGAGTAGCTGGGATTATAGTTGCTCACCACCGTGCCTGGCTAATTTTTTATATTTTTAGTAGAGATTGGGTTTCACCATGTTGGCCAGGCTGTTCTTGAACTCCTGACCTCAGGTGATCTACCTGCCTCAGGCTCCCAAAAGTGCTGGGATTACAAGTGTGAGTGACCATGCCTGGCCAGAAATCTTTATAATTTCTAGACCATAAAATAGTGGAGGTGATTGGCCTTGTAGATGCGTAGCAAGACGTGCCCCCACCTGCTACGCGCTCCCTCTTATTGTCCAGCCCTAACTCCTCCTGTCTTCCCTGGTGCACATTTAGTGACACCACAAGTTAGGAATAATGTGGGACACCCTGCAAAATAAACGGCCTAGGGTCCCCAACAATCAATCAGTGGCACTCTTTTAAAGGGTGGTAGTGAGGGGTAATGGGGATTGTTACAGAACAAAAGAGACAACAAAAATAGAAAAAAGCTTCCTATTAATTAAAAAGGTAAGTGATTTTCTAAAATTTTTATTTTTTTTTTTTAGGGACAGGGTCTTACTGTTTCAGCCAGGCTGGAGTGCAGTGGCACCATCATAGCTCACTGCAGCCACAATCTTTTGGGCTCAAATGATCCTCACACATCAGTCTCCTGAGAGTCTGAGACTAAAGGCATGTTCCACCGTGCCCAGCTAACCTGTATTATTTGTAGTTATGGGGTCTAGCTGTATTGCCCAGGCTGGTTTCAAACTTCTGGCCTCAAGCAATCCTCCTACCTCTGCCTTGCAAAGTGGTGGGATTACAGGCATGAGCCACTGTGTGCAGCTGATGACAGCTGTTATAAATGGAAATAGATACAAATGTGCTGGGTGTGGTACTGTAGCCCCTGCTACTCGGGAGGTTGAGGTGGGAGGATCATTTGAGCCCAGGAGGTGAAGGCTGCAATGAGCTATCTATGTTCATACCTGTGAATGGCCAGTGCACTTCGCCTGGGCAATGTGGTGAGATCTCATCTCTTAAAATAAGATATAAGCATGCAATTCACAAAGGAAGCAGCCATCAATAAACATAAAAAGTTGTTCACCGTCACTAACAAAGTCAAAGTTACACAACTTAGAACTAAGATGCCTTTTACAAAAGCCTATAAAATTGTCTAACATTTATCTTTAAAGATAAATTGTGGTGGGAGGTTATGGGTGGAATTATTCTGACTGCCACTTCTGAGCATCAGTGGTTGTTGGTATGACTTGTGGATGTCTGAGAGCTGCATGTGTACTGGTGCTCTTTGTGATTTACTCTGTGCCTGTAGGAAGATGGGTGTGGAGTGTGCTTTGTAGCAACATTGAAGGAACAGATGTGTGTGCCCCCATGCTTTCGTCAGGGTTCATCAAACAGGAACCTCACACTACAAAGAACGTGCTCTCGTAACCCCAAGTTCATGGGGAAGCATCCACACAGATGGCAGCAGATCAGGAAATGCTCTCAGCCAGTCCTCAAGGGCAGTAGGGCGGCGCTCATCTGGGTGCGCTTGGCAGCCCTGATCTTTGTCTCTTCTTTTCATTGTATTTCTTTAATACATTATTCAGCATTTTAGTTTCTTTAGTTGGGTGAGTTGTTCAGTGTCTTTGTACTGTACAGTTCTCCCATACTGTTGGAATGGAAGGTATGGGCTGTGTTACTCTTTTGAAATAGAAGTTTCTCTTTAGAATTTTTGGAAAATCTGTTAGAAGAGGACTTCTTAGAATATGAGAAGACTTCTTGTCACATAGCTGTGCGTGCCTGATGTATTTTTCTAACGAAATTGAAGGTGAACCTGTTGGAAGCTCAGTTCTAAGTTTAATTGGCTACTTTGCAGAGACATTACACTCTCTTTCTAGCATGTCCTTTGGAAGACAATAAGCTGGTGTCTTGTGTGGTGATCAGGACTGGCAGTTATTCTAGGCCTAAAACAGTTTAGCAATAAAATAAGAAAAAGGGGCCATGCACGGTGGCTCATGCTTTAATCCCCGTACTTTGAGAGGCTGAGGCAGGGGGATTCCATGAAGCCAGCCTGAGCAACATAAAATTTAAAAATTAACCTGATATGGTGGCATGCGGCTGTGGGTCCAGCAACGTGGTTGGCTGAGATGGCAGGATCACTTGAGCCTGGGAGTTTGAGGCTGTAGTGAGTCATGATGATACCACGGCAGTCCAGCTGGGCAACAGAGTGAGCCCCTGTCTCTTAAAAATAAAAAAAAAAGGAAAGAAAGAAAAGAAATGAAACGTGTGGCTTTCTAAGTAATGTCTCCTCCACTTCCTTCTGTTAGAACAGCATCATACACTTGCTTTTATTCAGCATACACTTGCTTTTATTCTTGGTTAAAATTTTTAAAATTAAGATGACCTTCTTATCTTTTTCCCTTTCTGGTACCTGTCAGATCTTTGTAATCTTGTTTCAGTTGAATTCAAGAATTACAGTTTAGGGCCGGGCATGGTGGCTCATGCCTGTAACCCCAGCACTTTGGGAGGCCAAGGCGGGTGGATCACAAGGTCAGGAGATCAAGACCATCCTGGCCAACACGGTGAAACCCTGTCTCTACTAAAAATACAAGAAATTAGATGGGCGTGGCAGCCCGGGCCTGTAATCCCAGCTACTTGGGATGCTGAGGTAGGAGAATTGCTTGAACCTGGGAGGCGGAGGTTGCGGTGAGCTGAGGTTGTGCCATTGCACTCCAGCTTGGGTGATAAGAGGGATACTCCATCACAAAAACAAAACAAAACAAAACAAAACAATTACAGTTGGCTGGGCACCGCGGCTCATGCCTGTAATTTTAGCACTTACGGAACCCGAGGTGGGCGAATCACTTGAGAGCAGAGGTTTGCGACCAACATGGTGAAACCCTTTCTCTATCATAAAATACAAAAATTAGCTAGACATGGTGGTATGTGCTTGTACCCGGGAGGTGGAGGTTGTAGTGAGCCAAGATCGTGCCACTGCACTCCATCCTGGGCAACAGAGTGAGATCCTGTTTCCAAAAAACAAACAAACAAAAACAGAAAAAAAAAAAAAATTACAACTGAATCCTTGTGGAGGTGTTTATTTTATGTTATTTTCATAGATTTATTTGGACTTGCAGAATTTGAATCAAATCTGAGGTTGCTGTATTAAAATTTTTAATTCTTCGTTTTATATCTTTTTTCTAATTATCATCTTGATACCAAGTTATATAGAATTCAAACACTGGAAAATACAGTATAGGGAATGCCCCATGATCTTACTTCTAGAGAGGTAATTATATTTGAAAGATTGGTGAATATTCAAGCACCTTATTTTCCTCTGCATCTGCTAAAATAAGATTTTTACAATAACTTTTACAGCTAAATATACTTATTTCAGTATGTATTCTTATTTGTGTATGTAAGTATAAATATGTATATGTACCTAATACCTACTATTTAATAAGATCTGTACATGTCCACTTTATTGGTTTAATGTTTGTGGATAAAATTACTGACATTTTAAAATGGATATGTAAAAATCCTTGTTTAGATGGAAGACTGAATTTTTTTCCACCTTGTGACTTCGTATAAATTTGTTTCATTTGCTTGAGAATTTTTATATGTATCGTGAGAGGAGAGAAGGCCCTATGGAGCAGAACATCTCCACGTTTATTATTTATTTTGACATGTGGTGTTATGGAGGCATCTCTTGCGTAAGTCTTGTGTTCCCCTCCTCTGTTAATTTTTGCCAATGACCTGTACTCCCTGGACCAATCTGGACTGTGAAAGATGAACCGCAGGAAGACAGGCTGCTTGGTGTCAGCATGCTCTGTAAGTAGCATTGACAGCCAGCTGTTGGCAAGAACCAAGATCAGAGTCTCTTGGTTGGTATTTCTAGGTGGTGGTGTGACCTGAAGCTTGTGGAACCTCAGAGCATTCAAATGTGTGTGGCAGGTTTGCTGAGCTGTTTGTGAATTAAGTCAGCTGATGTATAGGCTCAGTGAATGGTAGCTATCACTACTTTTTAAAAATTAACTATTAGTATGCTGGAAAACCAGAACACTGATTTGGTTTTTAATGTGAAAGAGCTAAAGAATTTTATTTGGCTTCCCTTGACCTGGTATCCCATGAAGTATGCACCTGATCTGCCTCTTTTCCTTGAAGATGGTATTGAGTGTTTTTCTTCTCCTTTCAGTCCTTTTCAACTCCATTTCAAAAAAAAACTTCGTGTTTCACAAAGAGAATTTCACTGTGTCCTGCTCCAGGTGACTGAGGTATGCGTAGGTAGGCAGGCTTGGGGCTGAAGGAATGGCTTCACTGTAGCTGTAGCTTTTTCTTTCAGATCGTTATGCTCTTGTTCCAGACAGATAATATGCTTTGTATTTATGTTTTGACTTTTTTTTTCTTTTTTTTTTTGAGACGGAGTTTCGCTCTTGTTACCCAGGCTGGAGTGCAATGGCGCGATCTCGGCTCACCGCAACCTCCGCCTCCTGGGTTCAGGCAATTCTCCTGCCTCAGCCTCCTGAGTAGCTGGGATTACAGGCACGCGCCACCATGCCCAGCTAATTTTTTTGTATTTTTAGTAGAGACGGGGTTTCACCATGTTGACCAGGATGGTCTCGATCTCTTGACCTCATGATCCACCCGCCTCGGCCTCCCAAAGTGCTGGGATTACAGGCTTGAGCCACCGCGCCCGGCTCTCATGTTTTGACTTTTTAACACATGGTGCCATTTCTAATATCTTCTCATAAAAGTGATTCTGAATGTTATGTGTTGACAAAAATTAATTATGATCTATATCATTACGTTGTGTTCTAGTCATCCACTGATCTATGTTGACATTTCATATTGATCTTGTCAAGACAGATGTGTTGACACAGTGAGGTGTCTCTAAACCCTCACTTGTGGGCTGCAAGGGGACAGCTACGTGACCAGTTGGGGCTTCTTACGGCAGCGAGAAGTCCTGACAAGCCTGTGAAAGAAGTTTGAGCTATCATCTGACTGCTGCATGGAAAAATGTTCCTGACCTTTTAAACTCACCCATTGTGTGAAGGAAAAAACCCTGAATGTGTGATGTTATCTTAATTAGGGGCATGAGGAGACTAGACCTATTGGGTGTCTGTCTCTGTGACTCTTGTCACAGCTTCCCTGGTCAGGGCACCCAGATACTGGTGCTTCTGTAGGGAGATAGCACTTGGCAGGGCAAGGCCCTGCGGAAGAACTCTTGAGCATCTGTCTAACCAGGCTGAGGCCTCCTGCTTCCCTGCACCAGCAGGGCCCAGGCCCTCTCTGTTACACTATCAGAGACCCTCCTGGCTGTCTATTCTCAGCCCTGTTGAGTTGAGAAGCAGATAGAAATGAAACATTTATATATGCCAGATAGTTCTGCTGTGAATTTGATCTTTTCTTTTCTACGTTTAATGATTTGTTTTCTTTCATTTTGGTTTTATTTGCCTTTGCTCTTTGTTGACACAGGAGTCAGCTTTTACTTAACGTTCTCTTTCTTTTCTGCTCCATCAATGAAAACCCTCTACCCCTGACAGGCGGAACATGAGTGACATGACATACCCTGGTGTACTTGGTGTAAGCGAACACCAGTGTATTTCCATCCTAGCCTCACCAACTTGCTGAAAGATGTAGAAAATAAGTCATTCAGTGACTAGAACAGTTTGCTATCTTCCCAGGCGATCGTACAGGAGAAGCTCCAAACTTTCCTAGTGAAGTGAGGCCTGGCACACCTCTCTGACAGCCTGTGGATACACCGTCCTGTAGTGCTGGGCTTCCCCAGCTGCTGCGCTGACTTGCCAGAGTCACCCTTTCTGTCGGTTGCATGCTGCACCCTCCCATATGTGTGAAACCGTCTGTAGGCTCAGTTCGTCTCTGCTGTGGTAGCAGGTGCCAATACTTTGAAATAATGCGTCTGGGTTTGAATCCAGCTACTTCATTTGTGACTGTGGGTAGATTCCTACTCTCTGAGCCTGGATTTTATCATTTTATCATTAGAGATTTATAGTGTGGGGGTGGGCATGAGATTGTGAGAGCACCGCAGGCTTCCTGCACAGTGCCCACGTCACTGACTCCACTTCCCTGTAGCTGATGCCTGTCTCAGTGCATCTCAGTGCAGTGTGAGTCAGTGAAGTGTCTGGTTTATGTAAATGGTTCCAAGTGTCAGTTTAAGGTATTATTAGTGGTGTAAAATGAAACAAATATATATAGAAGTATTCTGAAATTTTATCCATCTGTTCTTCAAAGCAAGGCTTTTGTCATATATTCAATTTTTTTTTCAAACTGTAAAGTAATATCC
Source organism: Saimiri boliviensis (assembly GCF_048565385.1). NCBI lineage: Eukaryota > Metazoa > Chordata > Mammalia > Primates > Cebidae > Saimiri > Saimiri boliviensis. The sequence goes on along the minus strand of NC_133450.1, from coordinate 238,032,985 downwards.
TTATCCTATTGAAATATATTGGCCTTCTCAAAAACTGTTTCTTGTCAAGATGCTTTTCAGGCAGAATTTTAGATTTTACAGTATGATTGTTAGGTTATATGAGCATTCACATTATGACATTTATTTTTAGATTTATAATCTACCTAGAACAACACTAAGGCTTGCAAATGTAGGGTCTGTGTGATCTCAGGTGGCGCTGGCATGGTGCCTCGGCTCTCCAGTTTTAGTAGAGAGGTGCGTCCCCTCCTTGGTTGGCACTTTCCTAACACTCGGCCTCCCCTGCCCCACCATCCTGGGTGTATGATCCTCTAGATCCTTTTATCCTCCAAGAACCCCAGACACTCTAGGGACAGATATGCTGGGTATGGGTGCTTGGGGATCTGCATGCTTAATAAGCATTCCACGTGAGTCTTAAGCTTAACAACACTTTGAGAATGCTTATTGTTCTTTACATCCTGTGGTAGATAAGCAAGGTTTGTGCCAATGTGGCCATGTACTTCTAGACCAGGATTTGGTCATTTATTGCCCCTTGCATCTCCCAGCGTGCTGATGCATCCCTTTCAGCGTGCTCATCTACCTCCTTTCTCCATTGTCTGCTAACATTCCACTGTCAGTGGCTGCTTTCTCAATGGGACAGACCACCACACTCTGGGGATGCCTGAACTAGTTTTTGATGTGTCTGAGCCACTGCTGGGGTTTTCTCTAGTTTTGTTAAATTGCAGGTTGAGATTGGGCATAAGGTAGTGAACTTACACAGAGCAGTGGTTTCTCCAAGCTCTGTGAAGACCTGGGAAGTTGAACAGGGTGGGTGAACTTTTCATGGCATGTGTGCGATGTCCTTGGCTGGAAGGCCCTATCATGTGATGATGGGCTCTTTTTTGCAGCTTTCCTCCCCCCTTTTTAAAAGACAGAACTGAAATGAAGTTGATTGGAAGATAGGAGAATTAGTTGATCTTAAAACCTCGTGCTAGTCATGCGAGTCAGTTATAAAGGCAGGCCAGTTGACCCATGCTGGCATGCCCTGTGGCCAGCACTAGTTTTCAGAAGGTTGTTGGGCATGGAACCTTATATTGGAAGGGTGAGCGCACAGAGCGCCACAACTGTCCCTGCCTCAGGGTCACATTGTGCTTCGTCCTGCTGTCCCTGCTCAAGCCCCTGTACATCCTCTGCTACCTGTGGACAGTGCATTTCACATTTGCCTGAGGACTGTGGTAATCCACTCCTTTTACATTGGCTTATATACTACAAGTGAACAAAGACTTTATGAAATGCTGCTAATTCACAGCACTCATTCTAGTCTGTCTTGTTTCAGGTTTTTAAAGTACTCATTAAATCCGTGACGTTGTTTTCCCAGACTGTTAGGGGCCACAGCACAGCTCTCTCTCGTTCTGGAAGTTGAGCTGCTCTGTCATCTTCTCATCTCTTTTTTCCTTACCTTTTTTTTTTTTCCTCACTACTTCATCAAATAAAGCCGTTCTCCAAATAAGTTCCCATGAACTCCTTGTTCTGTCAACGCACCGAGTTTGTGCCATCTCCCTCTGCCTAGAGTGTATCTTCCCTGCCTCTCAGATTTTCCGGTTTGAGTCACCTCTGGTGTTAGCTCTAATGTCCCCTCCACATGAACAGACTGGAGTGCCCTATGCGATGTATTGTCACCTTACATTTATTTATAAGTTATGTGTAGTGTTCAATGCAGGTAACATTTAAGTCTTCTACTGCCTGATAATTGCCAATTAAATGCTGATCTTTATCTTTATCTTGATCCTCCAAGGCAAGGCTTGCCTTTGTTTTCTCTGCGTCCTCCATGGTGCTAAGCACATCACAGACCATCCCTAAACTGCCTGGTGACTCCTCAGTTAGATGTTGGATAATGTCTTTTCCATAGTATGTGGTTATCACCTACCCTTTTGAAGCAGGAAGAAATATTACTATAATAGAATTATTTCTCGACATCATGTTTATTTTAAAAGTAGTATTATTATGAGTCTGTAGACTTAGCTCAGGCCCTTCTTATAATTGTCAGCCGGTTTGTGAAAGTGATTGGACAGTAATTGTGTTCATTTTATGTTTAGCCATATCAGCGGGAACAAGATTGGCTGGGAGAAGACGGGAAGCCACTCAGAGCCTCAGGCACGAGGAGACCCAGGAGACCAAACAAAGGTAGAAAGTCTATGCCTTTTAGTTTTTGAGTTCTGACTCCTTTTGTATTAGTGATCAATTAGTGAAAAATGATTTCTCTCTCTTTTAATTGGGTCATGTAAACCTTTGTGAAGGGGATAAGAGGGGAAGGGAGAGTTCAGAGCTATACCCAAGCCTGCCAGTCTCTCTGCATGGTGGGCACCTGATGCATTTCCCCATTGTTTACTCTCTGCATCGTCTCGGACAAGGTGCTTAGGAACTTCCTGAACCCACATTTGTTGTCGGTTTTTGTGAAGATTCACTGAGAAAGCACTGGGGATGCTAAATTTCACTTACCCTCTTTTTTTTTTTAAATTTAAATTATTATTATTATTATTATTTTTGTGTGTGTGTGTGACACAGTCTTGCTCTGTCTCCTAGGCTGGAGTGCAATGGCGTGATCTCAGCTCACTGAAACCTCTGTCCCCTGGGTTCAAGCAATTCTCCTTCCTCAGCCTCCCTGGTAGCTGGGATTACAGGCATGCACTACCACGCCCGGCTAATTTTTGTGTTTTTAGTAGAGATGGGGTTTTGCCATGTTGGCCAGGCTAGTCTCGAACTCATGACCTCAAGTGATCTTGGGGAGGCCCTACCTGGGCCTCCCAAAGTGCTGGGATTACAGATATAAGCCACCACGCCCGACCTTCTCACTTTTCTTCTACTTCTGCCTGTTAATAGTGATCTCTAAAAATATCTTTTTAATTTGCAAAGCCACATCTGCCACATGTGCTTACCAAGAAGGAACAGGTTTCCTGCTAGAAGGTTTTGGTGGTTAATATGCAGGGTTGCCTGAATGTCAGACATTTGTCTAAAGAAGTCAAATAACTATTCTGCAAATAAGTAACAAAAATCCTTTGTGGATACCTATTATTTTCAAAGCACCTTCCAAAGCATTTGGAGTTGTTTTACATCCATATTCTTATAGAATGGAGAGTGTAGAAAACACTGGTGAATTATCTATGAGTTATTCTTCTTAAGATGAATTTTGGCACTTCGTGTTTTAAAGGATAAAATTAAGCACTTAGTTATGTACCATTGTAAATAATATACTTTGTTTCAAAACAAAATTTTATATGTCTTTAGGGTGGCATTAAGTCAATCAAGCAGTTCTTATTTCCAACATTCTGATAAAGTTTATCATACCTATAATAATTGCTCTTGGGCAGCTGTTCAGGCGGTTCAGACTGTGCTAAAGTGTCTCCCTTCCGTTCTCATTCCTTAGTTCTGCTGCCCAACAGCAATCCATCACTGTGTTAATAATTTGGGGACCCGCCCCTTTCCTTTGCATGTGTGCACACTCCATGTTTGGGGGTGTAGTTGTTACAGAATGGGGGTTTTTACCTAACCGTGTATCATGTACCTTTTTCTATGTCATTATCCATGGATATCAGACATTGTTTTTAATGGCATTAATCTGTGGCTTAGCAGGTTTTTGGGGGGTTTTGGTTTAATTTTTGCTTGTGTATAATTATTAACTTAAGGCTTTATAATGACTACAGAGAGTGCTTGAGTTTGGGTTTTTGTTTGTTGTTTAAGTACCAGCTGTGGCATAGAGTCAGCCCAGGATTAATTAGAATTCCGTATCTACGTATTAGGGTTGTGTAACTGCGTTCAAACTGCACAGCCTCTCAGAGTGTTAGTTTTCCTGTTTGTGTAGAGATCTTAGGCAAGGATTCGAGAAAAGCAGAAACACAGGAATGGACCACATGGGTGGTGGACAAGTAAGAGCCAAACAAGATAGTGAGGCTCCTGCTTCCCAACATAGAAGACCCGCAGGGGGACACAGAGCAGTGGGAGTAACAGCGCTCTCCCGTGGCACAGGGGTGTTGTTGCTGTGCAGTGTGGGAGGCTGTTGAAGGAAAAGGGACTGGGCCAGGGTGCTCTCTCTTTCCTCTGTCTTTAGGGTGGCACCAAATCCGGTCTCTCCAAGACAGGACTCATCTGTGTCCCCTCCGTGTCTGGCAGGTGAACAGGCACCTAACACATTCCAAGTGAATGAAAACGTGACACGTGCTTGTTTTCCTCCCTTCCGCTCTCTGCACTCTAGGCAGAAGGCTCGTCCACTGCCTCTTCAGGAAGCCAACTAGCCGAAGGCAAGGGAAGCCAGATGGGCACTGTCCAGCCAATCCCGTGCCTCCTGTCGATGCCCACCAGGAATCACATGGACATCACCACACCTCCCCTGCCCCCGGTTGCACCTGAGGTGCTGAGAGTGGCCGAGCATAGGCACAAGAAGGGGCTGATGTACCCCTACATCTTCCATGTCCTGACGAAGGTATTACCAAAGGGGCCCTGGAGTGGCTTCTGTTACTTGGCGAGTGGCCGTTCCTATGGCTGTTCTGCCCTTCTGTCCTTTTCTGAGTCGTTTTTCTATCGTGCTCATCTACTTGAAACAAAGTTCACTTTCCCCTTTCTAAACATTGAATGAAAGATGAATATTTAGAACTGTAAAAACAGTTTTAAAATAACTTGTGAAAAGTCTCACTTTTTTCTTCAGTTGAGTATAAAATATTTTTATACATCTAATGAAATAATGCATCACATTATTTTATGACTTGTAATTTTAATGTTATTTCAGTTTCAGAATTTTCTTACAGCACATTTGTGCTGTAGCATCAGGTTTGCTTCTGATGTCAGATACAATATCTGATTTCTTTATCATTTGTGCTTAGAAAATAATGTCTCCCCCTTTGAATGGCTCATAGTACTTCATGTGTTTTAACTTGTTCATGACCTCATAGAGGGCAGTTTTAATAGTGCTAAGAGCAAAAGATGGAATGCAGGATTTTGTTAACGTGTGCATAGTCAGAAAATGCAACTATCGTTTTACATAGTGTCATAATTTCACTTTATTAGTGTCTTATCAAATGTATGCTTAAGTGTATATATATATATATATATATATATATATATATATATATATATATATAGTGTGGCATCAATTATTTTTTAATCTTGGTGTCTTGAGTGTATCTATGTGTATTTAAATTTCTTCAGTGATTTGTAGTCTTTCTGTTGGCACTTTTAGCCCCACATTTAACAACTTACCTCAGTTACTAGATTGATCCTGCAGAATTGGTTTATTGCTATTATGTATTATTAACCTGTTTTTCTCAATACCTATACCACCATATATAATCAGACTTTTCTGTCTATTCTCTACAACCTATCTGTAGTTTGTAAAATGGAATCAAGAGATGCACTGTTAACTCCTGTTCCCTAATACTCCTGAGGTGGACTTCAATTGTTAATCGACTAATCCAGACATTGCTTACTTTTATTAATCAAAGGACATGGAAAACATTTAGCCAGTACTATTTGCTCAGATCCTTTAATTTATTTTGTAGTTGTAATGCCTCCAAATCTCATCTAAATCTCATATATTATTTGATATGGGTATGCATTTATAGTATCACTTTTCAGATTATGGTTGTAAGGTGAACATTTTATTTTTCAGGTTCAACATAAATTATAAAGGGTAAGTGAAAAGTAATTGTTGTGGGGAAAGCATTTTGCTAAGTTTAAGGAACCAAAGTTTTGGGAAGACTTCTTTCAAAATAACATGTAAAGAAACAACACTGACTCTTCCTGAGGCTGTTTGGAATGTAAGGTCCCCAGGAGCCACCTGTTATGTCCACACTGCTGGATCTGATGCGCGGATAGTTGGCTAGATCTATGTGAGAGCTGCAAGTTGTACTGACATGCTTCCTTATTTCTCATGAATTTCAAGGGCAAATACTGATAAAAAATGACCGTGGTTGAGATGATTGTCTATTCGGATTTTGAAATGCTACTTAATTTTTTTTAGTTTAGCAGGGAAAAGTTTATACAACAATGCATATTATTTCCTGTTAGCTGAATGGCTCTGGTATTAAATTGCCCAGGCTAAGACATTTGCAGTGAGATGCATCTTTATGGTAATAAAGAGAACTCACAAACCGTCATATTATTAAGAAAAATATTCCCTAGATGAGAATGCTAGAACACATGTAGCCACTGGATTAATGAATATGAAAGTACAGAGGGTAAGGGGAAAGATCAGTTTTGAAATTAAATTTACTTGAAAGAACAAATGTTGCAAAGTTATTGTTTAACACATACATATCAGTTAACTTAATAGACATTGAGATCATAAATGCATTTTTATGCCGAGTATAAATAAATAAAATTTATTGTACAATATCTTGAGATGTATCTTGATGCTGTAAGATCCCTGAGAAAGATGACCGCAGCATTTTGGCAGCAATCTCAGCTGCCATAGGCCACAGCCAGCTATTTGTCTCCTGGCAGCACATTCTGAGTCAGTTGTGGTTCTTGCTGCATTGGCCCTGGGACGTGAAAAAGGTGGGGTGCTTTTGTTTTCTGCCCTAGTGGCCATGTATGTCCTTACCTGCAGTGAGACACGCTGGTAAAGAAAATTTGATTGTTATATTTTCAGGATACTCAGTTCTTCAGTTTACATGTAGGTCGTTGAAAATTATCAATTATATTGCATATGACCATCCCGACTCTCCAAATAAAACTTGCAAGTTCTCAGTCTTTTCTATTCTGTTTATTGTCTGATGTTATCTGTCTAGATGGTTTCAAAGACTTTGGAACATCTACATGGTTTTCTTTTGTTCTTGGTTTCGGATTAAACATAAAATAATGTAGATCTTATCTTGATTTTTTTGAGCATATGCTTTGGCCACAGCCTGCTAAATGGACTCTTCCTAAACATCTTGATGCAGGCAGCTTGTTAAGCAGTTGATTTGGAATGGAATTGCAATGTCATTAACTGGAGTTGATACAGTATATTTTTGTGAGTGTATTGTAAATGCAACATGAAAAATGTGCAATATTATTCTGCTTTCTTCCATGCAAAGGGTGAAATCAAAATTGCTGTTTCTATTGAAGATGAAGCCAACAAGGACCTGCCTCCGGCCGCTCTGCTCTATAGGCCAGTTCGTCAGTATGTTTACGGAGTCCTGTTTAGTTTGGCAGAAAGCAGAAAGAAAACTGAGAGACTTGCTTTTAGAAAGAACAGACTTCCACCAGAATGTATGTACTGTAACAATCCATTGTTTGTTTTCCTCGGTACCTCGTAATCTCTTGTGCATTTTCTAAAGCCTTAGAAGAATCATGACTGAGTTGACCCCGAGTGCCTCTGTGTAAAGGAGGTGGGCCATCATCGGGGCAGTAGGCCAGGGTAAAGCCTCTTAGCAAAGGAGGAGAAGCCACAGACTTTCTTCCTTAGTAACATTCCAATAATGATGTTTATTCAGTAAAATAATAAAACAGGTTTACACTTTAAAGTGAATGTAGATCTGAAAGCAGACTTGAATTGCCGCCACTCTCTGTAATTACCACGTCTTGGTAATCAGGACGAGTGTGTTTCTGTGCTCTGGTTTTCATGAGGCACAGATCTGCTCTCTCCAGAAGGCCAGGGTCCTGGAGAAAACTTCCAGCAGGTCTTTGGTTGGCCATGTTTGTGCTGTTGGAGTGCCACCACGCATGGCTCTGCAGCTGTAGCGAAGGTCGTGAGACTCATGGATCGTCGCAGGATTGTGATGATTTGTCTCGGAGTCCTCTGAGACGTGTGTACTTCCAGCTGATCAACTCTGGGAGTCGGGGGTTAAGGTGGAAACACCGAAAAGGAGTGTTTGAAAAAGTTGGTCAAAGATGAGGTCAGAGCATTTTTCTTTATCTTCTAGTGGGCCTGTGTGTAATATTTGGAGAAAACGATGCCTTTCTGTTCTAGGTAATTTTATCTCGTAATGTAAGGAATGTAAAAGTAACTGTACATTTAGTTGGAAATATAGAAAAGATCCTCAAACATACAGTCTAAAATAAGAATATTATGAATTGTGGAAATTGTAAATTACTAGATTATTCTTTGAGCCATGGATAATTAGTCATAGATGATTTGTCTTGTGGTGGGTCAATGCAGGCCTCCTGAATTGGTGAAGCTCCTTGTCAGCACTGACTATGTGCGGTACTGAGCTTTGGAACTTTAAGTTAATTAGATTTTAAATTTATTTGTTTGCAATTACTATGGCAAACTTGTAATCTGTAAGGCTTTAAAGTGAAGCACTTTTCACTACCCTTCCTCGGTGATAGTTGTCCTGAGAGTGATTGCTGAGCCGGTGCTGTGACTGTCACTGGCAGAAAGTGATGCTTGCTCTGCAGGGCTCTGAGCATCTCGACTCTCTGCGTCTTCAATGGCTGGAGATAACCAAGTGGAACAATGAACATTGTAAATGGCATTCCTCTCAAATGTTTAGGGCATCCTTCAGTGTACCTGTTCTCATTCTTTTCTCACATTGTGTTATCCATTTGCTCACAAAAGGATGGCATTTCTTACTTTGCACATGGCTGGTCACTTTTCCTGGCCTATCACTACTCTTCACTTCTCCTGCAGCCTGGCCAGGCCCTCAGAGCCTTTTTTTTTTTTTTTTTTCTTCCAGTTTTTCCTCTCTCTTGGGCTTAGTATAACTGTGCTGCAGGCTCTGTCTAGTCTCAGATCCTGTGACATCCTGGCTGCTGCAGCTCCTCTGTCCTCAGCTTCAGAGCACTGCAATAGCTTTGTGGTAGAAGGTATTCTTTTTTTGTTTGTGTGTTCTAGAAACAAGAGTTACCTTTACACAGCAAACTCCTTCAGGGTTTTCCAGTGATCACTTTGGGTTGAATACGAATGGGCTTTGTGGGTTCTGTGCTATCCCATGGAGTCAAGTATGACTGTCTCCTGCCCCTCCAGCATTGGGCCATTCGGCATCGTTTGTGTGCTGCCTGTGTGCATCACAGGCTGATGGTGCTTCCTATGCTAGCTTCCCATCAGCTGTCTTGATCTAGGTTGGGAGGTCTCTGGCTGAGCCTGGGAGAGGCTGCCCTGTTAATGCACAGTAGGGAAAGCTCTCAGAAAGGCCGGAATGTATAGAACACATGGGTAGTCGGGGGTGGGAGGGGAGGCAGAGATTGTGGAAGCCAGGAAAGGCAACAGCTTTCATGATGTCAGACTGCTCCGACCTTCTCTGAGCAGGCCAACTCCAGCTGGAATCAGAGGTCACTGGAATGGAGCCATCAAAAGGAAGAAAAGACAAGAAGGGTTGGGGAAGTCTGAAATGACTCTAGCGAATGGGGATGCCGTTGACGTAGGTGGAGGGAAAGGGATACAGGAGAACACAGAACAGGATGGTGGCAGCAGGTGGCACTGGGTCTTCTCTTGAGACGTGGCTGAGATAGCTGTATCTTCAAAGTGAGAACTTCCCTTCTGCCCTCTTTCTTTTTCGAGATGGGAGACTGAATAGTTTGGTTATTGTTATGCTATTTTTTTGACCAGTGGGGAGGATTTAACGGGGGTGAGGTAAAATTTTCAGAGAGAATAGGAGAAAATAGTGAGTTCTGATAAAGAGTTTGTGTTAGTAGATGTAGGTGGGAAGGAGGAGCAGAGGCAGGAGTCCATACTTTGGGGCCACTTTTGTTGGTGAAGGCAGGAAGAACTGGGGATAAGGATACCTCAGGTTTGGTTTGGGAAAGGGAGTCAGCTAGCACTGAGGAAAAGGACAGGGGCCCAGCCAGCTGCACCTACGAATTGATCATGGAGCATGGATGTTTTCTCCACCGTGGAGGCTGTGCTTTAACCAGTGGTAGCGTAGTACTTCTTCAATGGTAAATGAGATTTTTAGAGTGATTTCATAAGCATTTATGTCTAGTGTTATTGTGTGTGTTACTGTTAGAGCAGTGCGCGGCAGACAGTTAAAGAATGAATAATTGGCTTAGGTACACACAGCTTATTGGAGATGAAGACTCGGTTTGGTGCATCAGGAAATTAAACTCTGTTGTGTGAGAGCGTGGATAAGTGCTGAGATGCTTTGAAAGGACAGTGCTAAACAAATTGCAGTCTTTTCTGCTCAAGTAATTTATAAACTTTGATTTTGACTTTTCTGTAGAAATGGGGGCCCATTGAAGCTTTGGTACAAATGATGTTTCCGTTTAGAAAGATGAGTGGAATAGTGATGTATGGACCAAACCAAAAAACAGAAATGAAGCCTTTAAGTGGGTGGTGCAGATGACCTTTGCCTAGGCAGTTAAGACCCTAGAACTTAAGTGTTTAGAAAAATGCATTATTATTGCGCTATGACAAATAAAAATTTACTTCTGAATGGAAAATGTGTAGCTTTGACCTCTGAGTTTAGAAGTTTAAGAGACCTTACTCAGTACTGTAATTTCAGTGGGTGAGATTTTTGTAAGCAGCTTTGGAGTATAGGTGTTTATAGGGAGCTGATAAAATTGAACTTGTTTTATGCGTCAGTTAACATTCATGAGGGGAAAACAAGCCTATAAAAAGGTTTTTATGTCAGTGATGCATCTGTGGTAATCACCCTAATTGGAACACCAGCTCTCCAGAAGTGAAATTTTTGTTTTGAGATTGTTTTTTGTTTTGTTTCTCTTCTGATTGTTAAGCCTGAATGCTCTCAACTTGCTCAAAACCAAGCTTGTTTGAGAATTGAGTAATGTGCACAGTGTGATCTATGCTCATGAGCATTGCATGCATTAAAATGCCTTTCGTGTAACCTGTTCATTAGATTTTAGCTGACTAAATACTGACCCTGCTCAGGCCATTTATTTGAACTTCATTACTTGAAATGTCTGTTAATTGGTTGCATATTTTTATACTAACAAGAGTGCTATAACTTCTTGACACTCTAAATAGGACAGGAAAATGTTTGTGCCACAATGAAGCTGACCTTGAAAACTTTCTCAGGAGTTCTTGATTGACTAGATGGAAAAATGATTGTATTTAGATTTTGTTGAAACTTGCTGTCTAATCTATGGCCACTCTTGGACCACATATAGGTTGAATGAAATTATTGGCATAGTAGAAGAAGATCGATGAGCCAAAGGAGTCCTGGAAGGACATGTCCCTGTGAAGGATTGCTCTCCCCTGACCCTGCTTTCTTGGATTTCTGATGTGATCTGGCAACCCAGCCCTCTGTATACGGGCTCCAAAGAGAGCCTGCTGCTCCAGCAGCTGGTGTGGCCATTTATGAATGGAAAATCTGTGATCTAAAATAGCTTCAGAACCTTATCCGCGCAGATAAATGTTCGTGTTAATGGTCACTGTAACAATAAAGAATGTCCCAAGATGACCTTCTTATCAGGCAGAACTATTGAAAAGGCAAGCATGTTGAAATCTTAAGGGTTGCTTAAAAATATTTAACTGTCAGCAAATTTAAGACATGTATTCATTTGGAAGCCTAGTCAGTAATTAAGGTATATTAATCAAGTGTTCATAATTTACAGTTAACATTCGTGTGATTTACCAAAGTTTCATTTTTAAAGTCACTATATGGTGAAAGTAGGATATTATACCCTTAAAATTTTTTAGCCCTTCTTCTCCTGAACTAGGTGACAGCAAAAAAAAATAAAAATAAAAAAAATAAAAATTCCAGCCTGTTGAAAGTCATATTGTATTACATGCTGGCAGTTTATTTTCCACCCCTTTCTTTCTATCCTTAAGTTCTGTAATTTCACCTTAGGAAATTCAGAAAAAAATATTTGCTTATCGTGGCAGTATATGCCTTGGAATTCTAAGCCCTGCCAGTGGTGCATGTAGAAGAGAACTGTTAACACCCAGGGCATTCAGATTCCTGCAGACGTGCTCCACAGTGATAGTGGCGCCTGCTGGTAGGGAAGGTGGAACCCAGGGACCTTTTCTGTTGATGCTGGAATAAAGGTTGGGCCTGGAGACAAGCCCGGGGTCTGACACAAGAACTCCTGGCTTTGAAGCTTTCATCTTGCAAAAATACAGGTGCTGTAGCCAGTTTCTTCTACTCATTCCTGTGGTGGAGGTGGTTATGCTCCTCAGTGGCTTTTCCTTCTTCAGGGTGCTTCTTGCTCGCTGTCAGTCACTGGGCTGCTTCCTCTCCAAGTGTAAGTGGGAGAGGCTGCAGTGGTTTGAGGGCAAACGAGACAGAGTAAAAGGCCTATGTTTTAAAAGATTGTAGGGTAGTAAGTATCCCCAGCAATAACTGAGAAGCACAAAGTTCGTAAAGTAAAGCTCAGTGATTTCCACATTTTTAAAATTAACATTATCCACTTAATAAAATGGGCCTTTGTTTCTTGCCTCCCATTTCTTATGAAAGTCTTCCCTAGTACCTCAAAATTAAGTAAGAGAAACAGACTTATAAATAGTAGACAGATAAAAATTATACACACATGAAATAAATTTATGGAATGAGGGAACAAGTTTATAGATGATGCGTACTATTTTTATGAAAGATTTTCCTACATTTATTCCTGTAGTTTTAAACCACCAAGAAAAGCCGAAAGGAGCAATTTTTCCTGGTCCAGTTTGCTTTAGAAATGTTTTTATTTGTGCTAGTAATTGGAAATGCTAATAAAAAATAAGTCTGCTCACTGTGGATTATATTATGAAGTAATAGTTTAATCAGTATTACTGTGCTGATTTAATATGTGTGAAAATTGGTATTGTAAACATTTTCCCCATGATTTCTGTGAAGGCTGTTAGTAAGTCTGTCTGAATTTCTTTATTCTACAAAGATCTCTAGGAGCAGCATTGCCTTTTTTTCCACAGAACTTTGAGTAGATCAGCACAAGAGACGATTGCTGAGGAAGCCAAATGATATGACAGGCCAATCTGTAATAATACTCTTTTGGATTAATATTTATTTCATAAGTCCTCAAACTCTTTTTAACCAGTGTTACTTGCCAATCCTTGAACTTTTGAGTTTCTAATATAGTAGGAATAACATGCATGGAATGAGGAATAGGAACTGCATTGATCCACATGTCTGTAATACCGTATTCTGCTACATGTCTTGTGCCTTACTAAGCATTTATATTTTTGTGGACAATGGGCTGCTCCATCCTCAAATATCAAATGTTTAAGAAAATATCCAAAGCCCTTTACCTTTGAGAATTAAAGAGGGTGCTTACCAATGGGTCAGCCTGAGGAGGAGAACTCAGCCTGCCACCTGCATGCTACATGCTGGGGCTGCTTAGAAGTTAAGGGACAGTTTCCCTGTTAGAAGGAAAGAACAGTCATTGTCTCCAGTTTTCTGTTTCTTCCCTGATATAAATGACTTGGAGGTTTTTGTTGTTGTTTATGATCATAACAATCCCGGGAAAGCTCGGCAAGTATAATAGCGGCTCCTCCCAAAATACACACAACCAGAAGTCTTGTCAGCCACCATCTTGGAAGCCATTCATCTCTACACATCTCTTCCTCACCTATGAACACGCGTGCCTGCATGCGGCAGCTCTCTCTTCTGCTCCCTTAGTGGGCATTGCTAATTAATGGTGGTGCTTTGGCACTAAGCTTAGAGACATACTTTAATAATAATACGGTCTTATAGGTGGCCATTCCAGCAAGTTGGGATTGGCGTAGAAAATGAACCATGTATATTATTCCTGGGCTGGTATAGATCCAAAGTCAGCATTATAACAGATTTCTAAGGTGGCTTAGATGTCATAGCTTTTTTTTTTTTTTTTTTTTTTTCTTGAGATGGCAACTCCCTCTGTCACACAGGCTGGAGTGCAGTGGCGCGATTTGGCTCCCGAGTGGCTAGGATTACAGGTGCCTACCACCATGCCTGGCTAATTTTGTATTTTTTTTAGTAGAGACGGGGTTTCTCCATGTTGGTCAGACTGGCCTGGAACTCCTGACCTCAGGTGATCCACCTGCCTTGGCCTCCCAGAGTGTTGGGATTACGGGCGTGAGCCACCGCACCCAGCCCAGTTGTCGTGTTACATGTGCTGCTAAAAGAAGATGAGTGACATCTGATGGAAAACATTGAGTTTTTACGACAGCTTAAGTACGATAGTATTTAATGGCCCCACACTGTCTTTTGTATTTTGAAGGGGTGCTTTCTGTAAGGAAAATGCATCGTAAGTTTAGCCTCCGGTAACATGTCTGCTCTAGAGTTGTTTTTCCCCCAGTGTAAAAACTCGGTTTAGTGTAAGGTAAAGAAAACAGTTTGATATTCATTCTTTTAGAACTACGCTACTTCCTGAAGTAGCGAATTTTTCTGATAGTTGAAAAGATGAGATTAATATTTGTCGATAGTGATACACAAGATTTATTCACAGGTCTTCAGCTAGATAAGCTGACTTCCAGGAATCTCTTACTGTTTTAATAAGACACAGTAGGAACATGTTTCTCTTCAAAGCTACCAGTACAGGGTTCATTTTACACCACCATGCTTTTTCTAGCTCCCAGATGGTACCCACTCGGGATGTGCTGGAGCCCAGTGCCATGGACAAGCCCACATACCCGCAGGTTTTTGTAAAGACTCAAGTACCTTGCTGTGAGCTGGCTACTTTTATTTGCTTATTTTCTGTGTGTTGAGTAATACCAGGAGGGCTGAGAAGCCCAGAGAGAAGAGCAGGAGGTGCTCCCATCTCTAGTGGCTGTCCTTCAGCTGCCCCTTTGCAGGTGATTTGTAAAGCAGAAGCAAGCTTTTTTCTTTCCCCAACTCCTTCCACCTTTGAGGGTGCTGTGTCAACCTGAAAATTGGATGTCCCTTGGAATTCTTCATAAGCACTAATTTTTAATTAATGTAAGTAATGTATAAAATGTGAATCAATCTTAACGCAGTTTTCTCTACATAATGAGGGGCACTAGGTGCTTTTTATATTTAATCACCGGAACTGTATTGCAAAGTTAGTTGTGACCTCTTATCTTAGTCCTGGATCTAGACTGAGGTCTGAGAACTCAAGGAGACCCTCCCTCTCAGGCACACGCCCATGCAGATTGCCCGCCTCCCCCCTTGCCCCAGCCTTACATGGCACATAGTAGATATTCCGTAAATACTGATTAACTGATTGGCCTAAGGTTCTACCTCTCCTCTGTGGTGGAAGACTCAGAAGATCTCTAACTGTCGGAGATGAGCATCTTTGCTTCTGGGGCAAGGCTTTGTGTCAGTCACGTCTATTTTCTTTGATAAAGACATGTATTTCTTGAATTGGATTTGCTGTTTTTGTCATGACTGTTGCACCTGGGCAACAACATGCTTAGTGCTGTGAAAGAGGACATTGTCCCCCCTCTGTCCCTACTGTGTCTACAGGCTTACCCGAGACAGTTCTGAGCCCTTATAGGACTCGGGGCAGCCTTTGGCTGGAGTATTACCGTGAGTCCCTCAACAAGAGTCCAGTTTCGGTTCTCAGGAGTATGTTCACCTGTTTCTGTCTGGGCTGTGTAAAGTCTTGAGACACAGCGCCAGGCCAGGCTCATTCAGACATACAGGAGGCCCTCAGAGCTCTAACGTGGAGAGCTGTCGGAGCCTGCAGCTGGAGTGCATGTTTCTGAGGATACCGTGCATTAGGACTAGTGCCTGTGACCTCCACGTCACTGTGTGACCTCGGGCCTCGTGGGAGGAACTCTGCAGAGGCCTAAAGGTTTTGAAATTGAGAAGGAAAATCTTCTACCAGTAGTTTTTTTTCCCTAGAATGAAAATGAAACATAAATGATTGCTAAAATGATTCAAGAGAGATGAGAACAGAGTGGATGAAAGGGAAAGAAAAAAATGACAAAGTAAAGATGTGTTTGTTAATTACGGCTCTCTTGAAGACCCCTAGGGGACTCCTGACAGGCACAGCCCGAACCCATGCTCTGTGTGTGTGGTGTGTTTCAGTGTGTGTGTTGCGGTGTGTGTGTGGTGTTGGGGATGTGTGAGGTGAGGTTTGTTGGGGGGAGGTATGTTGTGTGAAGGATGTGATGTGTGCGTGGTATGAAATGTGTGTCCTGTGTGTTTGTGGGGTGTGTGTATGTGGAGTGATCTGATAGCAACATAGCATATTGGCGAACAGCTCATTCTGGAAGCCCCCCCTTGTCTGTTTTTTTTTTCTTTGGACCCAAGCAGCCTTGGTGCCGGATCACAGGAGGGAAGGCAGGGTCGGCTCCCAGGAAGGCCTGTGCATGGTAGTGGTGGTTGTGGAGACGATCCTGCATGTTCTGACACTACTTCTGGGAAAGCTTCCAGAAGCTGAGCTGTGCTGGAGATCCACAGGATTGGGGTGGGGGCGGTGCTTTAGATTGTGCGTCCAACGACAGGGTCTGCTTCGTGGTGGAGACTTTATTGGTTTTATATCTACACTTAAAAGTATGGAATAAAAACAAATAAGCATGTATTTATATATACATGTATGTCTGTGTTTTGACTTGATGGACTTTAAGCATTTGAAGTGTTTGAAATAGCGCTTTAACATCTAAACACTAAGTTATTCAAATGTGATGACAGACATTTGCCTAATGAGAGCAGTAACATTTTTGTAAAAGGAAAATTTTCAGTGACTGCCTTAACTTGTACCCCAGCTGTGCGCTGCAGGCTTCAGGTAAGGGGACACTGTCTGGAGTTGGCTCCGGAAGGGCTTGTCACAGAGCCCTTGCAGTGAGATCTTGACTCAATGTGTTCCTATATGTGACACTGTTACCTGACTTGTCAGGTAGTGAAATGTGTGTAAGCATTTTTTTTTTTTTTCTGTTGCTGAGAAAGTATGTATCCCAAGTATCTAACTGCTGGCGTTTTTCATGACATTTTAAGAGATTATTGTATTGCCTGACTATATTTAGACTCAGAGTGGAACTGGAGATTAGTCAGTAATACATTTAACTCTGTCCTGCTTTTGGATTCTTCAGAATGCCTTAGGTATTACTTTAGAGAAGACAAACCCAGATAGATTAATGTAATTTGGATAGAATGAATGTGTTGAAGATCAAATTAGAGTTTATGATAGCATCCTGGTCTCTGAACAGCCACTGACCTTGGAGTGGGCTGTGTACTGGAGTGTGTTAGCCAGGGACGGTGCCTTTGCTCATGTGTAGCAGCACTGGGCAAGGGGCCACACCGGGCCCTGCTGTGGTTCTGGTGTTTATTCAACTAAAGTGAACCACTCGTTACTTATGAAATGCACACTCAGATTTCCCTATTGGGTTGTTAACCTCAGTGCAGTTGATGAAATTTTAACGTTCTACTATACAGTATGGATTGTTTTTGTTTTATTTCCTTGTCACTGTTTTTTCCTTAATTTATTGGGAAATCAACTGGGAAAATGTGGATGTTTATGTATTTGTAAGAATTAATTGACTAACAGTAAAACATCTGTGGATAAAAGGTATTGTTTTTGTGTTATGTCAACTTAGAACTTCTTGTCTTTTTTGAGACCAAGCGTTGGATAACTTTATACTCTGTCTGAAGTCTTGCTGAATAGAATTACTGTGTGCTGGCATCATCTGGGATTTCAACACTTTGAATATGTGCATCTGCTTGTGTTTTATGGCCAGTCTTAAAAATAGAGTTTAACAGTTAAATTTGTTAAAGTGGGAAGTTCAGTAAAGTGGCTACTGAATACAAATTATTTCTCAAATCTAATTTGTGAGGGTATTTATCTATGCAGAAAGAGATTAGCTATCCAAATTGGATTTGGCATGTTAAAATAATTAGATAACCACATACTTCTGTGAATGACACCAATTGTTATAACTAAAACTATTTGTAGATATAAAATGTTAAAATGGATTTTGTCTAACATCTTGATTTATACCTATTAATTATATGAGGAAATCAAGTCATGATTTGATTGGATGAAACTTATTCGTGGCCTAAAATCTGAATGAACTGTTAATTTCGTGGAATAGAGGGCCAAACCAAATCCCCACGAGGGCTCGATGGTCGGTGGTTTGCTAGGAGAGAACGCATTGTTCCCTGAGAAGCGATGTCTTCAGACCGATTACTAGAGCTGCTTATGTTTGTTAAGACTGAAAGTAGGTGAATGATGCATGAATGTGTCTTCTCTCGTTTTTTGTCTCTGTAGTCTCACCAGTGATCATTAAAGAATGGGCAGCTTACAAAGGGAAGTCTCCTCAAACCCCGGAACTGGTTGAAGCTCTTGCCTTCAGGGAGTGGACCTGTCCCAACCTGAAGAGGCTATGGTTGGGCAAGGCGGTGGAGGATAAGAACCGCAGGATGAGGGCCTTCCTGGCCTGCATGAGGTCGGACACCCCGGCCATGCTCAACCCTGCCAACGTGCCCACTCACCTCATGGTGCTCTGCTGCGTCTTACGGTGGGTGCCACGCACGGGAGCTGGGACCTGGGTCCCAGCCAGTTGTAGGGGCTGTGACCACAGCGTCAGATGAGTTCTAGAGAGGATGTAAAGTTTATTCCAGATCAATAATGTTGTCTGTTGAAATTTATCCTTATCCCACATTTCTATATATGATAGAAATGTAGGCTATGTAAAAGCAATCTAGATTTTAATAGCTATGATACAGTATGTTTGTAGGTATATTTTGTAAGCATGTATGGTATATAAATATTATATAATGATTTTAAACATAGTTTATTATTTAAATATTGGAGATTTTGAAGGCTATAAAAGGAGATTCTTATCATATATTATTTGGAATTCTTACATAGGGAAAATGTGTCTCTTCTTCCCCCTTCATTTATTTAATCATTTATAGTCACACATTGCTTAATGATGGGGATACATTTTGAGAAATCTGTCATTAGGTGATTGTCATTGTGCAAAACAGCATAGTGTTTTTACACAAACATGATGGCGAGTATTTGTATATCTAAACATGAAAAAGTACAGTCAAAATATGGTATTACAATCTTATGGGACCACCATTATGTATGTGGTCCGTTGTTGACCAACACATAAGTGTGGCACATGACTGTATTTATGTCAGTATGGACTCCTATCCTCTTTTTACAGGGTCATATTCAATTCACTTGGGGTTATATCCAGCTCTGCCTTACCTTTGTTCACATTGTCCTGGCTCTGGCCTTGGGAGCTGTCTTAGGTTGGCCTTTGTGACACACACCATCCTCTTTTTTGGGGAGAGCTTCCTTGCTTTTTGGCGCTATGAGATGCTTCAGGCTTTTTGTTTCCCTGCTCCAGCGTCAGCCATCTCTCCAAAGAGCAGCCCTGGTTCCTTGTCATGAAGAAGGTATCCGGAAACCCAGGTCCAGGTGCTGGTGTGGTTCTGCTGCTGGGACGTCTCTGCGTCTGTGCCCTCACAGCCCGTAGCTCAGGTGTACGGGTAGACACTGTTGGGGTGTTCTGGAGTTCAGTTGAGTTAGGATGCATACTAGATGTTCATTAGGCTTTGTAGTTGATTGGTTTGATTTGGTTTTAAAAGAACTTCAAACAGAGAGAAAAGTTGCAAGTACAATACAGAACCCACCCCCCTTTTTTTTTTTAAACATACGTTACTGATTTTCTAACAAATGAGGGCATTTTACTTTATAACCACCGTAGAGCCATCAAAATCAATCCATAGTGATGCTGTAGTCCATTCCACCCTTCAGAGTTGTTAGGCTTGTTGTCCCAATAGTGTCCTTCATGACAAGGAACCTGCTCCTGTTCCAGGTCCTCTCTTTGCTTTCAGGAGTGATGCCCTGCCTGGAGGTGCAGGTCTCCTGTCCCGTTAGGCAGGACGCTGGCTCTGAGGATTTGGTGCAGGGTGTCGTGGCTTCTCTGTGTGGAGCTGCTCTCATCTTTTGTGACTGTCATGTGGAAGCGCTTGGAGGCCCCATAAAGGTTTCACTTCTCAGACAGGTAGCACGTTTGTAGCAGCATGGACTCAGAGCCTTCTGTTTCTCTGGGGGCCCTCAGCTCACTGCACCATCATCTTGTTTGATGTCCCCCTTCTTACCTTGCCAGCTGGCCTTTGTTGTCTTCTCTTAGCACCTCTTTACTTCTCCACAGACGTTCTGCTTGCCCCTGTATCTCCTGAGTCGCCCTGCTTGCCTGTCAGCCTCCTGAGTAGATGGGATTACAGGAATGTGTCACCACACCTAGCTAATTTTTTTTTGTTTGTTTATTAGAAATGGTGTTTCACCATGTTGGTCAGGCTGATCTTGAACTCCTGACCTCAGGTGATGCACCCACCTCGGCCTCCCAAAGTGCTGGGATTACAGGCATGAGCCACCATGCCCAGCTGACTCCTCCTTTATTTTTGCTTTTAGAGGCTTCTGGTTTTTTCTGATGGCAAATTCAATTAAGGACATGTTTTGATCGATAACAATATTATATTCATAGAAAGCTTAAGACTTTGGGTTCTCTGAGATCAAGTTAGCAATAATGAATTTGATTACTTTTATGTATTTTTCTCTTCCAAGTTTAGCGTGACACATGGCCTTTAATCTAGCAGAGCACCTGACTGGCCACCATCTACTTGACCTAAGGTGCATACTGGAACCCTGTGTGAGGACACACTCTGGGGCCCCACGGCCATGGCAGGATGAGCTGCTATTGCACCATAGGAGGCAAGGGCCGCATCGTTTCAGCTTTGTGTTTAAGTTCATGCTCAGACGCACAATGCCGTCCCATCTGCTGTATTTTCTCTGCTCCTCCAGTGGCTGGTGCCTTGTGGCCTGCTCCGTGTGGGCACTGAGATGCAAGGACAGGGAAGAAGCCATGCAACTGGTCCTCGTGGCATTGCCTCCCATCCTGCTCTTTTGTTTGCTCGTCTTGGGGCCTGGGGCCTGGGGCCTGGGGCCTGGCAGTGAATGCCAGCCCTTTCTCAGCGGTGATACCAGAAACACCTGTGCCATCTCATCAGCACTGTTGAGATGGCCGTCAGCAAGACAGAAATGAATGGGCATGGTTATGCTCCAGTAACCTTCTTTTTACAAACACAGGCAGCCAGCTCATAGCTTTTTTTTTATTCCTTTGTGGATAATTTTATCAATTTCTATTGGACAGATGTTTCTTCGTGATTAGAGTCAGGTGATGCCTTTGGGGTGGAGCCCCACAGTAGGGACATGATGGTCTTCTCATTGCTCCTTAAGGCAGTTTAGTTTTTGCTTTTACTAGTGATGTGCCAGTCATAAACCTTTCGCAAAGGATGTGATTTTTGACATTGCAAATATTGATGGTTTAATTAAATAAAACTTTCACATCATTTTTTAATATATCTGATCAAATGTAAATACCATACAAATGTTAACATTCGCTGTTTGTTCACCTTGAGATTGCATTTACATCCTACTTTTGCCACATTAATTTGACCAGGACATATAAGCACTCTGTGCCTCAGTTTCCCCTTCTCTAAAATGGGATGATGATTATTCCTGCCTCAGAGTTTCTATGACAGTAGATGAGGTGAAGTGTGTAAAGTGCTTAGACCGATGCCTTGGCACCTAGCGAGCACATGAACTTTCCACTTTGGGCTTCAACTGAAAATACATCTCAGTGAGCTGTCTAGAACCTCTCCTACTTAGTTGGTGTTCCCATGGATGAATATTAATTCATACAAGAATAATTTAGTGCTCAGCACCAACTCTGACCTTGGGTTTTGTTAAAACTCATATTTAAAACTCGGATTTTAAGCACTGAACAAACTTACTCTGTAGATGGGAATGGAAAGAACTTTGTTAAGCATGTCACAGTTCTCTGAACTCCTTTTGAGTTATTTGCCAGAAATCACATAGTAATCTATCATCAGGAGTTATTTTTAGTGATCAGCTGGCAACTTGATTAGATCATCCTTCAAGTTTATTGAATGCAAAGAACTGGGAACCGTTAGACTTCAGAAAGGTTTATGACTAAGTCATTATAATTAGCCCTTCACTTTCGCATGCCCAGACACTCCTTGGGGTTGTGCTTGCGCAGTGCTCTAGGGTGTTTGTGATTCAGGCAGTGCTGTTACCCAGAAGGGAAGGAGACTCTCAGGCAGACCTGTTCTAGTTGAAGTTGAAGATTTGGAGATTGATTGTCCTTCAGCAGCCACTTCAGGGTGCACACGTTTTACTCTGACTCTAGGGATGGTCCTGTGCATTGCTTTTCTTGAGTCTAACTCCCCCTCACCTTGTGGTACTGACCCCATCTTTGACTGTTTACCTCCTCTGTGGACCTGCAGCTGCAGAGTGGCTAGGCAATGGTCTTTGCTTTTCATCTCGGGATTTCTCTTCTTATTTGTACCTAGGGTCTGCCTCCTGGGTATCCTGGCTTGAACAAAAAATGAATGAATCCCGAAAATTGGCACTTAGAATGTACTTTCAGTGTTTAAATACTTCACAAGAGTGAAGTTGTATCAGAAATCACTGACCAGCTAGTTTTCAGTATGCACAATTATAATTATTCTAAAGTAAACCATTCTGGTAATCTTGGGTGATTATGTTTTCATTCATAATGGCATCATCAAGTGAAAATAGAAAAGCTGAATAAGAAATCACGTGGGTCTTCTTAGCTCACCTCATCCGGAATTTACCTAGAACCTCCCACTGGGCTTGTCGCTATGACAGCTGACCACTCAGTAATCACCAACCTTTCGTTTCTGCCCCTCACCAGGTACATGGTGCAGTGGCCAGGAGCACGCATTCTCCGGCGTCAGGAGCTGGATGCCTTCCTGGCTCAGGCGCTGTCCCCCAAACTCTACGAGCCTGATCAGCTCCAGGAACTCAAGGTAATTTATCAGCTTCATTGCATTGTCTTGGACAGTCTCGCTTTGGATTTTGGTGTAATAGAGCTAACTTTCAACAGGCAGAATTGCTAATTCTTTAAACTAATTGCTTTAGGGCACTAAACTAATAATACTAATATGATAAGAACTTGATCAGTTGCCTTCATGGCAAAAGGAATACTGAATATTCCTTTCTAGTTATGGATTTACTATCCCCAGTTTGGAAATGATTAGTCCCACTGTTGTCAGAGAATGATTTCCCCTTGATTACCATTGGGTGTTTATTCTTATTTATCACATCATAAAATAAACTTGCTTTTTATATATTAGGAGGGGATTCCAGTCCCTGAGAGGGCTTGATCTTAAGAATTTTCTAACATCTAGCAAGCATTCTTTTTCTTATTTCATTTCATTGTTTCTAATTACAACATTAGTTTTCTCTAAAAAATATTCTTTGCCCCTCTAGTATTATAAAATCCCTTATAAAAAACCGCTTGAAGAACGATGTTACATCATCATTTCTGTGCCCCTTTAAGTCAGCATTTAACATCATATTCCTTTTAATTTTGCCTTCTAGTAATTCCTTTTGTTCTTTGTTTTAACAATATTGATTTTTCTTCAAGTCCTCACCTAATTTTTCAGTGTGAATATCTTTTTCAGTATACTTTCATTAGTTACCTGGTTCACATGGTTGTAATTGCTTTCTGATTTCCGTATTAAATTTTTAGAAGGTTCAAGACTTTTCAAAGCTGGTTAAATTAGTAGATCAACCTTTTCTTTTCAATGTGTAGGATTTTGTTTTTTTTTTTTTTCTTTGCCATCAGTTCCTTTGTTTTGTTTTGTTTTACAGAGTTTGATTTGTAATCAGTTAATCTCTTTCCACAAAATTGCCTTCACCTTAGATCTTTTTGGCATTCTTTATGAAGGCATTCTTTCCAGCAGGGGAATTTTAGTCTCACTTTATAGATTTTCAGTATTCAATAGTTGTTGCTTAATAAATTTCTAGTTTTCCCTAAATTGTCATGTTAAATTGAGTAATTTGGTGTTAAGTGACCCTCCTCAACTATGTAGAACTCACCTGAGACTTCTTATGACTTAGAAATAAGCTGTTAAAAAAACCAAAACTTAGGAGAATTCACTTCAAATTATATTCTTTGCTTTGTAGATCAAGCTTTTCTGTTTGTTAGACAGAAATTATTATTTTTAATGTTTTTGAATTTACGTTTCTGTTTTCAATGTTTGGTCAGGTGTCCCCGTCAGGCAGTGTGGCTGGTGCTAAGTCAGGTCCTTCCCCGTATCCTCACCTGATTTGTCTCATCACCACCGTCTTCGTCACAGACTGTGCTTCAGGGGGTTGGAGATACTTTTGCTAGAGTGTGGTGCCATCCCTCTACCTCTACTCCTGTTTCTCTTATATAGATAATTACATCAGTATTGACATCCCAGTTCTGAAAATCAGACCTCCAGGTATCAGGTATGCCCACTAAGCCTTATTCACCATCAAAGTTACTTTTACTCAAAGTTCATCTTATATCTCATATCCTTTTCATTTTTGGATCAACACATAGGATATAACTTTTGACAATCACACTCTAAGCTTTCATTTTGGTTCTTTTGAGATCTTAGTGCTTTCATGGTTTTCTCCTGGTTCTTCATCTAAAGCCAGACATTTGTAGAGATGTGCTCAGAAAGACATAGGTATGTATAGTAAACTTCAGTCTGACTCATCGATCCTCTGGGTCTTGCTTGTCTGGAGGTCGACAGTTCCCTTTAATAAGAACAGCCTACACCTGTAAGTGCTTCATTTTCATGGTTAGTATAAATTCTGAAAGACCTATAAGGAAGAATAGCATTTGTTGAGGGGAAAGGCAATTGTTTGCTTTTTTGTTTTTTTAAGATTTAAGATCCTCTCAGCTAACATCAGATTGAGAATTGATAGGAATGATCGTTATTTAAATGCTACAAAAATTCCTATGCAGAGCTGAGGGTTCCAAAATTCAGTGATAGAAAATTAAATTCTAAAATTGCCTTTTCATTTAACCACTAAAATTTTGTGCAGTATCAAAAGCAACAACAATGCTTTGTTGTAATACACTATTCCATGGTTTGTGATATAGTCAACTCTTGACTGTTAACTGGTGTGTCTGGGCCTGCTACCCAGTTTGTGGATTGCCCAGACCCTGTTTCTCTTCCCCCATTTATCGTCCACCCTGTGGTTGGCCATCAGAGGAGGAAAAGAGGAAGGAAAACCCGGTGCTGACAGTTAAGACTCTTGTTAACATTTTCTAATGGGGAGGTTTGGTAGGAAAAGACATTGAAACTGTTAGTTACAATGAATTTTTAAGAATTTCATCTCATCCATGCTTTCTTCGTCCGCCATGTCCATGAATAATTGAGAGTGTTCCATGTGGCTCCTTGAATACCTGTGACAGTGATTGATGACCCTCATTTTTCCTGTTATTTTTTTAAGCCCTTCTCCTAGGTTACCAGCATGAATATAATTAAGGTAAAATTAGCACTGACCCTGTGTTTCGAGGAGGGTGGGTGAATAATGAGGAGAAAGAACTTCGTACCATTATAATATTTGCACAGTTTCTTTCTCCCTTGCCTTGACATCCCTATAACTGCCTTAAGTTCTTTTAACAGTTTTACATGCCAAGTGCAGAATATAAAAGATGGAAGGAAAGTGAAGAGCTTTAAAGACAGTATTAGGAGCCTGCAACATGTCTGTGATATGTGTAAGAGTTATTAGGAAATATGGCAAATTGAAGTAAGAGTCTGTTGCCCAGTAATTAGATGTTGGACAAAGTAACGTTATTCAAATTTGATTCTTGAGCTAATTGGTCAGAGAGGTTAACTTCCGTATTTGTATTTCTTATAAAGTCAGAACTTTTTGTATTTCTCTAGTTGATGAACTTTGGATGATGTTGAATATTTTATCTCAATTGATGTAAAAGAATGAGATTAGAATGTGAGTATTGCAGCCATTTTTATAATCAAGGGTTCAGATTTGGGTTCTCCCAATTACCAGCTCTGTGATCTTGAGCCCACTGTGACCCGTCTGTACAAGGGAATACTATTTAGAAGTACCTGCGTTCTGTGTTGTTTAGAGATGACAATGACAATGAAAAAAGCAGTGTTTGATACATATTTCTTAAGTACTCCATAAATATTAGCAATTATTATTTATATAATTAACATTTAGGGAAAGAAAAGCACCATGTAATGTAAGTTTAAAAAATTTTCAAAGGAAGCAGATTTACACCGCAATCAAGATTTTATTCAGATTGTTTATGCAAGCTCTTATTCAAAGAACTTTTCTCTTTTAGATTAATGCTAGTTATCATTACTAAACCTCTAATTATCTCAGCTATAAACATCATTTAAAAAATTCTTCATGTGCAGAAATCACAAGCATTCCTATACACCAATAACAGACAAACAGAGAGCCAAATCATAAGTGAACTCCCATTCACAATTGCTACAAAGAGAATAAAATCAGCAAAAAAGTCTTAAAAATGTAATCCTTTAATGTTAAGGCCATTTGTTACACATGCGTGCACACTTACACACAGGCATATACACACACACGCGCACGCACACTGTAGTCTTGCTACATTCTTCCTGTCAGCAAATTTGGAGGTTAATAGTTCTAACTAGGGCGCTTCTGTGCCGTATACATCTGCTGCTGTTTCTTAAGTTTGGTGTGCAGATAGCCATTTTCCTGGTGAGTGGTTTTGAGTTACATTAGTTGAGTTACATTAATTGTAAAGGTTTGAATCTGGATGTGATCACCAGCCCGTTCCTAAGAAACAACTGCAGGGGCTGGATGTGTTGGCTAATGCCTGTAATCCCAGCACTTTGGGAGGCCAAGGTGGGTGGATCACATGAGGCCACGAGTTCAAGACTAGCGTGGCCAACATAGTGAAAACAGGACTGTACTAAAAGTATGAAAATTAGCCAGATAGGGTGGTGCACATTTATAATCCCAGCTACTTGGGAGGCTGAGGCAGGAGAATCGCTTGAACCCAGGAGGTGGAGGTTGCAGTGAGCCAAGATTGTGCCATTGTACTTCAGTGTGGACGACAGAGCGAGATTCTGTTTCAGAAAAAAACACCGTTAGGATGGTGCTGCATGTGCTTACGCAGAGGCTGTTGGTGGCATTTTGTGTTTGACATTCGGATAGCCATGTAAACAACTTTAGAGCAGCATTTTCTCTCCCTAATCCTTGACCTGGGTTCTCTGTTCTCCGGCGTAGGGCAGAGAGTGGGGCACGGAGGCCCCTGTGCTAGAAGCAGCGGAGTCCCACCTGACTGGAAGGGATCTGTGGTCATTTCCGCAGAGCAAGGGGCCAGGAGATGGGTGTCCTGGTCATTCATGGGCCACAACTCTGCTTGGGCACTTTCCAATAGGGTCAGCTCCCTTGTTCTGCCTTGAGAGCAGCTTTCTGCAGCTCAGAGGTGGGGGTGGCTGGGGTCTAAGTGAATCAAGTACATTTTCTCCATTTTGTTCTAGTTTGACCTCTCTTCCTCCACTTGGCATAATATAAAAATGCATCAAATCCTATCACCCCAGCCTTACCTGCCCCCAAGGGAACTTTTTTTAAGTTCACTTCCCAACA
Organism: Saimiri boliviensis; assembly: GCF_048565385.1. Classification (NCBI taxonomy): domain Eukaryota; kingdom Metazoa; phylum Chordata; class Mammalia; order Primates; family Cebidae; genus Saimiri; species Saimiri boliviensis. The sequence goes on along the minus strand of NC_133450.1, from coordinate 238,005,772 downwards.
ACTACACGGGGAAAGGAGGAGCTGGTGATGTACAGCAGGATCCAGAGGCGTAAACACCTTTTATAAATTGGTGAACAGACATCTTCAGGTTTTGGCAGATTAACTGCATTGTTAACATTTTTAAAAAGGTTGGGAAACAGTGTTAGCTGATAATAGGGAATGTTAACACAGACAACAAAACAGCAGATGATTGTAAGTTTATTAGCATTTGGCACCAGAATTTTCCCTTTAATGAAAATCCCTTTTACCTGCCACAGACAGGCTTTGCTTAGATCGATATCCTGTAAACATTGCGTTCTGGAAAAGCCACCAAAGTAGGAAGACAAAAGCCAGAGCAGAGCGAAAATTTTATCCTGGATAATCCACAAACTAGGTCTTTCACATACAGACGATCAAGAGTTGACTGTACTCGTGTTAGTGTTTCTTACTCTGCTTATCAGGCACTTGAACCATGGGCTCTACATACAGAAGGCAAGCACCCAGCACTCAGCACTGAGGGACGTTAAAGTCTGTGCAAATTCTAGTAGTATGTGTAGTCGGTTGTCGTCTTTCATTTATAAGCGATCCATTTCTCCAGAAGACATTTTGACAGTCTTATTAACAAGTTGCAATTAAAAACATTGACATATAAAATAATGTAAACATAAAGTACAGATTTGTTTTAGAATGTGATTATACCAAGTAATTTTTTTAAATGTAGCTATTTGAAAATGCAGAATCTTAATAGAGTGTTCATTTTTGACACTCTTTCTGTTCATACATTACCTGTGTGCAGATCTGAAATGTGAAGTGTTATTTCGTGAATAAATTGTGGAGCTCTGGACTAACTTGACCACACATCACTGCTCATTTTGTCACATGTCAGCCTTAAGTACAGTCTTACTCTATACTATGGAACGCTTTATAAGCCCAAACTGAAATACTTGAGTATGCTTATAAAATATTCTCTTAAATTCAAATGTGTTAAATCACATAAGTATTTCTGTTCAAATGAGGCCAGTGTTAGGTCAGTATGAGGTAATGATAGGACTTCTTAGTGGTGCTGTTTTGTTGAGGAATATTGGTAACTTTGGAGAGGTTTAGTAAGACATTGGAAGAATTCAATTATGTAGTACTCTTATTCCATAGAAATTACTCTTTTCAATTTAAAGATTGAGAACCTAGATCCCCGAGGAATTCAGCTATCAGCTCTCTTCATGAGTGGAGTAGACATGGCCTTGTTTGCAAATGATGCTTGCGGACAGCCAATCCCCTGGGAACACTGTTGTCCTTGGATGTATTTTGATGGGAAACTCTTCCAATCCAAACTCCTGAAAGCCAGCCGGGAAAAGACCCCACTCATCGACCTCTGTGATGGTCAGGTATGCTCGAGGGCCGGGTGGCTGCCTTTAACGGCAATAAAATAAAGCTCTTTGGCTAAATCTGTCATCTTTTGTACAATATTTATCATCCTGTGTTTCAGGATTCTGCTTTAGGATAGGCCTAGTGCTGAGTGCCACTAAATATCACTTCAGGACCCACGATGAGCCAAGCTCCTGATATAACATTGTTTCTCATTATTTGTGGTGTAATGTTCTAAAATTCACCTTGAATGCCAGATTAGTGAATGTTGAACCATTCCTCCTAGGGAAAATACAAGGTGCTGGGTTCCTTCAAGGCTTTCGTCACATATTTTTGTCAACCAATCAGTATACAATCTTATTTCATGTACTTTTTTTGTTTAAAGACACCTTATATAATATGGATTGTTGATTCATTATTATTGCACTCACAGCCACTAGCGTCGTAACACATGCCTGAACAAAGCTTCTCTAACATATATTTTCTCCATAAGGAACATCACCGCCTCCTTGTGCATTTAGGAACACCAGACAGCACTTCATCACTATACTTGGGGACCATTTTTTTTGTTTTTTTGTTTCGTTTTGTTTTATTATGAGACTGAGTTTCACTCTTGTCACCCAGGCTGGAGTGCAGTGGGATAGTCTTGGCTCACTGCAACCTCCATCTCCCAGGTTCAAGCAATTCTCCTGGCTCAGCCTCCTGAGTAGCTGGGATCACAGGCGCCCACCACCCTGCCCAGCTAATTTTTGTATTTTTAGTAGAGACGGCGTTTCACCATGTCGGTCAAGGCTGGTCTTGAACTCCTGACCTCAGGCAGTGCACCCACCTTGGCTTCCCAAAGTGCTGGGATTGCAGGCATAAGCCCCTGCACTCAGCCCGGGACCATTTTAAACAGTGAAATCACCAATAAGAAAGGACAAAATTGTGAAACACGTGACACTAAATAAACTCTGAAAAGGATTTTTGTTTTCAGCATGAGCTGAGACAAGAAGGTAATCGTTGTCATGTTTGACCTCAGCTGGGGTCACAGCACATCGAGCAACTCATGCTTTTGCCACGTTCTGCCCAAGTCTGCAGGTCACCAGAAAACAACCATGAGTACTGATTTTTGTGTTTACAGATAAATGTGAGCAAGTAGGCGAATTTGCAGACATAGAATTCATGAATAAAGAGGGCCAATTGTACAGGCGATAGATCTTATTTCTTTAGTGCTCATTTAAATTCAATTAAAACCTTGTGGATGGCATTTTCACATGCTGGTCCTTGACTTCCAGGCTGAGCAGGCTGCCAAGGTAGAGAAGATGCGCCAGAGCGTCCTCGAGGGGCTCAGCTTCTCCCGGCAGAGCCACACGCTCCCTTTCCCGCCACCTCCTGCCCTGCCCTTCTACCCTGCCTCTGCATACCCCCGGCACTTTGGGCCTGTCCCACCCTCTCAGGGCAGGGGCAGAGGCTTTGCAGGTGAGTTGATTGGAACTTGTTCCTGTGGGTAACAGATGCCAGATGCCTCTAAAGAACGTGCAGCCCTTGTAGGCAAGCCCGTCTGTTTTGTTGACCTTGTCACTGTTGGTCTCGGAGATCCCGCAGCAGCAGTTCTTCAAGTCTGTGAGGAGCAAATTTGATCCTGGAGAGGAGGGGAGAGGGACCCGCTGATGCTGATGCAAAAGCTGCATCGTAAAATCTGTCAGTCAGTCTGAAAACTCTGCTCACGTTTTAAGATATATGTACTTTTATCATGTGTAAAGGAAAATAAACCCACCCAGGTCAGAGACAGCCATCTTTCCGGACTCATCTCTCAGGGCCCATCCTGAGCCCCATGTCAGTGCCCTGTTTGATGACCCACTGCAGGGAGGGTGGCCTTTCAGTGCTGGTCCCCAGGGACCATGGGCACAGGACAGTGAGGTGAAGAGAGGGGCCAGGAGAGCCCTCCGCGGCAGCTGGAGGAGGCAGGGGCCTCTCTGCCTGAACACCCAGCAGGGCCCTGAGTCCTGTCCCTTACACTTCTCCCCTCTTTCTCTACCCCGGGTCCCACAGGCGTCTGTGGCTTTGGAGGCCCCTATGGGGAAACGGTAGCAACAGGCCCCTACCGTGCCTTCCGTGTGGCGGCAGCATCGGGACACTGCGGAGCCTTCTCAGGCAGTGACAGCAGCAGGACTAGCAAGTCCCAGGGCGGTAATTATACCCACCCCTTCCCAGAGCTTCTGCCTGCCAGCACTTCCTTCGCTCCATCGTCTGGCGCCTTCCTTCCTCTACTGTCCTCATGAGTCCCTCCTCCAGCAGAACGGGCTTTCTTCTGGGTCCCTGCTCTGACCCTCCTTGACCGCTCCTCCCGAGACTCTCTGCTCTCAGGTCTCGGCAGTGGCTCTGCTGTGGCCAGTCTCTCCTTTCAGGGTAGACCACTGAGTGTCCACCTAGAACAGAGCCTTTCTGTGCACCTGACCATCGCCTCGTGTTCATAGGATGAGCTGCTGACTAATAGTGGCGTTTCTTTCCCAAGCAGCCATCTTTTGGTAAAGATTATCATACTTGTATAGAAAATTCTAATGGTCACAGAATTCCTGACATAAAAAGTCTGTCACAGTTTGTTTCACAGAAACATTTTTAAACAAAGATCTAATGTTGGGAATATAAACAAGGCGGTTTACTGTAGATTCCCAGTGATTCTCTTTGCATTTGTATTAGGCTTGCAAAGGAGAAAAGGGTCTTACCATTTAGCATAGGAAGCAACGTCTTGTGGTGGTGCTGTGTTTGGAAGCCAGTGACCTGTGTCTTTTTCCTAATCCCACGTTTTGGGACTGCAGATCTAAATCTGCCCATTAAGTCACATAACAGGACTGAGTGTTCAGATGTGATTTTTGGAGTCACATTGAGGATGGGCAAGCCTTTCTCTCTTGATCTGCGATTTTCCAACTCAGTTACATGGGGTAGTTAGGGAGGCCAGCAAGGGACAAATGTGTGGAAAGGTGACTCTTGGTGGACTTGGCGATGGGTCAGCCCTTCTGTCTGCAACCTCAGGTTGCCTCTCCTTTCCCATGCAGCTGCATGCCCCTCTGCCTCCTCCGTCCGCCCACCGGCCTCCTGCAGGGTGCTACTCTGCTCTGTGACTGCTCCTCATGCAGCTCACAGCTGTGTTTTCTCTCTGCTTCTTGATTTGCTTCAGCTCCTTTTAGTGCCTTGAAACTGAAGCTGGCCTGTAGTTGGGATCAAAGATGGAGGGAGAGGGGAGACTGTACTATGGATAGAGTGGGGTAAGAAGTGAACTCACACTGGAATGATAAAAGCAACCTGCTTCCTAACTTTCTTAGAATTGTGTCTGGAACTCAGATTTGCACTGCCCAGTATAGTCGCTGCTGGCCACATGCTCTGTTGAGCACTTCAACTCTGGCTAAAATGTGTAAAATATCAGATTTTTAAACTTAAAATGGGAAGCAAACTAAAATAGCTCATCCATTTTTTATCTTGAGCCAGGCACAGTGGCTCATGCTTATAATCCCAGCACTTTGGGAGGTCAAGGAGAGAGAATTGCTTGAGGCAGGAGTTCAAGACCAGCCTAGACAACATAGACCCTTGCCTCTACAAAAAAAATTTAAAAGTTAGCCAGGTGTGGTTGTACGCACCTGTAGTCCCAGCTACTCAGGAGGCTGAGGTGGGAGGATTGCTGGAGCTGGGAGGTCAAGGCTGCAGTGAGCCATGATCACGACATTGCACTCCAACCTGGGTGACAGAGCAAGACCTTGTCTCAAAAAAGAAAAAATTTTTTTTCCTTGACTACTTGTTGCAATAGTATTATTTTGGATACATGGGGTTAAATCAATGTATTATTAAAACGTCTTTCCTCTGTTTCTTTGTACATTTTTCATGTAGCTACAAGAAAATATAAAGCCTGTTGTAGGTTTCTGTTGGACAGTGCTGAATTGCCATATCCATTCCCACTGTTAGAAAACAAGATGCTTGGGGCTCTGGTTTTGTTTTTTTTTTTTTTTGTTTTTAATCAGAAGTTTTGCGGCCAGTTAGCAATTTGAGAATTTTCTTAGGTCAGAAAACTTACAGTTTGCAGCAATTAAAAGAAGTTAGTAAATTCTATTTGTGACTCTGCTTAAGGAAATTCTAATTTAAAAATAGAATAAGAAATACAGGCTAGATTTATTGATTTTATGGTGTTTGGCTAAGGTAGTAAACCTGGAAGTATTTGCCTACAGAGAAAAACATGCTGAGTTTGCAGATTTCCATCTTGGTGATGTAGAAGGCATGCCATACGGCCCGGTGACAACACTTGATTGAATCTGTTTCTATCTAGAAAGGCTTGCACATTTGCAGTTGTAACCTAATTCAGTTGTCACGGGTTCTTCACAGTAGTTTAAAGTCAAACAATGTGCGCATAGATACACTACATAATACAAAATTTTACAAAGCAGGAGAAAGTAGCTTCATGGTAAATGTAAACCAAAATTGAAAAGATGTTTCTTGCTGTGCCTTTTTGCTATTCTTAATTCTGTGATTGTAAAGATCTTGTCTTTTTGCATATTTTTTGTGCAGGAGTCCAACCTATACCTTCTCAGGGAGGCAAACTAGAAATAGCTGGCACTGTGGTTGGCCACTGGGCTGGGAGCAGGAGGGGCCGTGGGGGCCGGGGGCCTTTCCCCCTGCAGGTGGTTTCTGTTGGAGGACCAGCCAGAGGGTAAGTTCTGAGCCATGAGAATGTCTTCTGTATAAATAAAGAATACAGCTTCTAACTGGCTTTTTTGACTTGGGAGTTGAGTAGGAAAATTTTTGTATCATTAGATACATTCTTCTTTAATATCATTTGTATTTATTTAATTATTTCATTTTTATTTATGTATTTATTTTGAGACAGGTCTTACTCTGTCACCCAAGCTGGAGTTCAGCGGCACAATCACAGTTCAGTGTAGCCTCGACTTCTGGGCTCCAGCCATTCTCTCACTTCAGCCTCCCGAGTAGCTGCGATCACAGGCATGCACCAGCATGCCTGACTAATTTTCATACTTTTGGTAGAGACACGGTTTCACCTTGTTGCCCAGGCTGGTCTTGAACTCCTGAGCTCAACCAGTCCACCTGCCTGGGCCTCTCAAAGTGCTGGGATTATAGGTGTGAGCCCCTGTGCCCAGCCTTTAATATCATCTATAATGCTTGCAATCCCATTTATAGTATTATATAATTATTCAATTAGCCATTATTAAATAACCATACAATTTTCAATTATCCAGGTGCCTTAACAATTTTTTAAAAGTAGTATTATTAAAGTACTAGTTTTCAAATCAAATGCATTCGATATGGGGGTGGGTGTAGCTCAGGGGTGGAACATTTGACTGCAAATGCAATGGATATGAACCAAAAAAATAAGATTGATTCCTTGGAATAAACCTTCCCTATGATCATACTTAACCTGTTTATCCCCAGTGTTCCATTATTGGAACCCTAAGCATGTGGGAGTTATTTATGTCCTGCTCAAAGTCATCGCCAAGGTCTGATAAAACTCAAAAAATTGCAACCTTCTGCATAAATGGGTTAATTCAGTGCTTCATAAAGTGTAAGACTGGATGGCTTTAAAATCATTTGATATTATTCTAAATGCCTGTAACAGATTTAAGTGTTTATTGTTTTCCTTTTGTATTCATTTAGGCGTCCCAGAGGAGTTATTTCCACCCCAGTGATTAGAACATTTGGAAGAGGTGGAAGGTACTATGGCCGAGGTTACAAAAATCAGGCAGCAATTCAGGTAAGAAGACAACATGGTGTTTGTGCCGGTTCAGTGCCCTCAGGGATGTTCCTGTCCGAGCTTGCACTTCTAGTGCCTGCGCTCAGACAGAGGGCTGTGAGGATAATGCTTTAGCTGTCAGTCGTCTAACACCGTAACTGGCACATAGCTGCTCACCAAATGTCCGTTTCCTAGAGCCCAGATCGTTTGCTGTTGAGTGCCTCTTCAGGTCGTCTCTCCCCTTTTCCATGACTGTGTGTCTCTGGTGGCTTCCTGCCTGGTGTGGCATGATGGTCCAGGCTCACCTTGGAGATTGCCTGGCCTGTCAGAGCTGGAACAACCACTTTCAGTTTCTTAGTTTCCTCTCTTTTTTTTTTTTTTTTTTGAGACGGAGTTTCGCTCTTGTTACCCAGGCTGGAGTGCAATGGCGCGATCTCGGCTCACCGCAACCTCTGCCTCCTGGGTTCAGGCAATTCTCCTGCCTCAGCCTCCTGAGTAGCTGGGATTACAGGCACACACCACCATGCCCAGCTAATTTTTTGTATTTTTAGTAGAGACGGGGTTTCACCATGTTGACCAGGATGGTCTCGATCTCTCGACCTCGTGATCCACCTGCCTCGGCCTCCCAAAGTGCTGGGATTACAGGCTTGAGCCACCGCGCCCGGCCTTTTTTTCTGTTTTTGAGATGTAGTCTCGCTCTGTTGCCCAGGCTGGAGTGCAGTAGTGTAATCTGGGCTCACTGCAACCTCTGCCTCCCGAGCTCAAGTGATTCTCCTCTCTCAGCCTTCCGAGTAGCTGGGAGTATAGGCGCGCCCCACCACGCCCAAATGAGTTTTGTATTTTTAGTAGAGATGGGGTTTCACCATGTTGGCCAGACTGAACCTTTGACCTCAGGTGATCTGTCTCCCTCGGCCTCACAGAGTGCTGGGGATTACAGGCATGAGCCACCGTGCCTAGCCAGTTTCTTGGTTTCTTTAATGGGAAACATTTCAGGACCTGTCTGAGCATGGACAGGTCTTATTACCATAGCACTGTTCACCGTTCCTAGTGTTCTGTGGAAGAACTGGCGTGGAGCGGGAAGTATATCCACACCCGGAATTCTGATTTTTCACACATAAACACACACATTCATCTAAGGTTTTGTTTTCTTTTTTAAATATAAGATCGTCATGAATTTCTGTTGATGTTTCTAATTCAAACTGAGGACTACAAGGCCTTTAAAAACCTACTGTCGTGATCTGTATGTCCTTTCTTCTGTACTGAGTCACTGTAGGCTTTTCCTGCACATAGCACTAGGGAGGAAAGGTGCATAAACACAGGTCCATGTATGTACTGTGCACACGTGTACCTATGTACACAGGCATACACTATATATACATAATGTGCTGTCCCCACCAATGAATGACATTATGAGTTTATACTGAATCTTCCAATTCAAATGTAGGACTTTAAGACTTTTACTTAACCTCTACTTTATATCTAAATGTCCCTTCTTCCTCCCTGAGAATCTTGGTTCTTAAGAAGTCAGAAAAAGCTGGGCACAGTGGCTCATGTTTATAATCCCAGCACTTTGGGAGACTGAGGCAGGCAGATTAGGAGTTTCAGACCAGCAGGCAATATGGCAAGACCTCGTCTCTGCAAAAAATCAAAAATTAGCTTGGCATGGTGGTAAGTACTTGTGGTCTCAGCTACTCAGGAGGCTGAGGTGGGAGAATTGCTTGAGGCCAAGAGGTTGAGCTGAGATTGTGCCACTGCACTCTAGCCTGGGTGACAGAGCAAGACGGTGTCTCAAAAAAAAAAAAGTACGGTGGCTCACGCCTGTAATCCCAGCACTTTGGGAGGCCGAGGCGGGTGGATCACGAGGTCAAGAGATCGAGACCATCCTGGTCAACATGGTGAAACCCCGTCTCTACTAAAAATACAAAAAATCAGCTGGGCATGGTGGCACGTGCCTGTAATCCCAGCTACTCAGGAGGCTGAGGCAGGAGAATTGCCTGAACCCAGGAGGCGGAGGTTGCGGTGAGCCGAGATCGCGCCATTGCACTCCACCTAGGTAACAAGAGCGAAACTCCGTCTCAAAAAAAGCAAAAAACAAAAAACAAAACAAAACAAAACAAAAAAAGTAGTCAGGAGTAGATTAGATTGGATATACAAAACTAATTATATACTTTTTCCATACTGTACACACAAGAGGCTCAGAGTGAGCGCTACCCTTACCAGCCTAAATTACTGCGAACAGTTTAAAGGAGATGTTTGCTTCTCGCTCTCCCTCAGCACTCTTGCATTTCTAAAAAAAAGAGCTGTGCTATTATTGCGTACGTTATCTACGCAACCAGCGTGACCTACTGTACATTCCCTTCTTACCTCATCTGCCTTGGTTCTAGAAACACCTTCATGTCTCATGCCCCTACCAAGCCTTGTCCGTGCATCCATTTCGGCTCCTGAAACCCTTTATTTAGTAGATTCTCAGGAAGGGTTCCTCAGGAAGAATGTAGGAATAATATTAACTTGAAAACAGTTTATTTCCCTTATAACTGGGAGCACTGGCTCACATTTTCTTTGCTCAAGTGTCTTATGTTGCTTCATTTTCTTTCTTTTTTTTGAGTTGGAGTCTTGCTCTGTCACCCAGGCTGGAGTCCAGTGGCACAATCTCAGCTCACTGCAACCTCCCACCTCCTGAGTTCAAGTGATTCTCATGCCTCAGTCTCCTGAGTAGCTGGAATTACAGGCATGTGCCACCACACCCTGCTAATTGTTGTATTTTTAGTAGAGATGGGGTTTCACCATGTTGGCCAGGCTGGTCTCAAACTCCTGACCTCAGGTGATCCGTCCGTCTCAGTCTCCCAAAAGTGCTGGGATTACAGGCATGAGTCACCACGCCTGGTGCTGCTTCATTTTCTTCTGGCATGAAGCTCTGCTCTCAAAAATGGATAATAGTCTAATTTTTTCCCCTTCGAAGTCACTTGCAATTTTGGCCTAAATGCCCAAACTGTTTTTTGTGTCTCAGTAAGAGTTTAACGACTTTCCTTCACAGTGTCCTGGGACTAGTTATTCTGGATCAGGGCACTCAGTGTGAAAAGCATGCTTTCCAAAGGTAATTTCACATTTCATTTTATTTTAGAAAGTTTCCTTGAATTAATAGTTTTAAAAACAATTTTTTGTCCTTTGTATTTGTTTCTTTTTAAATATATGACTCACATACATGAAGTTTACCTATTTTAAAGTACAGTTCAATGGTTTGTTTTTCTCAGAGACTAATTTTTAGAGGTAGTTTCAGGTTCACAGCAAAATTGAGCAGAAGGTATAGAAGCAGAAGGCAGAATTCCATATCCTCTGTGCAGGCACACACACAACCCTCTGTGCTGGCACACACACCACTCCTCCATTGTCAACCTCTCCCACAGAGGGCTCCCTTTGTTACATTCTGTGACCCTACATTGACACATCCTTTTCACACTAAGTCCACAGTTGATGTTAGGGTTCATTCTTGGTGTTGTGCACTCTGTGGATTTGAACAAATGTATAATGGCATGTATGTACCAATATAGTTTCACACAGAGTAATTTCACTGCCCTAAAATTCTCTATTCTCTGCTTGTTCATCCCTTCTTCCTCCCATCTGGGTAGTTACCAGATCTTTTTTGGCCTGAACGTCACATAGTTGTTAATCATACAGTGTGTAACCTTTTCACATTGGCTTCTTTCTTTCTTTCTTTCTTTTTTTTTTTTTTTTTTTTGAGACGGAGTTTCACTCTTGTTACCCAGGCTGGAGTGCAATGGCGCGATCTCGGCTCACCGCAACCTCCGCCTCCTGGGTTCAGGCAATTCTCCTGCCTCAGCCTCCTGAGTAGCTGGGGTTACAAGCACGTGCCACCATGCCCAGCTAATTTTTTGTGTTTTTAGTAGAGACGGGGTTTCACCATGTTGACCAGGATGGTCTCGATCTTTTGACCTCGTGATCCACCCGCCTCGGCCTCCCAAAGTGCTGGGATTACAGGCTTGAGCCACCGCGCCCGGCCACACATTGGCTTCTTTCACTTGACAATATGCATTTAAGTTTCCTCCATATCTTTTCATGGCTTCACTGTTCTTTTTTTTTTTTTTTTTAAGCACTGAGTAGCTTATATTGTCCAGATATGCTAGTTTATCCATTCACCTACTAAGGGACATCTTTGTTGCTTACAGAGGGGCACTTATGAATAAAGCTGTTATTAACACCCATGTGCAGGTTTTCATGTAGACATAACTCCTTTGGGTAAATATCCATGAACATGACTTTGGGATTTTATGGTAAGTGTGTTTTGTTTTGTAAGAAACCACCAAACTGTCTTCCAGAGTGGCTATAACATTTTGCATTCCCCATAGCAATGAAAGAGAGTTCCTGTTACTCCACATCCTCTCCAGCATTTGGTGGTGTCAGTGTTCAGGATTCTGGCCATTCTCATAGGTGTGTAGTGGGAGCTTTTTGTTTGAGTTTGCATTTCCCTGATGACTTACGATGTGGAACATCTTTTCATGTGCTTATTTGCCATCTGTATATCTGTTTGGGTCTTTGCACCATTTTCTAATTGGGTCATTTGTAAATCAGTGGTTTTTAATTTATTCTCCAAGTCCAGCAGCCATCACCATTAATTCCAGAACATTTATCACTGCTCGAGAAACTCCTTGCCCATTGTAGTCACTCTGCAGTCGCCCCACCCCACCCCTCAGCCCCTGGCAATCATTGATCTGTTTTGTGTCTCTGGAGTTTTCTGTTTTGTATATTTCGTATAAATATACACATTGTTGTGTGTATCAGCATTTCATTCCTTTTTATTCCTGAATAGTGTTTCATTGTGTGGAAAGACCGTATTTATGTATCCACTCATTTGTTGATGGACAGTTGGTTGTTTCCACCTTTTGGCTGTTACAGATAATAGTATTAGGAACATTCATCTACAAATCCTTGTGTGGGTTTGTGTTTTCAGTTCTTTTGTGTATATGCCTACAAGTAGAATTTCTGGCTCACATGGTCACTGTATGTTTAACCATTTGAGAAATTACCAGACTCTTTTCTAAAGCAGCTGCATCATTTTACATTCCCACCAGCAGTGTACAAGGACACCAGTTTCTCTACATCCTTGCCAAAACTTGCTGTTTTTCTTCTTTTTGGTTTTAGCCTTCCTAGTGAATGTCAAGTATTATCTCATTGTGTGTGGGTTTCCTTGTTGTTGTTGTTGAAATAAGTCTTGATCTGTTGCCTAGGCTGGAGTGCAGTGGCATGATCTCAGCTGACTGCAACCTCCGCCTCCCGGGTTCAAGCAATTCCTTTGCCTCAGCCTCCCGAGTAGCTGGGACTACAGGCACACACCACTACGCCTGGCTAATTTTTGTATTTTTAGTAGAGACCAAGTTTCACAATGTTGGCCAGGCTGGTCTTGAACTCCTGACCTCATGATCTGCCCGCCTCGACTTCTCAGAGTGTTGGGATTACAGGTGTGAGCCATCGTGCCTGGCTCATTGTGGTTTTGATTTGTATTCCCTGTCTTTATTTCTTTCCAATTTAAAAATCTTTTCTTCCTTTTTGTCTTCTTTGGGTATTTGTTCTTGTGTTTCTTCTAATTTAGTCTTCATTTCTGTAATGAAGTTTTTCTTTTTATTTTGAATTCTTCTCTAAATTTTTTCACTTCATTCCCAGTCTTTTAGTTTGATTTCTGCTGTTGTTTCATGTCTTCTATCATTTTATCAACCTGTTTTGAAATCAGAGGGGGTACTTCTGGTCTTTTTGTGAATCTGTCTCTCTGGTGTGCTTCGTCGTGTGTGGGCCTGTGACTTCACCCTCTTCTCCCATTTCTCACAGGGTTGTGTGTGATTCCACCTGGTACTTTCCACTGTGCATCCTGGGAAGGTTGGAGGATGTGGGCAGCTTTGCTCTTCCTTTGTGGTTTTCATCGTATGTTAAAAATATGCCAGTTGCTTCCTGAGAATTTCTAGGCTCTCTCTTTTTGTTGCCCCATCCGTCCCGTTTTTATTCCACTCCCAGCACTTGCCCTTGGTGCAGAGCCCCATCCTGTTGCTTGGTCAGTTCTCAGAGGACACACAGTGGAGCAGAAGATGCCACACCACACACAGTGCATTTGGTGGTGGCATGAGGAACCTGCTCCTGGTGGCAAAGGCTTATGGTTGTAGAAAGAGGGGATGTCTGTTTCCAAATAGGTGAAAGCCACTTTCCTTCCCAGTCCCCTCACCCTCTGTGCGCACCCCTCCCCCGTCACTGGGAGGGACTCCTTTGAGTGTCCGTAACAGGCCTGTATTATGACTCCTGCAGCAAGCATCCACAGGTACCCACTTCCAACTCCTGACGATCCTACCATACGTGCTGATTGAGTCCTGTAGTGGACTCTCCCTGACAGTGAGGGCTCTGAGATTTGAAAGGATACGTTAAAATCTTCAGAATTATTTTTTTACTTCTTGGTTGTGCTCTATATCATTATTATTATTTTTCGAGACAGAGTCTCACTCTCCCATCCGCTTCAGCCTCCCAAAGTTCTGGGATTACAGGCATGAGCCCCGTGCCCAGTAGTCCTGCTGTATTTTTATGTTTGATATTATTTGTCTCCAGGTTCAAAGAAAATGGTGATTGCATTTACTTATGGAGAAGGGTGCATTAGTATTTCTGAACCCTAGGGTTGGAAGCTAACATCTATGTCGTAGGAGAGTATGTAGGGACCTTTGGTTTATTGAGGTCATTTCTTAGGCAAGGGTCACATCTCCATCTGGGTTGAATGAATGGGCTTTGTCATCAAGAAGGCAAATACCCTGGTTTTCAGAATAGGAGGCCTAGAAGATGCTGGAAAGTACCACCATCTTTGTTGGGAAGGGGATGCAATGGCAAGCTGGAAGATTCCTGTTCTCATCTGTAAAATGACCATTTGAAGGTGAAAACCATCCAGGTTTTCTTCAGCATTGAGTCAATCTATGACAGTGACTCTCAGCCCTGGTGATTGGCTCCCAAGGATATTTGGAGATGATGATTGTTATGACCTCATGTGGGCACTGGCTTTTAATGGGTGAAGCCTAGGGATGCTGTTAAACACCCTATGGTGTATGGGACAATCCCACCACAGAGAATGAACAGAGCCACCATACCATATGCTGAGGTTGAGGAGCCCTGGTCCAGTGATAGAAGCAACTCAAGATCTGTCTTCAGTGCCCTCACAGAGAGCCATGTCTTTCAGAAAATGTGCTGGATTCATCTCGAGAGCCTTTTTTTTTTTTTTTTTTTTCCCAGATAATTATTATTAAACCTATTAGGAATGGGGAAGACCCATTCAGAGGAGATATTTCACAAGCACGGGGCAATTATCAGTGCAGATTTCTTGTTGAGGGTCCCCAGCAATGCCTGTTATTTCCGCAGTAGAAACGGGGGGTGCGCACTGCTGCACATCACAGGCAGATGTGGGGGACCCTGTTTGTTTTGTGGTGCTGGGAATAGTAATTTTAGAAAAGACCTATTGAGGGGCATTTTGTTATTTTAAACAATTTGGTGCCATACAAAGGATTAGACCAGAGCTCCTGGAGTAGGAATCTCCCTCATTTTCAGGGTATTAACTACAGAGGAGTTGAGGGAAGGGGCCATGGAGGGAACTGATTGAGACAGGTTGAGCTTATACCACCTGAAAGTCAAAGCAAAGACAGGGTTAGAGGGACCCCACCGGGCATTTTCTGCTCTTGAATCTGCAGAGAGTGTCATGAGGCCAAAATGGGCATCTTCTCTCTTCTGCCATTTATCAGAAGCCACCTTCTCATTTGTTGTCCTTTGTTTTAAACAGGGCAGACCTCCTTATGCTGCTTCAGCAGAAGAAGTGGCCAAAGAACTTAAGTCAAAATCTGGGGAATCGAAGTCCTCTGCTATGTCTTCAGACGGGTCCCTGGCTGAAAACGGAGTGATGGCCGAGGAGAAACCGGCTCCCCAGATGAACGGGAGCACGGGTGATGCCAGGGCCCCCAGCCACTCTGAAAGTGCCTTGAATAATGACTCTAAAACGTGCAATACAAATCCTCATTTAAATGCACTAAGTACAGACAGCGCTTGCCGCAGAGAAGCTGCTCTGGAGGCAGCTGTCTTAAATAAAGAAGAGTAAACTTATTTTTTATAGAGGGTGAAGGATGCTGGAAGGGTAAAGATTTAGGAATATCTGGAGAGAGAGAGCCTGCAGTTATGTACATTTTGTCCTTTCCGTAAGAGAAAAATGAGGACTTTGGAAATTCAGATCCCTCTTTGATATCAGAGATTTAAACAACACATTTTTAGTTTTAACCAGTTGTAGTCAAAATGCTACAATAAAACAAAAAAGAGAAAGAAAATGAAGAGCATTTGACTCCCGCACTTAAAATGAAGTACACATAAAGTTTAAACTGGTTATGACAAAAGCCTATAGTTGTGTTTCTTGAACTATAAAGAAAACAAATTTTGGCAGTCTTTAAGTATATATAGCTTAAAATATAATTTTTAGCATTTGGCACCATATGTATGCCATTATATTTGATTTTGCATTACTGTTTCACAATGAAGCTTTCTTTAAGGCTTTGATTTTTATGATTATGAAAGAAATAAGGCACAACCACAGTTTTTCTTTCTTAAATTTCATCACTGTTGATGTGGTTCTTTTGTGTTAAAAAAAAAAAAGTGCAACTATCAAAACTAAAAAATTATAGAGTAATATTGCCGTTCTGCTGATTTTAAATATACAATACATCATACATACTTTACAAGCAAGTTAAATGGAGATAAAGTTGAAATCATAGAAGATGCAAATGACCTTTCAAAATCAACACAATGTGTTCTGAAACTTTTCGTGACTAATACCATGCATCTGTGATCAATGAACTATGTGGTTTTGAATCGGATGTAGACCATTAGTACTACTACTTGAGCTAAACTTCTGCATGGTTCATAATTTTTAAAGTGTGTAGTTAATATGCATGTTATCGTCCTTTCTTCCATTCTTACCAGTATGTGCCCATTTGCAAAACAAAAATGCTAATAATCAGTAATAGTCCTATAAAAGATGTTAACTCTGTTTAGTCATTGACTGATCTTGCTCTAACCTTAAAATTTTGTGATTATTGACCTCTGTTGCATTTATTCTAAAGCCCCCCCCAAAATTATCTAGCCGTTTCGAATATCAACATTACCCTGGTGTATTCACTGCTGTATGCATTATTGTTCTTTGTTGCTGTTTTATGCCTTCATATTAGCAAATATGAAATTCTGTGAAAAAAAAAAAAACCCTTTGATCTTTAAAAAGAAAAAAAAAACCACCCCCCCTCTGTAGCAGGAAACAAATTGCTTGTTCTTGAGAACTTTCCCATCAAGAATTTAGTAGAAGCAGGTATACTTCTATCATTTTGATGTTTTTGTTAATGTTTCCAAACAATGTACTTTGAAATCAGAATCACTTCTTATCGTTTTCATATACTTCTGATGCTCTTCATCACATTAGTGATCAGAAATGAGGTGTAATTCCCCAACCCCTGCCCGCAAGAGCTAAGTAGGATCTTACTGTAAGTTGAAGGGAGTTTTGCCCTAACTCATGGATTGTGCAAGAATGAACTGCTGTTGGGTTTGATTGACTGTCGATGGATTGTGGTGTGGTGTATCTGAAGGCTATTGAATGCAACTTACAATGCTTAATAAAAATCTTTATTCTTTTAGTATAAAGTATGGCGTGGCTTTTAAATTCACTTGTAAAAGCTAATTTTATCGAGGTTTAATTCAAATAGAAACAATTACTGAAAAGCTTGATCAGATAACCAAAGTTTAAAAATATTGTACCCTTTCAAAGGAATTCCAGGTTTCCGGCTTAGAGGAACATTCATACATGGTTAATTTGATAGTTAAGTTTCAAGCAACCAAAGGGATAAAAAATTCTCTCTGCTAAAGCAGGCTTACAGAAAAGGTGTTCTTAAGCCCCAAGGACGCAATGAATTGGACTCCAGCATGCTTTAAAAGCTGGATGTTACGGGCGTGGCCGGCTTTCACGCCGTCCGTCTGACCCGGGGCTCTTCCCTGCAGCCTGATGGGAGGTCCCTGTGCCCAGGTCCGCCGAGCGCCTGCCGAGACGCTCCCCGTGCTGCCCTCTAGTGGGGGCTGGCGGGCTGGCGGCGCTGGCGGCGGCCGAGAGAGCCGCCCGAGAGAGCCGCGGCGACCCCGCTGCAGGGAGGGGCTGGCGCTCGCCCGGGGGCGCGTTTCCTTCCTGTGAGAGGGCGGGGCGGGGCGGGGCCGGGCGGGGCGGGGCCTCGCGTGGCGCTTCCTGGTCCGCCGCCGCGCAGGCTCGGGTGCGTGCGCAGCGCGCGGGGCGGGGCCGTGTGGGCGGGGCCTGCTCTCGGGTGTTTCCTCCCGGCGGCCGCGAGCGGAGCGGCGCGGCCGGTGCTGCTGCGTGGCCGGGGCCGGGCTCGGCGGAGACCCGTCTTCCCCGGGACGGAAGGAGGCCCCGGGAGCCCGAGCCCCCACCGAACACCCCGAGAGCTCTCCCGGCCCTGGCCGCTCAGACCCCGGACGAATTGACGCCTGCTCTTCGTGGGGTGGGCTTTCGGGGTCTGAGGGCAGGGGGCCGGCCTCGCTCGCTCCGGGGCCGCTTCCCACCCCGCCTCCTCCGGCCCTGCCGGGGGCTCGCTGCTTCCCGGCGCCAGCCGCCCCGTGGCGGGCCAGCCAGCCCTCCTCTGCGCTGCGGGGAGATGGGGGCGCCCGGACGGCTCCGTCTTCCGAGAGCGCCGTTCTGCTGGGGCCCCTGCGTGTGACGGGAACAAGTCAGACCCACTCTGGGTCGCGAGTGCCTGGCGGAGGCGCCGCGTTTTGGGGGAGCACTTGTCGGGCCCCCGAGCTTCCACCCCCCATTGCAGTGCCACCCCCGCCCTGACGACCGCGCGGTTTTCTTCCCTCTCTCTCGGGGCAGGTCCACCCCACTTGAGAATGGCAAACGGGCAGGGGACAATCCTCTGGCTTCGAGAGGGGAGAGGGACGGGCTTCGGAACAGTCCAGTCTGAGCAGCAGCAGAGCGCGTGGCAGGCAGGTGCTCCTGCCTTCCGGCGGCTTCCATCTCTGAGTTGCAGTTGCTGTAGGTGAGAGAGCAGCACGGCGTGCTCCAGGTCACTCTCAGCAGGGACTAGGCTGGAACCCAACCCTTAGCTCTAAGATGGGTCTGTCTGCCTGCTCCTGAGGGCCCAGGAGGTGCAGGCTCGGGAAGGAGAGAAGAAGGGAGAGGGTGCTAGGGCTCCGGCGACCCTGTGGCTGGAACAAAGAGGCCAAGGACACTCCTCCCACACCACCGGAATTGCAGAGGAAGGCCCAAGGGCGATGCTGAGATGGGCCCTGGGGCCAGTGGCTCTGGTTGACGCTGGTGCGGGCTGGAATAAATGGTGATGCTGGTGTTTCTCCTTCCTGGCAGCATGGTATCCTGGGGCAAGTCGTATGCTCTCCTGCCTGGCCATTTAGTCTCTTCCTTTTCAAAAAATGGGTCTTACTGAATTCTTTCGTGTTTCAAAAGCACTATGTGTTTATTGTGGTGAATAAATGCTGGATACACAAAAAGGAAAAGAAATCCCCAGTAATTCCTCCATCGGGAGCCACCTGATTTTAACATTTCGTCTCTCTCCTATGCAATGTATTTTTTTCATAGACAAAAATAATCATGTTGTTAATATTTTTTAACATTTTCGCCACTTAGCATCATTTGATGATTGCCTTTCCCTGCCATTCCATAGCCTGCCATAGTCCCGCAGACTCCACGGTGGGGCTGCATCAAAACGTATTGTCTTTCCCCACTGTTCAGGAAGCTCTTAGGGAAGAGTCCGTGTCAGGCCCAGCCCTAGGCCCCATGGGACAGAAGATGTCAAGACCCCTGCCTTTCTTGCATTTACCTTTGAGTAGAAGGATAACATACATGTGTACAAATAATATTTCAAACAAGAAAATGAGAAAAAGATGACGGGGAGATGGGTGGCATGGGCGGGTGATGCAGCCATGACTGGAACGCGTCTCGGAATACAGGTCTGGGCCAGGAGCAGCTGATAGAGCACCCAGCCTAGAGGAATCCACGGAGGGCGGAGAAGCCGATGGCCACCCTGAGGACAGGGCTTGCTGTGTCCCCCAGTGCTGTGGTCTGTTGAAGGCTTTGAGGCAGGCTGGATTGTGCTTGGATGCCCAAGTTGGGCTCCAGATGTCCACGCGACCCTGTAGGTGAGTCTTGTGAGGACCTCTGTCATTATTCCTGGTTAGCATTTCACCAAAAGGATCTCCTAGTGGGGAAGGGTGAGGGAACGGAGTCTTACGGTGCTCGTGCCAATTTAGCCCCAAAACGTGGCTTGGTATCCGGGGTCCAGGAGCTGTTTATACCAGCCCAGATGCTGGGCACAGTCAAGGCACTGGTGTTTGCCAATTTGACAGGTTAAAAATGGGTTATTTGTGTGACTTTGATTTCTAGTGAGGATGAACATTTCCCCTCTTACATTTAATTTTCCCATAATGTCTTCATTTGTCAATTGACAGGGCACTTCTAATGTCTCTCTTGGCTGTTTCACGATCTCCCAAACAATCAGGCCAAAGGCAAGAATTTGAAGAAATAATTCACTGGCTGGGCACGGTGGCTCAAGCCTGTAATCCCAGCACTTTGGGAGGCCAAGGCAGGCAGATCACGTGAGGTCGGAAGTTCGAGATCAGCCTGACCAATATAGAGAAACCCCGTCTCTACTAAAAATACAAAAAAATATCTGGGCATGGTGGTGTATCCCTGTAATTCCAGCTACTCGGGAGGCTGAGGCAAGAGAATCACTTGAACCCGGGAGGCAGAGGTTGCAGTGAGCTGAGATTGTGCCATTGCACTCCAGCCTGGGCAACAAGAGCGAAACTCCGATTCAAAAAAAAAGAGAGAAAGAAACAATTCACTGTCTGTATCTTCCTCTATATCATCAGCAACAAGGACCAAGGTAGTGCTAGGCTGCTCCGCCCCCCAGGACACCCCCTTCTTGCCCTGCATTCCTTCTGCCTGGTCAGAGGGAGCCCAGCTCCGCACTGCATGGGGCAGACAGCACAATGCCAGGTATTTTACGATGGATGCTAACCTTAGGGGTGACGCTCATCACTCTCTCGATTTTATTCTACTTTCAGTTTTTCTGAGAATGCACTAATTTCTTGTCAGCCCCAACTCCATACCCCTACTCACTCACTATACATTGGACAAAAGTCCTTTGCTACTTAGCTCCCCATGCTGTGGAGTAGACAGTTCAAAGGTCTTTTTGCCAAGAGCCTGCTGCTGAGCACCCTGCCAGCCCTACCCTCATCCTCCCCACCCTGGTCCCCAAGCTAGCTGCTACTCCTCCCTGTAACCCAGGGAAGCCTCCAGTGCTGGCGCTAACACAGCTCAGGCTAAGTTGACCCAAAGACCTGCAGATGGGACACAACAGGCTTTTCATTAAGATGCTTTGCCCTGTGCTGAACTGGGTGTGGGACTTCACCAGAGTTTGGAAAGGACAGCCATGTGAAAATGCACACAAGAAAAAATACAGTGAAAATACAACAGCAGTGGTAGTAAGTTCTATGAAGGACGAATGCAGAGAAAATGAAGAATTTACATGGGTAGGGTGGGAGGAAGGTGTCAGGGAAGCCTCTCTCAAGAACAATCTAGAAGGCAGATGGGAGCTACCCAAGCAGATTCCAGGCACCTTGGGCGGACCAGGATGGCCTTTTCCCTTGCTGTGCCCAGCAAGCTCCATCAGTTCAGGAAGCAAACAGCTGGAAGCACCTGTGCAGACCCATCCTGACCTCATGAAACCATGCCTACTCCTGGCATCTGCATGTCCATCCCCACAAACTCAATGATGCTAGTATGGGCTATAGGGAGGGTCACATCAGTCCCAGTTTGCCCAGGATAGCCTCAGTTTGCCCCTGTTCTGGTGCTTTATTAACAGCACCCTTTTGGATAGTAGTAAATCATGTGGTCACCTGGCTCAGAGACTTTTGTCCACAAGCTCACTGCATCCAAACATCACAGGACCATCCTAGAGATTGGTCAAAGAGGGTCACCTTCATACCTGTCAGAGAAGCCCAGATGGCTTAAAAAATTTCCCCAGCTACTCCAACAAGGGACCCAGTCTTTGAATTTTCTATGCACTGACCAAATCGACTCATCCGTCACAAATTCACATCCAGCCTTGAGCTAGTATTTCCTTTCTAACATCTTCCCTGCCCATCAATTATTAGTTACCTGTCTCTTGCCGTGGCCTGTGGGATCTATGGAGGTAGGAATGCTTCTGCCTTGTTTGCTCTATGAAACCTGCATTTAGTTGTGTGCCAACAAAATAACCTAGAATAAATGGACAAATTTCTAGACATACAAAACTTACCAATACTGAATGACAAAGAAACAAAAAATCTCAACAGACCTACAACTAGTAAGAAGCTTAGATCACTAATCAAAAACCTCACAACAAAGAAAAGCTCAGAAACAGACGGCTACACTGGTGAATTGTATCAAATATTTAAAGAAAAATTAACAGCAGTCCTTTTCAAATTCTTACAGAAAATTGAAGAGGAGGAAATACTTTCGAGCTTTTTCGATGAGGCCATCATTACCCTAATACCAAAGCTAGACAAAGATACTAGAAGAAAGCTAGAGATTAATATTCCTTATGAATACTGATGTCAAAATCTTCAACAAAATCCTTGCAAACTGAATTCAGTAACATATTAAAAGGATTATATGCCATGACCAAGTGAGACTTAATTCTGAGAATGCAAGGATGGTTCAATATCCAAAAATCAATCAGTGTAATACACATGTTAACAGAATGAGCAATAAAAACCTACATGGTCATCTCAATTAATGCAGAAAAAGCATTTAACAAAATTCAACACCTTTTCTTTTTATTTTTTATTTTTTTGAGATGGAGTTTCAGTCTTGTTGCCTAGGCTGGAGTGCAATGGCAGGAACTGGGTTCACCACAACCTCTCCCTCCCGGGTTCAGGTGATTCTCCTGCCTCAGCTTCCCAAGTAGCTGGGATTACAGGCATGTACCACCATGCCCCCAGCTAATTTTTGTATTTTTAGTAGAGACAGGGTTTCTCCATGTTGGTCAGGCTAGCCTTGTACTCCCAACCTCAGGTGATCCGTCCGCCTTGGCCTCCCAAAGTGCTAGGATTACAGGTGTGAGCCACTGCACCTGGCCCAACACCCTTTCTTAATTAAAAAATTAAATGCACTAGGAATAGAAGGAAATTTCCTCAACATAGTAGAGGCCATATGTGAAAAGCCAACAGCTAAAATCTTTCTCAATGGTGAAAAGCTGAAACATTTCCTGTAAGATCAGGAAGAAGGCAAAGATGCCCACTCTCATTACTTCTATTTAACATGGTACTGGAAGTCCTAGCCAGAGCAATTACACAAGAAAAAGAAAAAAGAAAAAGGCATCCAAATTGGAAAACAAGTAAAATTATCTGTTCACAGATGACATGATCTTCTATCATCATGTAAGATCATCAAGATATAGGAACCCTAAAGAGTCCATGCACACAAAACCACCCCAAAACCTATTAATTTAGCAAAGAGCAAGATATAAAATCAGCATATGAAAATTAGTTTTGTTTCCATACACTAACAATGAACAATCTTAAAACAGCCAGGCCCGGTGGCTCACACCTGTAATCCTAGCACTTTGAAAGGCCAAGGCAGGCAGATCACCTGAGGTCAGGAGTTCAAGACCAGCCTGGCCAACATGGTGAAACCCTGTCTCTACTAAAAATACAAAAATTAGTCAGGTGTGGTAACTCATGGCTGTATTCCAGCTACTCAGGAAGCTGAGGCAGGAAAATCACCTGAGTCTGGGGAGTGGAAGTTGCAGTGAGCCGAGATCACACCACCGCACTGTACCCTGGGTGACAGAGCAAGACTCTAAAATCTAAAAAGGAAATTATGAGAAAAAAATCCATTTATAATAGCATCAAAAAGAATAAAATAGGAATAAACTTAGCCAAGGAGACAAAAAACTTGTACACTGAAAACGGAAAACTACCAAACTGCTGAAAGCAATTTAAAAAGACACAAATAAATGAAAAGACTGCCTGTGTCTATGGATTATAAGACTTACTGTTAAAAGGTCAATCTCTTAAAAGTAATCTGCAGATTTACTGCAATCCTTATGAATATCCCAACAATGTTTTCTTGCAGAAATAAATTTTCTGAAGGAAAAATCCATTCTAAAAATCATGTGGAATCTCAGGGGACCCCAAGTCGCCAAAATAGTCTTAAAACAAAAGAACAAAGTTGGAGATCTCACACTTCCTGATTTCACACTAAGTATAAAGCTACAGTAATCAAAACTGTGTGGTACTGACATTAAGACAGACACATAGACAGACAAAATACAAGAGAGCCAAGAAATAAACCCTCAAATATGTATGATCAAATGATTTTCAACAAGGGACCAAGACCATTCAGTGTGAAAAAGGACAATCTTTCTAACATGATGCTGTGAAAACAAGATATTCACATACAAAACAATGAAATTAGGTCCTTACTTTACCTTATTTACAAAAATTAACTCAAAACAAATCAAAGACCTAAATGTAAATGTTAAAACTGCAAAACTCACAGAGAAAACACAGGGAAAATGCTTCATAACATTGGATTGACAATGATTACTTGGATATGAACCCAAAAACACAGGCCAAACAAGAGAAAAAATAGATAACGTGGACTTTACCAAAATTTAAAACTCTGTGCAAAGGACACAATCAACAGAGTGAAAAGGCTATCTATGGAATGAGAGAAAATGTTCCCAAATCATACATCCCGAGTAGCTGGGATTGCAGGTGCCCGCCACAGTGTCCGGCTAATTTTTGTATTTTTAGTAGAGACAGGGTTTCACCATCTTGGCCAGGCTGGTCTCGAACTCCTGACCTTGTGATCTACCTGTCTCAGCCTCCCAAAGTGCTGGGATTATAGGTGTGGGCCACCATGCCTGGCCCTCCAACAGTTATTAGCATGCTGATGTTCATAGCAGCATTATTCACATAGCCAAAGGATGGAAGCCACCCAAGTAGCCACTGGCAGATTAATGGAGAAACAAAGTGTGGTACATACATGCAATGAAATATTATTCAGTCTTAAAAAGGAAGCAATTTTTAATCCATGCTTTATGGGGATGAACCTTGAGGACAGTATGTTAAGTGAAATAAACCAGACACAAAAGGACAAATACTGTGTGATTCCACTTATATGAGATACCTAGAGGAGTCAAATTCAGAGAGACAGCAGAATGGTGGCTGCCAGGGGCTGGAGGAGGGGAGACTTAGTCTTTATAAGGGACAGTTTCCACTAGAGACCATGGAAAAATTTCTGCAGATGGATGGTGGTGGTTGCACAACAGTGTGAATGTACCTCATACCACCAAACTGTGCGTTAAAAATGGTTAAAATGATTTTATATTACGTATATTTAACCTCAATTTTACCAAAAATCGTGCATTTGCCCTCAACACATGTTGAGTAAATGTGTGAACCACAGGCCCTGGAGCGGGCTGTGCGGCTGGCTGGGTAGGAAAAGGAGTAAAACACATCCATCTTGCAGCCACACTGTCACTGTGGCACCAGGCTGCAGGTGCAGTGCAGGCCCCGGAGCTGGTGAGCCCACCCACGCTGCACCTGCACAATGCCAGCCTGACTGAGGTTGTGGGTGGGGACCTCTTGAAACTGGCATCGCCTCCTGAGCGCCGAACTGCAGCTGAGCTCTGGGCAACAGGGAGGGTGTGGTGAGCAGGCATCGAATCAGCAGAGGAGGCCATCGAGTTTGGGGCCAAAGCTAATGAGGTGTGAGGGGCAGCAAGACGCTGCCCGAACTTCCAAGGCCACTGCCCTCCTCCTCTCTGGGGCCTTTCCGGGCAAGAGTGAGTTCCCTGTGCTCCCTGCCCTCTCTGAGTGGTCCTGTTCTGGCCTTTGCCCCCAGCTCACCTTCTCAGGGAAGCATCCCTCTAGCCAGCGCCCTTCTTTCTACCCAATCACCTTGAATGCAGTGATGTATGTACTGACTGTTTCCTTTTACTCCAGCGTGAACTCCAACAGAGCTGAGACTCTCCCGAGTCCTCAGTATCTACAACACTGCTTGGCACACAGTAGATGCTCAATAAATACTTTGGTATAGGAGTGAGAGAGAAGGAGGGAAGGAGGGAGGAGTCGGGTGGTGCACGTCCTGAAGGAGATGAAGAAAAGAAAGGAGAAGCTATAGGAAGAAGCCAAAGAGAGGGAGCTTATGGGCTTGCAGTGATATTTGTTTTATCCCACAGACAACAGGCAGCCATGGAAGGGCTTTGAACAAGAGGAATGTATGTGGTGGACAGCACAGGAGGTGTAGGTAGGCACAGGAGACCATCTGGAGGGCAGGGTTGGGAGGGGGTTGGGAGTGGACACCCCTGAATGACTCAGGAGAGAGGCCGGGCTGCTAGGAGACTGGGCCAGGTTTCCTGTCCCGAGATTCTGGAATCCTGTGGGGTGGATGCAGGGCGGGAGCACAGGCCCAGGACTTGGAGACCTGCTGGCTCTGGCTCTCTCCCCTCTCACCAGGCAGCTGACATCCTCTGTCTGGCTGGGTGTTTAATTGCTTAGTGCCTCAGTTTTCACTTCTGTGAAATGGCACCAATACCAATATTTCAAGGCACCAAAGGAGAGTCCTGAGTATGTAGTCATAGCCATCATGACCCAGGAATTTGGTAAGTGCTTACAGATACCTGGTTGGGTACTGGTAAAACCTCGTGAGGAATTGAGCCCAGGGCACTGTCCTGGTAAAAGCATTTGCTAAATGTTGGCTAACTACTGTCATTATTTGTAAACAGGCTAATAGAAGTGTTCAGGGATGGGGGGCCGGGGCTGCCCACAGTCAGGGCAGCTTCCCTTGCGCCACAGCAGCCTCCAGAAGTGTCCAGCTTCATTTGGGCACGGCTCCCTGACTGCTTTAGTACTGCTGTAAGAGCGAGGGAGAGTGTGTCCATCAGGGAAGTGGGCACCACTCACCCAAAACCCTCCTTTTGGGCTCACAACCTTAAGGCAGAGCATTCTATCTGCATAACAGCAGACAGCAGTTTAAGCATTACTCCTGTCCCAGAACTTTAGTATGTTAAAAAAAAAAAGCAAACAAACCCAAAACACCCAGGCTTTCACCCAGGAGTAAGGGAACCAGTGACAAGCGGCATTCAGGTAGGAAGGCCTATTGCAGGCCATCCTGGACGACCCAGAGGTGTGGGAGCTCGGGTTCTCCCGCTCCTTCCTGTCCCTCCATGGCCAGCTGCTTCTCCCCCAACGCACTTCCCCAGTGCCTAGTGCTTTGGGAAGCGCCCTGAGTCTGTATCCACGGGGTCACCTGTTGGGGGTTGGTGGCCGACTCTGAGGGTAGATTTTGGCTCAGAAGGAGGAGGGACCTTAAGTGAGCAGCCTGCCTTGGAGTGAACGGCGCCTGGGCAGCTGCAGGGGGCCGAGGGTCTAAGGAGCCTTGTCACCGATGCTGCTAGGAGACTGGGCCAGGTTTCCTGTCCCGAGATTCTGGAAGTCCTCTCAGACATGGCCCGCATTTCCCAGCATGATGCGGATTTTGCTGAGGGAGGAAAGGCGGGCAGGGATGTGGCCCGCGCCCAGCACGGATGCCCCAAGGATGCGGAGACTAGCGGGGCAGGAAGCCTCCTCCAGAAGGCGTGCAAGTGACTCCTCCGCGCGCACCTCCGCTTCTCCTCCCCGCCGGGGGGGCTCAGCTCCCTGGACACAGCGGCCCGGTTTCCCGTCCTCTCCGCCTCTTAGGTCACGGGCCTGGGGGCTCAAATGCCAGGGAGTTCTCTGGTGACAGAGCTAACCCGCCCATGCCAGCGCAGTCCCGGCCCCGGCTTCTGTCCTCTTCCCCTGGGGCTGAGCATCAGGGAAGTCCGCGGGCGGGAGCCTTTGAGGGAGGCGGCGGTCCCCAGCCGGGAATGAGGGGAAAGGGGAAGCGGGGTCCCCGCCAGAAACTCGGTGGGAAACGGGCCTGGGAAGGAGGCCGCGCGGCCGAGGAGGAGGAACACGCACACCGTGGTGGGGTCAGAAGAAAGTTAGGGCCAAGTGTCTGCCGGGCGGCCTTGTGGACCAGGAAGGCGTCCCTGCAGGCTGCGCTCCCGCACCCCGGGTCTCCCCGCCAGTCTTGCTCGGGTTCCCCCGGCTCATCGTCTCCCCGGGACCCCGCCCACCTGCTCCCCGGGGTCCTACCCCACTTTCACCCTCAGGGCTCCCCCCGCTCACCTCCGCGCCCGCGGACCCCTGGGTCTACCTTCAGCCTTGGGGCCCTCCTCGGACTATATTCCACCTTCGGGGTCCCCCCACCCGCCATCTCCTCCGGCGGGGTCCCTCCGCCCGCCTTTTCCCCTGGTGGGGTCCCCCAACCCACCTTCTCCCCCGCAGGGTTCCCCAGCCCGCCTTCCCGGCGGCGGGAGCGGCGGCCCAGGCCGGCGGGCGGAGGCGGCGCCACCCGGGGCGCTGACGTAGAGGCCGCTCGGCGGCCGGGGGTCCCTTCGGTGGGGCCGCGGCTCTCCGCCCGCCGCCCCCGCGCGTCCATTCCCTTTTGTGTCCCGCGCGCGGCCCGTCCCCCGCGCCCAGTCGCGCCCTGAGCCCCGCGGGCCGGCGGGCGGCTCCCGGCGCGGCCCCTCCAGCCAGCGCGCCCGGCATTGTGTGGACGCGCCCGGCCGGGAGCGCGCGCGGGGGCTGTCGTGCGCCCCCGTCCCCGTCCCCTCCCGGCCGCGGCGCCGCCTGCGCCCCGCCGCCCCCGCCGCCCCCGCGCGGCCCGGCCCCCGGCCCGGCCCGGACCGACCCGGGCAGCGCAGCGGCGGGGCCGAGCGGCGGCGCGGCGCGGCAACATGGCGACTGTGCCCGTGTACTGCGTCTGCCGGCTCCCCTACGACGTTACCCGCTTCATGATCGAGTGCGACGCCTGCAAGGACTGGTTCCACGGCAGGTGAGCGCGCGGCGGCCGCTCGGCCCGGCCAGCCCGGCCACCCCGCCCGACCGAGCCCCGCGCCCCCGGCTGCGCGCTCGCAGGCCCGGCTCGGGGACGGGCCGCCGCCGCCGCCGCATTCCGGGCGCCCAGGTCGGGGCTGGGCCGGGCCGGGCCGCGCGCCCTTTTGTGCCCAGGGCGGGGGCGCCAAGCACGGGGCCCGCGCTGGGCGCCCCTGGCCGCCGCGCACAAAGCGAGGCCCGCGGGCCGGAAGGTGGGCTCGGGGCTCGGGGCGCGGGGAAGTTGGGGCTCCAGGCCCGGGCCGGGCCGCCTGTCAGCGGGGTCGCGGCGGCCGCAGAGGCCGGGCATCCGGAGGGAGGCCCAGGCCTGGAGCCCCCGCCGCCTCCCCCCTGCGAAGTTGCAGGAACTTTCCCCGCGCGGGCTCGGGGCTGGCCGGGCCGGGAGAAGCGGGCGCGCAGCCCGGTGCGGGTCCCGGGAGAGGCGCGAGTGGCGGGCTCCGACTCCGGCAGGGCTGGGACGGCCGTGCGGGCTCCGGCGAGGTGGTAGCCGGCGCGCCCACCCTCCGCCGTGGCCTGCGAGCTCCCCCGGACCTTGTCCCGGAAGGCAGGACCCCTCCCGGACCCCCGCGGAGCACCTGGACCTGGCAGGCCTGCGGGTCCCGGGGCGGGAGTGTGGTGACAGAATAGTGTCTGTGAGTTGGGTAAAGGGGGTTGTTATGGGTTTGCCGCCTCCTCCTCGGCCTTCGGCTTTCCCCGTTTCCCTCCTCTCCGTTCCTGGCAGGAACACCCCGGTTTTGACATGATCTTATGCTCTCTAAGGAAGATGGGGAGCGGGGAAGGAGGTCACTCTTGGAGACACTGAAAACCCCCGCCCTCTTGGCCGTTACTGAGCTGATGGCCATGACCTGGCCCTGTGCCGAAGATAGGTCCTTTTCCACCAAGAAGTAAATGGAGGAGGAGGAAGAGGAGGTGATAGTCATGCCCAAACTGCTCCAACAGGTTCTCTTGCATCTGACTTTGCCTGTGGGATGTGTTTGGACCGGGGCTGGCCAGGGCTGTATGCCCTCTGGGGCTCCAGTCCCAAACCACCAGGAGCAGCCTGGGGGAAGAGAGGGGTGTGTGGTGGTGGGTGGTCCAGGATTCTCCTTCCGGAAAGGAGACCCTCCTGCTGGTTTTAAGCCTGGGTCTTCGAGACTGGTCAGTGGCCCTTAGGAGTGGGTTGTGGCCCGGAGTCCCGTCCTGCCAGTTTGCATGTGGTGGCCCCGGGTGCCTGGGATGTGACAGGGCCTGATATGTCTGTCAGCCCCAGGCCTGAGTCCCACCTCCATGCTGTAAGAAGGGCCTGGGACTGTGGGGTGAGGATGCCCACGGAAATCTGGGCTGCTTTCCTGGTATGCCCGGGGCTATGGAAGACCCTCAGAGAAGGGGAGGCTGAGTGGGAACACCACTCTGCCCAGAACAGGGCATGCTGTGCACACCCTCAACTGGCAGCCAGCAAGGAAAAGTTCACAGCCGGACCAAAGTGGGTGAGAACGTCTGAGGCTCTTCAGATCCAAAGATGCTGAGCAGTTGGCTCTGAAAGTGGTGGGGCCTGTCCCTTCTCCCCCATCGCCACCGGGGCCCTGACCTGGCGAGCAGTCACCCCGCTGCAGAACCCTCTGGGCACCTGTGTCAGCTCCTGGCTGCTGCCCACACTTGGGGCCCAGACTGGGGAGAGTGAGGGGGATGGAGAAAACCTTTGTCTCACTGCTCAGGGGACCCTCTGGGAAGGGAAGGTTAGTTCTGAACTAGACTTTGAGGCCAAGGGAAAAACTCCAGGAATGAGGGGCAGGCAGGCGATAGGGGCTGAGAGCTGGCCTGAGAGCTGGTCCGAAAGCTGGTTGATGTCATTTGCTGTATTGGCCCATGCAAAAATCCCCAAAAGAGGGATATTTTGGGAGGCTTTATCTCCTTTTTTCATACTTGGGGGTCTCTGATTGAATCTAACACAGGCGGTTGATCAGCACAGATTTATTCTCACCTCTTTGTGGCGGCTGTAGGGTCTGAAAGGAGCTGTGCTTCCCATCAGACCCGAAAGTCATTTTCTCCTGTATCTTATCAAGCAGAGGCGGGGTCATTTGCCACAGTGACCCCTAAGGGGAGGAAGCCTCTGGGTGTGCCTCCTCCCCCACCCCTGTGTTCTGGGCAGGTATGTGATGGGGTGGGGGGGACAGGCATCAGGGGTTGTGGGGTTGGTACAGCTCTCACAGCCCTGGGCGAGCTGCTTGGTCTCTCAGCATCACTTTCTCATCAGTAAAAGGAACCTGTCACCAGACCCCTGGGTTTCTCCACCTCCAGGGCGTCTCCTGTGACCCCAGTGGTTCTTCCCTGATCTTCGTACCACCTGTACTGTGATTTGTCTCCATTTAACATTTCAACTCACTTTTTAAAAGTTTGAATACTTTGAAACTTTTTATCTTGAGAGGACTTTAGACTTACCAAAGAGTTCCAAAAATGGCAGTTGCCCTGTATCCTTGCCTCTGCTTTCCCTGCAGTGAACATCTTACGTAGCCGCGGGACCAGTACCAGAACGAAGGCGTTAACGCTGGTGCCGGGCTGTTAACTCAACTACAGACTTTATTCAGATGGATTTCACCAGGGTCCCCCGCTTAATGTCATTTTTCTGTTCCCGGATCCCACCTTGCATTTAATCCTCCTGTCTCCTCACTCTTGAAAATGCTGCTTTTAAAAGGAAACGTCATGTCATTCCCTGAAATAGAACATTACTGTAACTTACCATACACAGTAACTATAAAAATAAACACACAACTGTTAAAGTAAAAAGCCTCTCTGTCCCACCTGTGGTCACATCACATTCCTCCAGCCAGCCCCGTTTTGCGGAGAATTGGAGAGAGGGTCTCTAAGCCGTCACTCACACTCACGGCGGCCGCGTCTTTGCTGTTGGCAGCTTTGGCGGCAGCCGAGAACTTGTTTGGGATAGAGCTTTGGCCGTTTGTGGGGCCAGAGCTTGCTTCGAGGGCCCCTCTTCAGGGACTCTGAGCACCCGTCCCAGTGTTGTAGCCGTGGCGGGTGGGACTGCCCGCTGGCCTGGGTGGAAGAGTGTTCACCATGGGGGAGGGAGGAGCGTTGTGTTCTGTCCTTGGGGTCATGCATCCTGCATTCCCAGGAGGGGCAGTGTCGAGTGGGGGTGAGGGAAACAGGCCCTCCTTTCAGGCTCCCTGCTGTCCCTGGGATGTGTGTGCCATGCTTGAGCTGTCCCTTCACCAAGCCTTTGCCAGATTCCTCGTCCAGCTCCATCTTGACGGCTCATCGTTCCTGGGGCCGGAGATCCTCATCAGCCCAGCCTTTCTTCACTGGCACCGGCTGGCGTGCTGTCCCAGAACGCGAGCTTTGTCCTGGGAGGGATGGATTTTGTGGCAGGTCCTGGCAGGAGGCAGCTGGAGGCCGGTTGCCTTTGGAGGTGTCTTGTATGCCTCGTTTGGTTTGGCACAGGCACTCAGGAGCACCTCTCCTCTCCTCTCAGGGATCCCACTCTTGCGCAAAGCCTCTCGGCCACGCACTGTGGTCCCTTGTGCCTGTGTCTTCTAACTGGAGAATGGAGACCAGACCCCATGCCCTCCACCCCTCCCTGCAGCCCTATGGTGGATGACCTGGCATTTCAGTTTGTCACCAACTTGCTTTGAATAATTTCAATCCCTGGGAAGTAAGAATGCTTCTGTTAAAGTTTCAAACATCCTTAACCTGTAGCGTTCTGGCCCTCTTTCAGCTGCTTGTTCTATTGGACTGGAAGGGTTTTTGGAGGTGTAATCAGTAAAACTGACTTGAAAGAAACTGAAAGCTGTTCAAGTCACTTCAGTGACAGACATTTCATTTATACCTCAGTAACTATCTGTTGGGCATGTATTCTGTGTGGAGTTCAGTGAGGGCCCAGGGGGCAGCCAGGCAGCTCCTCTGAGAAAGGTGGCAGCCACCCTGGAGGGAGAGTGTCTCAGCAGAGGAGGGGCCGGAGTGGACTGAGGTTTTGACAGGGTTCCCCATGTTGCTTTGGGGACAGGTAGGGGGGGAAGTTAGGGGCAGGGAGCCAGTGAAGAGGTGACTCCTGCAGGTGAGAGGCAACAGGGCTTGTACCCGGGGGAGGGGATTGGGACTGGGATGGGGAGAAGGGTCACATTCTGGAAGTGCTCAGAAGGTAGAGGGGACAGATTGCGTGGCGCGGCTCCCTACAATTCCTGTGTGTCCGTCTGTCTGGGCTTGGCCTGTCCTCCTCCTCAGGCCCCTGCCTCTGTGTCCAGCTCCTTTGGGTTGGCCTTTCTGGGCTCTCATTGTACCCACATAGCCTTAAGTTCCTTGGAGCAGAGCCACATCCAGGGGCTACCTGGGAACACTGTGGCTGTGCCCTGCAGGCCAGCTCTGTTGTTGGCCGGTGGAGTGTGTGTGTGAGAGGGAAGGAGGCCCCGCCGTGGGTCACATCTGGGTGATCAGAGCTGAGAGTTAAATCCTAGAGCCTCACATGCTGGAGTACTGGGGGAAGGGGCCTCAGGGAGACGTCATTGTGATGTAGGAATAATGATTAATCACTTGAAAGCAAGGAATTCTCCCCCTGTGTGTTTTTAAAGTTCTGGAGGAGAGGGGAGCAACATCAGGCCAGCTTTTAGAGGGTAAAGTAGACGTCGCTGTCTGTGGATGCTTTCCAAAGGAGGTGGGTCTTGAAGGAAGCAAGGAGCTTCATCTCATTTGTCAGAATGTTTGCTGTTATTGAACATACTTAATATTTGGCTGGAAGTGTGCTTGGTGTGACCCTCCGGACCGTAGCCCACGTTCGTTTGGGGCTGCTTGGGCTCGGTGTGGTCACAGATGCTCTAAAGTCTGGGCAGAGTTTTGGGTGGACCCTGCCACCCCCAGACACCCTCTTTTTTGGCCATCCTTGTGGTACCTCGACACGTGCCAGGTTCTTCTAAAAGAGTTGAGTTTTTCTGGTGGGAGCAAGCGTGGGCCAGAAAATAGTGTTCCGTGACACCCTTCTCTGGGAGAATATTACTTTTGAAATTCAGGGTGTGGGTAAAACAAAGTCCATCTCTTGTTTTTTTTAAAATAACAGGTGGATCTGATTGTGCTGTGGAAGGTAACGTTCAGTCGGGGTTGAATGCCCCAGGGGTTATTTTTCATTCGTCATGTTTGGTTCCCACGTTGACTGTGAGAGGCAGATAGCGTGGGTCATCCTGTCACCCGCATTCCCGGCATGGACACAGAAGCAGCGGGGGCTCTGTCACACGCAGGGCTCTGGCTTCATCAGGTGCACTCTGAGCCGCAGCAGGTGGACACACTCACCTCCGAGAGGGTGCAGGTGAGGAGGTGGCACCTGGCTCAGGTTATTCTGGCTCAAGGGCCTGAGCAAATACAGGGGCTGATAACTGCTCGTGTCCATGGTTTCGGCAGTGTAACATGGACGGAAATGTGGTCACAGAGGAAGGCCACATACCGAGCTAGGGGATGGGAGGTGCTTCACTGTCCAAGCAGCTGACTGCAGCAGCTCCCTCCTGGGTCTGGGTATGCCGGGTGCCTCTCAGGGTCTCTCGCTGGAGTGCCTCCGTCTCTGCATCTCTCCTTCTCTGCCCTCTAACTTCTGCAAACCTTGAGTCTCAGCTTTTTGGTTTGGTCGCAGTTGGGCGGCCCTAGCTGTGGGCTCCAGAATGGGACTTGGCGTCCACTCTTTAGGGTGCAGGACCTGTTTACTTTTCTCCTGGACTCTCCCTGCCACCATACTGCTGGGTCACCCACAGAAAAACATGTGAACAGGTTTAGAATTCAAGCCACTGACTGGTTTGGATCTCAAAGCCTAGGAACTGAAAAATCTTTGTGATATCTGTCCCTGTCTGTCGAGCTTTCCGAAGGCGGTGTGTCTTGAAGGAAGCAATTTGTTGTGAGCCTCATCTTAATTGCCAGAACGATTGCTTTTATTGAAATTATTTAGCTAGAAATGTGCACATGGGGAAACCAGCCTTTCACCTTTTTAAAAATACGGCGGTGAATTCATATAACATAAAATTAACCATTTGCGTGTGAAGTTGAGTGGCATCAATGCCATCATAGTGCCATCAAAGGTGGTCGAGCAACCACCACCTTTATCTAGTTCCCAAACATCTTCATCACTCCTAAAGTATACCCCATATCCACTAAGTAGTCCCTGCTCTTTCCTCCTCCCACTAGCCCCTGACAACTAGCTCTCTGCTTTCTGACTCTATTGGTGTGTCTATTCTGGATATTTACTATTTCATATAAATAGAATCATACAATATGTAGCCTTTTGTGTCTGGCTTCTTTTGCTTAGCACAATGTTTTTCAGGTTCATCCACATTGTATCACATGTCAGTGTTTCATTAATTTTTATGGCTGAATAATATTCCATTGTATGGATAGACCACAGTGTATCCATTCATCAGTGTATGGGCATTTGGGATTTTTCCACCTATGGCTGTTGTAAATAGTGCTGCTATAAACATTTGTATATAAATATTTGTTTGAACACCTGTTTCAGTTTTTTTGGATATATACTTGGGAATGGAATTGCTAGATCATATGGTAATTCCGTGTTTAACTTGTTGAGTAACTGGCAAACTGTTTTACACAGGAGCTGCATTATTTTAAATTCTCCTCAGCAGTGTTCCAATTTCTCCACATCCTCACCAACACTTGTTTTCCTTTTTTTTTTTTAATTGAAACCATCCTGATGGGTATAAAATAGTATTTCCTTATGTTTTTGACTTGCATTTCTCTACTGACCCATGATGTTGGACAGCTTTCATGTGCTTGTTGGCCTTTGCCCACTTTTAAATTGGATTGCTTGTTTTGAAATGTAAGAGTTCTTTATATAGTCTAGATGCTGTATCCTGATCAGATTTATGATTTGCAAATAATTTTTCCGTTCTGTGGGTTGTCATTTCACTTTCTTGATAATGACTACTGATGCACTAAAGTTTTTAACTTTGATGAAGTCTAGTTTAGCTCTTTTTTCTTTTGTTACTTGTGCTTTTGGTACCATATCTGAAATTCCATTGCGAGATCCAGGGTTATACAGGTTTACTCCTGTAACTTCCTTTAAGAGTTTTTATCATTTTAGCTCTTATCTTAGGTTTTTGATCCCTATTCTGTTTATTTTTGTAATGATG
Organism: Saimiri boliviensis; assembly: GCF_048565385.1. Lineage (NCBI taxonomy): Eukaryota > Metazoa > Chordata > Mammalia > Primates > Cebidae > Saimiri > Saimiri boliviensis. Next base: position 237,970,555 of record NC_133450.1, on the reverse strand, counting down.
GAAGGTAGGAGTCCAACTTTATTCTTTCGAAGCTGGATATCCAGTTGTCTCAGCATCATTTGTTGATGACCATTCTTTCTCCATTGAATGATCTTGGTGCCTTGACCAAAAATCATTTGATCATATACACAGGGGTTTATTTCTGGACTCTCAGTTCTATTCCTTTGGTCTATATGTGTCTCTTTATGCCAGTACCACGCTGCTTTGATTACTGCAAAGTTGTCGTAAGTTTTGAAAGCAGAAAGTATGAGTCATCTGACTTTGTATTGTTTTGGCTATTTTGGGTTCCTTGCATTACATATGAATTTGAGGATTGGCTTTACCATTTCTGCAAAAAAGTGCTGGTGGAATTTTAATAGGGATTGTGTTCAGTCTGCAGATTGTTTTGTCATCTTAATAGTATTAAGTCTTTTGATCCATGAACATGGGATACCTCTCCACTTATTTGTGTCTTCTTTAATTTCTTTCAGCAGTGTTTCATACTTTTTGGTTTAGAAGTCTTTCACCTTCTCAGTTGCATTGATTCCTAGATGTTTTACTCTTTTAGACACCATGGTAAGTGGTATTATTTTCTTAATTTCTTTTTTAGATTGTTCATTGATGGTTTTTAAATCTTTTTTAATAATCATCTTTTAATGTGTGCTGACTGAATTCCCAGAACCGCACATGTGCAGGGTGCTGCCCACCCCTGCCATGCTCTCCGTGTTCATGCATGTGCTGCTGTGTGCCCAGGGTGTACCTGCATACCTGTGAAGGAGGGTTGCTATCTTCTTTTTTAACTGTTATTTTTGAGCCTCTGTGTCAGATACTGAGCTAGGCATTTTCCGTACATGTGTAGGACTTCTCTCATATTGTATATGGGGTTCTCTCATGTGGATCTCCATCTCCTTTCCCTGACCGTCATCCTCCCCCCAGGGCAGTCTTTTTGGCTGCATGCTTCACTGCTGAGGATACTTTGGTGGGGCAAATCCAGGGTTCTGTATTCCTGGAGTGGGGACAGCATGCCTAGTTATGGAGCAGTGCCAGCCTCCCTCTGTGTGAGCAGCACATGGCCCCATTGATCTCCATGCATCGAGTGGATGGTTCCGCTCAGGTGGAGAGCACGTGTAAAGCCCTTGTTCATTCTTATTCCCGACATGCCATGGACTGGGCACAAGGCCACAGTATTGGATAAACATGAGGATCTGATTGGCCTTGGAGAGTGCTCTGCGACCAGGATCTGACCTGAGGACTGATACACCCACCCCTGGGGCTGCCAGACTCAGGCACTGAACCCGAACCCCAGCACCTTCACCACACAATTCCAGATCACTAAAATCTTCTTGTAGCTTTGTGATTTTGTCTCTTATTTTACCCTTCCCCTTATAAAACCCCATCAAGGCACATTCTGTTTGTGAATCTCTGGGAAAGCTTGGGCCAGCGGGAAGAGTAGTCAGGAAGCACTTACCAGGAACACCAGGACTGGTGGCAAGGCAGTGTCAACTGGGGCACAAGGCCCTCCTTGCCTGGTCCCACCTCACCAGCCTCCTGTGCTGACCTGCTTTTGCTGGAGCAATGGTGTAGACTTTAGGGGTTCAGGCCCATTTCCCTGAAGGAGAGGCTGAGGCCTGGAGTCCTGAGACATTTGGCATCCTGGAACAGTATAGAAACTGCAGTCTTAGCTAGTCTTCCTCTCAGATGCACATTGTCTGGGGGAGGGGTGAGGCGGGGCTTTGAGAGGACTCGCTGAACCCCAGGGAGAGGGAAGAACCCACGGCCCCACATGAAACAGCACACACAGGCTCAAGTGGGAAGCAGGATGAAATCTCACTAAACCTCCTCTTTCTGGAGTCAGCCAAATATGAGGATTAGTTGCCCATGGTGCTTGTGGAATCTCTTCCTGGAACTGGGAGGCACTGTGGCCACTGCTGCCCAGCAGCACATAGCAGAGGTGTGCAGAAGCAGCGCAGGTGGGGTGGGGTTTCCTCCGCTGTTCGCACCCAGCACTAGGCACTTCTGGATGCCACTCTGTTCCTTGCAGCAGCTCTCTGGTGTGCTTTGGACGGAGGGGCTACTCAGGAGAAGCCAGCTGGGGGAGGGCCAGCAGCTCCCACTCCTTCCATGCCAGCCAAAGTGCAGGATGGATGGGAACAGTCTGTGAGGCTTTTATGCCACTCTTGGCTGTGCTTGGTGACTCTGTGTGTCACACATGAGGAATCCTGAGTCTCAAAAGGGCCTCAGCATCCTTCATGTGCTGCACCAGGAGTCATGCCTGGCCTTGGCTCCTTGTTCATCAGCGAGAACGTTCATCAGTCAGTTCGTCTAGCTGGTGACATTTCCTGAGCATTATGTAGGGGCCAGGCTCTGTTCTTGGCACGGGCAGCAGTGTGGAAGACTGGAGGGCCCCGGCAGCTAGTGCTGGGGGACAAGGTTGGGGTGACATGGCCCTCATCACCAACCACCTGTGAGTCTCTGTCAGAGCAGATTGGGGTGACAACAAACTGCGCTGTGTGGGGTGAGGGGCAGCATGTGGCTGGCCCCCAGCTGAGGGGAGATGTGGTTAGGGAGGCGCCTTGGCCCGTAGGCCGTGGGTGGGAGTTCACATTTTGGCCCCAGTACAGGAAGATGAGGACAAAACACAGCATTCTTTTTTTTTTTTCGAGACAGTTTCACTCCTGTTACCCAGGCTGGAGTGCAATGGCGCGATCTCGGCTCACCGCAACCTCCGCCTCCTGGGTTCAGGCAATTCTCCTGCCTCAGCCTCCTGAGTAGCTGGGATTACAGGCGTGCACCACCATGCCCAGCTAATTTTTTGTATTTTTAGTAGAGACAGGGTTTCACCATGTTGACCAGGATGGTCTCGATCTCTTGACCTCATGATCCACCCGCCTCGGCCTCCCAAAGTGCTGGGATTACAGGCTTGAGCCACTGCACCTGGCCTAAAACACAGCATTCTTTAGTTTGCAGTCTATAAAGTTTGTTCTCAGAGTTCTGTAGGAGGCATGGAGTATAGGGCAAGATGGAGAGAGGCCAGAGACCGTTAAGGGGCTAGCAGAGCCCTGGGTGAGGGACAGAGAAGCCCTGGGTGAGCGGATGTAGGACTCTGGAGTAAGGGATGATGGAGGAGTCCCAGGTGAGGGATGGAGGATCCCTGGGTGAGGGATGATGGAGGAGCCCCGGGTGAGGAATGGAGGAGCCCTGGGTGAGGGATGATGGAGGAGTCCCAGGTGAGGGATGGAGGATCCCTGGGTGAGGGATGATGGAGGAGCCCCGGGTGAGGGATGGAGGAGCCCTGGGTGAAGGATGGTGGAGCCCTGGGTGAGGGGTGATGGAGGAGTCCCAGGTGAGGGATGGAGGATCCCTGGGTGAGGGATGATGGAGGAGCCCCAGGTGAGGGATTGAGGATCCCTGGGTGAGGGATGATGGAGGAGCCCCGGGTGAGGGATTGAGGATCCCTGGGTGAGGGATGATGGAGGAGCCCCGGGTGAGGGATGGAGGAGCCCCAGGTGAGGAATGATGGAGGAGTTCCAGGTGAGAGATGGAGGAGCCCCGGGTGAGGGATGATGGAGGAGCCCTGGGTGAGGGGTGATGGAGGAGTTCCAGGTGAGGGATGATGGAGGAGCCCTGGGTGAGGGATGATGGAGGAGCCCTGGGTGAGGGATGATGGAGAGTTCCAGGTGAGGGATGATGGAGGAGCCCTGGGTGAGGGATGATGGGGAATGCCCAGGTGAGGGATGATGGGGGAGTTCCAGGTGAGGGATGGAGGAGCCCTGGGTGAGGGATGATGGAGGATGCCCGGGTGAGGGATGATGGAGGATGCCCGGGTGAGGGATGATGGAGGATGCCCAGGTGAGGGATGGAGGAGCCCCGGGTGAGGGATGATGGAGGAACCCCGGGTGAGGGATGATGGAGGAGCCCCGGGTGAGGGATGATGGAGGAGCCCGGGGTGAGGGATGATGGAGGATGCCCAGGTGAGGGGTGATGGAGGATGCCCAGGTGAGGGGTGATGGGGGAGTTCCAGGTGAGGGATGGAGGAGCCCTGGGTGAGGGATGATGGAGGATGCCCGGGTGAGGGATGATGGAGGATGCCCGGGTGAGGGGTGATGGAGGATGCCCAGGTGAGGGGTGATGGGGGAGTTCCAGGTGAGGGATGGAGGAGCCCCGGGTGAGGGATGATGGAGGAGCCCGGGGTGAGGGATGATGGAGGATGCCCAGGTGAGGGGTGATGGAGGATGCCCAGGTGAGGGATGATGGGGGAGTTCCAGGTGAGGGATGGAGGAGCCCTGGGTGAGGGATGATGGAGGATGCCCGGGTGAGGGATGATGGAGGATGTCCAGGTGAGGGATGGAGGAGCTGCGGGTGAGGGATGATGGAGGAGCCCCGGGTGAGGGATGATGGAGGAGCCCCGGGTGAGGGATGATGGAGGAGCCCCGGGTGAGGGATGATGGAGGAGCCCGGGGTGAGGGATGATGGAGGATGCCCAGGTGAGGGGTGATGGAGGATGCCCAGGTGAGGGGTGATGGGGGAGTTCCAGGTAAGGGATGGAGGAGCCCTGGGTGAGGTTATCTAGACACAGTGTTGTTACGTGACTCTGATGATCCCAGACTGTGTCTGTATAGCCAGCCCTCTGGATCTCCTAGTGTCCATCTGTCCCTGTTGGCCTCACAGACTGGTCCCCTCTCTGGCAGCATGGGCCCCCTATGTGCTGGGTAGCCCTTGACCCTGCCATTGGCTGTCTGTGCCACCTGCCCACTGTGTAGGCAAGTGACTTGGATCCTGGAGAAGGAGGTGGATGTGTGGGGATGGGCAGGTAAACAGGAAGCACAGTCACCTCCCTACAGGCCCCTGCGACAGTGGGCTGGGTGCCTGGACAGTCATGTGTCTGCAGGTCTGGGCAGCTGCTGCACATCTCTCCCCATCTCTGAGCAGCAGCTGGGGGCAGAACCACAGCTCTGTGGACCTGTTTATCTGAGTGCCCGACCAGATGCTCTGGGGGCAGGGCCTGTGTTCTGCGCTGTGTGGATCTGGGCAGGCAGGTCACTTCCTGTTGCAGGTGTACATCTGGATAAAGATGGTTTTGTCTTTGTGACTGGTGGAGTTGTGTTGGGGACCAGGGGACTGGGGGGTAGAGGGGGGCAGCTCCAGGTGAGCTCTGGAGTCACTTAGAGTGAGAAGTCCATTCTAGCCTGGGGGCTGTGAGAAATGATTCCTCAGGCCAGACGCAGCCCTTCTCAGAGTTAAGCCACCAATGAGAATAACTCCCTTTCGAGGTTACGGAGCGAACAACTGGAGGGAGCCTGTACCTGAGTCTGTGGAACTCAGAGGATGAGCCCAGCCTTACTGAGGCCCCCTCCCTCCGTCCCCCCACTCTCTGCCCCGGCAAAAAACACCTTGTGGGCTGGGTGTGGTGGCTCATGCCTGTAATCCTAGCACTTTGGGAGGCCGAGGTGGGTGGATCATGAGGTGAGGAGTTCGAGACCAGCCTGGCCAACATAGTGAAACCCTGTCTCTTCTAAAAATATAAAAAATTAACCCGGTGTGATGGCAGGTACCTGTAATCCCAGCTGCCTGGGAGGTTGAGGCAGGAGCATCGCTTGAACCCAGGAGGCAGAGGTTGCAGTGTGCCAAGACCACGCCGCTGCACTCCATCCTGAGCAACAGAGCAAGACTCTGTCTCAAAAAACAAAACAAAACAAAACAAAACAAAACAAAACAAAACAAAAAACACTTCATGAAACCTTTGTTCGTGGCCCTGAAGGCAATACCAGGAGTGACCTGATGGTATTTATGTTGAGGGAAGTCCCTTTGGCCACTTGAAGGGCCATCCTTCACTCCGTCGAGTGAAGAAGAGGGGAATCTTGGAGGCAACAGGAAGGTGAAGCTGTCTTCCCTGGCACCCCGAGGGCTGGGAACTTTGAGCCTTAGTCATGTCCTGATATGTCTCTTTCTCTAATTCCTTCTACAAAACAGCTGTCCCAAGAACAGTGCTGGGAAGGAACCAAGTGCTCAGTGAGAGTTTGGAGCAGGAAGCTTTATGCAGGCAGAATTTGGGTTCAGTTTGAGGGAAACCTTTCTAATAATTGAAACTAGCCTCATAGCAGACACTGTCTAGGGAAACTGTGTGTATGGTGGGCAGGGTTTCTCAGCCTCTGCTCTGCTGACGTCTGGGCTGGAGAATTCTTTGTGTGGGGGCTTTTCCATGCACTCACTGCAAATGTTGAGTCCTGGTCTCCAGCCACCAGATGCCAGGAGCACCTTGCTGCCCATCCCCTGCCCACAGTTGTGACAACCCAAAGTGTCTCCAGAAATTGGCAGCTACCTCCTGCGGGACATAGTTGTACCCGGTTGAGGGCAAGAAATGACTAACCTGCTGAATGCATTGTGCCTTTGTCACCTGGAAAATTGAACTCAGTGACCCACTTGTCTTTTCTTACATTTATTTAGTTTGCTAAAACATCAGCTGCATTTATTCATTTAACTTTTTTGGTGGTATTACAGCTTTTCATTTCCCAAAGCATAGAGAAACAGGAATTGCAGATGATAAATGAGAAACTTACATGTCTTGTTTGAATATATAGTAATTTTTTCTTTACTAAACTTGTAAATGAATAAAGATTATTAATACATTTCAAATAAATAAGTAGTGTTTTCCAAAATGATCACAATAAGATACCAGTAATGAGCAGTTGTTTGGAAACGTAACACCAGAGGGCCAGGGTTCAAACCTCAGCTCTACCACTTACTTACTGACTGTGTGCCTTTAGTCCAACTGATGAGCTTCTCTAGACCTCAGCTTCCTCACCTGCCAGATGGGAATGATGAGAATAACAGTAGATAGTTCATGGGGCTGTTACAAGAATTAAAAAGTAAATAGAGTAAATATAGGTAATGTAGAACACTCTGTGCTCAAATTATTAGTGACTTCGTCTGCATAAAATTATTTAGTTCACTGTCTCTATAACACTGGTCAATTAAAAGCATACTTCCATGTTTTTTATTTCAACTTGTAACAGTCATACAAATGTATAATGATAAATAATTCTTTTAGAATGACTGTTAAAAATATAATTTAAAACTTCAGTCTGTTTTCCTACCTGTCTAAATGTTTATTTCTCCAACTATGTATGTGTATGTGTATCTGTCTATCTATCTGTATTTTTTATCATACTTTAAGTTCTGGGGTACATATGCAGGTCTTGCAGGATTGTTACGTAGGTATACCCATGCCATGGTGGTTTGCTGCCTCCATCTACATTAGGTATTTCTCCTAATGTTATCTCTCCCCAATTTCCTCACCTGCTGCTGTTACTCTGCTATCCTCCCATGCCCCAAAAGACCCCAGTGTGTGATGCTCCCCTCCCTGTGTCCATGTGTTCTCATTGTTCAACACCCACTCATGAGTGGGAACATGTGGTGTTTGGTTTTCTGTTCTTGTGTCAGTTTGCTGAGAATGATGATTTCCAGATTCATCCATGTCGCTATGAAGGACATGAAATCATCCTTTTTTATGGCTGCATAGTACTCCATGGTGTATATGTGCCACATTTTCTTTAGCCAATCTATCCTTGATGGGCATTTAGGTTAGTTCCAAGTCTTTGCTATTGTAAACAGTGCTGCAATGAACATACGTTTGCATGTGTCTTTATAATAGGACGATTTATAATCCTTTGGGTATATATCCAGTAATGGGATTGCTGGGTCAAATGGGATTTCTGGTTCTAGATCCTTGAGGAGTTGCCACACTGTCTTCCACAATGGTTGAACTAATTTACACTCCCACCAACAGTGTAAAAGCGTTCCAATTTCCTCACATTCTAGCATCTGTTGTCTCCTGATTTTTTTTTTTTTTTTTTTTTTTTCAGATGGGGTTTCACCATGATGGCCAGGCTGGTCTTGAACTCCTGATCTCAGGTGATCCACCCACCTCGGACTCCCAAAGTGCTAGGATTACAGGCGTGAGCCACCACTTCCGGCCTCTCCTGACTTTTTAATGATTGCCATTCTAACTGCTGTGAGATGGTATCTCAATGTGGTTTTGATTTGCATGTCTCTAATGACCAGTGATGATGAACATTTTTTCATATGTATGTTGGCTGCATAAATATCATCTTTTGAAAAGTGTCTGTTCATATCCTTTGCCCACTTTTTGATGGGATTGTTTGCTTTTTTTTCTTGTGGATTTTTTTGATTGAATTTATTTTGCAAACAAAATTAGCACATGGTAAGAAAAATTTTCAAAAGAGTGAGAGAGTATGAAAGAAGTGCAGGGGAATGCGTGCCTTTCCACGTCCTTGTCTCTGGAACCAACTCCCTTCCAGCTCCAGAGTTGTGTCCTGTTTCCACAGCCACCCCCTTTCCCTCTCCTCACACACACAGTGGTGCACTATGGATTTGGTTCTGCAGTGACCCTGGGTCCTCAATCTCGACCGCTGGGGCTCCAGCAAACATGCTTCTCCTGCTCTCCCCCACCTCCCTTGGTTGGCATGAAGCTCATTTCTCATCCGAGGCCACTGCGGTGTTGCTCCGCGGCTGTCCTGGTCTGTATGTTGTTGTGCATGTGTGTATGCGTGTCTGCTCCGCGGCTGTCCTGGTCTGTATGTTTTTGTGCATGTATGTATGCGTGTCTGCTGAGTATATTCCAAGAAGTAGAGTTGCTGGACTGAAGAATATGGCATTTCAGATTTAAAAATCATCAGAGAGGTTGTACTGATTTCTCTACACACCGGGCAACACATTTCCTGAGCTTTTGATCTTTGTCAATTCAACCTTAAAGGCGAGAAAAAATACCTCACTATAGTTGAACGTGCAGTTATCTGATTATTGAGTTCACTCCCTTTTAAGCCCTTTCTTCCCTAGAGTTGTAGAGTTGTGTCAGTAGCCCTCGTGCTTTCTAATGAAGACAGAAGAGCAGGTTTTCCCGAGAAGGCAGATGTAAGAAGGGCGCCCTGCTCTGATAGGTGGGAACAGGCCCTTCCTTCCGTTGTCTCCCGCTCCTGCCCCAGAGCTGCTGGAGCCCCGCAGACCTCCAGGGCGAGTGCTTTCTGGATGCTCAGTCTGCAGAGGCGGAAAGCTCGTCTGCTTCCTAAATACCCCTCTTTGTTTGACTCCTGTTGTGAGTTTAAGCCTCATTTACTTTTATTTTCCTCATGAACTTTTAATTTTAGAATTATTTTAGATGTTCACAAAAGTTACAAATGTGGTACTAAGCATCCCACATACCCCAGCCAGTGTTCCTGAATGTGCACATCTTACATCTCCGTGGCAGGAGCCCGCGTCCATTACCAAGACTGCAGGCTTGCTGGGCATCCTTTCCCTGCCGGGACCACGCCGGAGGCCATGGACTGGGCCTCAGGTCGCCTCAGCCCTTCTGGTTGCGGTGGTGTCTTCTGACTCTTCTTTGTCCTGTGACCCTGGCACACTTGAGCAGCACTGCTGAGATTCAAATATCCCTTTATGATTTGTGTTCCTTTGAGGGGCCACTTCTTCCCAGATGCCCTCACACACCTCTGGGTAGCCTCCCACCCTGAGTGTGGGCACCCTGACAGCTCTGGGGCCATACTTGGTCCGGCTAGTGGCAGACTGCTGTGACCGTGCAAGGGATCCAGTGTCCCTCAGCAGATGTGTGATGGGTGAGGCCCTGTCCTGGGAGCAGCAGCTGGGCTCCTGTGACCCATGCTTACTCACAGTATGCTGGGACTCGGGGTCCCAAGCACCCCTCTCCCCTCTGACATCTGTCTGGCCCCGACAGTGTCTGTGATAACCATTTACCACAGACGCTTTTTCCTGATCATAGTTTCTTCTGGATCCCAAATGCGTGTTATTGTATTACATTTTAAACTACTCTTTGGAAAGGAAGACATAATTAATTTGGTCTTCTGAACTCATCTCTGTTAAAAACCAACTCCAGTGGAACAGTTTGGGATTGGGCTAGGCACCCGTTCAGGAGCAGGCTATACAGTGGCCTTGCTGCACGGGTGCCTGCCTCTACACACCAGGTGAGTAGGACGTGTGAGATGGGGGTGTCTCTGGGAGCAAGCCCCTGTTTTCCCAAGTGAGGAAACTGAGGCTGCACAGTGACTTAGGGGCAAGGTGGGGACCAGAACCCCTGCGTCCTCTCTTGGCCTGTTGTTCCCCTTGCACTGAATTGTTTATTCTGAATGAAATCACTGTTACAGAGTTCAGCTTCGATCCTAAGAAGACCTCAGACCCTGGGCAGGGTCCATGTTGGGGAGTGCCCTGGCCTACGTGTCTGAGTGCAGGGATCCCCTCTGCCTCTGGCCTTGATGAGTGATGAGCCATAATGTCACAGCCTCCCTGGCAAGGGAATCATAGGAAGAAGCCCAAGAGAGTATCCGTCAAAAGCCCATTGCCCCACAGGGACCTCAGCCCCAGATGCTTGGCCATTGCTCAGGGACCTAGCCGTGTGGCCTGCTCCTAGTCTGGCTCCTCACCTGAAGACACCTTGAGGCTCTGGGCTCTGAGTGCATGCCTGCCTGAGGGCCTTGCTGGGAGAACCAGGCCCTCCCCAGCTACTCCGCAGCCCTGCTCTGCTTCCTGCCTGCCCTGGTGTTTGTGCATTTCAGATTTTACCCAGAGGCCATTCTAATTCCACCTCACCAGGGACAGCTTGGTCCCCATTCTTGGAGGTCCCCAATCCTGCCACCCTGTGATGGGCAGCAGGGCCAGGGGCTCTCAGTGTGCACCTCCCAGGAGCCCTTTTTCACTGGGGCCACACTTCTGTTCCTGGCCTGCTGGAATCTCAGGGTCTTCTTCTCAAACTCCTGGGGGAATCCCTGGGAAGACAGTTGCTTCTGCAGGGTGATTCCAGGCAGACATAACACTCAGGCCGGGCCCATTGTTTACTCACTTGGGGAGTGCAGCGTCATTGCCCCGTCACTAACCTGTTTAAAATTATCTGCATTCCTTTCTTAGTGATTTAAGCCATAGAATCTTGGTGAAGTTCCCCGAGCAACATTTGGCAACCTGCAATTTTTACCAATTGCTTGGTAAGAGAATGTTCCATGGTGGTTCCTGGAATATCCCGCCTGCTGGGTGGAACTTAGGGACAAGACCTAATTCTTGCGGTTGCTTGATGAGTCTCTGTTGCCCAGTGTTCAGAGGCTCTTTCCTGAGCCAAAGTGCGCTGTTGTCCAGTGGTGTCAGTGACCTGAGGTGTAGCTGGGGTGTCTGATCTGATGTCTGCCACCTGCAGTTCATCCCGTGAGCCAGGTCATGTCCTCTTTCATGGATGCGAACACTGATGTTCCGAGTGGCTCAGGAGCCTCAGTCAGAGGGGGCCAAGCACCAGCCTATGGTCTTGCACCTCGGCTCATGGTCCACTTGGCTGTTGTTAGAAGTATTGCTGGAGACGCCCTAGCTGGCATCATGCCAGCCTCATAGCCCCTCTCCACCTGGAGGACTCTGTCCTGCTCTCAGCCCCAGGTCCTGCAGCTGTACCCTCCAGGTGCCCGGGGCAGGGCACATCCAGAGGTCTTTGGAGGGAGGGGCTCAAGCTGCTTTTGCCCATCCAGGTTTCCATATCCTAATGCTTGCTTTTCTTGTCCTTTATGCCAAAAAAAAGAAAAAAAAAAAAAAAGGCAAAGAGCAGGTGCTAAAATGTTCCAGCAGGCTGGGACACAGCAGCACCCCCTTCCCTGGCGTTGTTGAGAGGGCCTCAATTCAAATGAAAAATGCTTTGCTTTTTTATTTTTCTTTAACCTCTAAACTATTTCAGTTTCTATTCCAAGGCTGACCCCTGAGGGCAGCACCCCTTGGACCCAAGGCACCTGCCAGGTCATTACCTTCCAGGGTATAGAGGGAGCTGAGGACAGCAGCCTCACCTCCCTTAGTCTAGAGTTCCTATTTCTGTTAATATGATCTCCGACTACATTTGCTCTCTGGTCAAATTTGTCCTGTGTCTCTGAGGCTTTTATCCAGATAGAAAGCTGTAATTCCCAGAGCTTCCCAAAGGAGATACTTGCTCTACATCTGCATACAATTGGTTTCCTTAGAAACCACTTACGGTAGTAAGCTCCAAAACCTGCTTTGGATTTTTAAAGAGACCATGCCTTTTATCTGTAACATCTGTAAAAAAATCTACCATAACAAATTTAAAAGCATTTAAAGAGTGAATATTTTGCATATTCATTTAATTTATCAGGACTTCTACACTGTTGAATGGTGGAGTTGAGGAGATGACTAGGTAAATTACAACATCATCACATAATTGGAAATTGCGCAGTCAGCAGTGATGTTACAGCAAGTCTTTAGTGCGATGAGTATATGCTTATGATGATATTAAATGAAACACTGCACACACAATGTGATGGCTGGTGTCAACCAATTAAAATAGAAGGCAGTCTAGGGAGTGTGCCAACATGTTAAAAAGGTTAAGATTATTTTACTCCTGCCACTTTTGGACTTTTCTATACTTTCCAACTTGTTTCCCAAGAGCATAATACTTTTATAATCAGATATAAAGTAAGCAAGGAAGTAAGACCATCAGGGTTTAGAGGTCAGATTTTCTGGCCTCTTGTTTTACAGATATTATGGACTGTGGGTTTTATAGACACTGGGGCTTGGGTAGCTCTCTCTGCTGCATAGCGGTTGGCCCCAGGCCTCCTGACACTGAAGGCTGTGGTGGGTGACGTGTCTCTGCCCCTCCAGCACACCTCCTCTTCTCATATGAGCCCCTTGCCTTCATTAATACACATTAGCTTGGTCTGCAGCCTATCTGCCTCTATTGGCTAGAGCTGCCCGAGGGTCCCTGTAGGTGGACAGGCCATTGACCTCAAGGCTGTGTGCTGCACTTAGAGTTTTTAGTTGAAAAAGACCCTGCCCAGTCAGCCCCACCCCTGCTTTGGGAACATTCCAGGTCAGGGAGGGGAGGCTTCTGTTCCCAGCCTCTTCAGGCTCATGGGTTCCTGACTCTTGGGTCAGGGATGGACCCTCCCATGGCACCAGGAGCAGCCACCACTTCCCAGAGCAGCAGGGCTGTCTCATAGCTGCCATCAGGTGAACTTCCTCATCCCAAGTGTCCATTCCAAGTGGGGATCCCAGCTTGTGGACACCTGCAGAGGACCCCACTGGCTGTGTGGACTGAGCTTCCCCTCTGGCACTGCCCTCTGCTGATGGGCAGCTAAGCTTCCGGTCACTGCTCCCAGTGACGGTATGAGCGGGAGAGCACACTGGGGCCTCGTACCCAAAACGAGGATTGTGAGGCCCGTGAGCGTTTGACCGCAGGTGGGACCCCTGAGAGCCCAGTGGACACCAGCCTCAGCCCACCCAGGCTGAGGCACCGACAAGCCGAAGTTCCAGTCTGAAGATGTTGTTAGATTGGTACAAAAGTAATGGCGGTTTTTTGCCGTTAGTTTTAATGGCAATTACTTTTGCACCAACCTAATGTCATTCTGAAGGAAGACGTATCTTTATTTGAAGAATGGAGATTACTCCTGCACAGGATTTAAAGGAGCACTTACAGTTACTTAGGTACTTACAGATGCCAAACAATCACCAACAGGTACTCAGGTACTTACAAATACTAAAGGGATGCTTATAGATACTTGGGTACTTATAGATGCTAAATAATTACTAACACGTAGTTGGGCACTTATGTATAAAGAAGGACTTACAGGTGCTAAATGATTACTTGCAGGTATCCAAATACAGATGTGAAGTCGTTACTTATAACTCTTCAGGTATTTACAAATACTAAATAATTCTTACACATACTTGGGTACCTACTGATGCCAAATTATTACTTATAGATACTTGAGTAATTATAGACACTAAGTGATTACTTATATATACTTAGATACTTAGGGATGCTATGTGATTACCTGTGGATGCTCAGATACTTACAGATACTCTTCGCCTGGAGGCAGAGTGTAGGGAAACCTAATGCCAAAATATGAGGAGCCTCTTTCAGTTCATTCTACTTTAGGAATGACAATAGGGAATTTCTGAAAATATAATGTAAACCTGAAGAAATTGAGGATTTGGAGTCACAGAAGGTATTTCCTAGCTGTCTTCACTGTGTCTGACACTGTGTGACCACTCACTGAGCCAAAGCTGGGTCTGGAATGCCTGTACACACGTCTGAGCATTGTGCATGGCTCCTCTCTGCATGTGCAGGCACACTACGCGGCCTGAGATTCGTATCTTCTGTGAACAAGGATGAGCGTGGCTGTGCACGCACCCACTGGGCATATGTGTATCTGCATAGCTGGTTTGCAGCTAAGCATGTGCATAACGGGAGATGCCTTCCTCTTGATGGAACTTCCCTTAGGGATGCTAGACCTGGGTTTCCTGAGGTGCATTTCATGAAACAAAGTCAACATCCTTATGTTAGTCCATTGTCTTTATTTCCCTGGGCAGGCTAATTTATAAGGGTTGTGTTAATGTTAGTTTTACTCCTATCTCGCAGGCACCCGTGGTGCCGCAGTCTTTCGGGTTTGATAATTAGTCTTTGAATTCTTACGTCCATGGCTGCCAGCAGGATGGGGCTTTTCCCAGTTGCCGGCTTACCCACAGACTGTCCTCATGGGTGAACTGCCCTCCCGGCTCCGCTGCTCCTGGCCTCTCTGGTTAAACTGGCTCCTCCTCCCCTGTGTGCTGGGTCTAGGGGCACAGGAGGCAGGCTGCGTGGAGTGGGGGCTGTCCTGGGAAGCTAACCTCAGTCCAGCATGATCCCTTTGCACAGCTGTGGGTTGGCAGGAGGTTTCCCTGTTTCTGTCGGGACCCCTGTGCCCACCAGCAGAGGGCAAGCTGCATGTCACCTGGCTGGCAGCTGGAGGAGTGGAGCTGACTGAAGCTTCATTGGGGCCCCTGCCAGGCCTGGCTGGGATCGGGGATCTATGGATGCTTGAAGGAATGAAGGAGTGCTTGAATGAATGGTGAAATGCACGCACACCGGCCAGCCAATGTTCACTACGACATCTCAGCCCTAAAAACCTGCCCTTCTTGAATATGGCAGGCTTTTTGGTGGGCCAGATTTGTCCTAGTGGGAGAGCCAGCCCTCAGAACGTTCAGAGGGCTGGCAGTCAGGGGAGGCGTAGGGCTCGAGCCACTCCTTTCCGTGGCAGGAGGAGAGGCTGTGTGGTGCTGGAGGGCTTCATTGGCTCCGCCCTCCTGTGTGCTCAGGGAGTTTGCTTCCTGGGAAGGTGCTGATGCCTGCAGCTGAGCATGTGTCTCTGGGCAGAGTCAGGCAAATTGCACCTTAGCGCCTCAGTGTTTCTGCCAGGTTTTTTTTTTTTTTTTTGAGATGCTCTGTTGTGAGGCTGGAGTGCAGTGGTGCAATTTCAGCTCACTGCAACGTCCACCTCCTGGGTTCAAGTGTTTCTCCTGCCTCAGCCTCCCAAGTAGCTGGGACTACAGGCATGTGTCACCACGCCCAGCTAATTTTTGTATTTTTAGTAAAGATGGGGTTTCACCATGTTGGCCAGGCCGGTCTCCATCTCTTGACCTCGTGATCTGCCCGCCTTGGCCTCCCAAAGTGCTGGTATTACAGGCATGAGCCACCGCCCTCGACCTCTGCCAAGCTTTAACAAATCTTTTTTTTTTTGAGACGGAGTTTCGCTCTTGTGACCCAGGCTGGAGTGCAATGGCGCGTTCTCGGCTCACCGCAACCTCCGCCTCCTGGGTTCAGGCAATTCTCCTGCCTCAGCCTCCTGAGTAGCTGGGATTACAGGCACGCGCCACCATGCCCAGCTAAGGTTTTGTATTTTTAGTAGAGACGGGGTTTCACCATGTTGACCAGGATGGTCTCGATCTCTCGACCTCGTGATCCACCCGCCTCGGCCTCCCAAAGTGCTGGGATTACAGGCTTGAGCCACCGCGCCCGGCTAACAAATCTTAAAAAGAGTGCCTGGCCATGGGGTCTGACTGGGAGGGTCAGGCACGCTGGGTCTTTGGTCTCAGCTTCTCTTTTCTCCTGGGACCCTCTAGCTCTGAAAAGTGGGAGGTTGAGCTGCAGGGACCATGCAGACCCTCAGGCCACTGGGCTTGGAGGAAGACTCCCTGCAGGCAGCCTCCCACCGGGCTCTGTCAGGAAGGGAGAGCACGGTGCGCTGACCCGGTTGGGAGTGCAGAGCCTGGAGCCAGGCAGGCTGTGGGGCGGGAAGCTGGTTGTGGCGGGCGGTTGATACTGGGGCAGGCAGTGGGACAGTGGTCCACAGCATGGCTACGGCTCAGCTCTCGGCTTGGGTTTCAGGGTATAGGCGTGGTTGAGTGTTCTAGGATCTGCCAGGGAGGAGCCTGGTGCAGTCCTGAGGTGAGGGAGGCTCATCTGGGCTGGAACCTACCCTTAGGTCTGCATGGCACCGCAGTCACCTCGCTGCTGAGCTCCTGTTCATGTGCCCCTTACATCTGTGGGTTCTTCTGGCCAGTCTTTAGAGAACAGTGTTGAGAAGTATCTCATAGCCAAGATTGGGGGATTTTTAAAGAACTTTCCTCTCTTCCTCTCATCTCTTCCTTAAATTTCCAAATCCCTCCTCCTCCCCAGGAGAGTGCCTTGACCTGACACCCCTCGTCGTCTGGGCACCCTGATGGGCAGGGGTCCTCAGGTTGCCATGAGATGTTGGGGGCACCTCTGTCAGCTCGGCCACCAGTGGACCTTATAGGCTGGCCGAGTGCATTTTCTTCTTGTTGAATGGTCCCCAGCTGGGGTGGTGGCCGGCAGGCCTGCCCCTGCAGCTCCTCAGTCCCTCTGGGGGAAGGCCTGCCATCTATCTGGTGACGCTGACCCCAGGGGTGGGACTTGAGAAGTCCAGATGCCCCTAAGGGAGACAGGAAAAGCCTAACTCCCGCCAGGCACACAGCATACTGTGGACAGGTTATTTTGACAAGGGAGCATCAAGCTTAACATTTAATGGTGATTCACTCCCAGCCAGTGAAGGGGGCCGTGCTTCGGGAACCCTGCCACTGAGTGCATCACCAAGACCTTGGCTCCCATACTACCAGAGGATGGCAGTCCAGAGGCACATTTGGTGTTTGTCAAGCAGTCAGTCTGTGGGGCCTCGGGGGGGCTTGATGTACCCTTCATCTAGTCCCTCCCTTCCTGCTGCCTGCACCGTTAGGGGCTTCCCACCGAGCCCCAGCTTTTGACGTGGCTGGGATGTCCGTGTGCGCCCTTGGAAGCAGCGCTGTTTTGTATTGTGTGTGCCTCTCAGACATGATGTCATTTATTGCACTGTTGCTCGGCAGCCTCTTTCTTGTGTCCAGCACAGGTCTCAGCGAGCTAGCCCCGTGTCCCTCTCCATGGGTGTGGCTTTCATGGTATCCCAGGAACCCTCTGCAGGGAGGTGGGGAAGTACCAAGTGGCCCATCCATGTGATAAGTGGCAGTTCTGAGAAAGCAAAGCTGCCAACCCCAGTCAGAAGTGGGTTGTGCCGTAATAGTCCTGCCCTCTGAGCTGGCTTTTTCCCGTCACCTGCTAGGAGCAGGCATGGTGCAGACACCCTGTCACCCCCCCACCCTCCCAAGAGGTTGTTCGTGTCAGGGTGGGGTTCATTTTGGCAGACCCCACTGAGGAGGTGCATCCACAGGGCCCTGGGCTGGGATGAGGCTGTACTTTGACTATTTTTCCCCAGTCCCAATCCCAGGCTGCTGGCACAGCGCAGGCAGGGCAGGGCTCACATGGAGGGCCTTGTTTCTTTTAAAATTTTATTTTAATCACCTCCAGCTCATAGAGGAATGCATTTCCCTAAGAAGCCCACCAGTGCATCCTGTAAGCCCCTCCCTTCCTGTTGGCCCACCGTTAGGGGCTTCCCACCGAGCCCCAGCTTTTGACGTGGCTGGTATGTCCATGTGCGCCCTTGGAAGCAGCGCTGTTTTGTATTGTGTGTGCCTCTCAGACATGATGTCATTTATTGCACTGTTGCTCGGCAGCCTGTTTCTTGGGTCCAGCACAGGTCTCAGCGAGCTAGCCCCGTATCCGTCTCCATGGGTGTGGCTTTTGTAGTATCCCAGGAACCCTCTGCAGGGAGGTGGGGATGTACCAGGTTGCCCATCACATGCACCTGCAGGGGCCCTCTGAGGTGGGTTCCAAGAAGGGTTTGCTGGACCTCGGGCTGCTGCTGTGTTTGTTTTTAACCGTCAGTGCCTTCATCTTCAAGGGGCAATGATAAGAAGGGATTAGGTGGCACTGGCCTGATTGGAGAGTGGCTGTGCTCACTGGGAGGGTGCCCTGCTACCATGCTGTGGGCTGCCCTCCCCCTCTCAATTCCCACAGACCAACTCCTGTTGCTCCCCAAGCCCAAGAATTGGGACCCCATTGGGATCCAGTTGGGGGTTCCTGACAAATTCCAAATGATGATGGCAGAGGTGGTACAAGGAGATGGGGTGCCTGGAGGTTGGAAACAGGGATTTTAGTAAACGAGCCAAAGAGCATGGCACACTCACTGCCTGAATGCCAGTGTTTCAAAAGTAGGAGCAAATGCCGGTGTAGTAGCTCATGGGGGACCGGCCTCTCAGCTGAGGTATTTGGTGGTTGCCTGTGAATTTCACATTTCCTGGACTTCACTAAACCATAGCATCGCACCACAGAGACTGATGTGCTCCAGTTCCTCATTTCACATGTGAACTTCTTGCAGCGAGGGGATCCAGAGCATGAAAGGGATTTAGAGGTGCCGGTGGGGCCGGGTGTCTACAGGACACTCAGCCACGCTACCGGTTCCGTTGATCTGAAACTCGTCTGACTGGGTGTCCTGTGGTTTCGTTTGCTGAGTCTGGCCACCCAGGTGCAGACCAACTCTCTGTTTTTATCAACGAAGGCATCGAGGCCAAGAAAGATAGGATGTCCACGGCCCTTGTGCTGCCCAGGAATAGCCCTGGTGAGAGGAGGTCCCTGCTGTGCTTTTGGGTGGCGTGTGGCCTGTGTGTGATGTGTTTGTGTGTGTGTAGTATGTGTGTGGTATGTGTGTAATATGTGTGAATGTGTGTGGTGTGTGTGGTTTGTGTAGTGTGCATCTGTAGTCTGTAGCATATGTGTATGTGTATATGGTGTGGTGGTGTGTGGTAAGGTGGTATGTGTGGTATGGTGGTGTGTGTGGGGTTTGTGCATGTGTGTCTGTGTGTGTGTGTGTGTGTGTGTGTGTTGCCCTGACAGTCTGCTGGAGGCTGTGGTCCCCCCTAAGTGGTGGGCACCTCACATTTCTTCTGAGGGGAAGAGGCAGCTCCTGTAGGGCAGGGCAGGTGGCGTGCAGAGCTGTGCCTTTGTGATTCTCCCAGTTGATGCATGTCCTTACACGTGGAGACCCACATTACCTTAGCCACGCTGCTCTGAGGGGGCAAGGCGCGACCTGGGACAGCACTGCAGCATGGGACAGCTTTGCAATTCGGACCTGCTTGGCCACCTCAGGCGTGACCAGAGTGAGCCCCTCACCTCTCTGAGCCTCTTCCTGCTCACCTGTAAAATGCAGATGACAGGGCCATGTCACAGCTCATGGGATGGTGACCCTGGCATGTAGGAGGGTTGGGTAAACGGCGACACAGGCTCCACGCTATGGCAGGAAGCAGCTGGGGTAGAGGAGCTCAGCTCCAGCACCTGCGCCCAGCCCCAGCCCGGAAGAGGACTGCTGCTCTGCAGCCTCCCATTCAAAGTGTAGCCAGGCCTGATCTTGCTTAGCTTCTGGGACTGGACCAGATCTGGTGTGTTCAGTGTGGGCGGGCCATAGATGAGCTGGGCCTCCTTGCGCAGGTGTTCGTCCGCCACGTTCGAGGAACAGTTAACTTTTAATGTTGTATTCCTGGATTTATAAACATCAAGAGTGACTTCAGAGAACAGTGGAATTCTCCTGCCGTAACTGAATAGCCTTCTGATGTGCTATTGTGGTGTAAGGTGTGGTGCAGTTTTTATTAATTAGCACAAATGACTTTGTCCCTGAGTGCTTACATGCCATAGGAGAAAAAAATGCAAATTATCTTTACGTCCCCTGGCTATTTGTGTTTAAGAGTGTACAGAGCTTTGCATTACCATCTACTGAGACTGTGCAGACTGGCTGGGGCCCACCCAGATTTGGCTGTCAGGGACCCTAGCCCAGGGCGGGAGCATCTCCAGGGACCCCAGTAGTGATTGTGTCAGAAAAAGATATTGTAAGTAGCTAACTTTGTAAAATAGTTATTAAGGTTGGTTTGGGCTTCTGAGGGAGGGAGATGCTCAAGTAGTGCCAAGTTTGCAAATAGGCTGTGACAGGTAGAAAACATACCTGAGAGGGCCTAGTCTTTTTTTCCCTTCAGTGTCTTTATTTGATAAATAAAAGAGGATGAATTAGCCAGTGGTGGACTTAAGCCAACGTTTTGGGTTGGCATTTTGGGAGGGCTCAATGTGTGCTGAGCAGGATGGTTGGTACCCTCAGGCTGGACCACTGCCGTGAGGGTGTCTCCTTGGCCCCAGGGAAGACCATGGGGCGGCTCAATGTGCAGGCAGGGCCTCAGCAAGGTCTTGGGTAGGCATATGCAGAGCCCCTATGAACCTCGTGGATTCCGCGTTGCTGCTGAGGGCTGTGCTCAGGCACCCCTGTCCCTGGAGGAATCAGTGGCTCATTAGTTTCCTGGACCTCTCGGAACAGAGCAGGCAGGGTCTGTGATGAGGGTGACAAGCAATGGGAAGAGGCTTGTGAAAACAGAAGGGGGCACAGTGAGCACACGGGTTTTCTCATGGGGAGCTCACGCCCAGGGGTGGTGGGGCGAGGTGTGGTGGGGGTGGCCAGCCTTTGTCAATTTCACACCATCGCACAGCCATCTGTCATCCCCTCTGGAGTGCTTTTTCACCTGTCCTTCTCCTTCCATCCCTGCAGCTCCTAACTGGACTTTCCCGTCTTCCACCTGCTTCTCCGTGTCACAACCTGGGTTTTTCTTCAGATCTCTGTTCCATTTCGCCAGTTCTCTGAAAGTAGTGGAACTATTGAACAAAAGTATGTAATCAGTTGTTTAAATTGTTCATTGAGTTTTAAATTTTAAAGTCATTTTTCATTCCTAGAAGGTTTTTTTTATTTTTTTTATTTTGAGATGGAGTCCTGCTCTGTCACCCAGGCTGGAGTGCAATGGTGGGATCTTGGCTCACTGCAACCTCTGCCTCCTGGGTTCAAGTGATTCTCCTGTCTCAGCCTCCCGAGTAGCTGGGATTACAGATGCATGCCGCCATGCCCGGCTAGTTTTTTGTCCTTTAGTAGAGACAGGGTTTCACCTTGTTGCCCAAGCTGGTCTCAAACTCCTGAGCTCAGGTAGTCCACACGCCTCAGCCTCCCAAAGTGCTAGGATTACAGGCATGAGCCACCACGCCTGGCCTCCTAGAGGATCTTGTTATCACCTTTGATCATTTTTTTTCTAGTGTGTGTGAATGTGCAGTTCACTGTTTTGAATCCTTTTTTTCCCAGCACCCTCATGGGGCCTAGCTGGGTGGATGCCTCTGCCACCTGGGACCCCGGGAGCATGAGAAATGCCAGAAGCATCTTTTTAGATTCTTTGGAATCATTCTCTGGGGCAGATTGCCGGGAGTGAAATTATTTGGTCAAAGGATTGTAGTGAGAGTTTTATGGCTCATTTGTTGTGATGCTGCCCCTCAAAGTGTCACTTAGGTGTGGTCTAGCCTCAGGACAGGCTGGTGAGGCCAGCATGAAGAATGGAACCTTCTAGTTCTCCCAGAGCCCGAGGCTGGGAGCCTTCCCGGGGGTCTCAGGATAACAAGCAGGGCGGAGGGGAGTGCTGTGAAGCAAGGGAACCGCTCAGTTGCTTGGACGGGGTGGGAGGGGAGTGCAGGGCTGGGGGCTGAGAAGTGGAGGGGATGCCCAGGTCTGCCCTTTCCTCTTAGGGCCCCAGGGCTTCGGAGGTAGCTGGGCTGGCTGACCCGTTTGTGCCATGAATCTTGTGGATTCCGTGTTGGTGCGGAGGGCTGGGCTCTGTCTTAGTAGGCCATGTGGACAGGAGGAACAAAGGCCAGTGTAGACACTTGCTTTCTGTGAATCTTGTCTGTGAAGACTCCCAGGGTCCAAGGCACTCTGACGGCCCAGAAGAGGCCAGTGTCTGCATGCCGCCTTCCTGGCCGCCACTCAGCTGTGAGTGTCTATGGCAGGGAAGGCTGGTGTGCCCAGCGATAGAGTGCAGGGCATTGACAGGAGTGGATGTGGTCTGTGTTGTGGTTGTTTTTGAGAAGCTCATGGGCTTCCTAAAGAAGTTCTGGCTTTGGACTCCCACAGGCCACACTGCTGAGGTCCCTGTTCCCCTCTGGGCTGGCCCTCGCCTCAGGAGCCACAGCTCCTGATCTCTGCCTGTAGCCTCTCCTTGCTTAAGTCCAGTTGTGGAACATTCACCTGCAATGCAGACCTCATGGGGCCTGGGGCACCCCCGTCATCTGTGGATTCAAGCGGAATCTGACCTCAGCCTGCTGTCAGGACATGCTGGGTGCTACCCTACATCACTGCCAGAGCCACCTCAAGGTGCACATTCACCTTTCTTTGCCTGGTAGCGCCCCTCACCTGCACACCCACCTGCCTGGAAAGCCTGATTCATCTGTCAGGACCAGCCCCAGCATGGCTTTCTCTCAGAGGCATTCCTCTCTCCCATGGCATCCCCATAGGGTTATGTGTGCCCTGATACAGTGCATTTATCTTAAATGCTCACCTTCAGTCTGAGCCCCTGGGGTTGGCTCTGCTGGGCTACTTCTGGATCCCCAGCCTGAAGCCCGGTTCTAGCCCCAGCAGGAGTCAGGAGCAGGCAGTGTGTGCCCACTGCCCTCTCCTGGACCGTCACAGTGAGCATCTCTGCTGAGTTGGGTCGAGTCCCAGCTTCTGACCCTGGAAACAGATGGGGGAGCACAGGGAGGCACAGAGGGGATTCCAAGATGGGGGCACCCCTCCGAGGTGGGAAAGACAGGTTGACATTTGGTAGGGAAGAGGCCTGTGGGGCTGAGGTCTGGGCAGAGGAGGCACAGTGCCTGCAGGGGCTGGGGACCGAGTAGGTGAGGTGACTCTCCACTCATGGGTGCCAAGGAGCCCTGGAGGAGGAATGGGCTCTGGCAGGGGCAGGAGGCCTTGCTGTTGAATTTAGCGAGACTTCTTTACATTCGTAGAGGATTCTAAGATTCTGTAGCAGCATGGTTCATGATATCCCTACCCAATAAACAGAATTTCTTATATTCTAGTCCTCATCCATTTGCATGTTTAGTCTTATCTTAAGTGATACCTGAGATAGAATTCTTGAATTCTGAGCCTTTCTTTAGCATTTCCTTCATGAGATTTTCCCAGCTGGGTAGTTCTCCCCTCTACGTCTTAGCATGTCCACCCATGGCCACTGATGACCCTACATTTCCCCAGGATCTTTCCTTTAGGAAACATGTACTGATGCACACAGAACTTTTTCTATGTGACTTATTTATTATGGACTTAAATTTCTTTAGAGCAATTTTAGATTTACAGTAAGACTGAGTGAAAAGATGGAGAGTCCTCACATAACTCCTCCCCCTATTTCCCATTCAGTATCTCTCATTAATTTATTATATTTATTAAGTTGGTAAGCCAGTGTTGATACATATTCATGAACAAAGTCTGTACTTTGCACTAGGATTTACTCTTTGTGTTGTACATTTTAATTAAATTTTATATGTTTTTTGAAACAGGGTCTCACTCTGTTGCCCTGGCTGGAGTGCTTATAGCTCACTGTAACCTCTAACCGCTGAGCTTAAGCAGTCCTCTCACCTCAGTCTCCCAAAATGCTGGGATTACAGGTGTGAGCTGCCATGACTGGCCTTCTATGGGTTTTGACTGTCAGGTCAAACCGTTACAAGGTAATATCCACCATTGCAATATAATACAGAGTAGTTTCATTCAAAGTCCTCTTTGCTCTGCCTATTGATCCGTCCCCAAACCCCCATCCTCTGACAACCACTGATCTTTTTCCTGTCTCCATAGCTTTCTCTTTTGCAGAATGTCATGTAGCTGGAATCACACAGTATGTATGCTTTTCAGATGGGCTGCTTTTGCTTAGTAATACACATTTAAGAATCTTCATGTCTTCTCATGACCTGAGAGTTCTTTTTACCACTGAATAATATTTCACTGTCTGGATTATTTTTCCATTCACCTACTGAAGGGCATCTTGGTTGCTCCCAAATTTTGGCAATTATGAATAAAGCTGCCATAAACATCCATGTGCCGGTTTTTCTGTGTAGACATGTTTTCAGCTCCTTTGGGTAGATACCAAAGAGTGTGATTGCTGGATCATTTGGTAAGAGTATGTTTAGTTTTTTGGGTTTTTTTTTTTTTGAGACAGAGTTTCACTCTTGTTACCCAGGCTGGAGTGCAATGGCATGGTCTCGGCTCACCGCAACCTCCGCCTCCCGGGTTCAGGCAATTCTCCTGCCTTAGCCTCCTGAGTAGCTGGGATTACAGGCATGCACCACCATGCCCAGCTAATTTTTAGTATTTTTAGTAGAGACGGGGTTTCACCATGTTGACCAGGCTGGTCTCGATCTCTTGACCTCGTGATCCACCCGCCTCGGCCTCCCAGAGTGCTGGGATTACAGGCGTGAGCCACCGCGCCCGGCCTTTTTTTTTTTTTTTTGAGACAGGCTGGAGTGCAGTCGTGTCATCTCAGCTCACTGCAACCTCCTCCTCCTGGGCTCAAGTCATCCTCCCACCTCAGCCTCCTAAGTAAGTAGCTGGGAATAGAGGCTCATACTCAGCTAATTTTTGTGTTTCTGTAGAGATGGGTTTTTTCATGTTGCCCAGGCTGGTCTTGAACTCTTGAGCTCAAGCAGTCCACCTGTCTCAGGCTCCCAAAGCGCTGGGGTTATAGGCTAGGTGCCACTGTGCCGTCTTCCGCAGTGGCTGTACCATTTTGCATTCCCACCAGCAATGAATGAGATCCTGTTGCTCCACATCCTTGTCAGCACTTGATGTTGTCTGTGTTCTGGATTTCGGCCTTATGTAATAGGTAGTAATGAGAACTCGTTGTTTTAATTTGCATTTCCCTGATGAAATATAATGTGAAACATGTTTTCATGTACTTATTTGCTGTCTGTATATCTTCCTTAGTGAGGTGTTTGTTTAGTTATTTGGCCCAATTTTCAATTGGATTGTTTTCGTATTGTTCAGTCCTTTGCATACTTTGGCTAACAGTCCTTTAACAGAACATGTTTTGAAAATATTGTCTCCCAGTCTGTGACTTGTCTTTTTTATTTTCTTAACAGTGTCTTTTGCACAGCAGGAGTTTTTAATTTTAATGAAGTTCAATTTACTAATTTTGTCTTCCATGGATTGTGTGTTTGGTATTGTATCTAAAAGATTATTACCTAACCCAAGGCCATCTAATTTTTCTCCTGTTATTTTCTAGGAGATTCATGATTTTGTACATGGAAGTCTATGATTTAAAGTTGTTTTTTGTGAAATGAGTAAGATCTGTGTTGATTCATTTTCTTTCTTTCTTCTTTTTTTTTTTTTTTTTTTGCATTTGGATGTCTAATTGTTAGAGCACCATTTGTTGTTAAGACTGTCTTGTCTCCATTGTATTGCTTTTGTTCCTTTTTCCAAGATTGGTTGACTATATTTGTGTAGGCCTGTTTCTGGCTCTGTATTCTGTCTCATTAATCTGTCCCATTAAAGTCTATTTTTTTTTTTATTTTATTTTTTACCAGCATCACACTGTCTGGATTACTGTAGCTTTATAGGAGGCCTTGAAGTCATGTAGTGTCAGTCCCTGACTTTATTTTTCTACTTCACTATTGTGTTGGCTGTTATGGGTCCTTTGCTTCTCCTTGTAAACGTCAGAATCAATTTGTCAGTGTCTGCAAAATAACTTGCAGTTTTGTTGTTTTTGTTGCTGTCTTTTGGTTTTTCGTTCGTTTATTGGTTTGTTGTTTTTTTTTTTGAGACGGAGTTTCGCTCTTGTTACCCAGCCTGGAGTGCAATGGCGCGATCTCGGCTCACCGCAACCTCCGCCTCCTGGGTTCAGGCAATTCTCCTGCCTCAGCCTCCTGAGTAGCTGGGATTACAGGCACGTGCCACCATGCCCAGCTAATTTTTTGTATTTTTAGTAGAGATGGGGTTTCACCATGTTGACCAGGCTGGTCTCGATCTCTTGACCTTGTGATCCACCCGCCTCGGCCTCCCAAAGTGCTGGGATTACAGGCATGAGCCACTGCGCCTGGCTATTGGTTTGTTTTTTGAGACAGGGTCTCATTCTGTCACCCAGGCTGGAGTGCAGTGGTGTGTTCTGGGCTCACTGCAACCTCTGCCTCCTGGGCTCAAGTGATCCTCCCACTTCAGCCTCCTGTGTAGCTGGGACTACAGACATTCCCCAACATGCCTGGATAATTTTTTGTATTTTCTTGGTAGGGAGGAGAAGTTTTTACTGGTTAGTCTTGAACTCCAGGACTCAATTATCTGCCCACCTTGGCCTCTCAAAGTGCTGGGATTACAGGTGTGAGCCACTGTGCCTGGCTTGAGATTTTGATTAGGGATTGTGTTAAATTTATAGATCAAATTGGGAAGAACTGGCATCTTGACAATACTGAGTCTGCCTATCCATGAACATGGAATATCTCTCCATTTATTTAGTTCCTTCATTAGGGTTTTGTGGTTTTCCTCCTATAGATTGATGTATTTTGTTATATTGATATCTAATTATTTTATTTTCACTGTAAATGATACGGTGTTTTTAATTTCAAATTCCAAGTGTTTATTGCTGGTAAATAAGAAAGTAATTGATTTTTGTGTATCAACCTTGTATTTCTACATCCTTGCACTATAATTGCTTATTAATCAGACCATCACAGTTTGTAATAGAGAGAGAAAGGGAGAAAGGAAAGGAGGAAGAAAAGGAAAGGGGGGAGGAAAGGAAGGGAAGGAAGGAAGGGAGGGAGGGAGGGAGGGAGGGAGGGAGGGAGGGAGGGAGAGAAGGAAGGACAGAAGATTATTAGTCTAGGATTTGTTTTCTTGTCTTATCTTATTGTATTAGCTAGGACTTCCAGGACAGTCTTGGAAAGCAGTGGTGAGAGGTACATCCTTGCCTTTTTCCTGATCTCAGTGGGAAAGCTTCAAGTAATCCTGTAATCCTAGCTACTCAGGAGGCTGAGGTCAGAGGATTGCTTGAGCCCAGGAATTTGAGGCTGCAGTGAGCTATGATTGTGTCACTGTACTCCAGCCTGGGCAATGGATTGAGACACTGTCTCATAATAATAAAATAATAATAATAATTCTTTTTATACATTGTTGGCTTTGGTTTACTAATTTTGGGGGGGAATTTTTGCATGAGAAATACTGATCTGTAGTGTTTTATTTTTTTTCTTGTGTTGTGTTTGGTTTTGGTATGAGGAGAATGCTGGCCTCACAGAATGAGTAAGGAAGTATTCCTTCTGCTTCTTTCATCTGAAAGAGATTGTAGAAAGGCGGCGTAATTTATTCCTTTAATGTCGATAGAATTCACCAGTGGGTACCAGCTCAGCCTGGTGCTTTATGTTTTGAAAGGTTATTAATTATTTATTCAATTTCTTAGTAGATGTAGACCTATTTAGATTTCTGTTTCTTCTTGTGTGAGTTTTGACAGAGTTTATCTTTTGAAGAATCGGTCTGTTTCATCTAGGTTATTGAATTTGTGGGCATAGAGTTTTATCCCTTTACTTTTTTTTTTTTTTTTTTGTGAGACGGAGTTTCACTCTTGTTACCCAGGCTGGAGTGCAATGGCGTGATCTCGGCTCACTGCAACCTCCGCCCCCTGGGTTCAGGCAATTCTCCTGCCTCAGCCTCCTGAGTAGCTGGGATTACAGGCACACACAACCATGCCCAGCTAATTTTTTGTATTTTTAGTAGAGACGGGGTTTCACCATGTTGACCAGGATGGTCTCCATCTCTTGACCTTGTGCACCCGCATCGGCCTCCCAAAGTGCTGGGATTACAGGCTTGAGCCACCGCGCCTGGCTTATCCCTTTACTTTTAATCTGTCTGTGTCTTTTTATTTTAAATGGGTTTCTGTTAGAAGACATAGTTGGACCTTTTTTTTGTTTTGTTTTTTTAGATTCATTCTAACATTGTCTGCTTTTTAGTTGTTATATTTAAGACCATTGATATTTACAGTGGTTATTTGTGTAGTTGGATTAATATATACTGTATTCATTACTGTGTTCTGTTTATTGCCCCTGTTATTTATTTTGTTTTTCTCTTTTTGTCTTCTCTTTTTTATGCCATCTCTGGTTTTAATTGAGCATTTTATATGATCCCTTTTTTTTTCTCCTTTCAGCATATCAGTAATGCTTTTTTAAAAACCTTTTTTTAATGGTTGTTTTTAAATATGCAGTATATGTTTATGACTAATCCAAGTCCTCTTTCAAATAATATAGCACTCTATGGGTAGAGCAAGAAACAGTATTCCTAATTGTTCCCTCCCACACCTTAGAATATTGTTGTTACTTACTTATTCATAAACTCTAGACATAAAGTAGTCAGGAAGTACATTGTTGCTGTTATTATTGTGAACAATCTGTTGTCTGCTAGATCAAGAAGAAGAAAAAGTTTTATTTTACCCTCACTTACTTGTTTCTTTCTGCAGATTCTAGTTTCTGACCTATATCATTTTCCTTCTCTCTGAAGTTCTTTTAACATTTCTTGCAAGGCAGGTTAACTGGTGACGAATTTTCTGAATTGTTGTTTGTTTGATAACGACTTTATTTCTACTTCACTTTTGAAGGATAATTTTGCTGGATACAGAATTCTAGGTTGGTGGGTTGTTTTTTTTTTTTTTTTTTTTTTTTTTTTTCCTCAACGCTTTAAATGTTTTACTCCACACTCTTCTTTCTTGTGTGACTTCTGAGGGGAAGTCCAGTGCAATTCTATCCTTGCTTCTTTGTAGCTAGAGTGTTTTTAGCCCATTCCCTGACTTTCTTTCTTTCTTTCTTTCTTTCCTTCCTTCCTTCCTTCCTCCTCCTCCTCCTTCTTCTTTCTTCTTTCTTCCTTCTTCTTCTTCTTTCTTCTTTCTTCTTCTTCTTCTTCTTTTTTTTTTTTTTTGAGATGGAGTCTTGCTCTGTCACCCTGTCTAGAGTGCAGAGCTAACTGCAACCTCTGCCCCCCAGGTTAAGGCAATTCTTCTGCCCCAGCTTCCCAAGTAGCTGGGATTATAGGTATGTACCACCATGCCCAGCTAATTTTTGTATTTTTAGTAGAGACAGCATTTCACCATGTTGGCCAAGCTGGTCTTGAACTCCTGACCTCATGATTGGCCTGCCTCAGCCTCCCAAAGTTCTGGGATTACAGATGTGAGTCACTGCACCCAGCTTCCCTGGCTTTTTTCAGGATATTCTCTTTGTGTCCGATTTTTTGTCATTTGAATATGATATGTCTAGGTGTAAATTTTTTTTTTCTTTTTCTTTTTCTTTTTTTTTTTGCTTATATCCTGCTTGGTATCTTTTGAACTTCTTGGATCTTTGATTTGTATCCTGTTACGAATTTTGGAAAATCCTCATCTGTTATTTCAGCTATATCCTCTGTCCCTTTCTCTTTTTCTTCTCCTTCTGGTATTCCTGTTAAGTGTTGTTACACGTTTTGTAATTACTCCACAGTTCTTGAACATTGTTTTGTCATTATTGTTTCTTTTTGTCTTCATGTTTCAGTTTGGGAAGTTTCTACTGGTATATCTTAAAGCTCCCTGATTCTTTCCTTGGCAGTGTCCAGTCTATTGACGAACCCATCAAAGACATTCTTCAGTTTTATTACAGTGTTTTTTATTTCTAGCATTTCCTTTTGATTCTTTCTTAGCATCCCAATCTCTCAGCTTACATCACCTATTGATTCTTGCAGGTTGTCTCTTTTCTTTACTAGAGACTTTAGTGTATTAATAATAAATTTCTGTTCTAATCATTGCAACATCCCTGCCATCTCTGGGTCTGGCTCTCATGTTTGCTTTGTCTTTTCAGACTCTGAGAGTGTGTGTGTGTGTGTCTGTGTGTCTGTGTGTGTTTGCTTTTATTATACTTTATAATGTTTTTGTAGTAAAAAAACCCGGAAAACAAGAAAACTGTTCACTTATACACTACCATCCAGAGGAGGTCACCTGGAATATCTGTATACACTTGCCTCCCTGCTTCCTATTTAGGGAAATGTGACTTCTGGGGCCTCGTCAGTTTTAGTCTGTACATTTCCCTGGGAGGATCTCAGAGAAGATTTCTCCCTGTGCATTGGGCCTCCTGCGACAGTGCCAAGCAGTGATTGTTGAAGGATTGAAAGTGCTGTGGCAAGCTCAGTCTCCACTCCCGGCCTTTGTGTCCCTGTTTCACAGATCAGAATATTGGGCAGGATGGGTTTCTGTTCAGTCTTCTTTCGGATACTGTGACAGCCTCAAGTTCTTGCCTGCTTCTAGCAACTTTCTCTGGAAGTTCTGTACATATAATCCCTTTTTTTGACTTGCATTCTGTACAGATTTATTTTTGAGAGTCAGAAGAGTATTCTTGGCCAGGTGCAGTGGCTCACACCTGTAATCCCAGCGCTTTGGGAGGCTGAGGTGGGTGGATCAGCTGAGGTCAGGAGTTCAAGACCAGCCTGACCTACATGGTGAAACCCCATCTCTACTAAAAATACAAAATTAGCCGGGCGTGGTGGGATGTGCCTGTATTCCCAGTTACTCGGGAGACTGAGGCAGGAGAATCACTTGAACCCAGGAGGCAGAGGTTGCAGTAAGCCGAGATTGTGCCATTGAACTCCAGCCTGAGCGGTAAGAGCAAAACTCTGTCTGAAAAAAAAAAAAAAAAGTATTTTTTTAAAGTCAGCTATAAAATTTTAAATTAAAATTGCTCTGATTTGAATCAAAGCAGTTTGTTGGGATTAAAAATATTCCTTATATTTTTAAATATAGGTCTTGCTCTGTCACCCAGGATGGAGTACAGTGGTACGGTCATAGCTTACTGTAGCTTCGAACTCGTGAGCTCAGCAACCCTCCCACCTCAGGCTCCAGAGTTGCTAGGACTACAGGCATATACTACCATGTCTAGCTGTTTTTAGTTTTATTTTTTGTAGAGACAGGGTCTTGCAATGTTGCCCAGGCTGGTCCTGAACTCCTAGACTCAGGTCATCTTCAGCCTCAGCTTCCCAAAGTGGTTGGATTACTATTGTGCCTCACCAGTGTTAAAAATAATCTTTAAAGTTCTTGATGGGTAACGTGTGTGTGTGTATATATATATATATATATATATATGTATATATATGAAAATATTCAATAGTCAAAAATTTGTCTCCAGTGAGAAGTCTGCCCTCTCTCCCTGCTGAGCATAGCTACCAAAGTGTGGCTGCCCCAGAGATGGCCACTGGAATCACGAGCCTGTGTGTCTTTCCAGAACATTCTGATTATAGAGGGGCATATTTATGGATTTTTCCCCATCTTCTACACACAAAAAAGGTGTGTCTGTGTACTCTCATGCAACTCATGCTCTTTGCTGAACAATATACATCCTGGAAATTGTTCCCGATCAGCGAATACAGGATTTGTACTTCGTGGCACTCCAGAAAATTCCTCCCAGTCTCCCTAGAAATGACACTTAGCTTGGTGCTTATCGATTGCTGCTGCAGTGAATACATATGAACTACGTAACTGTGGGCAGAGGACACGTAACACATGTCTGTGTCTCAAATTCCAACAGCTCCTACCCAAGAAGTTGTACTGATGCGTGCTTTTGCCAGGAATGTGGGAGAATGCTTGTTGGTCTCTGGCAGCAGGCACATGTGGGGCACACCCGGACCTTTGACCTTTGCCAGCCTGGTAGGTGAGAAATGCTATTGCAGTTGCAGGTTCCATTTCTTAGTACACGTTGACGTTGCACAGCTTCTCATACAGTTTGTGTGGCCTTTTATATAAACTGTTTACTTAAAGTCACAATTGAAATCACTAGTCAGGCAGATACATTTTCATTTAGTGATTTGGAAAATGAATTTTCATATTTACTACATCCTTCACGTGCATTTTGGAAGTAGGTGGAGGTTTCCCTTAGGTACATGTGACTCATTTGCAAGCAAGTCTTTATTTTGGGTCTTGATGTTTTTCAGAATAATGGGCAGCTGTGGTTTTGTCCTGGATTGTTTTGATTTTTGCATCCACAAGGTTGGCTGCAGCAGACTCTTGCAGGGCCGCGGGAGGGGTGTCCCCCACCCACCCGTGTCTCTGTGGGGTTGTGAGAAGGGCCAGTTCTCCTCTGAGGCCCATGCCATGGCCAGCCCTGACATGCCCTCGCTTGCTCACAGTTGGGGGACTTCTCGCTAATTGCACCCTTCGTGTGGAGTGATGGTGCCGATGGGCACTCCAGGGTTTCCCCACTTTCTTTATAAGAGGGCACAGCTGGTGCCAGGCCTTTAGGTTTCCTGGTCACAGAGCTTTAGCTGTCTGGGGCTATTGAGATGTGCCTGGCAAAGCACTTTGCTTGAGAGCTGAGTAACCAGGGCTCGTGAAGGATAAGTGATTTGCCTCCAAAGTCCCAGTGGCTCTGCTCTGTACGTGATTCCTATCCGTCATGCATAGAGGGTTTTCTTTGAGCAAGTATATTCTAGAAATGTAGTTAAGAAGTTAATTCCCAGAGAAGCGGGTCAAAGTGAGCACCTCGGCCGAGACTCCATGGCTGCGTGCAAAGATGCCTGCAGGAAGACAGCTTGGAACTTGAGCCACACATTTGGGCTGCTCCTCTAGATGGGATTCTTTGGTTCCTGTAACAGAAGTTATAGCCTTGATGGGTCCTGGGGAACCCTGGGAAATTAGTGACCAGGCACTGAGGGTTGGCCAGGGTCCCTAAAACAGGTTCTGCTGTGGTGGCACCCAGGCCTGGCTTGTCTTTAGGAATAGGTTCCGACTCAGTAGGTCCCGGTGGGGATTGGAGTGCTGATTTTCTTTCTTTCTTTCATTGTTTTTTTGACACAGGGTCTCGCCCTGTTTCCCAGACTGGAGTACAGTAGAGCGATCATAGCTCACTGCAGCCTCGAACTCCTGGGCTCAAGTGATGAACTCTGATCCTCCTGCTCAGCCTGCTGAGTAGCCAGGATTACAGGCATGCACTACCATGGCTGGGTAATTTTTGTATTTTTTTTGTAGAGATGGGGTCTTACCATGTTGCCTAGGCTTGTTTTAAACTCCTAGGCTCGAGTATCAAGGATAATACCTCAGCATCCCAAAGCACTGAGATTACAGGTATGAGCCACCACACCTGGCCCACATTTTCAGACCCGAAGTCTCGATGGGTTGTCAGTTCCACTGCTGCTGTATTGCAGTGCTTCAAGGAACCCTTATCTTACTTAATTGTTCTATTTTATTATCAGTTACTGTTGTTAATCTCTGACCATGTGCCTTACTTGTAAACTTGATTACAGGTGTGTATGCATAGGCAAAACGTAGTGTATATATAGAATCTGGTACCATTTGAAGTTTTAGGCATCTACAGGGGATGTTGGAATGCATTCCTCCTGGATGTGGTTGGGGGGACTACCGTGTTCATTATACGGATCAACATTTCTGTAGGCTTTATAATTTCAGACTGAGAAGTGGGTGGGGAGAGTCCTCCTGTTGCTGGTGATACTGAGAACTGTCACCTGCCTACCTCTGGTGCCCTCCTCTCCAACCCTGCAGGCCTCACCTGCGCCAGGTCAGGGTCTGGGCCTGCCTGTCCCCCCACCCTCCCCTGGCTCTGCTGCTGACCTTTCACTCCCCGCCTCCTTTCTGAGGGGAACTGTCTGGCCCAGGCTGAGGATTTGGGGAGCGGGAGGGTAGGTGGCTCCTTGCCTGGCATCTGACCCAGGGAAAGCAAGTGCTCTCCCCTTCCCATTATGTCCACCTCCAGGCCCCAGGCCCAGTCCTTGCTGATTGCCATTAGCTCTACCAGGTGATCATCCAGTGGGTCTGGGAGGTTAAGGAGGGTGAGCAGCAGGCTGGGCTCCCAGGGGGCTGACATGGTCACAGGGCTCTGCTGGGCTCCTGGTCTCTGCTGGGCCCCTGGTGGTTTTTGCCGTGGCCGTAGGCCGAGGCTGGCCCCTCTCCTCCTGGCTGCCAGGTGGACCTGGTGCTGCTGCCTCTGCTATTGGCTGCTGTGCCAAGTGGCCCCACATCCCCTTCTTGCTGTTCAATCCTCACAAGTGCCTGTGGAGTAGGTGGTGCATTGTCCTCTTTCTGGACGAAGGAAGGCACTGAATTACCTGCCCTGAAGCCGCCGACAGGAGAGTGCAGGGTATCAGGACTTTCCCTCTACCTCTGACCATGGACACCTCTCTCTAGAGCGAGTGGCACTGGCTTATAGAGTGTTCACCCACTTGTTTTGTGGATTATGACACATTGAGAAGTTAAAGCAGCACGGACTCTTTAAGAAGCACAGGTGGACCTCACTTCCTCACCCTGCAGCAGGGCATTTTCTAGATCCCTGGAGCGGTGTCCCTGGGGCAGACATGGAGGGTGCCGAGACTCCCCGCCCGCCTACCGGCCCAGCCTCATTTTCCCCTTGGCCTCTATACCCAGTGGCTTCTGTTTCCCCTGTGACTTTTGTTCCTGGCTAGCTTCTGTTCCCTCTGGCTGTCCCCTCCTGCTGAAGAGAAGCAGAGAAGTGCAAATGAAGGCATCATGGCTAGGGAGGAAGAAACTTTGGGTGAAGTGGGGGCACGGCCCGGCTGGCCAGCCCCTCCATCCTTTCTTTAAAGACAGGAAGGGGCTGAGCTGCGGTCTGTTCAGCTCACTGTCCTGGAGGAGTGGACATGGCACACTTGGGAAGAGAGAAGAGATGTCAACCTTCTTTCCACGCAGATTCTGTGTTTTCTGTCTGAAATTTTGCACTTTCTCCGCAACTCCCTGCCAGAAGTGAAAGCTAGGGTCATGCTCCATCAGCCCAGCAGGAGAAAGTGATGGTGGTGGTGAGGATGATGATGGTAACGATAGTGATGGCAATGATGACGGTGACAGTGATGGTGAGAGTGATGATAGTGATGGTGATGATGGTGATGATGGTGAGAGTGATGATAGTGATGATGGTGATGTGATGATGGTGAGAGTGATGATGATGATGTGATGATGGTGAGAGTGATGATGATGGTGATGATGGTGATGGTGATGGTGATAGTGATGATAGTGATGGTGATGATGGTGATGGTGAGTGATGATGCTGGTGATGGTGATGATGCTGGTGATGGTGATGGTGATAGTAATGATGATGGTGACAGTGATGGTGATGATGTTGGTGATGGTGATGATAACTATGACAACCAGTAAACTATCTTTACAGGTACCAGCTATATGCCAGGCACTGTGGTAGGCATGGTACATACAGCCCCTCCAGTGTTTCTGTCATTGACCTTCTATTGGATATGATGATCCACTCTCTGTGGAGAAAGAGTCACTGATGCTGAGTACCTCTTGTGATCACACAGTTGCAGGTGGCAGTCACAGCCCAGGGTTTCTGTGTCACAGGCTTCAGGTGATGCCCCATATGCTGTGCTGGGAGCCCTACTCTTGCTATCCAGTGAGCCCCTTGACATTCGGCCTCTTCCCTCCTCCCTGCAGGTTTCTTGTGGGACACGTGGGGGACTCCAAACAGCAGGAATCCATGTGCCCACTGGTCCAGAGACAGAGGTCCTCAGCCTCCCTCCAGGGTGCACAGTTCAGGAGACCTTCTCTGCAGGGTACCATGACACAGGAAAGCCAGGAAGAGATGAGCCGGGAAGGGAGCTGTCAGGAGGCCATTCTGGTCTTAAAAATAAAGCAGGACTTTTGTTGTTTGTTATAAAAGGAATACATGCTCATTTTCCGTGATTTAGGAAAGTGCAGAAGGGCATAAGATGCCATTGCCCAGCCCCAGGGGAAAAACCTGTCGTTTTTAGTGTCTGCCTAGACTGTAAACTTCTAAACTCAAAAACTTGTAAAACCCATTGTTTTAATGACTGTGTAATACTCCATCACAAGAGCACGTCATGCCCTGGTTACCTGACCCTTGCTGGCTGGAGATATGTGTCTTTCCTAATTTTTGCTATTTTAAATAACCATGGGAGGAACCACATTCACGCGAATCTTTGTATGGATATGTGTGTACTTTTTGCCTTAAAATAGATTTCTTGATGTGGAATTACTGGCCTGAAGAATGCGAATCTTCTTAAAGTTTTGAAATATACAGCTGGGGTTCAGGAAACTCCTTCCCAAGTTAGCCCCCTGACTAGAAGGGTAAGAGCGCCTGCCCAGCAGCCCCTGCATTGTAGATTTGTATTATTCAAAGGTAAGACTTGCCAGAGGGACATTTCTAGTTTGAATGTGTGCCTGATGCCAACTGAACCCTGTGCCAGAAGCTGCAGAAGGCCACGAAGTAAGGTGAAGGCTCTGCCTGTCTGCCTCACCTCTGGGAGTAAAAGAGGCCACTTCCTTTTTTATTTGACATTTCACATATAGGGGTGTGTGTGTGTGTGTGTGTGTGTGTGTGTGTGTGTGTGTGTCTGTCTGTCTGTCTGTCTGTATGTGTGTATGTATATATTTGAAATGGAGTTTCACTCTTGTTGCCCAGGCTGGAGTGCAATGGCTCAATCTCAGCTCACCACAACCTCTACCTCCCAGGTTCAAGGGATTCTCCTCCGTCAGCTTCCAAAGTAGCTGGGATTACAGGTGCATGCCACCACACCTGGCTAATTTTGTAGTTTTAGTAGAGACAGGGGTTTCGTCATGTTGGCCAGGCTGGTCTTGAACTCCTGACCTCAGGTGATCTGCCCTCATCGGCCTTCCAAAGTGCTGGGATTACAGGTGTGAGCTACCACACCAAGTCAATTTTTTTTTTTAATGTCAAAATCAAAAATTTTGACATTAAAACAAAATTCAAAAATTTTGGTTTACATTAAATAGATGTTCTTAACAACAATAGAAGAAACCAGGAATGCAATCCAGTTGTGCTGTTGAGGAGATCATTCCAGACTTGGCATGGTCTGGAGGATGGCATGGTCGGAGGGTGCCTAAGCCAGGGGCCAGGGCCAGGTGTCGGTCATCCCTGGTGTTACCCCAGGTGTCGGCTGGGCTTTTGTGCTGGACCCTCTGGCTCCCCTGAAGGCAACCCCTAGCCCACTCAAGCCCCCATGGGAGGCTGTGCCTTGTGGACTGCAGCAGGGCTACAGCTCCAGGAGCAGGGCTGTCACTGGCATACTTGGGGTCAGAATTCCATGGCACCTGTGAAAAAGTCACTGTGTTCTGTCTGCCGAGCAAGGATTCCTGTGAGAAGAGCTCAGAAGACCCGCTTCTCTTTTGGGGCTGCCCTTTTCTGAGGTGCTTAGGCAGCCAGAGCAGCACCTGGGAGAGAGCGCAGGTTTTGTGGGGAGCAGGCTGCCTTCCTAGAGGGCGGACAGGCTTCTTTAGAGATCCTAAGAGACAACCGCGGGGCCTCTGGAAGCATCTGAATTCTACACTCCCCCGCCCCCGAGCCCTTTCCGTTTTCTTTTCTTTACCATTTCCTTTGGTGTCTGTATTTGGGTTCTCAAGAGGGACAGAACGACCCTGTTCTCACCACTGGGTCCCCACTCAGGGACAAGATGAGCGTGGTGGACTGAACCACACACAAATGACACACTCATGGGCACATGCATAGACACAGATGCACACAGACATGGACACACACGTGTGCATACATACGGCAATGCACATCTGCCCGCATACACGTGCACACCCAAATGGGCATACAGGTGCACACAGTGCACACATACGCACATGCATGCACACACATGCATGTGCATAGATATGGACATAGAAACACACAGGCATACACACACACGCTTTTTGCTTTGGGTTTTCCACCAAAAGGAATTCTACTGTATACATTCTTCTAAAACATGCTTTTCTTCACTTATCCATGTATTTTTGATATCTTACCATGTCAGTATGTAAAGATCTGCTTTATTTTTTAAACTGTAATAAGTTAACAGCATCCTGTTCACACAGAGCACTCTGCACTTGCACACCTGTGTGTATGTGTGTGTATGCCTGTGTTTGTGTATCTTTGTGTGTTTGTGTCTGTGTGTATTTCTGTGTGTGAGTGGTGTGTGTCTGCATGTGTGATGTGTGTGGTGTGTTTGTATGCCTGTGTGTGGTGTTTCTGTGTCTCTCTGCATGTTTGTTTGCACGAGTGTCTGCCTATGTGGTGTGTGTGTGCATGTGTGCTGGGTGTGTGCATGTCTGTGTGGTATGTGTGTGTCTGCATGTGTATTGTGTGTGTGCCTGGATGTGTGGTGTGTGTGCCTGAGGGTGTGGTGTGCGTTTGTGTACCTGTATTTGTGTCTGTGTGTAATGTGTACGTATCTGTGTGTGGTGTGTTTGTGTGTGTGTCTGCATGTGTGTGGTGTGTTTGTGTGTGTTTGCGTGTGTGGTGTATGTGCCTGTGTTTGTGGTGTGTGTGTCTGCGTGTATATTGTATATTTGTGTCTGCATATGTGATGTGTGTGTGGTATGTGTGTGTGTGTTGCATATATGTGTCCGCATGTGTGGTGTGGTGTGTGTGGTGTGTGTGTGTGGCATTTGTG
This sequence comes from Saimiri boliviensis, assembly GCF_048565385.1. NCBI lineage: Eukaryota > Metazoa > Chordata > Mammalia > Primates > Cebidae > Saimiri > Saimiri boliviensis. Next base: position 237,932,102 of record NC_133450.1, on the reverse strand, counting down.
TGTCTGCATGTGTGGTGTGTTTGCATGTGTGTGGAATGATGTGTGTAATGCATATGTGTGTCTTCATGTGAGGGGTGTGTGTCTGCATGGGTGGTGTGTGTGTCTGCGTGTGTGTGTGGAGTGTTTATGTGTGTCTGCATGTGTGTTGTGTCTGCGTGTGTGTTGTATGTTGTGTGTCTGCATGTGGTGTGTGTATTTGTGTGTGTGGTGTGTTTGTGTTTGCATGTGTGTCTGTGTGTGTGGAGTGTTTGTGTATGTCTGCATGTGTGTTGTGTCTGCGTGTGTGTTATGTGTTTGTTGTGTGTCTGCATGTGTGGTGTGTGTATCTGCATGGGTATGGTGTGTTTGTGTGTGTTTGCATGTGTGTGGTGCATTTGTGTGTGTGCATGTGTGGCGTATGTGTTTGTATGTGTGCTAAACCAGGTCCCAGGCCTCACTCTGGCGCTTGGTCACTTCTCTGCGGGTCTCAGAGTCCTTCCTCTTCCAGCTGCTCACAGGCAGCTGTCTGTCCTGCTCCGCTGTGTGGTGCATTGAGGGTCTGCAGACCTTGCTTGCCTGTGCAGAGGTGGATCACCCCCAGGCCTCACTGGCTCAGGCGGGTCTTCTCAGCTTCTCCTTTGTAGCCCTGAGGCCTGGTTCTGTCCTTGGGCCTCACCTTCCCCTCCCCGTCAGCATGCCTTTATGAGACCCCTGCCCAGCCATCTCCCAGCTGCTGGGAGGCCATAAGCTGAGACACAGACCCTTGGGCCTGTGAGTGGGTGGAAACACCACTCATTGGAGCCCATCTCCTAGGGACCAGGTGACTTGATCCTCACTGGCTGAGGAAAACCTGCTCAGAGGGCCTGAGCTGGCATCCTGGGCTGGCACTTCGCTCTACTGACCTTGCCTGCAGGAGTCTGAGCATTCCAAGTGTCCTCAGGGTGGGGTGTGGGGGCCAGGAAGGTGGTTGGGGGGGTGATGCGGGCTTCCACCAGGCTGGTACTCTGATGGCCCCCAGTGGCTGTGTGTCATGCCTGCTGGTGGTCCCTGGTGGCTCATACTCCACACCTGCTGGTGGCTTCCCGTGGCCCATGCTCTATGCCTCCTGCTCTGTCCCTGTGGCCTGTGCTCTGTGCCTCCTGCTCTGCCCCCGTGGCCCGTGCTCTGTGCCTCCTGCCCGGCCCCCGTGGCCCGTGCTCTGTGCCTCCTGCCCGGCCCCCGTGGCCCGTGCTCTATGTCTCCTGCTCTGCCCCCGTGGCCCGTGCTCTGTGCCTCCTGCCTGGCCCCCGTGGCTCGTGCTCTGTGCCTCCTGCTCTGCCCCCGTGGCCCGTGCTCTGTGCCTCCTGCCCGGCCCCCGTGGCTCGTGCTCTGCGCCTCCTGCCCGGCCCCCGTGGCCCGTTCTCTGTGCCTCCTGCTCTGCCCCCGTGGCCCGTGCTCTGTGCCTCCTGCCTGGCCCCCGTGGCCCGTGCTCTGTGCTTCCTGCTCTGCCCCCATGGCCCGTGCTCTATGTCTCCTGCTCTGCCCCCGTGGCCCGTGCTCTGTGCCTCCTGCCTGGCCCCCGTGGCTCGTGCTCTGTGCCTCCTGCTCTGCCCCCGTGGCCTGTGCTCTGTGCCTCCTGCTCTGCCCCTGTGGCCCGTGCTCTGTGCCTCCTGCCCGGCCCCCGTGGCTCGTGCTCTGTGCCTCCTGCTCTGCCCCCGTGGCCTGTGCTCTATGCCTGCTGTTGGCCTCTGGTGGCCTGTGCTCTATGCCAGCTGGTGGCCCCTGGTGGCGCATACTCTATTCTGCTGCCCTAGCCCCAGTCGGCCTGTTGCAGCCTCTGAAGTTTGCACTTTGGTCGACAAACTTCTGTTGTGGTAGGAAGGAGTGCAGCCCCTGGGGCATCTCAGGAGGCGCTGCTCTTAGCCTGGGTTAAAAAAGGGAAAGGGCTGACCAGCTTTGCCTTTTTGTTGGTGTTCTGTTTAATACTAAGGTCCTGGGGTGACATTTGTGCCTTCAGTGGCCTCTGAGGTCCATGTGCAGCAAGGCACTGCCTCTCTCAGTTCCTGGGTTTCCTCCCATCTGCCCTGAGTTACTGGAGAAGCAGAAGTCCTGCTTAGGGCAGCCTTACAGTGTTCCTGGGCTTCAGCTCAGCCAAATGCCACTGGCCTGGGGCCAGCCCTGAGGACTCACCATCTCTGCCCCTGCCCCGGGAGGTCTTGGCTAGCTCTCTGTCTCTGTCTCCCTCCATCTCCCCTCCTTTTCCTCTCCCTCTCTCCCCTGCCCCTCTGTCTCTGTCTCTCTATCTTTCTCTTTCCCTCCTCCTCCTCCTCCTCATCTCTCTCCCTCTCTCTCTTACCCACCACTTTTTCTTCTTGTTCTTCAGGCCCTGCTCTCCCTCAGATTCTGCAGTCCCGGCTTACCTGAGCGCCAGCAGCCTGTGGCCTGCTCTTTCTGCGGAAGTGGGTGGGCTCCTGGGACAGACCCACAGGGCCTAGCCTGGGAGTGTGTGAGGCCAGGTGGCCAGTGACCTGCAGAGGGCTCCAGTGCCTGTTCCCAAGAGGGAGAAGCCCACCTTATGTCTTCTGAGAAGCTCTGAGTCTGGGGTCCTGTTCAGTGAGGACCATCCTCATCCCCTCATCCACACCTGGGTCCTCACAGAGCCTCTGCCTGTGTCCTGGGATGCATCCCCACCCTGGGGCAGGGGCAGCAAATGAGGCCTGAGGGCCTGTCTGCAGGACACAGGTGGACGGCTGGGCCTGGCTGGGCATGTGGAGCCACCTGCATCCCAGGGGTCCTTGCAGAGCTCAGCTCCTCTGAGCCAGCTCTGTCCCCATGGGTGGCAGCCTTTGAAGTCAGCAAGATCTGGCTGCTTGCATCTCAGGTGGCCCATACGGGCTTCCTGAAGAGGGCAGAGTGGACACAGGCCGCAAGCACGTGGACATCTGGGATTTTCAAACTGATATTCCTTATCCATCTGCCCACTCTGTGCTAGTGAGGGGGTGAGGCTGGTTTTACGTTGATGAGAACTGTGTGCTTGCTTTTGTCTCTGAAATAATGGACTCACCCCGCTAACACGGCCTTGGGATGACAAAACTTTTGGTGTTACGCAGTCTCCTCCAGATTACCAGTGTCTTATGCTCCTGACTTCAGTGCAAAGAAAATGTTTTCCATTTTTCTGTAGCTATTATTCTCCTCTTATTTTTCATTTTGCTAATTTCCCAAGTAATTTCTTAGGGGGCATTTAGAGAGCCTTATTTCTGGTACGACGAAATAAATACCCAGTGTCAGCAAACAGCCTCTCCTGTGAGGGCAGGATGGCCCCCGATGGAGGTCACTGTGCTGGAGCTTGCACAGTTGGGGCCCTGGGTCCCAGCAGTGGCCCCGGGTGTTAGGTGCTGTCTCCTTGGCATATAGCTGGCTAGTGGCAAAGCCAGGCTGAGAGCTCCGAGACTTCGTTTCACCTGCCAGGTGGCCACTGTCAGTGTTGGTGGCACAGGCAGTAGGGGCTGGAGCAGAGAAGATGGAGATATAGGGTCAGTGCCAACAGGGGATCTGGCCTGGATCCCTGTGGAAGGGCCACTTCCTTTAGCCTTGGTCGGGGAGAAGGGGCAGCCCAGTGGTCACCCCCCAGTGGGCGGGCCCTAGATGCAGCCCCTGCCCCTCGCCCTGACACCTACGTGGTGAGGGGTGCTGAGGCCTTTGGTTCTCTGAGCCTCTTTCGGGCAGCAGAAGGATCCTCCCTCCATGACCACCTCTCTTTTCTGTCAGTCTCTTGGGGCCTCCTGCACAAAGCAGCGAATGACTGGCCGAGGCGGCCATCCTGGCCGAGGTGAAGCCTGGCACCTGTGCCACCCAGTTCACCCTCCTAGCAGGTGGCCCAGGGGTGGGTGGCGCCGGAAGGAGGAAGCCTGCAAGGGGCCTATCCTTGTGTAAGTGGATCGGCTGTGCCAGGGCAGTGCCTCCTGCAGCGGACACTGGCCCGGAGCCTGGAGCCACGCAGGCGGGCACTGCACGGAGGGCAGAGCCAGGTGTGAGCACTGGATCCCCGCCTGACCTTTGTGCCTCTGAGTCCTGATGTTGGTCATGCATGTTCTTGTGACCCCAAGCCTCGGTCCCCCGACCTGTTAAGTGGGCTTATGCTGTCTGCCTCCAGGAATCCAGGACCCTGTGCCAAGATCCCGAGCCGAGGAGCCTGATTTTTAGTGGGGAGGTGTGTTTTTAGGACATGTTGATTTCCATCCTTGTTGACTGACTGCCATCCTACCTCCCGTGTGGCCTTTGGACAGGGCAGTTCCCTCTGCACCCTTAGAACCGAGGTCTGGAGAGCCTTTCAGCTCCTTCTGTGGTGTGCCGACCCCTGGGCTATTAACAGGACGTTCACTGGGGGTGTGCCCAACTATCTGGGGCATTTGGGGGCCTTTCCATGTACCAGGGTGGTCCAGGCTGTGCTAGCAGCTCCTGGCCATGGCTTGTCCTTTCTGTGTTGAGCCACTGGCTCACCATGGCTGTTGTCACCTTGTCCCTACTGCATCACAGGGAGGGCTGAGGCCTGGGATGCCAGAGGGGTGGAGTTTGAGGAGACTGGGCTTTCTTTACACTCACGGGCACTGCTGGGGCTTCATGTGGGCTTTGGTTTGGGCTTGGGGTCCAGTCAGGCCCAGCCAGCCTCTCCATGCAGCAAGCCCGAGGTCACTCTGAGGTGTGTTTCTTAGCTTGGTTGGCAGAATGACAGTCCCAGAAGGCACTCTTGTCCTAATCCTGCAAGTTTAAGTTGCATGGCAAGAGGGGAGGCAGGGAAGCTCTGGATGGAGTTGGGACTGTTTACCCAGCCGTGGATGGGGAGACTGTCCCGGGTGACCCGGCGGCTGCGGCGTCATCACAGTGGTTCTTAGGAGGTGGGGAGGGCGGGAGCAGGGTTGAGTCAGGATGATGTCTGTGAGTGCTCAGCTGGCCATCACTGGGTTTGAACATGGAAGGGGCCAGGAGCCAGACAGTGCAGTCGGCCTCTAGGAACTGGAGGAGGCAGAAACGGATTCTCTCTAGAGCTTCCGGAGGGAGCTGCCCTGCCCACAGCTTGATTTTAGCGCAGTGAGACCCATCTGGACTTCTGACCTCCAGCCCGGAGAGCGCGTCCTTCAGGAGGCTCCTGTCCAAAGGCCCTGTCAGGATCCTGGTGTCTCCAGCCCCTCACCCCAAGTCTTGTCCCCAAAATAGGCTTGTTTCAGGGACTACTGGCCCTGCTAACGGAGCTCCACGTCTTTCTTTCTGTCCTGCTCTGAGTTTAGTGGTCTGACTTCTGACCTGCCTGAGGGTCAGTACCAACCCATAAAGGCCTGGCAGACAGGCATGTGTGATGGGCCATGTGCGTGCACGGGTGCTGCTGAATGGTGGCAGAGCCAGGTCAGTGTGGTATAGGCCATCCTGTGCCTTCGTCTGCTCCAGATGCTACAGTGAGGCCACAGTCTGGAGCAGCCTGGGGGCCAGGTGAGGGTGTGGACATGGGGCCTGGGTGTGACTATGGATGTGGGCATGGACATGGGGCATGGATGTGGCTGTGGGTATGGATTTGGGGTCTCACATGGATGTGGGGTCTGATGTGTGGTGTGGATTCTGGGTCTAAGTTTTGGGCTGCAAGAGCTCAACTGGCTCCCCTCCAGGGCAGTGTGTTATAACATGTGTCCTTGAAATGAATAATGATGGTGCTGAAGGGACTGTCCTCAGCTCCCAGCTCATATGGTCCCATAAAAGTCTTTGCACGTGTCTGAGAAACTTGGTGGCACTGATGAGAACCTGAGGTATACGTGGTACTGTGGTCAGTGCACGTGACGTTTTCCAGCCCTGTCCTGCCCTCCTCTGTGCCGAGCTGTTCTTCACATGCCTTAGTGCCCTGGTTCCGTTCCTGGCTTGGGGCCTTTGCTTATATTGGGCAGACACCCTTAGTGAACTTCATGAAGGGCCATGTTCGATGCAAATATTTTTCATGGCGTGCATTTTCAGGTTTGTTTTGATGTGTCGGAGCACGATTTTCATCCATCAATGTTCTTTCTGAGTTCCTTTCCAATTTTTGTGTTTCTTTGTAAAGAAAGTCACTTTGCACTCTGAGAGCAGACAAACACTCGCTCGTGTTCTGCTCTCGATGGCTTTTCTTTGACACTTGACTCTTTGGACTGCGTGGACTCTACTTTAGCTTGTGTTTTAAGATAGGGTGAACTTTGTATTTTCAAAAACAATTTGCCAGGGTCTTTTTTTTTTTTTTTTTTTTGAGACGGAGTTTCGCTCTTGTTACCCAGGCTGGAGTGCAATGGCGCTATCTCGGCTCACCGCAACCTCCGCCTCCTGGGTTCAGGCAATTCTCCTGCCTCAGCCTCCTGAGTAGCTGGGATTACAGGCACGCGCCACCATGTCCAGCTAATTTTTTTTGTATTTTTAGTAGAGACGGGGTTTCACCATGTTGACCAGGATGGTCTCGATCTCTCGACCTCGTGATCCACCCGCCTCGGCCTCCCAAAGTGCTGGGATTACAGGCTTGAGCCACCGCGCCCGGCCTTGCCAGGGTCTTTTTTCTGGGCTTCATGCTGTATTCCCAGAACTCAGGACTGTGGTGGCTGTGGGAGAGGACACCCAGAACGCCCAAGACCCTGCTGGCCTGGCAGGGTTAGTCTGATACATTGGGCACCAGCAGTGACAGCTCACTGTGTCTAATGAGGGTTCATGCTGGGCCAGGCCCACCCATCTCTTTGCCTGGCTTCATTTGTGTGTGTAAATGCCCCAAGGGCAAGGGCAGTGCTATCCCCAGCCAATGAATAAGGAGACTATTCTGTGTCTGGGCAGACACTTAACCTCTCATACGTAAATTTCCCTATTCTGGTAAATAAGGCTAATAACAAGAATTCCCATTATTGCAGGGTTGTTGGAAAATAATGCTATTACAGTTCTTGGCATGTTGCCCGTTTCAGCGTGATTGCTCAGCCAGAGTTAGTGATGGTGGGGATGGTGATGGTGAAAGTGATTCTGATGATGTTGGTGAGGATGATGATGGTGGTGATGGCTATGATAATGGTTTTGGTGGTGGTGATGGTGCTAGAGGTGCTGATGATAAGGATGGTGTGGTGATGTTGGTGATGGTCATGGTGGTGATGGTAATGATAATGGTGGTTGAGGTGATGATAAGGATGGTGTGGTGATATTGGTGATGGTGATGGTGGTGATGGTAATGATGATGATGGTGGTAGAGGTGATGATAAGGTTGGTGTGATGATGTTGGTGATGGTGATGGCGGTGATGGTGATGATAATGGTGGTGGAGGTGATGATAATGATGGTGTGGTAATGTTGTTGATGGTGACGGTAATGATGGTGGTTGAGGTGATGATAAGGATGGTGTGGTGATGGTGATGCTGATGTTGGTTGATGGTGACGGTAATGATGATGGTGGTAGAGGTGATGATGATAAGAATGGTGTGGTGATACTGGTGATGGGGATGGTAATGATAATGTTGGTGTTAGAGGTGGTGATGATGATAAGGGTGGTGTGGTGATGTTGGTGATGGCGATGGTGGTGATGGCGATGGTGGTTATGGTAATGTTAATGGTGGTAGAAGTGATGATGATGATGGTGTGGTGATGGTGGTAATGGTGATGGTGATGATGGTAGAGGTGATTATGATAAGGATGGTGTGGTGATGATGGTGTGGTGATGGTGATGGTGGTTATGGTGATGATAATGGTGGTAGAGGTGATGATAAGTATGGTGTAGTGATGGTGTTGGTGATGGTGATGGTGATGATAATGGTGGTAGAGGTGATGATAAGGATGGTGCGGTGATGGTGTTGGTGATGGTGATGATGGTGATGATAGTGGTAGAGGTGATGATAAGGATGGTGTGGTGATGTTGGTGTTGGTGGTAGTGATGGTGATGATGGTGATGGTGGTAGAGGTGATGATAAGGATGGTGTGGTGATGTTGGTGATGGTAATGATAATGATGATAGTGATAGAGGTGATGATAAGGATGGTGTGGTGATGGTGGTGATGGTAATGATAATGATGATGGTAGAGGTGATGAAGATAATAATGGTATGGTGATGGTGGTGGTGGTGATGATGATAGTGGTTGAGGTGATGTTGATAGGGATGGTGTGGTGATGGTGATAGTGATGGTCTTGGTGGTGATGGTAATGATGATGGTGGTAGAGGTGATGATGTTAATGATGGTTTGGTGATGGTGATGGTGGTGACAGTGATGATATTGATGATGGTGGTAAAGGTGATGATGATAATGATGGTGTGATGATGTTGGTGATGGTGTTGGTGGTGATGGTAATGATGATGATGGTGTGGTGATGTTGGTAATGGTGATGGTGGTGATGGTGTGGTGATGTTGGTAATGGTGATGGTGGTGATGGTGATGGTAATGATGATGATGGTGGTTGAGGTGATGATGTTAATGATGATGTAGCAATGTTGGTGATAGAGATGTGGTGATGGTGACGGTAATGATGATGATGATGGTGGTTGAGGTGATGATGTTAATGATGGTGTAGCAATGTTGGTGATAGTGATGGTGGTGATGGTGATGATGATGTTGTCACTTTCAGTGGGCCAGGTTCTTTTTTTCTCTTTTATTGAGTTAATAGCATAATATTAATCATTTTAAAGTGAACAATTCAGTGGTACTTAGTAAATTCACAATGCTCTGCAACCATCACCTCTATCTAGCTTCAAGCTTCAAAATATTTTAATTTCCTAATGAAACTCTGTACCCACTAAACAGTAACTCCTCATTCCTCTCTCCTCCCACCCTCTGGCAGCTTTCTATCTCCAGGGATATACCTATTATACATATATTATCATCTCATGTAAGTGGAATCGTACAGCACTCCTCATGTGTCATGGTTCTTTCATTTAGTATAATGCCTTCAAGATTCATCCGCATTGTAGGATGTATGAGGACTTCATTTCTTTTTAAGGCTGAATAATATTCCATTGTATTACAGACTACATTTTGTTTATCTATTCATTTGTCAGTGGACATTTGGGCTATTTCTACATTTTGGTTATCATGAGTAATACTGTTAGGAACATTTGTTTGAGTACCTATTCTTTTCTTTTTATTATTCTTTTGAGAAAGAGTCTTACTCTGTTGGCCAGACTTGAGTGCAGTGGCACAATCTTGGCTCACTGCAAACTCTGCCTCCTGGGTTCAAGTGATTTTCGGGCCTCAGCCTCCTGAGTAGCTAGGCCACAGGTGCGTACCACCACACCCAGCCAATTTTTGTAGTTTTTGTAGAGATGGGGTTTCTCCGTGTTGGGCAGGCTGATCTCAAACTCCTGACCTTATGATCCGCCTGCCTCAGCCTCCCAAAGTGCTGGGATTACAAGCATGAGCCACAATACCCAGCCTGAGTACCTATTCTTAATTCTTTGGGGAATGTGTCTGTCAGTGGAATTGCTGGGTCACATTTTAATTATATGTTTAATTTTCTGAGAAAACATCAATTTTTTCTTCACAGTGCCTGCACCATTTTACATTTCTACCATCTCCACATCCTCTCCAACACTTAAACTTAGAAAAAGAAGTATAGCCATCCTAGTGTGTGTGAAGTGATATCTTACTGTAGTTTCGATTTTCATTTCCTTAATGACTGAGAACGCTGAGCATCTTTTCGTGTGCTTGTTGGTCATTTACATATCCTCTTTGAAGAAATGTCTTTTGAAGTTCTTTACCTGTTTATTAATCGGATTGCCTTTTTATTGTTGAACTGTAATAGTTCTTTGTATGTTGTAGATGCCATACCCTTGTCATATTTATGGTTTGCAAATATTTTCTCCCGTTCTGTCACTTGCCTTCTTACTCTGTCGATAGTGTCCTTTAATGTAAAAAAGTTTTCAATTTTGATGCAATCCAAATCAGCATTTTTTTCTTTTGTTGGTCATGCTTTTGGTGTCATATCTAGGACTCGACTGGTAAATCCAGGGTCATGAAGATTTACTTCTATGTTTTCTTCTAAGAGTTTTATTATTTTAGGTCACATTTAGGCTGCCAATCCATTTCTAGTTAATTTTTGTATGTGGTGTGAGGTAGGCATCCAACTTCATTCCTTTGCACGTGGATGTCCACTTGCCTTAATACCATTTGTTGAAGAGATTATTCTTTCTCCATTGCGTGATCTAGGAACCCTTGTCAAAAATCAATTGGCTGTTAATGTATGGGTTTATTTCTGAGATTTTAGTTTTATTCCATTGATTTATATGTCTTTCCTTATGCTAGTGCCACACTGTTTTATCATAGCCTTGTAGTAAGTTTTAAATCAGGAAATGTAAGTTTTCTTAGCTTTTCCATTTCTGTAAACAAAGTTATTGGGATTTTGATAGGGACTGCATTGAATCTGTAGATTCCTTTAGGTAGTATTGCTGTCTTAACACTATTAAGTCTTCCAGTTCATCAACATGGGATATATTTCCTTTTATTTGTATCCTTTGAGACCTCTTTCAGCAGTGTACAAGTCTTGCAACTACCAGGTTAAATTTATTCCTACATATTAATATTTTGTCATTTTTATGCTATTATAATGGTAATTGCTTTCTTGATTTTATGTTCAGATTATTCATTGCTAGTGTATAGAAATCCAACTGGATTTTGTGTGTTGTTTTTGCACCTACAACTTCTAAATTTATCTATTAGCTATAGAAGGTTTTTCTGTGTATGGATTCCTTGGAGTTTTCTATATATAGGATTATGGCATATGCAAATAAAGATAATTTTATTTCTTTCTTTCCAATTCAGACTTGTTTTATTTCAGGATTTCTTTTTTTCCTAATTGCTCTGGCTAGAGCTTCCAGTACTGTGTTAAATAGAAGTGGCAACAATAGACATCTTATTTTGTTCCTCATCTGTGGGAAAAGCTTTCAGCCTTTCACTATTGTATACAGTGTTTGCTGTGGATTTTTCATCAATGGCTTTCATCAGGTTGAAGAAATTCCCCTCTATTCCTAGTTTGTGGAGTGTTTTTATCATGAAAGGGTGTTGGATTTTGTTAAGTGCTTGCTTTTTCTGTCTCTAGATGGTAACGTAGGATTTTTCATCATTGCATTAATATGGTGTAATGTGTCTTGGGAAGGATGGGGAATTGGGGAAGGATTGGGAGAGATGAGAGCATAGAATGAGGCAGAGGGCTATGCCAGCCCGGGAGAAGGAGCCAGGTGAGCCCTGCTTCTTGTATTTTATCCACTTGATGAGATCTGTCCTGCTGGGTGAAGGAAAGAGAAGCCCAGTTTCTGCTGTCTTCGCCTGCAGGGCAGAGCCCCAGGGTTGCATCCTTTTCTTCTTGCAATTGGACGTGATACTTCAGGAGTTGAAGCGCTGATTTATTTTCATGTGTGGAACCGTCCTTGCATTCCTGTGGTAAATCCCACTTGGTCATGGTGCATTGTCCCTTTAGTGTGTTCCTGGACTTTATTTGCTGGTATTTTGTTGAGGATTTTTATGGCAATATTCATTAGGGATAGTGGTCTGTAGTTTTCTTATAGTCTCTGTCTGGCTTTGGACACAGGGTAGTGCTGACCTCATATAATAAGTTAGGAAATGTTCCCTCCTCTTCTATTTTCTGGAAAAGTTTGAGAAGGATTGGTGTCATTCTTCTTTAAATGTTTGATAGAATTCACTAGTGGTGGTTCTGGGATTTTCTTTTTTGGGTGATTTTTAAATTACTGATTTAATCTCTTATTACAGGTCTGTTCAAATGTTTTATTTCTTTTTGAGTCAGTTTTGGCAGTTCGTGTGCTTCTGAGTATTTCTCCATTTCATCTAGGTTATGTAATGCAGTGACCTATAATTTTTCACAGGATTCTGTTATATTCCTTTTTTATTTCCCTAAGGTCAGCAGTGTCTTTATGTTCACTTTTTTGTTTGCCTTGAGTGAAAACAGTCTGCTTCATGTACATCTGTTGCTTCCAAGTAGCTTGCTACCCTGACACCCTCCTATAGTTACATTCTGGGGCTGCCTGGGGGGAATGCCCATTTTTAAATTTACTGGTCTGTTTTATTTACATGTATTTGCTCACTAGAGGAAGATGTTGAAGTATTTTCCAATTTATTTGTTGCATTCTTCTTGCGGGAGTTGTCTGCTCCTGTGCCCTGCCCTTTATGCACTGTGTTCTTATTTAGTCTTGGGGCCTCTTTATATGTTACAGATGGCCACTCTCATGTCACTTATTTTTTTATTTTTTGAGATGGAGTCTCACTCTGTTGCCCAGGCTGGAGTGCAGTGGTGCAGTCTTGGCTCACTGCAACCTCTGCCTCTTGGGTTCAAACAGTTCTCCCACCTCAGCCTCCCAAGTAGCTAGGATTACAGGTGTGTGCCGCTATGCCCCAGCTAATTTGTTTGTATTTATTTATTTATTTATTTATGTTTTGAGATGGAGTCTCACTCTGTTGCCCAGGCTGGAGTGCAGTGGCATGATCTCGGCTCATTGCAACCTCTGCCTCCTGGCTTCAAGCATTTCTCTTGCCTCAGCCTCCTGAGTAGCTGGGACTACAGGTATATGCCACCATGTCTGTAGTATTTTTAGTAGAGAAGAGGTTTCACTGTGTTAGCCAGGATGGTCTCAATCTCCCGACTTTGTGATCCACCCGTCTTGACCTCCCAAAGTGTTGGGATGACAGGTGTAAGCCACTGTGAGCAGCCCTTTTTTTTCCCTTGTATTGTTATTAAAGATGGGGTTGCATTCACCATGTTGGCCAGGCTGGTCTCGAACTCCTGACCTCAAGTGATCTGCCCACCATGGACTCTCAAAGTGCTGGGATTACGGATGTGAGCCACTGTGCCTGGCCTTGTGTCACTTTTAACTGAAAAAAGCAGAAGGTATCAGAATAAAACAAAGCATTTCCATTTTGCTCGGTTTGCTTCTGCAGAAATTTATTAATGTCTTAGATTGTGTCCTTTAATATCCTTTGTCTTCATTCCTCAAATGGCTTAAGGCCCATAGCCTGGCCATCTGCACAGGAGGTGGCTCTCTCTTGTTCTGAGTCTCTAAGCAGGTTTGCAGGGGGTCTGGAGGAACTCCAGGGAAGGAATAAGGTGTCTGGAGTCCCGGGCATGTCCTAAGGCCAGGCTGCTAAGTCTGTGTCTGGGCCTCTTCCTGGTCCCCATGAAGATGAGCTGGATGGGTGGCCATGGTGTGGCCTGCAGGAGGGGGCTCCAAGCTGCCCCTGGCGTTTTCTGTCTCCTCAGGCTCCCCCTGGTGAAGTGATGGGGACAGCCTGGCTCTGAGACCCCTTCTTCCTTCCCTGGCCCCCCAGTGACAGGGCATTGGTGACCCTCACTCAGGCAGGCCTGCCAGATGGCCCATTCATTGGGTCCTCATGGTGGGGCGTATCCAGATGCTGTATCTGGGTCCATGCTGCAGATGCCTTTCCAGGAGGACATCTCTACAGCTCTTTCCTTCCACCGTGCTTTCCCAGTGGAACACTGTCCCTGCACAGCTGTGCTCCATCTGGCCCAGGTCCTCAGACTATGAGCAGGGATTCTCTCTAGAGCCTGGCAGATGGAAAGTGCTTGAGGGGGTGCGGAGTGCCTAGGTAATGGTCTGTTTCGTCTCGTTTCAGCTGTGTTGGGGTGGAAGAGGAGGAGGCGCCTGACATCGACATATACCACTGCCCAAACTGTGAGAAAACCCATGGGAAGTCCACCTGTAAGTACCGCAGCCCAAGCGGCCATCTCTTGCTGATCAGAGCAGCATCCACCCTGCCTGGGCTGCATGGAGGGCGAGGTCTCTGCTGGGCCTGGCCCCTGCGTGGGTTGCTGGGGGCAAAACTCCCTGAGTAGTGCCTAGGCCTGGGAACCCTGCCAGCCTAGCTTACTGTCCCCTGTTGCCTCACTAAGCCCACTGTAGTCCCTCCTGATCAGCTCCCGCTGGCAAGGCAGCTGTGCAAAGACCCAAAGGGGCTTCTGAGGCCTGGGCCAGCCGGAGTTAAGGGACACGGACTTGGGGACCTGGATAAATGGCGATGCAAGGGTCTTCCAGGGCCCCCCAGGCCAGCCCTGCCCAGCCAGCCACCGGCCTACGAAGGGCCCAGCCTGTCTGTGTTTTCCGGACACGTGCATTGTCGGTGGGCTCTGTCCTCCCCTCCGTTCTTAGCCCCCAGCTCATCCCACCCACCTTCTCCTCTGCAGAGAATCTCGGAGAGCCTTTGCCTTTCCCACACAACCTTCTGTTTGCGTATCCTAAGGGCTGAGGTCTGCTTTCTTCTCAGCCCTCTCAGGTGTGGTGGTCCTGGGTTGCAGGCTTGTCTCGCATTATGCAGGTTCATCCAGGTGAGCTGGAGGTTACGTGAGCCTTGAGCTCCAAGCCTCTGCCCTGGTTGCAGATGTGGAGCTATGTGGTGGTCTGCAGAGACTCAGGTGTGTGGCCTGTAGACAGTACAGATGGCACGGATGTGGAGCTGTGTGTGTTAATGTGGCTTCTGGTTCCACTTCGTTGGAGGGTCTTGGGTGCTCACAGAATCTGCAGGCTGGACGGGGGCCCTGGCTGGGTCAGCTGATCACATCCCTGCTGACCTAAGCCCTGGACTAGGTGGGGCAGGGAATACATCTAGCTCTGAGTCACTCCCCTTCAAAGGGGACAACCCAAGATCCCTGTGGGATGGGTTCTGTAGAATCAGTGGGGGCAGAAGGAGGACGCAGGCAATGGGTGGAAGGGGCCCCAGCACCCCTATTCTGTGGGCTGAGGCTGGGTCAAGGGAGCCTTGGAGGCCTGGCCTGGCAGCTGGTGATGCTGAGCACTGGGGTAGGTGGGGGTCCCACTGCTCTGGGGACTTGACTGCTCCTTCTTGGCCTCCTGCAAGGCCTGAATGCTTTGTGCCTGTTCGTTGCTGGACAACAGTGGAGGCTGCGTGTGTTTCAGATCTCAACCGATCGCCAGCACAGCCTCAAAATGTAGCAAACACCACCAAATATGCAAGAGGGTGATGAGAGGATGCTAGTAGCTCTTCCTGAGCATTCAGGCTGATGGTTTGCCTGGGAAGACGTTCCAGGATTCCTAAACTGCCT
Organism: Saimiri boliviensis; assembly: GCF_048565385.1. Classification (NCBI taxonomy): domain Eukaryota; kingdom Metazoa; phylum Chordata; class Mammalia; order Primates; family Cebidae; genus Saimiri; species Saimiri boliviensis. The sequence continues at coordinate 237,917,097 of NC_133450.1, read as the reverse complement.
TCTTACCCCTGGTCCCCAGTAGTTGCCTGTATTAAAGCTCAGGATGCATCTGCCTGTGGCTTATTAACCCATCATCTGGTTACTGCTTGAAAACAGATGAAGGCTAGGAAGGATCAGCCTGACGGGGCATCTCTGTGCTTCTGACACCTCACTGAGCCCCTCGGAAAGCTCAGGGCCGAGCTGTCTTTTCGAAGGACACAAACAGGGCTGAGCTTTTAGTGGGGATCTGGGGCTGCCCTGTGGGGCCTGTGGAGTGCGTGTCAGGGCAGAGCAGGGCTGGAGCCAGGACACCCCAGGAGGTGCTTTTCTGGGGGGCAGGACCTGCTCAGGGCCCCTGAGTGAGGGGCTTGGGAGGGTGCTGGGGTGGTGCTGCTCTTGTGTGGTTCATGCAGCACTTGAGAAGAGGCCTTCAGACTAGGAGGGAAGAAAGTGTCGGAAGCCTCCAGGCCAGGGGCCTCTTCTCCTGGTAGTCAGCGTACATCTCAAGGGGTCCTTGCTTGGGGGCTCTTGCATGAGCTGGGGCTGGGGTAGAGCAATGGTGTGGTGCTGTGGCTCAGCAGGTTTTGCACATTGGTGAGCACAGTTTCGATTTCTCTAATGTCACCAGCCATCCCCAGAAACAGTCAACCTGCCACGGGAATCGTGTATGCCTGCCTCACCCAGACCCTGCCCCTGTGCCTGGGGAGTTTGGGCAGAGGCCTGGTGTCCGAACCTGCCCTCGATTGCAGCTGAAACCCCGGTGCAGGCTCCCCTTCCCGCACCTGTGGCCAGCTGCCCAGGGAGAGACGTTGTAGACGAGCAGACAGTACTGAGGTTGCAGGCAGTGGGACCCCCAACCCCTGCCTGGCTGTATACATATGCATGTGCATGTATGTGTGTGTTTACATATTTGTGCGTTTGTATGTGTGTGTGCATGTGCTTGTGTGTATGTCATACTCTGTTCAGGATGCCATAACAAAATACCACAGACTGGAGGGCTTAAGTAATAGAAAATTTATTTCTCATACTTTTGGGGGCTGTAAGTCCAAGATCAAGGTGCTGGCCGATTCAGTGTGTGGTGAGGGCCTGCTTCTGGTTCATAGACAGTGCCCTCTTGCCGTGTCCTCACATGGTAGAAGGAAAGAGGCAGCTCTCTGGGGTCTCTTTTATAAGGACATTATCCCATTCATGAGGACTTCACCCTCATGACCTCATCTCACAAAGGCCCCACCTCCTAAAATCGTCACCTTAGGGTCAGGATTTCAACAGATAAATTTTGATAGGACTGATATTCAGTCCACAGCTGTGTGCATGTGTGTGTGTGTGCGCAGTGTCTGTGTGCTGAATGTGCTATATAAATTCTGTGAGGCAGATTTTCAGTTGCCATTGAGGGACATGTGCTCCATCAGGGACACAGGTACATGGTTCTAGCACCTTCCAGCAGTGCACATGCTCAGAGTTGAAGTGAGTGTGCATTGTGCCCAGAGCCTGTCTGTGATGCCTCAGTTGGTCTTCACATTGACTCCTGCCACACCTTGCACACCAAGGAATCTTGGGGACAAGAGGGCCCCTCTGTGTCCCTGGAGAAGCTCTAAGTCAATGCTAGGAACCTCTGGGGGTCTTGAGCCTGCCTCCACCTGTCCTGCCTCTGCCACCCTGGCCTGTGGGTAGGGATAGGGGCTGCTCAGATTTCCCAGAGTGAGCTGTGTCTGAGGCCCGGTCCTCATAGTTCACACCCTCTTTTTTAAAGCCACAGTGGTGGGGACCGCAGGGTCCCTCCCTCTCTGTACTGTTCCAACATGTCCCTTCAGTTGATTTTGGCTATGGCCTGTGATTTACCTGACACACAGATTTGGTAAAGGCTGGCTCAGTGTTCCTGGCCAGGAACTCAGGAAGGCATCCCCATCTGATGAGGAAGCCACATAGTGGTTAGAAGTGGCCCTGAATTGCAGCTCCTGAATTATACGGTCACTTTTTACTGAACTGATGTTCCTCATCCCGTCCTGCCCTGTGGGGTTGGGGTGACTCTGCTCGGTGGACGTCTCTGTGGGTGTGTGGTCACAGGGGCACTGTCATCATGCTCTCCATGTGGCTCTGGGACAGGGTGCCCCCTGCTGGTGCAGCAGGAGGGGCAGTTGGCTTCCTTATCCCTCTGTGTACCTTCGCTGGTGACCTTGGCACGGCCCCATGTCTCTGGCCTCAGTTGCTTTATCTGTGAAGTGAGGACCCTGCCCCATGAGAGAGGAGGTTTGCAGGTGTAGCCGGGGGCCCCTGGCCTCAGTGGGCGTCCTCGGACAGGAGTGTCATTGATGAGATAATGACCATGCAGACAGGTGACGAGGAGGACACCCCCACCCTGCCGGCTGTGCTGGGACCCTGCGGGCTCCCGTCTGTGGCACCCACTGTCTTTGTGGACTGCTTCCTTTCCTGGGTCTCCTCAGCCAGCTCTGAGGCCTCTCCCAGTGGCAGTGTCACTGCTGCCGTGTGATCACAGGGCTGCCTCGGGCTCCTGCCTGAGCCACCGCCATCCTGGGCCTTCATTGGACCCTGCCCACACGCAGTGTTCCTTGGAGGTGGTGACCTAACAGCAGGCAGGGAGCTCTGCTTGATGCAGAAAGCTCAGCTCTGGAAGTTTCCTCTCTGGGTTCCATTTGGCTCCCCGTGGAGTGCATGTAACTGCCTCCGCTTCCACGAAGCCTTCCAAGGCAGGCCCTTTGTGAACTCGGAAGCCCACTGCTCCCTTGATTGTCCACAGCTCCCCACGTAGCAACAGGCCCAGCAGTGGGGTGATGGTATTCACAGTCACTGAGGCTTAGGATTGTTGAGGGGTCAGGAGAGTCTGGGCTGTCATGGGGGGTGTCTGTTTTCCAACTCCTTTACCCTCTGGCTGAACATGTCAGTACACATACGTCTGGGACCTGCCTTGGCCCTCTGTCCCTCTCAGCTCTTAAGAAGCAGGGATTCCCAGGCATCTGTTGCTTGGGTGACACCGGCTCCAGCGTCCCCAGCCTTGCACGGGAGCCAAGTTACTCAGTGACTGCTTGCAAACTGTAACAGGAGGGCAGGTTGGAGTTATCTGTGGCCCTAGTATTGCCTGGCTCAGGCTGGCACCAAGAGGGCAGGAGCATGGGATGAACTCAGCCTTCCCTGTTGATAGTTATAAAGGCAGATGCATCCGCCTCTCCTTCCAAGATGCTCTGAAGCTGAGCAGCCAGTGTGACAAGGATAGGAGACTTCATCTGCTCACAGACACTCCCCTGTGCCCACTATGTGCAGTACTGGGTACAGGGGGCACACAGGGATGAGCCTCGCTCGGGTCTGTTAGGAGCACCAAGCTCTTTCATGGGCAGCCTATGAGCGTGTTTTGCCCGTGAACAAGCACCTGCCGCACCAGGTGGCTTTGCCCCGAGAAAAGGCCCAGCGGAGTCTGGAACAGACATGGCATGTGCCAACTTACATCCCACAGCCACTCCGCAAGGCCCGTACAAGCTTTTCTCTAGTAAAGATGAGGCCTAGAGGTGTCCAGTAACTTGCCCAAGGTCACACAGCTAGAAGAGGATTGGGCAAGACAGATTTGAACCCTTCTGTGGGTCATCTGTGCCCGTGCTTCCCTCAGAGGTGCTGGCTTCTGGCCTTGACTCTAGGATTTTGCCAAGTTTCCATAATGTCCACTTGAATCGTGGACAGGGAGATAAAACACAATGTGAAGATTCTTTGCAAATAAAAGGTCCCAGCCCCACCCAGCCCTGACTCTGCGTTGTTGGCAGATCCTGCTCAGACAGGCAGCATTGTCACTGGGTGGCTGTCAGCTTCCGTTGTCCCCACAACCACTGAGACTCAGGAGGATGAGGACACATGGCCTTCTGAGGCCCCCATCCCTGTGCCCGCCTCCCTGCCTTCGTCTGTGAAGGATGGGCACCATATGGGCCTTGCCTGGCTCTGCTCTTGAATTCAGTCCCTTTACTGCTCAAGGATCAGCCTATGTCTGACTCAGCCGAGGCAGCCCCCAAGGAGGGCATCTGAGTGCGTCGGCCGCCTCCCTTACCCCAGCTGCTCTTCTCTGCCTGGTTGAGTACGAGGCTGGGAGTTAGGGAATAGTGGGGTGGAGAGGAAATTTCTTCCCTCCCCTCAGGGACTTGAAGTCTGGTAGGGGTGTGTGTACATGCATAGGGCTGGCAGTCCAGTATGGGTGTGTGCGTGTGTATGTGTGCATGTGTATGTGTGCGTGCGTATGTGTGCATGCATTGTTGCATGGGCGCAGAGTCCATTAGGGATGTGTGCACATGTGCTCACATGCACATGTAAAAAGTCCAAGGTGTGTGTACCTGGTGCCCTGGTAGGAGGTTTGACCTGGGCAGGGTGAGGAAGTAGGTGAGGTGGACAGGCCCAGGGCTGGTGGTGGGTAGGAGAGGGTGGACTGTGGCCAGCACAGAGGGGCAGTGACGTACACTCCCTGGGGAAGAGGGGAGGAGAGGCAACAAGATGGTGGGACCTGACCTGCCCCTGTCCATGGCTGTGGCTATTGGGGCATTGGAGGTCCCAGTAGGGAGGTGACAGGGTCCAGCTATGGAGGCCATGAGATGGTGAGGCCCAACCGAATTGTGGCTTGGACGGCTGGGGACCTTTTCGGGAGGTGCCTCTCTGGTGGTCTCTGTAGACTCAGGAGGGGTCCTGGGAGTCCCCAGCTTCTAGGTTAGGGCATGGAGGACAGTGGTGCCATCCATGGTGAGGTGTGGGATGGGAGAGGACCCAAGGCTGAGGTGGGGTCCTCCCTCTGTGTGTGGCAGGGTGGGGATGTCATTGGCTTTGGGGGGTGAGGGTGAGCCCAGCTGTGCTGGGAGGTGTTAGTAGGCTGTGTGGGCCAAGGTTCTCAGGGGAGGTTGTGGGGCGCTGCTGGGGTTGCGCTCTGTGACGGACCTGGCTTCTGGTCTCCTCCACAGTAAAGAAGAAGCGGACCTGGCACAAACATGGCCCGGGGCAAGCGCCTGATGTCAAGCCCGTGCAGAATGGCAGCCAGCTCTTCATCAAGGAGCTGCGGAGCCGGACCTTTCCCAGGTGGGCTGGCCCTCCCTCCAGGCTCCACCACCTGCAGCCAGGGGATTCGTACTCTCTCCGTCCCTCGTCCCGCTGACCGTCGCTGGGGGCTCCCTCTGCTATCTTCGCTGGAGAGCAGGAAGCAGGGAGGCTGTCTCTTGGAGGCAGCATAGACCCCACCAGCAACCCCAGTTCTCCCTGCAAATGAGCGACCTCTCCTCCCCTTGGTCAGCACTTCCCTGCGGGTGGGGGACAAGCATTGGAGACCCTTTTTTTGCTGGGCGGAAGGGACCTCTCTCCCCACCTGAGTGTACCCAGCACCTGCCAGGTACTCTCCTGAACCCCTGGCTCCCAGTTCTTCCTCTGCCTACAAGTATGCTCCCATGGCCCAGGCAGTCCTCCTCCTATGTCTCCTCCTTAGAGACCCCCAGTGCCCACACTCTTGTTCTGCGTGACGGCAGAGGACAGAATTCTAGCTGCAGGGAGGACGCAGCTGGGAGCAGCTCCTGCTGAGAAGCTGCTCAGCTAGAGGGAGGCACCTCTGAGCTGCCCGGCGGCCATTCATGAGCTGGAGAGAGTTTCTGTTTGTCACACAGCTTTTATTTTTCCCTTACTTTTGAAGGATCATTCCACTGGACACAGAATCCTAAGTTGGTAGGGTTTTTCTTTTGATGTTTTAAATTCCAACTCCCTTCTTCCTTGAGTGATTTCTGATGCAAAATCCAATGGAACTCTTGTCCTGACCCCTCTCTGGGTAAGGTGTTTTTCCCCTGGCTTCTTTATTACTTCTTTTCTGACCTTTATTGACGTAAAATACATAGAATACAGTTCACTCATTTAAAATGTGCAGTTCAGTGGATTTTACTGTATTCACAGATACGTGCACATCACTGATTTTGGAACATTTTTATCATCCCCCAAATAAATCCCGTAACCTTTATACATCATCCCTGTCTTTTCATTCCCCCTCGAAGTTGTCCTTAGCAACTACTAATCTACTTTCTTGTCTCTGTAGATTTGCTTCATATAAATGGAGCTATACAAGAAGACTGGCCTCTTTTGTTTAACAGAGTGTGTTCAAGGGTCATCCATGCTGTGGCATGTATTAGCACATCATTTTTTTTTTTTTTTGAGGCTGAGTGATATTTTATCAAATAGATATTCCGCATAGGTACTCTGTCTATCCATTCATCAGGTGATGGGCATTTGGGTTGTTTCCATTTTTTGACTACTATGAATAATTGTGCCATAAACATTTTTGTGCAAGTTTTTATGTGGACATATGCTTTTATTGTTTTAGGAGTGGAATTGCTGGGTCGTATTGTAATTCTTTGTTTAAGTGTTTGAAGAACTGTCAGACTGTTTTCCAAAGCAGCTTCCTTGTTTTACCTTTCCACCAGCAGGGTGTGAGGGTCTTCATTTCTTCACATCCTCACTAGCACTTGTTATCGCCTGACTTAACTGGATTCTAGCCATGCAATTGGGTGTGAACTGGTATCTCATTTTTTGATTTTCATTTATCTGGTAGTTAGTGATGTTGAGCATCTTTTCATATGCTTGTTGATCCTTGTATGTCTAACTTAGAGAAATGACTATTCAGGTCCTTTGCCCATTTTAAATTTTTTTGCTCTTTTTATTATTGAGTGTAAAAGCTCCATATATAGTACATTCTAGATACAAGTCCATTATCTGACTCTCTTCTGTTCTGTGGGTTGTCTTTTTACTTTCTTGACAGTGTCATTTGAAGTAGAAAAGTTTAATTTTGATAAAGTCCAATTAATCTATTTGTTGTGGTGGTGTTTTGTTGTCATATCTGAGAATCCATTGCCAAATACAAAGTTGTGAAGATTTATTAATATATTTTCTTCTAAGAGTTTTGTTGTTTCAGCACATCCAGTTTGTTCTTTGATACAGTTTGAGTTTATATGTTGTGTGAGGTAAAGATTGAACTTCATTATATTTACATGTGGCTTTTCATTTGTCCCAATACCATTGGTTAAAAAAACTATCATTTTGCTTGTAAATGGTCTTGGCACCCTTATTGAACTCAATTGGCCATAGATGTGTTTGTTTCTGATACTCAGTTCTGTTCCACTGATCTATACCTGTGCTTATGCCAGTACCACACAGTCTTAGTTACTATAGTAATTTATAGTAAGTTTTGGAATCAGGAAGTACGAGTCTTCCAAATTTGTTTTTCTTTTTCAAGTTTGTTTAGATCATTCTAGGTCCCTTGCATGTCATATGAATTTTAAGATCAGCTTGTCAATGTCTACAAAGAAGTCAGCTGTGATTCTGAAAGTAATTACGTTTGATCTGTAGATCACTTTGCAGGTGTGTATTGCCATTTTAACAATGTTAAAACTTCTAACCTGTGAACATGGATACTTTTCCATTTATTTAGCTCTTTTAAGTTTCTTTTAAGAATGATTTATAGTTTTCAGAGTATAAGTTTTGCTTTTCCTCTGTTAAACATATTCTGAATTATTTTATTCTTTTTGGTGCTCTTGTAAATAGAATAGTTTTCTTAATTTTAAGATTGTTCATTGCTAGTGTATAGAAATACAATTGATTTTGATATGTTGATCTTGTATCTTGCAACCTTGCTGAGCTAGTTTATTAGCTCTAATTGGTTTTTTTAGAGGGTTCCTTGGGATTTTCTATATACATATGATCATGTTATTTGCAAATTGAGATAGTATGACTTCTTCCTTTCCAGTCTAGGTGACTGGTATTTCTTTTTCTTGCCTAATTGCTGTTTCAAGAACCTCCAGTATCAGCTTGAATAGACGTGGCAAGGTGAGGGTGGTCAGGGCCCCACTCAGTACTATCAACATACCACATTCAAGGGAGAGCCTCAGTTTCACTAGTCAGGGCTGGATGCAAGAAGGCAGCCCCCACCTCTTCGCACTACTTGCCCCAGACTTGGCCTCAGTAAGAGGCAGCTGGAGCAGAGTGAGAAGTGGAAGTCCTGCTCTCCCAAGAAGAAAGTGCTCCAGCTGGGAGCTGGTGGGGATGAAGCCTGTGTTCTTGGCTCCAGCACTTGGGAGTGGAGCCTCCAGCTCTGAACTCTGAATGTGGATGGAGGGAGCAGTCTTGATCCAAATATCCCTGGCTCTTCTTACTGAGTTTTTGAAGATTTTCTTAAATGGATTTTTCTTCATTTGCTGTTTGGTCTTAGGACCATTTTCAGAGGTTCTGAATAATTGTTTTGTAAATAATTTTTGCCATTTTCATTGTCATGCTGGAAGTTGATCTCTCTCATTTGACTTCTTTGAATATATTTGCTTTTGTTTGTTTGTTTGTTTGTTTTTGCAGTTGGAATATTATATGCCTAGGTGTAGAATTTTTGGCATTTATCCTGCTTTGTGTGGTCTCAGCTTTTGGGATCTTTGGTTTCATGTCTGCCATTAATTTTGGAAAATTCTCAGCCATTATTGCTTCAAGTAAATATTAACTCTACTGCATTTTCTCTTTCCTTTTTATATTCTTTTTTTTTTTTTTTGAGACGGAGTTTCGCTCTTGTTACCCAGGGTGGAGTGCAATGGCGCGATCTCGGCTCACCGCAGCCTCCGCCTCCTGGGTTCAGGCAATTCTCCTGCCTCAGCCTCCTGAGTAGCTGGGATTACAGACACACGCCACCATGCCCAGCTGATTTTTTGTATTTTTAGTAGAGTCGGGGTTTCACCATGTCGACCAGGATGATCTCGAATTCTCGACCTCGTGATCCACCCGCCTCAGCCTCCCAAAGTGCTGGGATTACAGGCTTGAGCCACCGCGCCCGGCCCTTTTTATATTCTTAATACACATGTTACACCGTTTGTAATTCTTCTACATTTTTTGGATATTTTGCACCTCCCCTCGCCCCCACCCACTGCTTCTTTGTTCTGTTTGCATTTCAGTCTGTAAGTTTTTACTGACTTAACTTCAAGCTTACTGGTTCTTTTCTTGGCCATGTATAGTCTACTGATGAACCCATCAAAGGCATCTTTCATTTTTGCTACTTTTTTTTTTTTAATAATTTGTAGCCTTTCCTTTTGGCTATTTTTTAGTTTCAGTTTCTCTGTTTACATTGCCCATCTGTTCTTACATGTTGTCAGCTTTTCCCATTAGTATAGCTAACATATTAATCCTAGTGATTTTAAATTTCCTGTCTGTTAATTCAGAAATGAGTTATGAGTCTTGTTCTGATGCTTGCTTTGTCTCTTCAGACTATGGTTTTTCTTACCTTGTAGCAGGCCTTGTACTTTCTTGTGAAAGCTGGATATGATGTATTTATTGTGTAATAGGAATTGAGGTAATTAGGCTTTAGTGTGAGGTTTTATGTTAATCTGCATAGGAGCTGGGCTGTGTTAAATTTACTGTAGCTCTAGGTGCCAGAGATGTCAGCTTCTAGTTTCTTTGTTTTTCTCCTGGTTTCTTTGAGTTTTCCTAAGAATTTCATATTAAACAGAGTCTGTGTCTTGCAGCTATTTTTATGGTGATGTTTGGTGGTAAGGTTTGGGGAGGAAAAGTGCTCTATAATTTCAGGATTAAATCTCAGTTTTATAGAGTCTCTGGGCTGTGATCCTCAGGAGCATTTCCCAGCCTTTTTATTTTTCTCTTCTTATCCAAGACAGGAAGGCTAGTGGGGACTAAAGTTGGCCAGTTGTCTTCCCCATTTCCAGTAGAGTCTGATATAAGGGGGCAGACTTCTGTTATGCAGGACAACACTCTGGGTGTATTTAAAAATAGTTCGTATTTCCATCCCCCTGCCAGATTGAGGAGTTTTAACTCTTAAACTGATCTACACTTAACTTCTGGCAGTTTGTCAAAAGGTACAACTTAAGTGTTCATATAAGTCACTGCCTCCAGCAGCTTCTGCTTCAGGTAAGATGATCTTAGCTGTGATTTTCTGTCTCCTCAGATTTTGGGTGGTTGGTTGTTTGCCCTGTGACCTCGATTCTCTGGTGAATATAAGAAAAGTTGTTGATTTTCTGTTTGTTCAGCCTTTTTCTTGTGGGGAGGATGGGAGTGAAGACATCTATGCTTTTCACACGTTGGAGTTGAAACCGGAAGTCCAGTTCCACGTTATTTTAGCCACTTTGTATTCATTGGGTTATCTTTCATTTTATTGTCGAATTGTAAGAATTCTTTACATATTCTAGATACTTGTCACTTAGATACTGTCTGCCATTCTGTATTGTCTTTGTACTTTCTTGACAGTGTCATTTGAAACACAGAAGTTTTAATTTTATTTTTTATTTTTTATTTTTTTTTACATTTTTCTTTCTTTTTTTATTGCATTTTAGGTTTTGGGGTACATGTGGTGAACATGCAAGATTGTTGCATAGGTACACACATGGCAGTGTGGTTTGCTGCCTTCCGTCCCCTCACCTGTATCTGTCATTTCTCCCCATGCTATCTCTTCCCACCTCCCCACCCCCGCCCCTCCCCCATTTCCCCCCAACGGACCCCAGTGTGTAGTGCTCCCCTCCCTGTGTCCATGTGTTCTCATTGTTCAACACCCGCCTATGAGTGAGAATATACGGTGTTTGATTTTCTGCTCTTGTGTCAGTTTGCTGAGAATGATGGTTTCCAGGTTCATCCATGTCCCTACAAAGGACGTGAACTCATCGTTTTTGATGGCTGCGTAATATTCCATGGTGTATATGTACCACATTTTCCCTATCCAGTCTATCATCGTTGGGCATTTGGGTTGGTTCCAGGTCTTTGCTATTGTAAACAGTGCTGCAATGAGCATTCGTGTGCACGTGTCCTTGTAGTAGAATGATTTGTAATCCTTTGGATATATACCCAGTAATGGGACTGCTGGGTCAAATGGGATTTCTATTTTTAGGTCCTTGAGGAATCCGCCACACTGTCTTCCACAATGGTTGAATTAATTTACATTCCCACCAACAGTGTAAAAGTGTTCCTATTTCTCCACATCCTCTCCAGCATCTGTTGTTTCCCGATTTTTTAATGATCGCCATTCTAACTGGTGTGAGATGGTATCTCAATGTGGTTTTGATTTACATTTCTCTGATGACCAGTGATGATGAGCATTTTTTCATATGTTTGTTGGCCTCCTGTATGTCTTCTTTTGTAAAGTATCTGTTCATATCCTTCGCCCATTTTTGAGAAGTTTTAATTTTAATGAAGTCTAACATCTATTTTTTCCTTTTATTACTTGTGCTTTTGGTGTCACTGCTGAGAAATCATTGCCTAATCTAAGATCTTGAAGATTTATGCCTTTGTTTTCTTCTTTATAGTTTAAGCTTTTATAGTTAGATCTTTGACTCATTTTGATTTAATTTTTGTATACTGTTTGAGGTAGAAAGAACTTTATTCTTTTACGAGTGGATATCCCCTTTTCCTAGCAACATTTGTTGAAAAGACTTGCCTCTCCCTATTGAACTATCCTGGCACTCTCACTGAAAAGCAGTTGACTGTGGGTGTAATGATTTATTTCTGGGTACTCAAGTATAGTTCATTGCTCTGTATGTCTTTTCTTATGACAGTACCAACCACAGTCTTGACTGTAGGAGCTTGGTATTGAATTTTGAGGTTGGAAAGGGTCTTCCAACATTGTTGTTCTTTGAAAAGACTGTTTTGGTCATCTGAGTGCTTTGCATTTTTTTTTTTTTTTTGGAGACAGAGTCTTGCTCAGTTGCCAGGCGCCAGGCTGGAGTGCAGTGGCGCAATCTCGGCTCATCGCAACCTCTGCCTCCCGGGTACAAGCAATTCTCCTGCCTCAGCCTCCCGAGTAGCTGGGAGTACAGGCTCACGCCACCACACCCAGCTGATTTTTGTATTTTCAGTAGAGATGGGGTTTCACCATATTGGCCAGGATGGTCTCAATCTCTTGACCTCATGATCCGCCTGCTGTGGCCTCCCAAAGTGCTGGCATTACCAGCGTGAGCCACCGTGCCCGGCTGTGCTTTGCATTTTTATTCAGCATTCCAAGTTTAGTTTGTCAGTATCTGCAAAGAAGTCAGCTTAGATTGTGATAGGGATTGTGTGGAATCTGTAGATTAGTTTTCCATTATTTCTTGAATCCCATGCCTTTCTTCTAGATTTGATTTCCTTCTCATAGAATTATGTCTTTTAGTTCTTTCAGCAAAGGCTTACGAAAAACATACTCTCTTATCTGACAATGACTGTCTTTATTCTTACATGATTCTAATATTCTAAAATTGATCTAAAGTTCTAGAGTGAAAGCTGTTTTTCTTTAATTCTTTGAAAGGTATTTTATTGTCTTTTGACATCTCTTGCTAACGCGATGTCTGTTGTTAGTCTGGTTGCTGTTTTTTTAATATTGTTTCTGGTAAATAATCTTTTTTTTTTTTCCTGTGAAAACATTTAAGATGGTCTCTGTCTTTGATATGCCTTGTCTTTGATGTCCTCAGTACATGAGTGTACAATGTTGCCTCTGGTTGTGTATTTGTTTTTGTTTATTTTGCTTAGAACTCAGTAAGCCTCTTTAATTTGGAGAGTCACACACCAATTCTGAAAAATACTCTGTTTTCTCTTTTAGTAGCATTTCTTCTGTATTCTCTGTATCATTTAAAATTTTTTCTTCAAATTTACTATTTTTTTAGCCAACTACTGTTTATTGCAGCCATTGAGTTTAAAAATTTCGATCGTCATTTTTTTCTTTTTGAGACAGAGTCTCACTCTATCACCAAGCTGGAGCACGATGGCGTGATTCTGGCTCACTGCAACTTTCATTTTCCAGTTTCAAGCAATTCTCCTGCCTCAGCCTCCCAAGTAACTGGGACCACAGGCATGCACCGCCATGCCTGGCTAATTTTTTTTTTTTTTTTTAAGTAGAGACAGGGTTTCACCATGTTGGTCAGGGTGGTCTCGATCTCTTAACCTGATCATCATATTTTTTATTTCTAAAATTTCTATAAATTTTCTTTTCAGTGTTACCTGGTCTGTTTTCTTTTTTAATGCATCCCTGTGCTTCGCCTCCTCCTCTTGTTTCCCCTGAATGTGCTCTGTATATTTATCTTGAAATGTCTTTTCAGTTGTTCTGTTTTCCTCAGTTCTTGTGACCTCTTTGGAGTATCTGTTGGCCGACCCTCTTGGTTCACTTCCTTTTGTGGGGCATGGTGCTTCAGAGGGGTTACATTCCATCGGGACTGGTATGTGCTTGGCTGCTCTCCACCTACAAGATGGTTTGGGTTTGCCTTTTGCTAAGGTCTTAGGGTTTTCACAAGATTAGTTCCAGATCCAGTTCGGGGTTCCCAACCCATGGGTTTAGTGTGAGATTGGAACGCTCACTCTTACATAGGACCTTGGCATTGGGATTCTTCAAGGGCAACTTTCTGCCTGTGGCCAAGGTGGGTGGGAGGCTTTTCCCGTTGCTTTCAGAACTTCCTTTGCATGGTCTCTCTGCCTCGAGCTTCTCACACAGCTGCTTGTACGTGTTCTTTCTTCTTCCTCACCTTCCAGTTCCCCTGGGTTTATCCTTAGCACTATTCCCATGTGGTCAAAGCCAGTGGACACTCTTCAGTTCTGATCTTAACTGCCCTCTTGGCAAAATTAGGCACTTCAGCCCTCCCAATTCTTGCAGTCCTGTCCTTTGTTGGGGATGGGTTTCCACTCACCTGCCTGCTTCCTCTCCTGCTGACCCCTCTCCTGGAGGCATTGCTGAGGACTTGGCTCCCCAGCCTCTTCAGCTCTTCTAAGCTCGTGGCCTGTCTGTCCAACTGGCATGTCCCAGGAGAATCTGACATGCATCTCAGACCACATGTGTCCCCAGATCAACTCTTGATCTGTTTCTTTCCCCTGCTCCTGCCCCTCTACCATGCCCTCTGTAAATGGCCCTGTCTCCCGCCCCCCACCCCCGTCACTCACAGCAGTTTCCCAGCCGTATGTATTTGCCTCCTCCTGTTCCCTCCCACTTTCTGAGCTTACTGATCAGACTTATTGATCTCCTGAACCCCCTTGGCCTTTTCCCTGCCCCCTAGTCCAGACATGGTACCCTGAGCCTACCGATGCTCTCTGTGCACCCTGCCCTGCTGCAGGCCACTATCCACAGCAGTGGAGAACCGCAGACTACACTGCAGCCCTGACTAGGATTCCAGCGGCTGGCCAGGTGCAGTGGCTCATGCCTGTAATCCCAGCACTTTGGGAGGCCAAGGTGGGCAGATCACCTGAGGTCAGGAGTTAGAGACCAGCCTGACCAACACAGTGAAACCCCATCTCTACTGAACATGCAAAATTAGCCAGGCATGGTGGTGCATGCCTGTAGTCCCAGCTACTCGTGAGGCTGAGGCAGGAGAATTGCTTAAAACCCAGGAGGTGGAGGTTGCAGTGAGCCAAGATCGCGCCATTGCACTCCAGTTTGGGCAACAAGAGCGAAACTCCATCTCAAAAAATAAAAAAGGACTTCTGGTGGCTCCCAGTGCTCCTGGGATGTAGCAGGAGCCCTCCAGCTGTGGCTGCTGTCATTCCCACACCCCCAGCCCTCTCTCTGTGTCAGAGGCCTTGGCTGGTGTACTCTTCTCCTCCCAACCTCGGCCCTGCCGTGCTGGGTGCTCTTGCCCCTGTTCCCTGCTCTCCTCCTCCCTGGCACTGCTCACAGCTATGCCCATCCCATGGAAGCCTGTCCCCAGGGTCACCAAACGGGCTGTTCTAGTGGGTCCCGTGGACCACAGCTGCCCAGTGGCCTCTCAAGGAGCAGAAGGAAGCCTGGGGCGTGGGCTGGGGCTGAGAGCTCTGAGTCCAGCTGTGTGGCCCCGGGCAGACCACACTCCCCCTGGACCCCATGTCCCTGGGAAGATTGCTAGGGTGTGTCAATGCTCTGCCAAGGTCATCGTCCCCTTTGCCTGTGGGCCCTTCTCGTCTGCCTCTGGCCCTGTGATGGTAGCTGTGTCCAGTACGGAGCAGGTCAGGACCGGATGCTCTTGTCTGGGTCCTTAGAGCTGGCACTGCACTTGCTGGTCATCCTTGCCAGCCAGAGGCCTCCTCCTGGCCCTGCCCCTCTGCTGCTTCCTCAGGGGCAGGAATATGGGGTGAGAGACAGAAGGAGACCTGGTTTTTACCCCTGCCCTCTCTATGTGGCTTTGTCTAAGGCCTTCCCAATATCAGAGCCATCTTAGTGGCTGTAGTTCCTGAGCTGTGACTCAGTGGCCCTGCAAAGGTGGGGGGGGCACCAAGCTGAGAAGGGGTACGTGGCCCCACCAAGGGGAGGCACCAAGCTGAGAAGGGGTACGTGGCCCCACCAAGGGGGGGCACCAAGCTGAGAAGGGGTACGTGGCCCCACCAAGGGGAGGCACCAAGCTGAGAAGGGGTACGTGGCCCCACCAAGGGGAGGCACCAAGCTGAGAAGGGGTACGTGGCCCCACCAAGGGGAGGCACCAAGCTGAGAAGGGGTACGTGGCCCCACCAAGGGGAGGCACCAAGCTGAGAAGGGGTACGTGGGAGGTGCAGCAGAAGAGCTGCTTCCGTCCTCACCTGTGGGTCAGGCTGGGTGCTGGTGGTGGGCGAGCAGCCTCAGTCAGGCCCAGGCACCTCCTGCCTCTCTATCTTTTTGGGAAGGACAGGCCCTTGTCACCTCTGACACATGTGGGACCCCATGTTCCCACTCCCCCCAACAGTGGGGTTCCAGAATCAGCACTGCATCTGCACTGGCTGCCCTGTGGTCCCAGGTGTGGCACCTCTGCCAGGGCTCCTCCTATGACATATGTGGGAGGTGGGTGGCCAGACCCAGGCTCACCCCTCCAGTGTCCAGCGCTGAGGCCCTGTCCTCACCTGTGCTGGTGCAGGAGGCTGTGATGTGGCCCTCGGGCCCGGCATGGCCTCTGACCTGTGCTTCCCTGCAGTGCTGAAGACGTGGTGGCCCGTGTGCCGGGCAGTCAGCTCACGGTGGGATACATGGAGGAGCATGGCTTCACCGAGCCCATCCTCGTCCCTAAGAAAGATGGGCTGGGCCTGGCTGTGCCGGCCCCCACGTTCTATGTCAGCGACGTCGAGAACTATGTGGGTAAGCGCCACCCCCTTCGCAGTGCTCTGGGGCTGGAGCTGGGAGGGCCGGGGCATCCACCGCTGTGTACGCTGTTTCCCCACACCCTGGCCGTGTTCCATGTGTGCTGTGAGCAGGGAGGCTCAAGGCTCACTGTACTCTATTCCCAGTGCTCTGAGATCAGACCCTATGTCCCACTGAGATGACATATGACCTGGCAGGTCCCTTGTCCTCCCAGATACTCTGGCTACAATGTGGGGGCTGGTCTGGGAGGCCCTTTGATTCTGGCAGCTATGAATTGCGTGACTGTGGGTGCCACATGACACCGCCATGCCCGGGAGGTCCTGTCCGGTGTGGGGTGTCCCCATCCTGACCGCCTGGCTGGGGGCCTGGCCTTCCTTATCTGCACCATGACCTGCCCCCATGGCACCAGCGTTTCCTCCTCATCCGGATTCCGTCTGGGTTCTGGCCAGTGCCATCGCCATCAGCAGTGTCCATGTTGTGTCCCCTTGCAGCTCCAGAGCTGCTGGGCTCAGGTGGGCACTTGTGGGTGAAGGAAGCGCCTGTGGGGGTGCTATTCAAGAGGCAGCGGCAGGGAGAGGCCAGCACACCTAACAGTGACCCTGACAGGCCAGTGGCCACATGGCCAAGCATGGAAGCCCACGTGGTTGCAGGGCCTCAAGGTGCTCATGGGGCATGCCTGATGGCCGGCACGGGGAGGAAAAACCCTGAATGGGCAAATGTCCAGGACAGGAGGCAGGTGGGCAGGCACGCTGGCCTCTGGGTGCTGCAGCCCTGAGATGAGTGACCCCACTGCTCTGAGCTCACTGTCTTCCTCTGTGTACCCCTTGAGGGGGTGTGATTTGGAGATGAAATGAGGTCACCTGTACAAGCCTCTGGGCACATAGGGACACCCACCAGGAGGCCATCGAGTTCAATTTCAGCAGGGGGCTGGGGTCAGGGCTCTTCTCCGGAGCCACATGGCCACCCTGGGTCCACTAAGACTGGACTCCCAGACTCATGAGGAGGAGGAGTGAGCGCCGTGGAAGCTGTTAGGCATCCTGGGAAGAGGGGCTAGGAAGTGCTCATCCTGGGACCTGGGGCAGAAGTGTCATCCATGCAAAGGGGCTGATTCTGTGGGGTGCTTACTGAGGAGGAAGGCAGGTGGGCATGGCCAGAGCTGTGGCTGACCCTTCCCTGAGCCGGGATCCAGCCCCTGATCTCGCCTGTGCTCGGCTTTGCCGCAGGTTTGCCTGGGTAGAGAGGGGGCCGCGGCCGTCCAGTGGGCTGTTTCTGTCTTGCTGCACAATGCTGGTCAGGCAGCCTTGTGTGCCGCAGCTGTGGTTCATGCTCGCCAGGCCAGTGCTTTTTCACCTTCCCAGCCCCCGGCAGGGTGCACCCGGGTAACAGCTAATACCTAGTGAGGGCCCGCCCAGGGCCAGGCATTTTTTCTAAGCTCTTCCCGTGTAGGAGCTAAGTTCCTCCCTCCCACAGCTCTGAGAGGTGGGTCCTGCTCTGCCACCAAGGCCCTGGGCTCACCTGATCATGCAGGTGGGACCTGGTTTGTCCACAGCTGTCCCTGGAGAAGCAGGGAGATGGTTCGTAGTTTGTACTGCTTCCCTGTCTTTCTTTTCCCTCTTAATTTTTTTATGGTGGAACTTTATAAACACACACCAAGTTAGAGAAACAGTAAGCCCTCATGCACCCAGCACTGGTCACTAAAACCACCAGCTTGCGGCTGGTTTTCCGCCTCCCTGCTTTTTTGTTCTCTTATAGTATTTTCAGAGAAATTCTGGCCAGGCACGGTAGCTCATACCTGTAATCTCAGCACCTTAGGAGGCTGAGGTGGATGGATTTCTTGAGGCCAGGAGTTCAAGACCAGCCTGGCCAACATGGCAAAAACCTGTCTCTACTAAAAATACGGAAATGTGCCAGGTGCGATGGTGGGCACCTGTACTCCCAGCTCCTTGGGAGGCTGAGGCCGGAGAATTGCTTGAACCCGAGAGCGGGAGGTTGCAGTGAGCTGAGATTGAGACACTGCACTCCAGCCTGGGCAACAGAATGAGATTCCATCTCAAAAAAAAAAAAAATTCTTTTTACCTACATCATTTCACCCATAACAATTCTAGTACATAGCTCTAACAGACAATTTAAAAAATATATAATTACAATTCCATCATCACACTTGATAATACTAACAGTAATTCCTTGGTGGCATGCAAGACCTAGTTTAATTCTTCCCGTTTGCCTCAAAAATGCCTTTTTACATTTGGCTGTGGAATCTAAATGAGACCCCACGTTGCATTTGGTTTCTGTGTCCCTGAAGTCTCTTTTCTTCTGACAGCCCCATTTTTTTCCATCCCGTTGGTTGGTTGAAGGCCACGTTGGTCCTGCAGAATGTCCCCGATCCAGGATTTGGGTGCCGGCGTCCCGGTGTTGCCAGGAAGAGCAGGTCCCTCTTCCTGGGTGTTTCCTGTAAACTTGTGCTTTGAGGCTTGCTGGATCTGCCTTCAGGTTTTTGGTAGGACTCCCTCTGGGTGGTTGTGCTTCCATCTGTGGGGAGGCCTACCATGCCTGGCCACACCCTTGCAGTGAGGCCAGCAAGGCCAGTGGGCCCGGCATCCACCTCATCTGTCCACCCTGATCCCGTGGCCTTTCCGTCTGTGGTCAGGGCAGCCATGGAGAACTATTGCAAAGGGTGACCGGCAATTCTGTCCTTCCTTCTCCCTCTATCAGTCACGAGTCTTTTATAAAGAAATTTTCCTCCTCGGCTCATCTGGTTATTCTGAACTTTTCTTTGTCAACTATAGAAAAGGCTTTTTCCTTCATCTGTCAGTTTGCCAGTTCTCAGAGTCACGAATTGGTGCCCTAGAAATGCAGGGGTTTTGATAGCTTAATTTTTGAAATGTAGGTGCGTCTCATGAATTACTTGGAACATACACTAAAATGTATGTGTTGGTCATCTGAAACTGAAGCAGGCCAGGTGTCCTGTGTTTTTATTTGCTAATCTGGCCACCCTCGTTGAGGCCTGTGAGTTGGCCACCTCGAAGCATCACCAGGTCAGAGAAGGCTTGGCACTTTGTTGAGCCAGGGGAAAAGCAAGCAGGTGAGCTTGACGTTGGCACCCAGAGCCTCAACACGCAGCCCCTGGCAGCTCCTGCTGAATGTGAGGGCAGCCAAGGGTGTGTGTCCACTCCACACATCCCAACCTTGGGGAGGCTGTGCCACCTTTCCAGGGTGCTCAGGCTCCTCCCGCCACCTCCCAGGACCGGAACGGAGTGTGGATGTGACAGATGTCACCAAGCAGAAGGACTGCAAGATGAAGCTGAAGGAGTTTGTGGATTATTACTACAGCACCAACCGCAAGCGGGTCCTCAACGTCACCAACCTCGAGTTCTCCGACACCCGGTGAGTGCTGCGGCCTCAGGGTTTGGGCACTGGGGTTGGGGCGGGGGCGCTGTGCCATCCTTGGCACTCGGCTGAGAAGCACAGGTTGAAGGTCTCAGAGTCTGGAATACCACACGTGGCACACACTGATTTTTCCTGTTTCTCTCTCCTTTAGATTTTTTTCTTTTTCTTCCATTTGTTTTTTTAAGGCTGGCCCACAGCTCCTTCTCTTTTAAAGTATGAAGGTGACACATTGTGAACAATTCAAACAAAAATAAGGAGCAAAAAGGCAAAGCCTGCTCTGGCCTTGGCCACACCCATCCCACTCCTCAGAGAGAACCATTGGTAATGGTGTGCAGTTTTTTCCAGAATGCACACTCATGACACACTCAGACACATCTATGACACCCACTTATGGATACACCAACACTCATGACACCCCCTCGTGGACACTTCAATGCATGACTCATTCATGACACACTGACCCTCAGACAACTCATGGTGCACTCACACTCATGGACACACTCACTAGCATACTGACACATCCACAACACACCAACACTCACTCGTGGGCATACACATGACACATGCTAGCAGACGCATGGACACACTCATACACACTTAGCACTCACCAACACATGGTACACTCACTCATGGACACACCAACACACTTGTGGCACGTTCACAGCACCGACACACTCGCTTACATGACATGGACACGGGATACACTCACTCATGGACATTCACAGACACACTTGTGGACACACTCCTGATACCCAGGCAGTGACACACTCAAACACAACAATGAATAGACTCATGACATGCTTATGACACATACGTCCTTGATGCACTGAGACACTGACTCACTGGCACACTCACTCCTAACACCCGCATCCCCGGCACACTTACCAACACCTGCACACACCCATGTAGATGCCTGCCCTCACACACACAAGCTCCTACAGGGACGGCTGCTGTGACCCGCCTCCCTGCCTTACAGGCAGGGTGAGCCCTATGCTGCCAGGTCCCACCGAGTTCCTGGTGCTGGTTGTCATCAGCCCTGTGGTCACGTTGGTAGGGCATCCTGTCAGGGCTGACCTGTGCCAGCCTGGCTTCCTGGTGGCAGAGCTGCTGGACCTGCACTTTGTGGCTCTGACCTTGTTCTCCCCCAGGGCTGCCAGCTTGGCTGTGGTCGGTGCCTGGCCTGGATCCACCCCTCACCCCCTCGCCATCAAATCTCCACTGCCCTCCAACCGCCCCTGGGAAAGATCCAGAACACTCACTCACCATAAGGCGTAGATGGCTAAGGATGGCTTCAGTCTGTATCATTTTCATCATGCCTACTTCCTGAAAGCACATGACACGTGCAAAGGGGCAGGTAGGAAGAAACAAAATAATCATCTAAAACCACACCAAGAAAGAGAATATATCTTGGTGGCTCACCTGGTAGAGTGACCCAGAAAAAAAGAAAAAGAAAAAAAAAAAAAAGCAAAAGGAAAGAGAATATAAAACTGCCAAGAGCCACAGAGAGGTATATGGCCTTGCATGGTGGCTCATGCCTATAATCCCAGCACTTGGGGAGGCTGAGGCAGGAGGATCATTTGAGGCCAGGAGTTTGCAACCAACCTGGGCCACAAAGCAAGATCCTGTCTTTATTTTAAAAATAAAAAATTTTTTAAAAGGTAATGAGTATTCAGTTTTGGTTTGAACTTTCCAGCAGCAAAGGTAGAAAAGGGAAATGGAGTGGGTTATGATATCAGAAAAAGCAGCATGTGTTGCTTTGGTATCAAACAATGTAACTGAGTCATGTCTCCATCAACTTAACTTACTGCCCTGCCTGGGTTAGGGGACTTCTCACAGAGATGTCTGGGTGATGGAGCTAGGGAGAGATGGTGTTTTGGCCTGTGGTTTTCCATTGGGCCTTTCAGGGCCATCCCTTTCCCTCCTGTGTCCACTGGCCCAGTCCATGGACCATCAGGTGGTCATTTGCAGCTTTTCTTACCTACTAGAGCCTTCACATGGGCTCTGCTTCATCATTAAGTCTGTCCCCAAGGATGGTGGCCCAGCAGGTGAGGTCAGGCCTGACCCCATTGGCTGTCTGGGGCAGCTCTTGGGGCCTGCTGCTTCAGGGGGGGCCCACAGTGACCAGTGCACCCCCAGACCAAAGAGATGTCTGCTGTGTGGCAGGTATAGGGTGATATGCCCACTGCTGGTCATTCAGACACACATATCACATCTGGACTCTTGCTCACGGTGGCCTCGCGTGTCCAGGGGGGTTTTGAGGACCAACCCCTGCCAACTCAGAGACAGGTGTGGCCTGCACCTAAGCAGGGCAAGCAAGGGGAAGAAGCATATCTGAGGGTGTGTTGGGAGGCAGGGACAGCCTGGTCCCTGTGGTGTGTGGTATTTGAAGGACTCAGCTGCAATGAGTCACGAGGGTCCTTGTGGCAGGGAACCCTCTCCTGTGGGCAGTGATGTGCCCAGATTGCTGAGGGCTCAGAGGTTGGCAGTGGTATGGGTGGGGCGATGAGGACTCCTGGGGGGTGGAGAAGGGTGCCAGTTTGGAACATGCTGGAGATTTAAAGGTAAGGTCTGTGACTGAGGCTGGTGGGATTGGGGCGGCAGGACTCTGCTTGAGATTTGTGACAATCTTGTCTGGGTTGGTGTGGCCTTCCAGTAGTGATAACAGCAGTTTCAGATGGGATGGCAGAGACATGACAGACCCTGTCTTCCTGGAGGCAGCAAGAACTCCCAGATGTGGTTCTCAGTGGCAGCTGAAATGTTACTGCACAGGTGCTGTTGAGCTTTGAGGGTTTTTTTTTTTTTTTTTTTTGAGACGGAGTTTTGCTCTGGTTACCCAGGCTGGAGTGCAATGGCGCGATCTCGGCTCACCGCAACCTCCGCCTCCTGGGTTCAGGCAATTCTCCTGCCTCGGCCTCCTGAGTAGCTGGGATTACAGGCAGGCGCCACCATGCCCAGCTAATTTTTTTGTATTTTTAGTAGAGACGGGGTTTCACCATGTTGACCAGATTGGTCTCGATCTCTCGACCTTGTGATCCGCCCGCCTCGGCCTCCCAAAGTGCTGGGATTACAGGCTTGAGCCACCGCGCCTGGCCTTGTTTTTTTTTTTTTGAGATGGAGTCTCACTCTTTGCCCAGGCTGGAATGCAGTGGTACAATCTCGGCTCACTGCAACCTCCACCTCCTGGATTCAAGCAGTTCTCCTGCGTCAGCTTCCCGGGTAGCTGGGATTACAGGCGCACCACCATGTGCAGCCAGTTTTTATATTTTTGGTACAGACGGGCTTTCACCATGTTGGCCAGGCTGGTCTCCTGACCTCAGGTGATCCACCCACCTCACTCTCCCAAAGTGCTGAGATTACAGACATGAGCCACCATGCCCCGCCTCGTTTGATGTTTTTGATGAAATGCAGTGCATTTTGTCCGGAACGGTGACATTCAATTGAAGTGAAGGCTCCCTATGCATTTTCCTATCTTCCCTGGTTATGAGTTGGCTGGATTTGACAGTAACCTGATGTGGCCAGGGGTCATGGGCATCCTGTTGTCAACTCTGGAGAGCAGTGGCTTTATTCAGGTGATGCCAGAAGCGCCTGGGCTGAGTGTGAGAAGTGGTATCTGCTCTCCAGCCTGGCCGTAGCCACTTGCACATGGCCAATCTGGAAAGACTTGCTTTTCAGTTCGCAGGAGGGGAGGTTCTTTTTCAGGGATGGATGGTTTGGGGGCCTTACCATCTTCTGCGGGAGGAGGCCAGCAGGAGGAGGCCAGCGTCCAACCTAGCCTCCTGCCAGGGCCACATCCGGGGCCTGCGCTCCTTCTGCCCTCTGTGATCCTGTTTGCTGCTCTGTGAAATGGGAGCTATGACCTGTGACCTGCAGGTGGTGAGAGAGTGTGAGACGTGCCTTACAAAGCATGTTTCCCGCTCCAGGGGACATAAGAAAGGAGGTCCCAGGTTTCCTCACCACCTTCCTCTCCTACCGCTAGAATGTCCAGCTTCGTCGAGCCACCTGACATCGTGAAGAAACTGTCCTGGGTAGAAAACTACTGGCCAGACGACGCATTGCTGGCCAAACCCAAAGTGACCAAGTACTGCCTGATTTGCGTGAAGGACAGCTACACTGACTTCCACATCGACTCCGGGGGCGCTTCTGCCTGGTACCACGTGCTCAAGGTGAGCCACGCCCCTCAGGGCACCTTGGCCTTGCCGTGGCCATGATCCGTCCACAAGATTGTCTGCAGTCCCCACGAGCCCTGACTGTGGCCAGGTTGCCACTTCCCAGAGGGACACCAGACCATCCATCCCTGGGACAGGAGGCCATGGAGATGTCTCTGGGTGTAGGGGCAGGGGTGCGTGTGGGACCAGAGGATTGCATGAGCATCTTTTTCTCATCGGATTCAGGCTCGTTAACAATTGGGTGAGGCTGCTGGGTGACCGTGCCCTTAGAGAAGAAAGGTGGGTGTTGCGAAGACATCCTGGAAGAGGGGCCAACCATAGCCAGGGCCCTGCACAGGAGCCAGCAGGCAGGATGGGGGCATCTGGGCGGGCAGGGAAGGCTAGGAGCCTCATCATCGATGCCGAGAGAGGGAAGTCAGAAGAAAACTGAGATGTAAATAGCAACAGAAACAAAGGAAACCCTAAGCTGCGGGCTCCCCTCAGCTGCTAACTGAGCTTCTCCAGACCAGCTGGAGCTGGGCTGGAGCTGGAGCTAGAGCTAGAGTGGGGGCGGGTGTGTGTGCTGATCTCACCTCTGGGCGGCCCTGAGCAAGTCACTGGGGCATCCTCGGAACCTGCCTTGGCCCTGCTTCCAGTGCAGAGCCCCTCCCGGGGCCTGGCATAAGACTGCCTGGGACACAGTGGCATCGTCTGACCCAGACTGGGATCCAAGTAGCTCTCAAGAGCGGAGCTACCTGGAATGCCTTTCACAGCCAGTTACAGCTTTATTTGCAGCCTGGGCACCCACACCATTTGTAGTGTCTCAAAACAATGTCATGTGGGATTATGGGCTTTGGCTCTTGACTGTGCCGGGGGCCCAGATACCCAGAACCTTCCTAATACACACACTTCTGAATTGCAAAGCTCCTGTGCCCTCAGTGTTGCAGGCAGGAGTCGTCGACCCGGGCAGGGTACTTTTCACGTTAGGACCTATCCGTTGCACTCCCCACCCTGGTCCTGGCATGGGCGGCTCTGCCAACAGGCTCTCTTGGCAGGGGGAGAAGACCTTCTATCTCATCAGGCCAGCCTCGGCCAACATCTCCCTGTACGAGCGCTGGCGGTCTGCATCTAACCACAGCGAGATGTTCTTTGCCGACCAGGTGGACAAATGCTACAAGTGTATCGTCAAGCAGGGCCAGACCCTCTTCATCCCCTCAGGTGAGTGCGGGCAGCTTTGGGGACCATATCCTAGGGCTTGCCAGCCCTCATCAAGGTTACTGTCCTGTCCCTTGGACCGTGTCCCCACCACGGGATCTCTCAGCATCCCTGGCGTGGCTGCTCCCTTGTCCGGAGCTTAATGCCACCCCAGCCCAGTCCCTGGAGAGGGGCCAGCAATGGGGCTTGTGTTCTCTGGTCAGCATGGGCACTCCTCACCGCCGAGGCCACCTTGGAGCTGTGCAGCCAGTCAGTCTCCTTCACAGCTTGGCTGGACTCACTGTGACAGAGCCCATGGCTGGAGTCCCAGCTCAGAGAGCCTTGTGTGGGGACAGCAGCCACAGCATCAGAGCCAGTGAGGGAGGAGGGTGCTAGCTGCTAATTAAAGTGCTATTAGGGGACATTTTTAGTCTGTGCTGAAGGAGAAAGCCCGTTGTGAGCCACTATGTGCCCGTAGATGATGTTAGAACAAATCCCAGACACCCTGCTGTTTCACTTAAATATTCCACTATTTCTAAAGGACTTCCTTTCCTTCTAAAGTAACATAGCTACAATAGTGTCCTCACACCTTGAACAATTAACAGCAATTCCCTAGTGTCATCAGATAGCCAACTGGTGTTCAGATTATTGAATTGTTTTATAGGTTTTTTTTTTTTTTTTTTCATTTTAAATAAGTATTACACGGAGGCCCTCACATTTTAATGATTTATAAGCCTCAGAATCTTCTGTGATCTCTGGGTCCCCCCTCCCTCTGTCAGCTCCCTCACAGTCAGAGCTATTGAGGAAAGAGCTGTGGATTTCCCAGGGTCTGGCCCAGGCTCTGTCTCCAAGGATAACCTGGGGACCAGTCCCAGCTCTAGGGGCGATGTAGCTGCCTCGGCCTTGTCTCCTGCCCCTGAGTGCGGTTGGGACGCCAGGCAGCCGGACCCAGGCTGGGGCTTCCTCTCTCCATCTGAGTACTGTCCTCACGTGGCCTGAGCTAGTTCCCTCCGCTCTGGGCCTCGGGTTCCTTGTCTGTGTGGTGCAGGGCTGGACTGACTGGTCTGTGCCGCCTCAGATACAGCCGCCCCCCTGACCCTCTAACATGGAGGCTGGGGTAGGGCCAGGCCCAGAGAGCTTCTCCCAGGGAGGCTGCAGGCTGCTGGTGAGGCTGCAGAGGTGGACAGGGCATCAAGGCACAGGCGAGCAGGAGCTGGAGCCTGGGCTGCGCTGCGGAAGGCCTGTGTGGTGTCCGCCGCTTCCTGATCTGGAGCCATGAGAAGCCCATTCGTGGGAGCAAGGTAGGGCGCCAGCCACTCCTGTCTCTCTCCCAGGCTGGATTTACGCCACGCTCACCCCTGTGGACTGCCTGGCCTTCGCGGGACATTTCCTCCACAGCCTGAGTGTGGAGATGCAGATGAGGTAGTGCCCGCCGCGCTGCTGCCCTCTGGCTCTGTGGGGCACCGTCCTCCCTCCAGCTGGGTGGGTGCCAGACACCTGGGGCTGAGTCCTGGCTCAGCCTGCCCGTGGGTGGCCTGGACATGACCGTCAGCCTCAGTGGGCCTCGTCATGATGTGGGAAGGAGGAGGTGGGCTCTGGGGTCGTACAGGCTGGCCCCTCCAGGCATCTGGCTGCTGGACGGTCATAGTTGCCCTTGCTGGGGTTGTGGCTGCTTAAAAAGCTGTTGCCTTCTCTTCTCGGGCACTGACCGAGCTCTCATGGACCCTGAGTCTTGCAGCCACCCAGGGCAGTTGTCCCTGGTCCACCTCAGCTATGCAGGGCCCAGTGGGGAG
Source organism: Saimiri boliviensis (assembly GCF_048565385.1). Lineage (NCBI taxonomy): Eukaryota > Metazoa > Chordata > Mammalia > Primates > Cebidae > Saimiri > Saimiri boliviensis. The sequence continues at coordinate 237,890,584 of NC_133450.1, read as the reverse complement.
GCCTGAGCTGGTGTGTCTGGGGCCTGGATTCATCCCCAGCATCGCCTGCTTGATGGTCAGTGCACTGAGAACAGCTCTTTGGTGGCTTCCAGAGCATATGAAGTGGAAAGGAGGTTGAAACTGGGCAGCCTGACTCAGTTTCCCAACTTTGAAACTGCCTGCTGGTACATGGGGAAGCATCTGCTGGAGGCATTCAAAGGTACTGGTCACTCCAGGGTGGGCGTCCAAGCCTGGGGCTCTTGGCTGTGGGGGCAGCCAGACACGGGTCAGGGATGACTGTCTGGGTGTGAGTACTGCCTTCCTGTGGCCTGAGCATGTCCCCTTGGGACTCAGCCCCAGGCCTCAGTTTCCCCATCAGTATAATGCAGGACCAGATTGAACAGGTTGGACCTCTCCTTCTGATTAGACTGCCCCTTGTTTTAGAAAGAATGCTGGGCTGCAGGTTGAGAGGGGCGAGTGTGCATGGCTATGGTACAGGTATCAATAACACCTGCTCCACCCTCCATACTTGCCTCCATTGGGAAGGTGGGGCCCTGGCTCTGTCACCAGCTGAGGAGTGGGTGTGAATGAGCTCTGGGTCCCCTTAGGATCCCTCAGGGGCGTGGTAGCTAGACCAAGAGGCAGGCTTATGGCTCAGTCCTGGACCTCTGGACGCACCGTGGCATCCCTGGGCTGCCCCTTCTGTCCCAGGCCACACCTTGCCTGGCCACACCCTCAGAGATGAGAGCAGGTGGCTCCCGGCAGCCTGTTCAGGTCTCCAGACTCTGCCCAGCAGTGTGAGGGAGCCTGCAGGAGGGTTTGCGTTTGTGTGTGATTTCCTTTCTCTGTATGCCCTTCACCAGAAGTTGCTCTTTTCTGGATCTGATAGCAGCCGTGAGCTCTTTTATCCAGAACTCTTTGCACTCTGGCCCTAACTGGAGAAGGTAAAATGGTCCTTAGTCATGGCTGGCCAGGTTTCAATAAGATTTTCCCATTGCTTCCCAAATGTGGAGACCTGAGCTTGACTCTGGCAGAAGGAAGTGCCCAGGATGGGAGTCTAGCCCTGTCCTCAGGGGACTCGTGCCAGGGAGGCGGGGATCAGGGCAGCACTCGGGATGCCACCCCACAGGGCCAGCCTGACTACTGGCCAGCTAGGCCACTGTGGCCATGTCCTCTCTGCCCTGGGTCCCCCTCTCTGAGAGGATGACAGTTCAGTTGGCCCCCAGGACTGAGAGGAGCTGCAGTGGCCCTAGTGAGTCAGAGCCCTGGAGCCCTCTCCAATGAGAAGAGGGAGGGGTGGCCCACGGCAGGAGCCCACCTCCCAGCTGAGCTGTGGTTGGTCCTTGCACTGTGCTGAGGGGCACCATGAGGTGGGAAGAGGTGCGTGGGGATGCCTGGTGTGGGCCTGGGGACAGCCTGTGGCCTGGGTCTTGGAATGACTTGGCCCCTTGCTCAGGCAAGGCTAGGGTATTGGACAGAGTGAGGAGAGCCAGGCAGCCTGTGTTAGGGGCCTGGAGAGTGAGACAGTGGGAGCATGGTGGCAGGGCCAGTGTTTCCTCTTGCAGGGCAGGCCACCGGGACGATGGGCGTCCCCAGGTTCCAAGAGGAACGGTTGGCAGTTGGGCTGGTGGCCATGGGCAGAGGGGGACCTCTGGAAGGCTGGACCTGGTGTCCCCTGGTCTGGCTGTGTGGCTGGGCATGAAGGCACCTGTGCCAGGGGCATCCACCCACCTCACCTGTGTCTCCTTCCCAGGCTCTCACAAATCTGGAAAGCAGCTGCCCCCTCATCTAGTCCAAGGAGCTAAAATTCTCAATGGTGCTTTCCGATCGTGGACGAAGAAGCAGGTAGGACTCATGTCACAAATGCCCTAGGGCAGGAGAGCGGTGACAGGCAGGAGGACCTCCCCGGGGACCCAAGAGCAATGTCCAGGGCTTGTCTTGCTTCAGTGAGATCCGGCCTAGGAAGGATGGTGGCGCTCCCCTGCCTGGCTTGGCCATGGGTCCTGCTCTCCACTGACTGGGCCACCTGAGGGCTGGGGGAGGGTGGATGTAGATGCTGAGTTCCTCCATCAGGGGCTGACAGCTTTGTCTCAAGTTGGTGGGAGAAGGGTGAGCAGGTGCCAGTGTGTCCTGGGAGGAAGGTGCTCTGCGGGTAGAGAACAGATAGCCCTGGTGGGATGACACTGTGTGAGCACAGAAAGGCCTGGCATTTGGTGGGGGCGGGGAAGGACTGGGGGAGTGGCTGGCCCCAGGACAGGGAGTTCTGGGGATGCCCTGTTGGCTCCTCCTGGCTGGCCCTGGCATCAACTCAAAAGCCAAATTGACTGATTGGGTACAGCACCCCAGCCACCTTGCTCTGTGACCTGGGAAGCCCCTCCCTGCGACCCTCCCGATGATACTCCCGTGTGCGCCTCCACAGAAGCTGCTTTCTGTGTTCCTTAACATCTTCCTTTGCTTTTGGCTGCAGAAGGGAGGGGAAGGTCTAGCTCAGCCTTGGGCACCCTCTGGGCCAGTGTTTCCTGCTGGGGCTCTCATTGTGCAGAGGCACCGTGTCCGCTCCTGAGAGGACGACCCTCTCCCAGGCCAGGGAGGGCTAGTGGAGGTTTTCAGGAAGCCTTCAGGAGGGGAAGGCCAGGCTGCAGGGGATACTGTGTGTAGCCTGCCTCTCTCGTGGGTGGGCCAGGCAGGAGAGGCAGTCGGTGAACTTCCAGGGTCATCCTGCAGCCACCATCTCGCTCAGGCTTCAAGGCCCAGGGCAGTCCAGGGCGCTCCTCCCACCTCACCTCAGCCGTGTGGCCCGGTGGAGTAGCCTCTAACCAGGAAGACGGGATGGGACCCATGTCCACTCCATAGCCTGCTGGTGGTGGCCTCAGACAAGCTTGTCCCCTCTGGTTCTTGATTTGTCCACCTATTGATGGGGGTCACAGCAGAGACCTCTTCCAGGACAGAGTGTGGCTGGGAAGCCCCTGGCCTCATGCTCGTCTGCAGATGCAGGTCAAGGGGCGTGTCTGGTGCTGACCCTGGGCCTGGTTGTCCCACAGGCTTTGGCAGAGCATGAGGACGAACTCCCGGAGCACTTCAAACCTTCACAGCTCATCAAAGACCTGGCCAAAGAGATCCGGCTCAGTGAGGTGGGGCCGTGCCTAGGTGCTGGGCTGGACCTCTGGGGATGGGGGAGGGCCTCCTGTCTTTCTCTGGGCCTGAGGGCCTGCCTGACACAGAACTGCCAGCTTGGGAAGGCCAGTGCCCCACACGGTCCCCCCTGCACTCTCCTGGGCGAGCTTGCTTTTGTAAGGGCTCAGGGTCCCAGGTCTCTGGCTGGGTCTGTGTCTTGGTGTGAGTGTGTAGGGACTGAGAGATGGTACCGGTCCCTCTGAAGCTCCCATGGGGAGGGCACTCTGTGGGAAGAGCCCCTGATTCAGCCCCTCGAGTCCCAGGTTGTGTGATCCTGGATGAGCCTCCAGCCGCTGTACTTGGGGTAGGACAGAAGAGCCTTGGGGAGAGCAAGTGACTTATGGCCTGTGGCGGGTGTGAGTGTATTGCACAACAGCATGGGGTGGGTGTGAGGGTGTCACATGATGGTATGGGGTAGTGAGCCTTTCTGGGCTGACAGCTCCCTGCCAGCCAGGCAGTGAGGGTCTCCAGCGTCCTGGTATGTGGACCCTCCTGGGCCACAATTTGGCAGAAGCAGCATGTGACCCTCTCCTTTCTGTACCCCAGAATGCCTCCAAAGCCATCCGACCGGAAGTGAATACTGTCGCCTCGTCAGATGAGGTTTGTGACGGCGACCGGGAGAAGGAGGAGCCCCCCTCTCCCATTGAGGCCACCCCACCTCAATCCCTCCTGGAGAAAGTGTCCAAAAAAAAGACTCCCAAAACTGTGAAGATGCCCAAGCCGTCCAAAATCCCCAAGCCTCCAAAACCCCCTAAGCCCCCAAGGCCCCCCAAAACACTGAAGCTCAAAGATGGAGGCAAGAAGAAAGGGAAGAAGTCCCGGGAGTCAGCCTCACCCACCATCCCCAACCTGGACCTGCTCGAAGCCCACACCAAGGAGGCACTGACCAAGATGGAGCCGCCCAAGAAGGGCAAGGTGGGCCCCCCACACCCTGACTCCCCACCTCGTCACCAGGGGTGATAGAGATAGCTGGGGCCCATTGTCTTGTTCTCCAGGGGCCCCTGGGAGAATGTGGGGGTCTGGGCCCTTGCTGTGGGTTCAGTTGGCCCAGAAGATGCACTTTTCTGCCTGGTCCTGACCCAGTCCTGCTGTATCCAGGCCCAGACCCCCCAGGGTGGACAGGCTCTGCCCCAGCAAGCCACAGAGCAGTGGGTCTGGAGAGAGGCCCTCATTGAGGAAGGCAGCACAATGTGTGTGTGCTGTGGCAGGGGTGGCACCCAGGAGGGCCAGCTGGTGGAGGAGGCACGGTGGTTTTCCGGGAGGGAATGTCTCATTTAGGTTTCCTAACCAGATGGGCAGTTGCCAGTGGATAAAGAAGCACTTGGTCCTCCCTGGGGCCAAGGGATTGAGGCTGAAGCCTGAAGGTAGATGAGGTATCTGTGCAGGAACAACAGGGAGAACGCCACTGGAGGGGAGGGGGTTCAGGGGTGAGAACAGGAGCAGGGTTGCTGTGATAATCTGAGCCCCTGTGGACAGTGAGAGAGATGGGCCCAGCTCTGAAGACCCACTCTGACTAGAGGATCTTAGGTCTGAGCTTCAGGAACCATGAACTTCTGAGATCAAGCACTACTGAGTGTGATCTGCCAGGAGGAGGCTGTTATCCACTTCCTGGGGCCAGGACACTTCAGGGATAGCACCACAGGAGTATAGTGGGATTACATCTGTGTAGTCCCGATTTTGTGTTCTCTTTCTCAGGGCAAGTGTGAATGAATGCATGGACAAATGAACAGGTGGCTACATGGCTGGATGAATGGGTGAATAGATGGACAAATGGATGGATAAATGAATGAATTGATGAATGACTGGTTGGATGGATGGTTGAATGGATTAACAAATGGATGAATAGATGAATGAATGGATGGATAGGTGAACAAATTGATGGATGGGTGATGGATGAATAAATAAATGGATAGATGGGTAAATGGGTAGATGGATGGAAGAATGAATAAGTGAATGGATGGGTGGATGGATGATGAATGGATGGGTAGATTAATGAGTGGATGGATGGATGGATGAATAGGTGGATGGATAGATGAGTGCATAGATGGATGAATGGATGGATGGGTGGATGGATGAAAGAATGGATTGCTGGGTGGGTGGATGGATGGATTGGTGAATAAATGGATGAATGAACAAATGATGGATGGATGGGTAGATGGATCAATGGATGAATGAATAAATGGATGGATAGATGAATGAAAAAATGAATGGGTAGAGAGATGAATAAACGGACAGATGAATAAATAGATGGAAAGGTGATGAACAAATGGATGGGTGGATAAACGAATGGATGAATGGGTGGGTGACGAATGAACATATGGTGAGTAGATGGATAGATGGATGAATGGATGGATGAACAAAAGGATGGATGGATGAATGGGTGGGTGGATGAATGGATAGATGAACTAATGATGGATGGACAGATGGATGGATGGAGGAATGAATGGATAGATGGATGAATGAATGGTTGAGCAAATAGATGGATGGTTGATTGAACAAATGGATGGATAGATGGGTGAATTGACCAATAGATGGATGAATGAATCAATGAATGAATGGATGGGTAGATGGGTGGATGGGTGGATGAATGAGTGAGTGGATGGGTAGATGAATGAATGAACAAAAGGATGATGGATGGGTACATGAATGGAGGAATAGATAAATGGATAGATGGATGAAGAAATGGATGGATGGATGCATGGAAGAATGAATAGATGAATAAATGGGTGGGTGGGTGGGTAAATGGATGCATGGATGGGTAGGTGAATGAAGGCATGAGCTGCAGACGCATGGGATAGGAGAGAAGAAATCTTTGTGGCCCAAGGGAGTCCACCAGCCCTCTGTGTCTGCCTTTGGGTCACAGCAGCCCTTTCTTCTAGGCCACAAAGAGCGTCCTGAGTGTGCCCAACAAAGACGTGGTCCACATGCAGAATGATGTGGAAAGACTGGAAATTCGAGAGCAAACCAAGAGCAAGTCAGAGGCCAAGTGGAAGTACAAGGTGAGACGTGCATGTGTGCATGCATGTCAGCTCGGTGAGTGTGAGTAGAGATGTGAGTCTGTGAGGCTCTGCGTGTGTGAAGGAATGTGCCGATGTGTCTGCTTGTCCCGAGCAGGTGGTGCCATGGGGTGTGGCTCTGTGGGTCTGAATTGTGTGTGGGCACCTATGGACTACCTTCCTCTGAGTTGGTTGGGATGCAAGAGGTTGAGTGTGTCATCCTGTATGTTGACAGTGTTTCCCTTCACTGTCTACACTCTGGTTTTCATTCCCACTCCCTAGGGGACAGGCATCATTGAGGCATTGAGTCCATGGGGTGCAGACTCCTGAGCACCTCGCAGTGGCCCGGGTGGCCACCAGAGCTATGGGTGACTTTCCATAGGCATGTTCCCAGCAACTGCCTCTGCCCATTGACACTAGTCGGGGTCCTGACCCCCCACTCCTCTGTGGGGCTCAGGGACGGCCCTGCTGTTGCTTTTCAGAACAGCAAACCGGACTCCTTACTGAAGATGGAAGAGGAGCAGAAGCTAGAGAAGTCGCCTCTAGCTGGAAACAAAGACAACAAGTTCTCTTTTTCTTTCTCCAACAAGAAACTCCTTGGGTATGTGAGTGCCTGGATGGGAGGGGTGACCTCACACGTACCCCACATCACACACACACCATGCACACTGCGTTATACACACTGCCTTATACCACACACACACATGCATTACACACACAATGTGCACGCACTCTGCATCTCACACACACCGTACACTGCATTACACACAGTCACACATGCCGTACGTCACACACCCCATACATACACAGCCTTTGGCTGACACACCTCTGGTGACCCCTCTCCCTCTGAGCTGCTGACCTCAACTGACTGCAGCCCTGTTCCCGGCACATCATCTATTCAGGGCCTAGACACCAGCAGAGCTGCCTCCCCGCCTCCCGCTACGTTCTCCCTGCAGGGTGGGTGTGAGGACGCAGACATCCCTGGGTGGGGTTGGGCTGGAAGATGCAGCCAACCTGCAGTGAGGGGTGGGTCCCTCAGGCAGGGAGGGAGGCTGTGAGACTCTGCGACTGTTAGGATGTGTGGCTCTTGTGAGCCGGTGCTGGGGATGTGAGAAGGGGACAGAGTCCTGGGCTTTTGGAGCCCAGTGGCCAGCGGGGAGGACCTGGTGTGAAACCAGCATGGGACCCTGGGTGCTGAGGATGGGACCCATCTGGGAGTCAGGAGGGTCTCCTGGAGGAGGAGGTGCTGAGCAGAGATTAGGGGATGTGTCTGGGAGGTATGTGCTTGCTGAATGAGCCTTGGGGTGAGGTGAGGGATGCTGAGGGTTTTGAGCCCAGTGGTAGCCTGAGAGCCTCTTGGTTCCAGTGGCAATACTTGGGCCTGTGTGTGCTCCTGGTGCATGGGTCATGTCACCTGCTGAGGCCCCACACCTGGCCAGAGTCAGACAGGTCCCAGTGGGAGGGGCGGCCACTTTCTGCAGCAGCCACTGATTAACTAGGCTGGGTCGTCATTTCCTCACTGAAGGGATGGGAGGAGAGGGCTTCTTTCTGGGTGGTGGAGAAAGAGAGCGTTGTCCAAGCAGAGCCTTGTGAGGGCCAGGGAGCTCAGGGCAACAGGCGAGCCCGGTCAGCCAAGGGGCAGGTCTGTGGGGTCCTGGGCCTGCCCAGCTTCATGGCCCGGGGCATGTTGCTTGCTTTATCTGAAGTTCTGCTTCTGGGTTCCTGGGAAGCTATTAAACAGCATTCACTCTGTGACCCTGCTAGGGAGTTGAGGATGGTGATGAGAAAGGCCAGCATGACTCTAGCCTGTGAACACTTGTGTGTTCTTGGCTCAGCCTGTAAGGCAGCAGGGTTCGCCGCCCCTTCACTTAGAGCATTGAAAGCAGCCTCGCCCTGGTGCTCTATCCAGGTGTCTGTACTTCTGTTTGCGTGGAATTGGAGCTGTTTGAAGTTCGAGACTTTTCTGCCTCAGCCTGTTGTCCCAGCTACTATATGGAGAGAAACCTATCCTCAAATCCTTGGGATGGCCAAGATCAGAGCTGCGTGCAGGCCAAACTCTGAAGTAGTTCTCCCTTGCCTCCACAGGGAGACAAGTTACATGCTTTTTTTTTTGAGACAGAGTCTTGCTCTGTCACCAGGTGCCAGGCTGGAGTGCAGTGGCACAACCTCAGCTCACTGCGATCTCTACCTGCTGGGTTCAAGCAATTCTCCTGCCTCAGCCTCCTGAGTAGCTGGGACTACAGGCGCACGCCACCATGCCCAGCTAATTTTTGTATTTTTTTAGTGGAGATGGGGTTTCACCATGTTGGCCAGGATGGTCTCGATCTCTTGACCTCGTGATCCGCCCTCCTCGGCCTCTCAAAGTGCTGGGATTACAGGCGTGAGCCACCACGCCCAGCCACACTATTTTTTTAGACTGTTACATCTATCCTGTAGCCCTGGCTCTGAGTTTATTTTTCCAGCATAGCTATGGAGAAAAAAATAGGGAAGTTGGATCCTATTCCTTTTAAAGACCAATTCAGCATGTGCCAGGGTTCCCAGGCAGGCTGGAGGCAGGGCTTAAGCTTGTCCACTGGCCCTGGGACAGTTGGGGGGTCACTGACTTGAGCATCTAAATTGCCTGGAGAAGGGCTGTCTCTGCCTGAATGCGGGATTGGGGGCGCACAGCGTTGTGTAGGAGGCCATGGGGTTGGGGAATGTCCCCTCCTGTGGGCAGGTAGCTTCCCACAGTGGGGGCTCAGGGCCCAGCCTGGCCTCCTGTCCACAGAGGCTTGGGCCCTCAGCCCTCCTCCTACCTCAGCTGGGCCTGAGGCTTCTTCAGATGGAAATTCAAATAATCGGGGCACCGTCTGCCTCCTGGAGGCCATCCCGCCGTGGCCCTGGCAGGGGACCTCTTGGGAGGTCCCACCTGTCTGCTGGCTATGGGGCTGTGTGGATGCTGCTGACCCGCTCGCTTCTGCCCTAGCTCCAAGGCGCTCAGGCCCCCGACCAGCCCTGGTGTGTTCGGGGCCTTGCAGAACTTCAAGGAGGACAAGCCCAAGCCCGTGCGGGACGAGTATGAGTACGTGTCGGACGACGGCGAGCTCAAGATCGACGAGTTTCCCATCAGGAGGAAGAAAAACGCCCCAAAAAGGGACTTGTCCTGTGAGTTGGGAGGGGGTGTCGGGGAGGTGGTGGGAGAGAGGCCCGGCGCGTCCCCGAGAGGTCCTCCCGGGGTGGCCGGCTCCCCGCAAGCGGCCGGCTGGACTCCCGTCTGCTGTGCTTTCAGTCTTGTTGGATAAGAAGGCCATGCTGCCCACGCCTGTCACGAAGCCAAAGCTGGAGTCGGCAGCGTACAAGGTGAGCTGCTTCTGGGCCCTCAGTCTCGGAGGCCATCTCTAGGCCGTCCCCAGGGCTGTGGTTGGAGCAACTCCAGGGCGGTGTCTGAGGGTGCTTCTTACCTTGCCCCCCCTTTCCTGAGCGTTCTAAGGTCACATCCAATTCAAAGACACAGTGGTCATCTCTGCTGGGGCATGTGAGGGCGTGTCCCTGCTGAGCCCCCTGCTGGGGGACGTTATCAGGATCTAAGTCTGTCAGCTGTTTTCCTCCAGCTGGAGGTCCCTCTGGGGCTGCAGGCCCTGCCCCCGCCTCTCCATCCAGTCATGGCAGCGTCTCTTTACATGTGTGACATCCTGGGGCTCCCTCCAGTAAGGGTTCCTTTGAACCAGAGCTCCTCTGTGAATACGGCACACAGCGTGAAGACAGTTTGGTCCTTTGTGGTCCTGGGAGAGCTCTGGCACCTGCCTCTGCCCCGTGCGTCCGTGTGCTGGCCATTCATCTGACCCAGCAGTGTTCATAAGAAGCGCAGTGCTCTTTAAAAACGTTTAAAAAACTAATTTAATCCCTAAAGGGAAAAAGTAGCCCCCTCCTAACTCCCGGGCCACTCCGGTGGCTGGACCCTCCCCTGACCGGTGCCCTGTCTCTTGAGCAGCAGAGTGACGACTCCTCAGACGAAGGTTCACTGCACATCGACACGGACACCAAGCCCGGCCGCAATGCCAGGGTCAAGAAGGAGAGCGGGAGCTCCGCAGCCGGCATCTTGGACCTGCTGCAGGCCAGCGAGGAGGTCGGCGCCATGGAGTACAACCCTAGCAGGTGGGCCCTACCACCCAGCAGCACCCAAGAGCAGGGACCAGGCAGGCCCGGGGCTGGTCCTCGGCCACGGTGCTGGGAGCCTGTGAGGTGGACTCACAGCCAGAGCCAGTGCTGAGCCACCCCCGGGCCTGGGCAGGAGGGCACACCACAGGGTACAGATGCTGGACTGGTTGGTCTCACTGGGGCTTTACTTTCAAACAGGGCTTATTTTTCTTATGATGGTCCCTGAATTCTCTCAGAACCACAGGTTTTTAGTTTTAAGTGTCAAGACTTTTTTTTTCTCCACGTGGAAATCTTCTGGGAATTTCCACATATGCTACAGACAGGTAACCCAGGGGCAGAGCTGCAGCCCCCTCATGGTATCCCTGGGGGCCACAGCTGCCATGGGGAGCACAGCCCTCCTGGTCCTCATGACAGCTGCAAATTCCCATTGCACAGAGGGGGGAAACTGAGGCTCTGAGGGATTCCACTTCCACATGGCCACACTGCTAGGGAGCGACAGAGGCAGGCCCAGAATCCCCGTCTGCCTGATTCCGGAACCTGAGCTTGGGGTCCTGGAGGGTTGACTAGTGCTGGGCAGTGACGTCTGGGTCTACGTACGTGACTGGTCCCTGTGCAGCAGGGACTTGGCTTGAGGAAGACAGAGCCCGTGCTTGGGTCCTACTCAGTTCCCAAGGTCTGCCTCTGAGACTGGTTTCCAGAATCCCTGGGCAACCCAAGGTCGTGCTGCCCACTGCTCCACACAGCCCCGAGCTTGCTCCGTGGGCAGGCGAAAGCCGCAGGCCAGGCCTGCTTTTAGACAGATGGGGGAGGGGGCGGGCTTGGTCAAGGTGGATTAAGGGCTTGATTGAAAAGAGCTTTTGCTAAATCAATCAGCTGTATTTTATTTCATAAATTACTGTTTCACATGCAGTATTACGTTCACCTGGTATTGATCACAGAGCCAGCTGTAAGGTGCTTTCTTTTATTGGGAGTGGGGACAGATTTCCTGCTTGGCACTAGGTGGTTTCTGTCCGTGTTAAGCTCCTTCTGCAGAGATGTGCTTGTAGCTGGGGGTGAAGCCTGGCTGTGAGCTTCTCTTTCTAATCGGAGGCTGTGGTGCTCCACACAGCTCTTCTGGGGATGCCCGTCCTCTGGGAAGAAGTATTCGCTAGCCAACACCTCAGTGACTGGCCTCAGTGGTGGGAGAGGCCCCTAAACACCCTAGGCCCCTCTGAGGTCCATGGAGAGGCCTTGGGGTCCTGGAGGTGGGGGGTGTCTGAGGCCACCCAGGATGAGGGCAGACAAAGCCAAGAGCCTGGGGGCCACCAGGTGCATTGTTGTGGGCACCTTCGGACTTGCAGGGGGCATGGAGATGGGGACAGAGATGGGGAGGGTTTTGTGCCTGTCTGTGAGGAGGCGCTGTGTCCTGGGCTCCTGGCTGTGAATCTCAGCCCAGGAGTTGGGCAGTCCATTCGTGGACACACTGATAACAAGAGATCCAGAGCTTCCCCACCGAGCCCGTGCCTTGGGGGAGTGTGCCCGCCAGGGGCCACTGAGGGCGCCGGCCCCCTCATCCCGCTGCAGGCAGTTCCTCTCCGAAAGCCTCCCATTTGGAACGTAGGTCAGTTTTTGATGGTCCATTTGCTCTGTTTTAAGTATGGGCTGCTTGGAAAAAACAGCTCAAGAAAATGGAGGAAAATATGTTAATTTATTGTGGATCGTTTGCTCAGTGTTTACTGCTGGGGGAAGAGGAGAGTATTTCGGTATGATAATTGGGGGATTAATGTATTATTTTCCATGCTGACTAGTTAAATGTTGCTCATTGATTCACCAGCAACCCTGTGGGACCTAGGCATGCAGGCCTCACCCTCTTGGTTTGTCCAGATGGCATGGCATGGACCCTCACAGTGGGTGTCCCCGGCCAACCCCCCGTGGCTGGGTGCAGGCCCCTCGCCCTCCAGTCTGTCTGGCCTTGCAGGCCATTTGAGGAGTCAGGGCAGGGCCTGCCAGAGGCTGCAGGGCAAGCTGCATGCTCTGGTTGGCTCCTGAGTGGGGGCGGGAGAGCATGTTCCTGCAGAGATGTCAGTGAGGGCTGGAGTGACCGCACTCGCTCAGGCAGGCGCTCAGCACCGAGGCTTGTGTGGCGGGGCAGTGTGGTCCCGGCACTGTGGGGGCGGCTCCTGGCGGTGCCTTCTGATGAGCTCTAGAAGCTGACCATGCTTGATTTTCCCACTGTTGTGGCTTTTGAACCTCAATCCCGTTCAGTTCCTGTGAAACCCAAAAAGCGGTGCAGTCCAGTGTGTCTCAGACAAGGCCTGGTAGGTGCGCTGGTGAGGGCTGCAGTGAGGGAGACTCCGCTGGCACAGGGTGTGCCCCTGAGTCTGCTGGACCCTCAGAGAGCAGTGAGTTCGGGCCTCAGAGCTGTCCTGCATGGGCAGCTTTTGTCCAGGTTGCCTCGCCAGCCCTAGGACTCCCTCTGTGTCTGGGCTTCCTGTAGCAGCTTCTTCTCCTTGTCCTGCTCCAGCAGAGCCTCGGTCTTAGGAGCTCTCTTGCTTCTGAGCAGGGACTTGCTCCGGTGGGGATGCTGCTTCGAGTACCTCAGTCTCTGTGTCTGGTGACACAGGGGGGCACATGCATGCAGAGCTGGGTAGCCTCCCTGCCACTGCGTTGGCCTTTCTTGTCTCACATTTGTGCTGTGTCTGGGGAGGGGTTCTGGGCACACAAGCCCCCACACAGTGCCTGAGTGTGCTCACAGTCACAGGCTTGCCAGCCTCTCCCATTTGAATGGTTTTACTGAAAGTGCTCCAGTGCTTCTGGGAAGTGGTGGAGAAGGGGGTGGGCAGCTTGAGAGACAGTGATGCTGATGCAGGAGTCCTGGAGAGGTGGGTCCAGGGAGCAGAGGGAGAGGGCAGCAGGCACCCTGTGTGCCCCACGTATGCAGTGACAGGTGTGGCTGGGCCTCTGCTGTAGTCCTGTGAGATGTTAGCGAGGGCAAGAGTGACTGCGCTTGCTTAGGCAGGCCCTGTAAGGGTTGGGTGGGCTGCCTTGTCGGGGCTGGGTTTGCGCCACAGGAAGTAGGCAGGAGTGAGGACTAGAAAGAGCCATTGCAGGGGGGTACCTGCTGGGCTACACACAGCATCTGGAGCCCAGGGCAGACCCCTGACTCAGAGTTTGCAGGTGGGGCCTGGGCCTCGACGTTTGTAAAACTGCCCAGATAGTTCTGGTGCACAGACAGCTGAGGGTCCTGGCCACAGGGGAAGGCGTGGACTGGGGTGGGGCAGGGCCCCATGAAGGGGTTAGGGATGGAGGGAAGTCCCCAAGGAGCCCAGGACTTGGCCTTGGGGGTCCTTGCCATTCTAGCCTCTGGTTCTGTAGAGTGACAGTAGTCATCCCATCTCTCCACTTTGTGAGCCTAGACAGGCTGATCACATACTGGGTATTTCAGAAGCTTCTTCTGGAAGGAGGGGAGCCAGTGTAGGCAGGAGGAGGTGTGTGCACAGATGAGGGGCAGAGGACGAGGATGCAGATGAGAGACAGACTGGGCACTATGGGAGGGGCCCCCCGAAGCTGAGAGCGGAGGGGAGTGGGGGTGGGGCAAAGAGAAAACCTGAGAGTCTGTGTGGAGCCTGCCAGAAGCAGGTGAGCTGAGGTGCAGATGTGCCTGTTCAGGTGCAGCTGCAGGTCCATGTGCAGGTGGGTGCAAGTGTAGATGCAGGTGCAGGTGTGGGGGTAGGTGCAGGTGTAGAAGCAGGTGTGGGTGTAGATACAGGTGCATGTGCGGGGGTAGGTGCCAGTATGGGTGTAGATGCAGGTGCAGGTGTAGATGCAGGTGTGGGTGTGGAGGTAGGTAGGCACAGGTGTAGATGCAGGTGTGGGTATGGAGGTAGGCATAGGTGTAGATGCAGGTGTGGGTGTGGAGGTAGGCACAGATGTAGATGCAGGTGTGGGTGCAGGTGGGGGGTAGGCACAGGTGTAGATATGGGTGTTGGTGCAGGGGTAGGCACAGGTGTAGATACAGGTGTAGAGTCAGGGGTAGGTGCAGGTGTAGATGCAAGTGTGGGGGTAGGTGCAGGTGTAGATACAGGTGTAGGTGTTGGGGTTGGTGCGGGTTTAGATGCAGGTTCAGGTGTGTGGGTAGATACAGGTGTAGATGCAGGTGCAGGGGTGGAGGTAGGCACAGGTGTAGATGCAGGTGCAGGGGTGGGGTAGGCACGGGTGTAGATGCGGGTGCAGGTGTGGGGGTAGGCCCAGGTGTAGATGCGGGTGCAGGTGTGGGGGTAGGCACAGGTGTAGATGCAGGTGCAGGTGTGTGGGTAGGCGCAGGTGTAGATGCAGGTGCAGGGGTGGGGTAGGCACAGGTGTAGATGCAGGTGCAGGGGTGGGGGTAGGCGCAGGTGTAGATGCAGGTGCAGGGGTGGGGTAGGCACAGGTGTAGATGCAGGTGCAGGGGTGTGGGTAGGCCCAGGTGTAGATGCAGGTGCAGGTGTGGGGGTAGATACAGGTGTAGATGCAGGTGCAGGGGTGGGGGTAGGCCCAGGTGTAGATGCAGGTGCAGGGGTGTGGGTAGGCCCAGGTGTAGATGCAGGTGCAGGTGTGGGGGTAGATACAGGTGTAGATGCAGGTGCAGGGGTGGGGTAGGCACAGGTGTAGATGCAGGTGCAGGGGTGTGGGTAGGCCCAGGTGTAGATGCAGGTGCAGGTGTGGGGGTAGATACAGGTGTAGATGCAGGTGCAGGGGTGGGGTAGGCACAGGTGTAGATGCAGGTGCAGGGGTGGGGTAGGCACAGGTGTAGATGCAGGTGCTGGTGTGAGGGTAGGCCCAGGTGTAGATGCAGGTGCAGGTGTGTGGGTAGATACAGGTGTATTTGAAGGTGCAGGTGTGGGTTTGGCACAGTTATAGATACAGGTGCAGGTGTGTGGGTAGATACAGGTGTAAGTGCAGGGGTAGAGGTAGGCACAGGTGTAGATGCAGGTGCAGGTGTGTGGGTAGATACAGGTTTATATGCGGGTGTGGTGTAGGTACAGGTGTAGATGCAGGTGCAGGTGTGGGTGTGGAGAGAAGTTGCTGGTCACTAGCGTGTGCCATGGAAGGGAGTGGGCTGCACTGCCCCATCTTAGGGTGACATGTGGGAATGTTCCCTGCAAAGTGTGGTAGAGAATGCCCAGAGCTAGTTCTGCAGTTGGAGAGAGGCACAGGGTGGACCAAGGGGGTACACAGAGTGGCTGGGGTACAGGAGGGAGGTCACTGAGTCTGCTTGCTGGCTTTAAGGTGAGAGAGACTAGAGTGTGACCATGTTAGGGTCTGGCCCCTGCTTCCCATCTGCTGTCTTCCCAAGTCTCCTCTCCATGCCCATCTCTGTCCCCAGGCCTCCAGCCCTCCCTGTGGAGTATGGGTGGATGAGCAGAGCTGGATTGGGGGAGTGGCTGGTCTCTTGCAAGAGAGAAGTCATCACCTCACTGCCACCCTCTCTGGTCCACATCCTCTGCTTGCCACCCAGGCCAGGAGTTTGTGCGGGCCATGGGCTGCAGGCCAAGAGTGCTGGGCTGAGTGCCTGTTTCTCTGTGTCCCTAGCCAGCCCCCGGCCTCCCCCAGCACGCAGGAAGCCATTCAGGGAATGCTGTCCATGGCCAACCTGCAGGCCTCCGACTCCTGCCTGCAGACCACGTGGGGTGCCGGCCAGGCCAAAGGGAGCTCGCTGGCGGCTCATGGTGCCCGGAAGAATGGGAGCGGCAGCAGCAAGAGTGCAGGCAAGCGACTGCTGAAGAGGGCTGCCAAGAACAGCGTGGACCTGGATGACTACGAGGAAGAGCAGGACCACCTGGATGCCTGCTTCAAGGACTCAGACTACGGTGAGTATCACTCCTTCGTGGGGCAGGGTCCACGCTCAGCCCTAGAAGGCCTGGCTGAGAACGGAGACAGTAGCATAAACACGGAGCTCTCCAAGTTACAGCGGCCTCAGCTCAGCAAAACCCTTGGCCTCTGACTGCTGTCTCTGGGAGACCCTCCTGTGAGCGAGGCTGGCCCTGGCCCACATCTGGCAGACAGACTTGGGCTAAGTGGTGGGGCCTGCCCTAGTTTGACAAACAGAATGACGGCAAAATAAACTGTTTTCTGCGCTCTGTGGAGGTGTGTGGCGCTGGCCACCTGCTTGCCTCCTCCCGAACCTTGTGTCCTGGGCGTTTCTTGACAGGCCTCAGAGGTTGAAGGACCACAACCTGCAGTAAGTGCAGGGTGGCACTTGGCTTATGAGGGTGACAGGTCATCACGTTACCGTGTTTGGGCAGCTCCAGCCACAGGTCGTGCCCTGCAGGGCTCCCTTCACCAAGACTTGCAAGGCATGCTGGGGCTGCCAGAGCCGACCCGGTTCCGTGGATGTTAGACAGTTTCCTTTCTCATAGCAGCAGAGACTTTTCACCAAACAGAACCTTTACTGGAGCCTCAAAGTGCTTCTCGCAGGAGCCGAGCTGCCCTAGTTTGATATGGGGCCCCATCCTTCCCTGGTCCCCTGCTCTCTGCTGCAGCTTCCTCCAGGTGGGGCTTCTGGGGATTTTAAGCTCCGTCAACAGATGTATGGAGGGCAGCCGTTAGAGGCCAGGGGCTCGCAGACACCTGGGCCAGGCTGGGCAGATGAGGCTGGCCAGGTAGATGCAGGTGCCCTGTTGTCTGGTGAGTCCCTGCCCCTCTGGATAATCTCTGGGTTACCTGTGCGTCTGGAGTGTCCTTACCATGGGCGACTTCCATCACAGCCGACAGTGGCACAGCCTGGCAGACCTGAGCATAGGCCCTGGGATTGCCAGTGAGGAAGGCCTGTGGCCACCCGCAGCCCCTGCCCCCACGGCCCTGCCCTGCACTCAGCAGACCCCACCTTCCCTCTGCCTTCCTCTAGTTTACCCCTCACTGGAGTCAGATGAAGACAACCCCGTCTTCAAGTCCCGGTCGAAAAAAAGGAAAGGCTCCGACGATGCTCCCTACAGCCCAACAGGTAGTACTGGGACGGGGTGGGGGGTCCACCCGACACCTAGTGTGGCAGCTGTGACTGTCTGTGGTCCCTCCAGCCCCTGCGAATGCGGACTCAGCTCTATGCCCGTCCTGTCCTGACAGCTGGGCAGCCCATCTCACTGGGGATGGTCGGCTGCCTGCAGGAGTGCCATGGGTTTCACTTCTGCTTTGCTTCTGGGGGTCTGGGAGCCCAGAGGTGCTTCAATGCAGCCACGACCCAAAAGCCCTCACTCCGCTGGCTAGCCGCTCTCTGGTTTCTTCCTCAATGGGCAGCTCTGTGAGGGGGCACCCCCTTGATGGTGGCTGAGGGACACCTGCTGGGGCAGCCAGTGGGGTGAGACCACCTTCCACATTCCCCTCACCGCCTCCCCAGTCTCTCTGATCTTGCTGGGCCTCCTGGGCTGTGCCCCATGCAGACCCCACTGTGGCATCTTCCCCCTTGGGTGGGGCAGCTGACTCTGCCCTGTTGTGAAGTGGCTTCACATCCGGGGAGCCCTGTGCTCAGGCCTGCTTGGCCAGGGGGATAGGCTGGGGTGAGGGCAAGGGAGCCCCAAACCAGGAGGGGTGGATAGGCCGTGGCCTGCAGCGTGACGAGGCTGGCCCTTCTCTTCCACAGCAAGGGTTGGGCCATCGGTGCCGAGGCAGGACAGGCCTGTGCGTGAGGGTACACGGGTCGCCTCCATCGAGACTGGGCTGGCGGCCGCTGCAGCTAAGCTTTCCCAGCAGGTGAGGAGGGGCAAAGGAGAGGGACACATGGCAGCCACGTCCCCGCTACCCCAACCTGGGCTCAGGCTCCTCAAGGCACCTGTTTCTCTACCCCATGCACAGACCCCCTGAGCCAGGGGCAGTCACAGGCTTGCGGACATTTGATTAGAGAGTGCCCTATTCCCTCAGGCCCTAAATTCCCCATGTGGGGTCCGGGGGAGCTAGGAATTGGCATCCGGGGCCTTGACACTGGACAGCTCCATCACTGCCAAGGCTGGGCTGCTCTTTGGTTCGACAGCAGCTCGGAGAGACACCCCCTTCCCCCTTTCCCTCCTTCCCTCCCTTCCCCTTCCCTCCTTCATTCCCCCTTCCTCCCCTCCCTCTCCCTTCCTCCCTTCTCCCTCCTCCCTCCTCCCTCCCCTCTCCCTCCCCTCCCCCACTCGTCTTCCCCTCCCCCTTCCACCTCCTCCCCTCCTCTCCTCCCTTCCTCCTCCCTCTTCCTTCTCCCTCCCCCTCCTCCCTTTTCCCTCCCCCTCCCCTTTCCCTTCCCCTTCCCCTGTCACGTGGGTGTTTTTGAGTTGCCCTCAGTCAGAAGATGATGTGTTCTGTCTGTATGTGCTCCTGCCAATCTTTTCGTCCACCTTCAGCTTGTTCCAGCTCAGAAACAGGGTCCTAGAGCCCCACATACCCTCCAAACCAGGCCCGACCTCATCTAGGTGCCCAAGGAAGTTAGTTAGGATCAAAGCGAATATTCTTCCAGCACTAGGAGATGCATATGGCCGCTGGGTCGGGTGATGGGGTGGGAGCGCCATCCTACAGGCTCAACTGCTGGGTTAACTCACACTGATGGGGAGGCCAGGCAGCTGCTGTGGGTGCTGGTGCCCTGTCCCCATGAGTCCTGTGTCCCAGGTGGCCCAGAGTCAGGCCTCAGACCCCTGCTGCCCAGCCCTGCTGCGCTTGAGTGCCCCCAGCAAGGCCGTGCGGGCGGCTCCCCGCTTTGATGGCCCACTGGCCATGCATCTGAGGCTCCCTGCGTGTTTTGTTCAAAGGAGGAGCAGAAAAGCAAGAAAAAAAAGAGTGCCAAGAGGAAGCCGACTCCTAACACCGCCTCCCCTTCCACCTCCACCTCCGTCTCTGCCGGCACCACCTCCACCTCCACCACCCCGGCCTCTACCACCCCAGCCTCCACCACCCCGGCCTCCACCACCCCGGCCTCCACCAGCACGGCCAGCAGCCAGGCCTCGCAGGAGGGCAGCTCGCCAGAGCCCCCGTCCGAGTCGCATAGCAGCAGCCTGGCTGACCATGAGTACACAGCCGCCGGGGCCTTCACCGGGGCCCAGGCCGGCCGCGCCTCCCAGCCCATGGCCCCTGGGGTCTTTCTCACACAGAGGCGGCCCTCTGCGTCGTCTCCGAACAACAGCACCGCTGCCAAAGGTACCGTGCCCGCTGGAGGGCCGCAGCCCCTGCCCGGCCCGCCTCCCTGGGCAGCCCCAGACTGCAGACTCTGCCCGTGATAGAGGGCAGCACATCGGGAGGGGCCCCTGGGCCCCGGGTGGCAGGTTGCTGCGGTCCGAGTTAGTTGTGTGGTCGTGTGAGCGTGTCCCATGGCACAGGACATGTGCGCGCTCATGCCGCTGCTCAGTGGGCATGAGCAGCCCCCCATCTGCCTGCACCCCTGCACCGCGGCTGTGGGGCCGTTCAGCTGTGGAGACTGGGTGATGTGCGCGGGGTGCTGGCAGTGGCTCCTGGCCTTGTGCCTGGGGGTGGGGCCCAGGCATCCTCACGTCCTCCTCGTCGTGCCACCCCCAAGTCCATGCCCGTCCTACCTTCCAAGGGCCCTTGAGGACACGGCCTCTGAGGCGGAGGCTTTGCCGGTGATCCCGGACACCTGAGGGGTGCCGAGCCCGGAGCTGGGGCCTCATGGGCCCATTTCGCAGATGGGCAGCTGCAGGCTGCCCCTTGGTGTCATAGGGCCCTCCCCCACACTGGCGCGCCCGCCCCTTGCCATCCAGCTCACCTTCCTATTGTGTCTCCTCCCCCACTCCTCTAGGAAAACGTACGAAAAAGGGGATGGCAACCGCCAAGCAGAGGCTTGGGAAAATCTTGAAAATTCATCGGAACGGGAAACTGCTCCTTTAAGGCGTGGAAAGCCAGGATCCTCCTGCTCCGCTCAGGACCCCGGAGCCCCGCGAAAACATATGCCTCCTGGGAGGGCGCCGAGCTGCCTCACCAGGGAGGGCCTGGCCTCTTCCTGGCTGCCGTCTCCCCAACGAGCGTCTGTCCCTTGAGCTGCGGAGCAAGCCCAGCGCGGCCCCTCGATTTGAAAATGGACGTCTTTTCTCAAGTTGCTAAGAGTGACCTATCCCAGAAAAGCGGCCCTGCAAGTTTGAGGACCATTCATTCCACTTTAAGGACAGCCTCCAGGTCCCCCTGAGCGTGGGTGTGATTGCAGGTCCTCTGCAGCTCTGCTGAGAGCATGAGTCCTTCAAGGAAGGCAGAGTGAGCCAATGCTCACCAGCCCCAGAGTCAGAGCTGGCCCCAGGCTGGCAGCCTCCAGGGGCTTAAAAAAAATGCAAAGAACACAGAAAGAGGAGGAGCAAGTGGGATGTCTATGTCCCCCCTTCTCTTCCTGAGTGATTCTCAGCCAAGTCCAGACAGTGCTTGGTGGGCAAGGAAGGGTCTGCCCCGAGCTCCCTGGTTGGCAGGTGGCAGCAAAATGGTGGATGTCTGGCCTGAATGCCCAGAAGCATTTCTCGGGGGCAGCTAAGACTGGCAGCCGGGTTGATGTGTTAGCAGGCAGGGGAGCCATCGTGGGGTCCCCAGGAAAGGGCAAGGGCTCAGCCACACCTTGGGGCCTGGGAGGCCCAGGCTAAGCCATGTGGCGGGGACCATCTTGTCCTGCCGCCATACTCCGGAGAAGCACTTCTCAGCCAAGGCACCCGTGCCCTGGGACTGGTGGGGCAGGGACAGCGGCCAGGCAGCCCCAAGGACTTTCGGTCGGCACCTGTCTGTTCTCCCGTGTCAGCGTGTGGTGTCACCTGCATGGGTTGTACCTGGGTGGTGTGTCCGCCATTGACACGGAGGGGCTGGATTTGTTTCTCAGGCAATCCTGTATTTTAATTTTAGATGTATTTCCTGAAGCATATTTTTCATAGAATGTAGCGTGTAAATAGCTTTTTAAATAACTTCTTTTTTATAAGAGTAAAAGTATCTTTAGGAATTTCTTTCTATAGAGTTCTTCATTAACATTTATACGAGTTTTTTGCCGAGTCTGATGAACAGTTGGGTTCTGATGCTTTTTCCTTTTCCTTCTTTCCTTTTAGTATTAATTATTATTTTTTTCTTTTAGGAACTAAGGTATTGCCTGAAAAACAAGTGATGTCTGTGCAGCCTTACACTCTGTCTTTACAGAAGCAAATAGTAAACAAAAGATCTATTTCAGACACATTTTGAAGATGAATCTTCAACTTTAATACCAGCTCTTTGTTTTCCTTCTTGTATGATGAGGGGTTTGGGGGATACAGTTATTTTACTAGCACCTTGTGAAGTGTTTCCGTGTTTTGTGATGCTGTAATTTATTAATGTTTGTAGCTTTTTATATTTGTACATTTCTTATGAGCTTTGTTTATATACCCATTACCTGGATGTTTTGTCCACGGGGAGAGGCAGCTTGGTGGAGGCCTTATCCACTCCACTCCCACTTGTCCTGTGCGGAGGGACACAGTCCCCAGGGCCTGAGGCTGGGAGAGGGGGAGTCTCTCGGGGCCCCAGGCTTACTCAGAACCGGTGTTTTTAAAGTTTCCTTTACCCTGTCCTTGTTGAACATTTATATAATCTAACCTGGACATCAAGCTGTTCTCTCTCTCTCTCTCTTTTTTTTAATTTTATTATTATTATTTTGGCAACATGTACATTTCTAACAAAGTTTATCGTGGCTATTAAAGTGTTTTATTTCCCAATTCATATTACTCTTGTATCAAGTCCATGAGGTCTAAGGCAACTTAGATCAAAGTTTTAAAAAAGTAAAAATATTTCAGGTTTTGTACAGAGCCATGTCTGTGTCATGTCTGCCCCCACTGCAGCTGTTCGCCCCGGCAGCAACGGTGCTGGGGAGGCTCCGGCCGCCCGCCTTCCTCACGGGAAGCCTTGGGTTGCCTGGCCAAGTCTCACGCAGTGCCCCAGGCTGGCCGGCAGGAGCGGGCAGAAGACACCCTCCGGGAGTGCGGGGATGGCAGCAGCCTTTGAGACCCTGGCTCTGCCAGTCCCAGCCCTGAGGATGTCCTCAGGAAGCCTCTAGAAGCTTCTTCTGGACTTGGAGATGTGGGGTTCGGCTGAGTCCGTTGGGCACACACACATGCACCCCAGCACAGATGCACACCCAGAAGCCTCTGGTCCCTCGCACAGTCCAGCCTAACTCTGATGTGATTGCAGTGAATGAGCAGGTACAACCCTTCCCCGACAGACACGCGAATGCCAGGAGCCATGTGGCCCCAAGCGTGCCCCTGGCTCTGGCTCCTCCCCTAACCTTGGGGTCGGCGCTGACTGCCCTGTGACAGTGAAGTTGGGAGGGTGAGGTCCATGTCACAGATGGATAAACGGAGTCCCAGCCTGCATCCTGGCCACCGGGTCTCCTCCCTCCACGGGGCAGGCTGAGGCTGAAGAGGGCCAACCCTGGGGACCTGGCGAGTCCAGCCATGGAGGTATCCACAGAACCCCTGGGGTAGTGCAGTTCATTCCTGCAGATGCTGGCTGGGCCAAGGCCCCTCCGTCACTTGGGCCTCAGTCACCGCACCCATCGGCCGCCACCAGGAGCCTCATTTTCACTTCTGGGGCTCTTTCTGCCTTGTTTGGGCATCTTACATCCCATGATGTACACGGGCCAGGACTGAGATCAGGGCCACCAGTGTCGTCTCAAGACTGGAAGACCCATGGCTTCCAACACGGCAGGTCCTTGTCTCACTGACAGCTGCGGGGTGGAGGGGAGGAGGGAGTCCAAGGACTCAGACAGCCAAGACCCTCCAGCCCCTCCCCAAGCCCTGACCCACCTTCCCTAGGAACCCCAACACGTGACTCGAAGCCCTCCTTGGATGGCACTTGAGTGCCGCAGAAATGTCCTTTGCTCACTGTCATTTCCAGCCCCTTCACCACAGGTGGTTGTTTGGCTGGTTCTGCCATCTGCCCACCAGGCTGTGAAGGTGAAGCATTTGGGCACGGGAGTGCCACCAGCCTGGTGGGGAGTGGCCGAGTTCTCGAGCTCCCACTTGGAAGGGAGCTGCTGACCAGCAGTGGACTTTGTGGGTCACGCCTCCAAGATTCGGGCCTGTCTGTCCCTGCACCCTGCTCTGCTCTGGGGAGCAAGGTCAGGGCCCGGTGCAGTGAACACATGAAAGCAAACTGCCCCCAATCCCACCCTCCAGAGCTTGCTGGATTCCACAGTTGTTTGTTGAGTGGCTAGTGTGTGTCCGGCAGTGTGTGGAGAATCTGCCCCAGCTTTCACCAAGACTGACAACTTGGGGCAGGCATTGTTAGCCAGTTATGCCCAGGAGTCCACCAAGGCCCCTGCTGCTCACAGTGGAGTGGGACCCACACCTGCTGCTTGGACCACAGAACCGCAGGATCACAGAACCACAGGACCACAGAACCACAGGACCACAGGAACACAGGACCACAGGACCATAGGAACACAGGACCACAGGAACACAGGAACACAGGACCACAGGACCACAGGACCACAGGACCACAGGACCTCAGGACCACAGGAACACAGGAACACAGGAACACAGGACCACAGGAACACAGGACCACAGAACCACAGGACCACAGGAACATAGGACCACAGGAACACAGGACCACAGGAACACAGGAACACAGGAACACAGGACCACAGGAACACAGGACAACAGGACCACAGGACAGTGTGTGGGGGAGACGTGCCTCCAGCTGGGAAGGGCAGTCTGCAGGGGCCCTGGAGCTGACCCATGGGAGGTGATGTTTCTAGCAACGTGAGCAGAGGCAGAGGCAGGCAGCCAGACCCTGGGATTGTCAGACATAAGCTGCGTGGGCTGAACAGAAAGGAGGGTCTGCAGCGGCTCAGAGCAGGGCCCCGGGGCCCCCCTCACAGTGGAGGGATGCAGCAGGCCCTTGGGTGGGGGCCTGCAGTTCAGGAGCAGGTGGAGCAGGCTCTCCAGGACTGCAGCCTGCTGCTGGTGGGGCAGGGGCAAGGGACTCTCCCCTCCCCCTGCCGTGTGCCCCTCATCTCCATACCCGGTGGGGAGCTCAGCGCCTCGGGCAGCTCAGTCTGTTCTGCAGGGCTCTGCCTATCTAGGTGCCCAGCTCCCTTGTTTGGCCCTGGCTGGACCCAGAGCCAGTCCCTGAACCTTCAGTTGGCGAAATAGGGTTCAATTTGCGAACCTCTGGAGCCATACCCAGAATAACCACTGGGGGGCAGGGCAGGGCCGGGAACAAGGAGGACAATTGTGTGAGGTTAGTTAGTGCCTGGGGCAGGGGCAGGTGCTGGGCCTTAAGGGCTAATGGCAAGTGTGATGGTAACTAAGGGGAAAAAATTACAGGCCTGTCGTGGGTGCTGGGAAGGTGACAGTGAAAATCAGCTTAGCTGAGTCGAGTGGTTGATGCACGTGTGCTGTGTTACCTAGTTTATGCTTCACAGTCGCCTGGAGGGAGGTCTCTTATTTTACTGATGAGGAAACTGAGGCACAGAGTCTCTCAGCTGCTAGAGCAGGAATTTAAGTCCAAGCAGGTCAGCTCCAGGGCCCTTGAGCTTATACGAGAGACCGGCAGAGAGACATTTTGCAGCTGGCAGCAGGGAGGCACCTTGCAAGGCCTGAGGAAGGAGGGCTGTGGGTGTCGGGTAAGGATGTGGATGGCTGCAGCCATCCACAGGGGCACCAGTGCCGTCCCCACGGTGGCGCTCCCTCCACGGGCTGCAAAGAGGCCCACCCCTTTCCGTTAGTCGAGTCTGTGTGCCCTGCCTGCCCTAGCCTAGCCTGAGCTCTGTGCCTGTCCCAGACTCTGCACAGCCCTGGGCAAGGAGCCTGATTGGTGGATGGTGCCACTGAGGCAGGTCTTGTCTGGGACATATGACTGCCAAGGGTCTCTGCCCTCCTTGTTCGCAGTATCAAGAGGCTGGAGGGTAGTGTGGAAGGGAGAGTTGAGAGGGCTGACTGGCCAGGGTTAAAAAACAGAGAGCTGTTGCTGACTGTAAAATCCAAGCTGTGTTCCAGGCCTCGTGAAAGCAGTCTCCTTAATAATAATTCCCAGTGGTGACGGTGATATAAGCACTCAGATAGAAGGTATCGGACATCCGGATTCAACAGCGATGGTCTTGTCCAGTGACTCTGTGGCCAGTGTGGTCACAGTTCCGGAGCACCTACTGTGTGCTATGCAGGGCACTACAAGCTTTCATCTGACTGGCCGACCACTTAGCACGCTCCCTAAGCCTTGACCCATGGAGGGGACAGGGCTGGGTCATGGGCTGGGCAGGCTTAGACGGTTCAATAGAAGAGTGTGAGCAGAGGGGACAGCCTGTGCCAAGGCCCTGGGACAGGAGCCAGCTTGCTGAGGAAGAGCTAGGAGGTGAGGAGAGGGGGCCGAGAGCCAGCAGGGCCAGGGTGAGCGGGAGGCTTCCTCCCCTTAAGCTCCCTTGGCAGGTCCTTGCCCAGCCTGGCCATGTGGCCTTGGAGGCAGCCTCAGTCTCCTCATCTCCAGAGTGGGGACGATGGTGCCCACCCCACATGGAGGTGCTCCAGGGCCCCTGCCTCCCTGAGCGCCCCCCAACTCTTCCCAACAGCCCCCTGTGGGGCACTCCCCCATCCTTCTGCAAGCTGTTCAGGGGGTCTGGCTCACTGTGTGACCGGGGGCAGATTGCTTTCTTTCACTGAGCCTCTGCCTTCCTGATGGCAAGACTGCCTCCACCTGGAGGAGCAGGGGATGTCCCCACTGGGGCTGAGGCCAGGGAGAGGCGACCCCACCCGGGCTTTGGGGTCTGCCCTCTAGGCCTTATCAAGGGCAGTAATGGCCTGCAGCGCTGCCTTGGGTGGCCAGGCCTGGCCTGAGAACTTCTGTGGGTGGACCTGGCACCCGGCGCAGTACGAGGTGCAGGGAGGCCCTGGGCCTTGAGGCGTGTGTGCTGGGCTGGCCTGCACCGGTGCTTAAAGGCTTGCTCATTTCCAGTTTTCAGTTCTTTCTCATGTTTGGAGTGAATTTTTTTTTTGGGGGGGGGCCACAACTTAAAAGTTTTTGTCCACAGAGCCCTGTGGCTAGAGCAGGCGTCCCCAAACTTTTTACACAGGGGGCCAGTTCACTGTCCCTCAGACTGTTGGAGGGCCGCCACATACTGTGCCCCTCTCACTGACCACCAATGAAAGAGGTGCCCCTTCCTGAAGTGCGGCGGGGGCCGGATAAATGGCCTCAGGGGGCCGCATGCGGCTCATGGGCCGTAGTTTGGGGACGCCTGGGCTAGAGGGACTGGCTGTGGTGAGTGGGGTGCTAGGTGAGGTACCTGCAGGGGCCCACTTGGGCTGTGGATGCCCGATGGATACCGCCCGGCAAACCCGGGCCGCCCTGGTGAGCCACCCACTTCCACTGAAGCCTCTCCCAGGCTGAGTCCCACCGCCGCCTCATCCAAACAACTCCAGCGATGCCACCTCGCAGAAAAATGATGCTGTTCCATTAACATCTGACACGGATTTGCAAGCCCCAAACAGACGAGCGAGCTGTAAACACCCGGCGCTGGCTGGGCCCTTGCCCGGCCTCCAAGTAGGATCTTTGTCATTAATCGTCCTCCTGCCGGCCTGGCTGGGCCCTGGGCCCCACTGTCCAGCCAGTGCTCTTCCAAGATTGGAATCCTCCTCGCCCCCCACAAACCGTGTTTACCAAATAATGGATGCGCTGGCTTTGCAGGCGAGAGTAGAAAGAGAGGGTGCGCCCCACTCCTGGTGCTGACGGGGGAGGGTGGAGGTCCTAGTGAGGCTCTTGCCCACTGTGTGACCTGGGGCCTCGACTTCCAGCCTGTAAAATACAGCAAGACCCCTGGTTTCCCAAGGGGCTTGTGAGAATGAGCCCCGAGGGCCTGGTATTCCAGGATTCCACCTGCCTGGCTTGCTCATGGGGATGAGTCTCTCCGGCTGCCTGGCCGGGATGGGTGGGCTGCTGAGGGGGCCGGCAGCTCCACAGAGCCCTCCTGTCCACACACCTGCATGTGTTTCTGCTCACTGTGGCTGATTTAACAGGTGTGTGAGGCTGCCTCCATGGTGTTACCTGTGTCTTTTTACCTGAAACAGGAAGGATTTTGTCCATGTGTTGTCTAGAATCAGGAGTACCACGTGTGTATACCAATATGAAGTTCTGTCTGCTTGTCAAAGGGAAATCTAATATAAATGTGCAGTGACCCAGATATTTGACAGAGGAAGTTTCGGTTTGCGACGTGCCCAGGAGTACATTTGTATTTCCTTCCTTCCTTCTTGGGCTCCTTTCTGTTCGGGTTTAGGAAAACTGCATGTCTTTGCTTCCTGGGGCCATCGGCATCTCTGCTCCCTGGGCTGGCAGGGCTCCCAGTGGGGACAATCCTCCTACCTTCGGGTGCCATCGGGATGACAGAGGTAAGCCACCTTCGCTCCGTGCTACACTCACAGGCGGACCCACACGATGTTTACCGGGATCATTGCCATTGCTCAAGAAAGCCATTTATTTCACCTCTACATCTGGGGAAAAGACAGTCCCGTTTCCTCATTATTTGCTCTTTAAACCACCCAGCTCTGCTCCACTGGAATGGACTGTGATTAGCTGCAGAGCACTGGGATCACCCTGACGTATTATTCTCCATTGGTATCCAGGTATTTGTGGCACACAAATATGCGGAAATTGCTTTCTCTGTGGATGGATTTGTCCTGGTATGATCAATCGATGTCTGGACTCTGTGCTCCCCCAGGGTTTCCGGGTGCAATGCTGGGATATGGTCCCCATCTACCAGAACCTTCTTGTCCTCCTCGGATTGATGAGCTGCAAGCCCATGGAACAAGCTGGAAGGCTGCTGGTGACCTCAGGCTGCATCCACTCTCCTGCTCCGGGAGGCGGGGTTGTGCTCTCCTGACCAAACCCTCCCTCTTCCCTTAGCTCAATGCAGACACTCTCTGGGCTTCGCTCTCACTTGACTCTGGGGCGGGGAGGGGGAGGGGCACGCAGTCTCCCAGGACCCCTGCACCCGCTCTGCCCGTCTAGGTCTTTATTGCCCCAAAGTCAGCTTTGAGCCACCATTTGCTCTTGTCACTTTCCAGCTCAACCACCATCTGTGGCTCCCCACTGACTGTTACGGGATCCCGACATTCCGTGTCCTCTGTACTCTTGTACTGCGACTCTCACAGCCCCAGCAGGGCATCCTTTGGGCAATCATCAGGCCTTGCCAGGCCCGTTCCACCTGTGAGGACTGTCTCCATCTGACCCCATGTTGGCTGGCGCTGGGGCCACCGTGGTGAGCTGGCTGTGGTCCTGCCCTTGGGATGCGCGGCTCCTGGGAAGGTAAGGGCCTTGGTGGTCAATGGGTAACAATGTGAATGGAGTGGCCAGGGGCCCTGGGGGGGAAAAGGACTGGAGAGCCAGGTGAGGAGGGGCACACAGGGAATTTTAGAAGAGGAAGTGCCAGAATCTACTTTGACAAGAAGAGACTGTGATTCCAGGTAGGGGAAAGAGGGTGGTAGAGGAAGGTACTCCAGGCAGAGGTACCCATGCATGCGCAGCAGGGGCCAGAGTGAGAGCAGGGAGGGACGGGGGCGGGTCTGACGGCTGGCCAGGCTACTGGAGAAGTGCTGTTTATACAGGGCGGGGGCTGGGCCCCAGGCTGCTCAGGGTCCTGAGGCAGGTGGGGGTGGGGGAAGGAGCTGCATTGATCTTGGCCCTGCAGGTGTGGATTAGGATGGGCAATATATCCGGGTGGCCCTTCTGGGTCTGGGATTATTGCTGTTTCCTCCTCTGAGACCCCAGTGATTAATGGCTGGAAGGTGCACAGGCAGCCAGGGGCATGGTCAGGCAGCAGGGGCTGGGTCTGCCACTTCTACCACAGTGAGTGTGGGCCAGGGGCTCCTGGAAGCCCAGATGGCAGAGGGCAAGTGTTGGGATCACCCAACCACAGCCCATGCCAGACAAGTGGCTGCTGGCCCTCCATCCCATACTCCTGGGAGGGATGCTCATGTCTTTCTGGGTGCTCGGCCCAAACTTGGCTAGAGTCTGAATTGAAAGCTGCCTTTCTGGGCCAGTCTTAGGGGTGGAGGCTGGAGAAAAGATTTCCCCTCTGGCCTCAGTCTTAGTTCTGGGTTTGAGATCATAAACCAAACCAAAGAGAAGTAGGAACGCAGCTCTGGGGCTGTCAGCTATTGCCTATGGCCCCCAACCCCTGGCAGTACAATGGGCAACTGAGGCCAAGTGCCATCAGTGTTCTCATGGCCCATCCAAAAGCATTCACACTTCAGGCTTGTGGGAGAGACAGATCCTCCCCCACTAGGAAGCCCTGTGGAAGTCCAGGTAATGAGAGCATTGATATTTGAGCAAATGCAGGGCCGGGCGCGGTGGCTCAAGCCTGTAATCCCAGCACTTTGGGAGGCCGAGGCAGGTGGATCACGAGGTCAAGAGATCGAGACCATCCTGGTCAACATGGTGAAACCCCGTCTCTACTAAAAATACAAAAAATTAGCTGGGCATGGTGGCGCGTGCCTGTAATCCCAGCTACTCAGGAGGCTGAGGCAGGAGAATTGCCTGAGCCCAGGAGGCGGAGGTTGCGGTGAGCCGAGATCGCGCCATTGCAGTCCAGCCTGGGTAACAAGCGCAAAACTCCACCTCCAAAAAAATAAAAATAAAGATAAATAGATATTTGAGCAAATGCTTCAGGGTGGATTATTGACTTAGAAGCTCCCTCTAGAAGCAGAAGTGGGAACAGATGGTAAAGGGCTGAGGAACCAAGAAACAGGATGGCAGTAACAAGTGCTGTGCTGGGGCCAAGGCCAGAGTCGTGAAGAGGACAGCACGGATCTGAGAGCCACCTGTTCTCCTATACATCCTGGGAAGCTTGGAGAAAATGCCTAGCTAAGAGAAATGGAACCAGCTGAGGAACAGACCTCCCATTCCCCAGAGCAGGACTGTCCAATAGAGCACTCTGCAGTGATAGAAATGTTCATATCATGCAATCGAGCACTTGAAATTCATCAATCAGTGTGACTGAGTTATGAATTTAAATTTTTTCCTCTTTTTTCAAAACTGAGAGGATCTGTGGAACAAAATTTTAAATGTTATTTAATTTTAAAGTAATCATGTGAAAAATCAAAGAAATAGAAAATAGAAAAGCAAAAGAGAAAATCAATGAAACAAAAAATTGGTTCTATGTAAAGATCAGTAACATTGATGAACCTCTAGCTAGAAAGATTAAGCAAAAAAATGAAGACGGTACAAATTACTATTATCACAAACCGGAGAGTGGCCATTCCTACAGATCCTGTAGGCATTAAAAGAATCACAATTTTTAATATAAATTGTGATTCTTTTAATTTTTAATACAAATAATTTATATTAAAATTATTCTTTTGTTATAAAAAAGAACAATAATAATTAAGAGTATTATCGAATTTATACAAATACATTTGATGAATTAGGTGACATGGAAAAATTCCTTGAAAAGCACAAATAACCAAAACTGATGCAAAAAGAAATAGAAAATCTGATTAGCTCTCTGCATATAAAATTTTTTGAATCCATAATTAAAAACTCTTCCAACATTTTATAAAGATATGGTATATGAACTCTTTCAGAAAATAGAATATGAAGCAAAACCTCTCATTTTACAAGGCCAGAACTACCCTTATATCAAAGCTATAGAAATTAAAAAGAAATTACAAAGAAAATTATACACTTATATTTCTTATGTATGCAGTCACAGATTCTCCACAAAATATTAGAAAACTAAATCCAGCAGTATATACAAAGGAAAATACATCATGTTGAAGTGATGTAAATCTCATATCAATTAATGTAACCACACTAAGAGAATAAAGAAGGAAATCATGTGACTAAAAGTCACCTGATGAAGCTGAGTACCCATTCAAGACAAAAGTTTCCAGAAATAAAAAACTAGAAGGCAATGTCCTCAGCCTGATAAAGGGCATCGATGCATAATTTATGGTAAGGAGACTGAACACTTTCCCCAAGAACAGAATGGAAGTAAAAAATATCCACTCTTAGTACTTGTATTCAGCTTTGTATTTAGCCAGTGTAATAAGGCAAAAAAAAAAAAAAAAAAAAAAAAAAAAAAAATTAAAAAATACAGTTTAGCTGACACTCACAGATGGCATTATTATATTTGTATAAATTCCTCAAGAATCTACTAAAGAGCTACTGGAACTATTTTGAGCAAAGACCTGGAGCATGAATTAGTTTTGTGTGTAATGGCCAAAGGAAGAGACAAAGAAAAAGGGATAAGACTGGAAATATTGGCAAAAGCCAGTTTATCAAGGTTACAGAATACAAGATCAATACTAAAAAGTCTACTGGGCAGGGTGCAGTGGCTCATGCCTGTAATCCCAGCACTTTGGTAGGCCCAGCCAGGTGGACCTTTTGAGGTCAGGAATTTGATATCAGCCTGGCCAACATGGTGAAACCCTGTCTCTATTAGAAATACAAAAATTAGCTGGGCGCGGTGGCTCAAGCCTGTAATCCCAGCACTTTGGGAGGCTGAGGCGGGTGGATCACGAGGTCAAGAGATCGAGACCATCCTGGTCAACATGGTGAAACCCCGTCTCTACTAAAAATACAAAAAAGTAGCTGGGCATGGTGGTGCGTGCCTGTAATCCCAGCTACTCAGGAGGCTGAGGCAGGAGAATTGCTTGAACCCAGGAGGCAGAGGTTGTAGTGAGCCGGGATCGTGCCATTGCAGTCCAGCCTGGGTAACAAGAGTGAAACTCCGTCTCAAAAAAAAAAAAAAAGAAAAAAAAAGAAACACAAAAATTAGCCAGGTGTGGTGGCACGTGCCTGTAATCCCAGCTACTCAGGAGGCTGAGGCAGGAGAATTGCTTGAACCCAGGAGACAGAGGTTGCAGTGAGCTGAGATTGTGCCACTGTACTCCAGCCTGGGCAAGTTCAGTCTCACTCTGAACTCCATTCAGATGGAGTTCAGAGTGAGATTCCATCTGAAAAAAAAAAAAAAAAAAAAGGCAATTATATTTCTATATTGTATTTCTAGCAATGAACAAATGGAAAATTAAATTATAAAGCAATACTTTTTACAAAGCATGATAAAGATGAAATATTTAGCGATAAAGTTAACAAAAATATTTGCAAAGCTTATACCCTAAAAACTACCAAAACTGTTGAGAGAAATTAAAGAAGACTTAAAATGGAAAGCTAAAGTGTGTTTATGAACTGGAAGAGTCACTATTTTTAAGATTTTATTTCCCCTAAAACCAATCTATTCATTTGTTGCAATTTCAGTCTTAGCAATATTTTTGATAGAAATTGACAGAGATACAAAGGACCTAGAACATCCAAAACAAATAATTTTCAAAAAGAACTAACTTGGAGGACTATGCTGATTGATTTCAAGAATCCATATAAAGTTTTAAAGACTTCTTAGTAGCTAGGTAAACAAAACAGTGTAGTAGATAACGAAAAATTGAACGGAATGGAATATTCAGAAATTAATTCACATACATATGGTTAATTGAGTTTTAACAAATGTATGAAGGCATCCCAATATGGAAAAGGAATGTCTGTTCAACAAATGGTGCGGGAAAACTAGACATCTGCCTAGGGGCAAAAAAGCGAATCTTGACTCTTAACTCATACCATATACAAAAACGAAGACCAAAGGGATTCAAGACCTAAACTTAAAGCAATACATTTTCTAGAAGAAAACATAGGAGAAAATCTTAATAAACTTGTATAGGCAAAGACTTCTTAAACTGAACACAAAAAGAACAAAACATAAAATAAAAAATTGGCAAGTTGGACTTCAAAATAAATTGTTTTGTAAGTTTCCAATAAAAAAGTTAAAAGGTAAGCCACAGGAAAGCTATAAACCGACAGATAGAAGAAGATAAATGAATCTCAAATAGGATAAATCTAAAGAAATCCACACCAACCAAGACATCTTACATTTAACCTTACAAAAATTACAAAGACAATATCTTTTTTTTTTTTTTAAAGTCAGAGAAATGGCACATTCTCTACAAAGAAGCACCAATTCAAATAACAGCAGATTCCTCATCTGAAACCATGGAGTTCAGAAGGAAGTGGTGCAACAATTTTCAAGTGAAAGAAAAGAGCTGTCAACCCCAAATCCTATATTTAGTGAAACTATCTTTCATGAGTGAAGAGGAAATAAAGACACTCTCAGATGATCAAACACTGACAGATTTTTTTTTTTGCTAAAACATCCACTCTTTAAAAAATGGCAAATTAAGAAAATAATAACAAGAATACCTTTAAAAAGGAAAGAACAACAACAGAATAGATAAAAATTAAAAAGGCAAAAATAGAAGTAAATGAAATAGTTAAAAACAGAAGTAAATTATTCACAAGAGTTTCTTAATTATATTTTGTGGTTGAAACAAAATTAATAGTACCCTCAGATGTGGTGCTCAATATATGAAGAGGAAATAATTAGGAACATTCTCTTTTGAAAGTTGAGAGTATAAAGGAAGTCTAAGTAGAAGTAAGATTTCTAGACATTACTCAGATTGGTAAAACATTTGCACCACTAGATTGCAATAAATAATGTATGTACATGGTAATATCTAGAACAACCACTAAGCACACTATACAGAGCTATATTATTTAAAATCATTAAAAATAAATCAGAATGGAACTCTCAAAAATGTTCAAGTAATGCACAGAAAGGCAAAAAAAAATAGCAGAATAAAAAGTCAAATGGAACAAATAGAAAATAATAATAAAGTAACAGACGTAATCCCTGACATGTCAATAATTGCTATAAATATAAATGGTCTAAATACATCAATTAAAAGCCAGAGACTGGCAGTGTAAATAAAACATGCCATGCTTCAACTATAGGCTGTCATCAAAAGACTCACTTCAAACATAATTATATAGATAAGTGAAAGTAAAAGGATGGAAAGAGAGATAGGCATTGCAAGCATTAATTTAAGAAAAAAGAGTAAGTGGCTACATTAATATCATATAAAGTAGAATTTAGAGCAAAGAAAACTGGGAACAAAGAAGGGCATAATGATAGAAGTATCATTTGATGAGGAAGATAGAGAAATCCTAATTTTTACACACTAAACAACAGAGCTTCAAAGCACGTGAAGAAAAACCTGAAAAGCTGAAGTGAGAGACAAACCCACAATTATGGTAAAGACTTAAACACATAGCTCTTAGCAACTGAAAGAATAGCCACTGAACAACAGAAGAATGCACATTCTTTTCAAGTAGCCATGACATTTACCAAGATAGGCTCTATCTTGGGCCATAAAACAAAGCTTAACAAATTAAAAAAAAAATTGAAATTATACAAGAAATGTTCTCTGACCATGCTGATTTAATCAATGGTCAGTAATTTAATCAGTGATCACTTAGAAATTGATAAGGTGAACACAAAGGAAATATCTCCAAACACTTGGAAAGTAAACAACACACTTCTAAATAATCTATGGAAGCCAAAAGGAGGTCTCAAAAAAGTCAATAATAAATAGAACTGAGTAAAAATTAAAATACATATCAGAGTTTGTGGTCTGCAGCAAAAGCTATGCTGAGAGGGAAATTTATAGCACTAAATGCTTATAATAAAATAGGAAATTCTCAAAACCATAATCTGTATTTCTAATAGACTGAATGTTTGTGTCTCTTCAAAATTCATATGCTGAACTCGTAACTCTCAATGTGATGCTATTAGGAGATGTGATCATTGTGAGGTGATTAGTTCAGGAGGGTAGGACCCTCATGAATGTGACTCCTGCCCTTATAAAAGAAAACGGAGAGTTCTCTTGCCTCTTCCCATTGTGTGAGAATACAATGAGAAGATGGCAGTCTATGAATTAGGAAGTGGGACCTCACCAGACACTGAATCTGCCAGCACCTTGATCTTGGACTTCCCTGCTTCCAGAGCTGTGAGAAATAAATGTTTCTTGTTTCAGCTACTCTGTCTATGGTATTTTTGTTATAGGACCCTGAACAGACTAAGACAACATTCATACCTTAAGAAATCAGAAAAAGAATGGCAAAATATCCCACAGCAATCTGAAGGAAGGAGATAATTAAGATAAGGCAGAAATTGGTGCAATTGGAAAGAGAAAGGCAATATATAAAATTAATTTTTATAAATTATTAAAGTTGATAATCTTCTAAAAAAACTAATAAAGAGAAGACTTAAATCACCAACATCAGGAAGACCCAAATCACCAATACCAAGAGGGAATATCCTATCTGACTCTGCAACCATTTAAAATATAATAGGGAATACTGTAAACAACTCTATGCTCATAAATTTGATAACTTAGAATAAATGGACCAATTTCTCAAATATCACAAGTAATCAAAATTCAACCAAGATGAATAAGACAAACTGAATAGTTCTATTGCCATTAAATAACTCAAATAGGTAATTTAAAATCTCTAAGAAATCTTCAGGCCAAGATGGTTCATTGGAAAATTCTAGCCAACACTTAATAAAGAATTGGCACCATTTCTACATAATTCCTTTCAGAAAATGAAAGAGGAAGCAATACTTCCTAACTCATTCTATGAAGACAGCATTATCCTGATACCAAAACCAGACAGAGACATTACAAGAAAAGAAAATCACAGACCGATATCTCTCATGAACTTACATTTAAAACGTCCTCAATGAAATACAAGGAAATAAAATCCAGCAGTATAAAACAAATTACACTGTGATCAAGTAGGATTTATTCCAGAAATATAAAACTGGTTCAATATTTAAAAATCAATCACGTCATTAGAGAAATGCAAATTAAAACCACAGTTTAGAATGGTGATCATTAAAAAGTCAGAAAACATGATGCTGGAGAGCATGTGGAGAAACATGAGCATGTGAACACTTTTACACTGTTGGTGGGAATGTAAATTAGTTCAACCATTGTTGAAGATAGTGTGTTGATTCCTCAAGGATCTAGAACCAGAAATACCATTTGACCCAGCAATCCCGTTCCTGGGTATATACCCAAAGGATTAGAAATAATTCTACTATAAAGACACACGCACACGTATGTTTATTGTGGCACTGTTCACAATAGCAAAGACTTGGAACCAACCCAAATGCCCATCAATGATAGACTGGATAAAGAAAATGTGGCACATATACACCATGGAATACTATGCAGCCATAAAAAAGGATGAGTTCGTATCTTTTGCAGGGACATGGATGAGTCTGGAAACCATCATTCTCAGCAAACTAACAGGTTGCCTGGGGTTAGGGCTGGGGATAATAGGGGTGCCATGGGGGAACCTTTGGAGATGGCACAGTTAAAGATCTTGATTCTGGTGATGGTTACGTAAAGCTACACATGACCCAACTGCACAGAGCTGTACTGACAGACACATATGAATTAGGGCACGTACAACGGGAGAAATCTGAATAGGTTCCATGGATTCTGCCAATGTCAGCTTCCTCGTTTTGGTATCGTACTCCTGTCATGCAATATGTTTTGCATGTGCAATATGGGGGCTTGGGTGAAGAGTGTATAGGACTCCTCATACGTTTTATTTTTTTGCACATTGCTCTGAGTCTACAATTATTTCCAAATAAAAAGTTTAAAAAGGCACCACAGTTTGGAGGAAAAAATCTAAAAGGGATATATTGTCCGAAATATATAAAGAACTCTTAAAACTCAATGGAAGACAAAAAACACAACAAAAGTGGGGCGAAATATTCCAAAGACTCTTCAAAATGAGGATATTCAAACGGTCAATAATCCCGTGATAAGGTGCTTGGCAGTATTCGCTGTGGAAACGCAAATTAAAACTGTAATGAAGTCCCGCTCACCACATTCCACTGGAGTGACTAAAATGAAAGTGATTGACCATGTGTTGAAGAAAACGTGGATCCACTGGAACTCTTACACAGCAGGCAGCAGTATAAAATGCATCCCACTGAGTGAAACATGTTGGTAGTTTCTTATCAAGTTACACACATGCTTACCATAAGCACCATCCAAGGTTATGGCCACACAAGACCTGGCCATAGCAGCTTTAAGTTCCTTTAACTGGAAACAGCCCCCATCTCTAGCAACGGGTGAATGGATAAACAAACTGTGATACATTCATACAACAGAATACTACTCAGCAACGAAAAAGAATGAACTGCTCATAGGCAGAACCACAGGGATAAATTTCAAAATCATTATACTGACCCAAAGAAGCCCAACCTTTAAAATGATACGTGTGGTATGATTCCGTTATGAAACTCTTGAACGAGTGAAATTTGCCAATAGTAACAAAGGGAATTACTGGCTGCCTGGGGCCAGGGCAGGGGGTGAGGTGGGGATTAAGCACCAAGGGACGCGAGGGACGCGAGGGAGGGCTGGGTGTGCTCTATAGTTTCACTATGGTGAGAGTCAAAACACATCGAACTGAATGAACACTGGAAATGGGTGGATTCCACGGTTTAAATCATACTTCAATCAAGTTGATTTTAAAATGCCCTTTTCTAAGGCTGCAATTCAGTCCGGTTAATCACCCCACCGTCCCAGCTTGGGAGCTTAGCATGGCCTGTGCCTTCTCTTCCTGCACAAAGACTTGCATGTGAAAGCTCTTCCTCTGCGTTGCCTCCTTTCGGCAGTACGCAGAAGCCCTCGGAAGCCAACCTGAGCCCCTCTTTGCCCGGGGCTGTTTTCCATCCAGAAGGCCCTTCCCTTTTTGCTCTTGGTCTGCTGAATCCTGCTTTTCCCTTCTAGTCTGTTTCAGGCATTTCCTCCTGCAGGAGCTTTTCCAGGGTTTCCCGGCTCAGTACGGCCTTTGTGAGTCCTTTGAGTCCCTGTGGTGCCACAGTCCCGAACTGCTGTTTGGTCTTTCCAGAAACCCTGGCTCCCTTCTCTTAGGATTCCCTCCAGGGCAGGGACCTCCAGCCCCAGGACTGGCACAGAGCCCCTGAGGCTCCGCCCTCAGGCCCCCCTGCTCAGGGCCTGTCCTAAAACCGCCAGGGCTTCTGCTGCATTTGGGGCAGGCAGCCTGCGTCCAGTCTCGGAGGGGGCGACCCTACCTGTGTTTGGAAATCCAAGCCTGACAGGTGGGGTGGGCCTTGCTCTCAGGGGTTCGGAGCTGATTGGTTAAAAGGTTTTATAAAAGCGTGCTAAATAGACCGTGCAATTGTGAGAGTGAGTTCTCTGGTGGAAATTACCCAGCCATTTGGTTTTTATTTTTGCAAACGTGGCTCCCCCCTTTGGAGCACTCACTCGATACGCCTTCGCTGCCGTGTAAACACCAGGCTTACGGGTAATTGCAGCAGAACACTGTCTCGCTCAGCGAGCCTCTGCAGGGCGTCCCCTCCCCGACTCCTGCGGGGAAACACGCCTAGGCCTTGGGAGCCCCTCGGCACCCACCCGCAAGGCTTCAAGGTCTAAAACATGCCAGTTGGGCGCCCACCGCACAAGACAAAGGCTGGGGCTTGCGGGAGGGGCTTTGTGGGTGGGGAAAGGGAGCGTGCAGCTTCCCGGGGCCTCAGCCTTGGCGTCCTGGCTCCCACATTTCCTGAGTAAGGGAGGTCCTCATCCATCCTTCGGCTCTGCTGTCCCGACTCCAGTCCCCAGGGACAGAACAGGTCCCGGATGGTCTCCAGGCCGACCCCTCCTGGCCGCCACGGGGGGTCCTGCTCCTCCGCGCCACACCTGGACTCTCAGGCCACCACGCACGCGTCCCCCCGGCCATGAGTGTTCCCATTTGGTGCTCAGACTCCTACAGCAACTCCAGTCTCCCTCCGGGAGGACTTTCCCTTGCTGTGTGACGGTCCTGAATCTTCTCAGGGTGCTGTGGGTGCACCCTGGGCCCTCGGCAGACTGGACCATGCTGGAGGGTCAGGGTGAGAGCCCGCTGCAGAGCGCGGGCCCGGGAAACAATGGCACGAGCAGCCGGGCGTAGAGCTGGCCGTTTCAGCCAAAGCCTTCGGCACACGGGCTATTCCCAGAGGGGATCGGGCTGCGGAGTCCAGAGGAGCCCCTTGCCCAGGTTGCTGAGGCCCCGGGAGGGAGGTGGAGGCCACGTGGGGCCAGTGGGGTGGGCAATAACGGCTCCAGGTGGGGCAACACCCTAAGGCCTGGCCGACAGAGCTTGGGGTTGGGGGCTGCACGTGGCTGGGGAGGGGCTCTGAACGGGCCCCGCCTCCCTGCGGACACACAGGCCCATGGAAGCCTGGAAGCGCTTTCAGGCCCTGGGTTCAGCCTCAGCCCAAAGCCCAGAAGCCTCTGTTTTCCTGCCCAGGGCCGCCTCCCCTGCTGCGCCTCAGCCACAGATCCTCACTCCTCCCAGGCGCGGGCTCCGCCCTGGCTGCCTTGCAGCTCAGTGTGGTCCTATCATCTGCAAGGGAAACCGAGCAGCGAGCAGCGGGCTGGGCTGGGAGGATGAGGCCTCCAGGGGAGGACGTCTGAGCCTCCCTCCTGTGCAGCTGCGGAGGAGCCTGGCTCAGCATCAGGTCAGGCGTGGAGGGAGGGAGGGACAGTGAACACTGACCGCCACGAGGTCTCCTCGCGCCTCACCATCCTCATGTGTAAAAAGAGATGGGACTGAACTTCAACTTTTTGAACTTGCAAGGCTGCAGGGGCATTTAGGCATGGCGACGACGTGTGGGAAACTCATCGCTCTGGCTGGATACGGGATAGAAGCGTGTAACTGTCAGAATCATGGGCACCGGATGACCTCTGAGCTAACAGCTCTCCAGCCCAGCCCGGGCCCGGTCTTTCAGGTCAGCCCTGGTGGTGGGCACCTTCTACACCTCTGGAAAGGCCACAGACTGGGAGACTACTGGGGAACACGTCCGCACCCCAGCAACACCAGTCTGAGCTTCCCTAGCCCCCGGGCCCCTGAACTCAGCGACTCTGACCAGCTTGGTTCCTGGCGAGCACTTGCCCTATTTGCTATTTTGCCCCTGGGAACTCCAGTGTTCTGGAATTTTCTTGCAGCCTAAGGAGGGCAGGCATTGGAGAGCAGCCTTGACCCCCGCCGTGGGGAAACTCCCTGATCCTGTTCTTAGAAATGTTGCTGAGGAGCTAAAGGCAAGCGAACTGGAAGGCATGCTGAGGACAGGAGCCGATGTCTTGGCCTCTCAGTAAATGTGGGTGCAATGGTCCCTGGCTTCCCCCTTGGCCACTGTGGATCCATCATTTACGTCATCTGAGCATTCCGAGGGCCCTAAAGGCAGCAGGGTGGAATACTTGTCCTTTGAAACAAATGAGGACATGGGGTCCCAGTGAGGCGGGCCCACTGGAAGCAGACTCTGAGATAAGCCTTTGAGTTCAGTAATTTGTCTGGGAAGGGAGCCCAGGAAATAGCAGCAATGGGTGAGGACGAGGGGCCAGGGCAGCAGTGAAACCTCGGTTCCCCCACTGGAGGGATGAGTCAGTTGCAGAATTTATCCACCACTCCTGTCAGCTGCTGGCTGAGAGCTGTTCCCAAGGCACACCAGTATCCTGGCCCCTCCCCCGTACCTGGTATTGGCAGAGGGCTCTCTGGGAACCGGTTAAAGTCCTCCAGCCAAGAGTCCCAGGTGCCAGGTCGGATGATGACCTAGAGCTGGAAGCAGTGAGTGCTGAGGGGTGGGTGGACAGTCGTGGTGTCTGTGTGAGGACACAGGTAAGTGAGCCCACGTCTTGAGGACATAGGAATCTTGTTCCTTGTCACATCTGCACACCCAGCACTTGGCTTGGCCCAAAGAAGGTGTCCCTCCATTCCAAATGGAACCTGCCTTGGAAGATGCAAACAGGCTGGAGACTCCTGGAATCATCTAGAAGCTTCTTTGCTCACTTATCTGGCTGGGGAGTGGGATGACTCACACAGCTTGGGCTTCCTCACAGCATGGCGGCTTCTATGAGACGCTGCAGGGCTTTGTGGGCAGTGGTGCCATGAACCTATTAGAAGCTGGGCCCTGTGGGAGGAAACGTCACAGAGCCCTCTCCTCCTGCTCTGTCACTCTGTGAGGTCACAAGCCCAGGGACATTCCAGAGTAGTGACATCAACCGCACTTCTTGATGAGAGAGATGTCAGAGAATTTGCAGCCAAGTTTAGCATCAGCACAAATAGCAGTATTGATAATGACTGTTCACTGTGCTGGGTGCTGGGCCTTGCCCATCCCGTCCTGCCCACACATGACACTCCGTGAGGTGGATGGTACCACCCTTAGGGCACCCCTTGGGGAGGCAGGCCAGTAGTGTGGTCAAGATTTGGCCTCCAGGGTTTTTCTCCCAGGCTCCAGAGCACACTTCCCTTTTGTTTTACTTTATTTTTACAGAGACAGGGGTCTTGCTGTGTTGCCCAGGCTGGTCTCAAACTCCTGGCCTCAAGCAATCCTCCTGCCTTGACTGCCCAAAGCGCTGGGATGACAGGCGTGAGCCCCCCGCCCC
Organism: Saimiri boliviensis; assembly: GCF_048565385.1. Lineage (NCBI taxonomy): Eukaryota > Metazoa > Chordata > Mammalia > Primates > Cebidae > Saimiri > Saimiri boliviensis. The sequence continues at coordinate 237,849,036 of NC_133450.1, read as the reverse complement.
CCCGCCTCCATTTCCCATTTGTAAATCACTGCACGCCACTGCTGCATGAAGGCCTTCTCCCTCTGTCATTAAATGTTTCTTGAGCGCCGGTCACGCCAGCCGAGCTGGAGGAGGCCCTTGTTTCCTGGAGCTCATGGATGGGGCTTTAGAAGCGAGAAACCGACCAGAACATGCCAGTCCCAGGAGGGTTGGAGTGGCGGGTGCAGCGAGGAGCGGGACAAGGACTTGTGATCTGAGACCTCAGTAGAGAGAGGTGGGCACAGACCCAGGGGAAGGGTCCTCCCGATGCTGGCTACAGCACATGCTGAGAACCGGGGTGCAGCTGAGCTGGTGGGTCTGAGAGCTGACAGCAGAGACTTGGGAGGTGGGGAAGGGGGTGTGAGTGGAGAGGTCCCCTGGAACCGTCCTTAGCAGCTTGCAGGTGGAGGGGAGAAATGGGAGGGGTGAGTAAAGGAAGAAGTCACCAAGGCCACCCCAACCCCAGCTCCGTCCCCTCCCTCTCCACTCCCAGGCCACATGATTGGAACTGTAAGGAGGACCCGGCCTCCATGAGGACCTACCTGGACGTCACTGCCAAGGCCAACCCTCTGTCCCCCCACCCCCACCCCCTCCTTGGTCTCAGTCAACAGGCGGCAGATCAAACGGCCCCCCAGGGCCTGGCCTTGCCCATCAGGGAAACATCACTGCTCTGGAATGAGGTGATTTCGAACAGCCGATGCAAGGAAATGGGTATTTATGTAACAGTGGGCATGGTTTTTATTTTCCCTAATTTTCAGATTACTTTCGATTAGGTCTCTTTGGAGCAGAAAAGGCTTGAAGTGAAATTGATCCTGCCTAAATCATTATGGCCCGCTCGGCCCCAGGCCGCCTCTGCAGACAATTACCCCAGACCCCAGGGTTAGGGGGCAAACTCCAGGCGGGGGATACTTCCTCGGAGCTCACCCAGCCCCAAGTGGCCAGGGCCCCGCTGGATGGGGCCTTTTGTGCTCGTGTGGCACACAGCGGCCATTGATTTGGTCCCTCTGACCAGGGGGCTGGGGAGGGAGCTGGGGAGCAGTTCCCACAACATCTGGACTCTATCTCTTCTTCCCACCCCCAGTCAGGACTGGGAGGGGGTGGGGAGAGGAAAATGCCCAGGCCAGATTCAAATGCCTTCATACATTTTGCACTAGAAATGTTTTGACATGAATATTTTTGTCAGTCTCCAGCGTTTGCCCAGAGAAACTCAACTCCACACAACGGCTCAAATATATTCTCTGGTTGATTCTGGAGGCGCTCGTTGCAAGGCAGGCAAGCTGGGCCCAGGCACCTGTGAGGAACGCCTGGGGCAGGCAGGGGTGCTGGAGACCCCAGTGACATCTGGGGAAGGCCCAGGTGTGGCACCCTGCAGCCAGGAGGCATCTTTCCTAGGTCCACTCAGGCAGGTAGTGCCCGGGCTCCGGCTGAGTGCTGGGTGGCTGGAAGCCTGACCCAGGGGGATGGGGGGAAGGAGTGGATACCTCAGGAGGGAACCCCACACATGTTAATAGTGGTTGCTTTTCTTCTGGGAAGCTGGAAAAAACAGTCTCTTTTGGTTTTTGTTTTTTCTTGACTATATTTTTTCCACTTTCTATAAGGGGTATGAATTACTAAAAAGTTATTAAAAATATATCTCTTCCTAAAAAAAAAAACCAAAAAATTGCCATATGACCCCTCAGTTCCACTTCTGGCTACATACCCACAAGAATTGAAAGTAGGGCCTGGGCACTGTGGGCCTGTAATCCCAGCACTTTGGGAGGTCGAGGCAGGTAGATCACTTGAGGTCAAGAGTTCAAGACCAGCCTGGCCAACATGGGAAAACCCCATCTCTACTAAAAAATACAAAAATTAGCCAGGCATGGTGGCGCACACCTATAATTCCAGCTACTTGGGAGGCTGAGGCAGGAGAATCACTTTAACCTGGGAGGCAGAGGTTCCAGTGAGCCGAGACCACCCCATTGCGCTCCAGCCTGGGTGACAGAGCGAGACTCCATCTCAAAAAAAAAAAAAAAAAAAAAAAGAGAAAGTAGGGACTCTAACAGATATCTGGCATTGTTTGTCCTACTGACAGGGTAGGCAGAGGTGATACGTTTCTTCTGGGAGGGGAGTCTGACTGGAAGTGGGAGGCCCTTCAGAGCTCTCACTCTTTGCTGAGGAGGCATTTGAGATGGGGGCTGCTGTTGCAGCCAGTGTTGAATCAGGCTCGACCCTATAATTCCCACCCCTCTGTAAGTCACATGGGATGTAAATTGCAGTCAATGACTAGAATCATCAGAGATCCCCGCAGACTATGTGGGACAGAGGAAAAAAAACCTGTTGCTTTAAGCCACTGAGATTTGAGGGTTGTTTGTGACTGCAGCAAGACCAAGGCAATCCTGACTGGTGCAGATGTTTTCACATAATGGTTTTTCTAGGAAAATTCAGATCTGACCACATGAGGCCCCTGCTACCTCAGGGTGACAAGTGGCTGAGCTGAGTGGTAGCTTTATTTAGGGGCAGGGGATCTGAGCTTTGCCTCAGTCTCCACCCAGCCCATTAACTCACTTATGCTCACTCATGTTCACACCAGAATTTGCTGCCCTGGCTTGGCTTCCCCTGCAGAAGGGCCGCACAAGGGCATTCTTGCAGCCCCCCACCACTGCTAAGAACCCCTGCTCCCAGGAGAGGCGCTGAAACTCAGCCATCCTGAAGGGCTTGAAGATTGTACCCACCTAGGGATGTCTCTATCCAACACTTAGCATTGAGCTGGAGCCGGGGGAGTAGCAGGTGTTTTAAACACTTCTGTGGACTAACAAACTCTTTTTTTAAAATTATACTTTAAGTCCTGGGGTACATGTGCAGCTCTTGCAGGATTGTTGCATAGGTACACACATGCCATGGTGGTTTGCCACCTGCATCCCCCCGACTCTTAAACCGAAGAAATGACACTCCGCAGTGGGGTTCCATCCATCGTCGGGAGGCGGGTGCTGTCTCCACGTGGAAGTCTGACCATACTCACGACCATCTGCTCACTTCGGTTGCCAGACCTGAAAGACTTTATTCTGGGGGCTCATAAAAGGTGACAGGCACCTGGAGTAAGAGGACAGTGAGGCAAAGAGAGGGGAGGTGACCTGATCAATGTCACACAGCCAGCAAGGGGAAAATATAAAGGACCCAAAGCCAAGGCTCACATTCACTCACAGGGTCTCCTTCATGAGGGCTTTCCAGAAGAACTCAAAGATCCCCCGCTTGTCCTGCTCTCCTCAAAGGTCATCAGGCTCTAAGGTCTTCAGAGAAAGACCTTAGTGTTCCTTCCTTCCTGGGAACAAACCAATCACCGGGAATGCTGCCACCAGGTGGCTGCAGGTCCTGCTCAGATACAAGTCCCACACCTTCCTTTGAGTGCGTTGAGTGTCAGTGACTTTACTCACTTTCAACCAGGCTATTCCTAGAGCTATTCCACTCAGAAAGCAGATTTGCCCCTTGTGAAATGCTAGGATTCCTATCTGGAAATAGAAAGAGCATTTTCCTTTCACTTGAAGAATTAAGACTGAAAATCAGAGAAGTGCTCTCCCTACTCCTTCCTTGAATATGTAAAATATGCTTCTGTTGGCTTCAAAAGTGAAGATACCCAGCCTGGGGGGCTGTTTACATGGGGCTTGTGCTGGGAAAGGCAAAAATCCAATCACCTGCTGCTATTAGGTCAAGACGGCGGCCAGGTGAGCCAGGGCATTGAGCTTCCTGCCTCCTCCCTCCCTCCCTCCCTCCCTCCCTCCCTTCCTCCCTCCCTTCCTCCCTCCTCCCTCCCTCCCTCCCTCCTCCCTTCCTCCCTCTCTTCCTCCCTTTCTCCCTCTCTCATTTCTTCCCTTTTTCTGATTATTTTTTAAATGTGACAAAATATGCATAACATAAAACTTATCATTTTAGTCCTTTGTAAGTGTACAGTTCAGTGGCATTAAGCACATTCACAGTGCTCCACAGACATTGCCACCCTCCATCTCCAGAACTGTCACCAGCCCAAACTGAAACTCTATGCCCACTAAGCAGTCACTCCCCGGTCTTGCCTCTGCCAGCCCCTGGTATGCATTATTCTGTTGTCTTATTTCTGCCTATTCTAGGCACTTCATGTCAGTAGAATCATACAATATGTATCCTTTTGTGCCTGGCTTATTTCACTTAACATCGTGTCTTCAAGGTTTATCATGCTTTAGCATGTGTCAGAATTGCATTCCTTTTTAATGACTGAATAATATTCCACTGTATATCTATACTACATTTTATTTATTCATTCATCTGTTGGTGGACACGTGGGTTACTTCCACCTTTTAGATATTGTGAATGATGCTGCTATGGATATTGGTGTACAAATATCTGTTTGAGTCCCTGTTTTCAGTTCTTTGGGGAATACATCCAGAGGTGGAATTGCTGGGTCATATGGTAATTCTGTTTATCTTTTCGAGGAACTACCATACTGATTTCCACAGCAATTGGATCATTTTACGTCCCCATGAGCAATGCACAAGGGTTCCAATTTCCCCACACCCTGGCCATCACTTGCTATTTTCCATTCCTTTCATAACCGCCATTCTAATAGGTATGAATTACTATTTCATTGTGGTTTTAGTTGGCAATTCCCTAATAACTATTGATTTGTACCTCTTTTGATATTGGTCATTTATATACATTCTTCAGACAAAATATCTATTCAATCCTTTGTCCATTTTTGAATTTGATTGTTTGATTTTTATTGTAAGTGGTAGGAGTTTTTGTTTGTTTGTTTTTTTGAGACATGGGGTCTGACTCTGTCACCCAAGCTGGAGAGCAGCGGTGCCATCCTGGGTCACTGCAGTCTTGACCTCGTGGGCTCAAAGGATGTTCCTGCCTCAGCCTCCTCAGTAGCTGGGACAGGTGTGTACCACCACATCCAGCTAATTTTTAAAAAAAATTTGGCAGAGATGAAGTCTTGTTGCTATATTGACCAGGCTGGTCTTGAACTCCTGGCCTCAAGTGATCTGCCCACCTAAGCCTAAAATGCAAAGTGTTGGGATTACAGGCATGAATCACTGCACCCAGCTCAGGATTTCTCTCTCTCTCTCTCTCTCTCTCTCTCTCTCTCTTTCTCTCTCTCTCTCTCTCTCTCTCTCTCTCTCTATATATATATATATATATATATATATTTCTTTATAAGAAATTTCTCTTTTAAATAAATAAGAAATACAAATATATATTTATATTATATATTTGTATTTATAAGAAATACGTATCTATATATGTATACATACATATATAGATATATATATTTGGTGGTGGTGGTGGTGATGTTGTTTTGTTTTGAGATGGAGTCTCTCTCTGTTGCCCAGGATGGAGTACAGTGGAGCAATCTCTGTTCACTGCAATCTCCACCTCGCTGGCCTAAGTGATTCCTCTTCTGCCTCAGCCTCCTGAGTAGCTGGGACTATAGGTATGTGCCACCATGCCCAGCTAATTTTTGTTTTCTTTTAAGTAGAGACGGGGTTCTGCCATGTTGGCCAGGTCAGCCTCTAACTCTTGACCTTGGGTGATTCATCTGCCTCAGCCTCCCAAAGTGTTGGGATTACAGGCGTGAGCCTCATTACATATTTTGGATATTAATCCCTTATTAGATATATGATTTCCAAATGTTTTCTCCCATTTCATGGGTTGTCTTTTTATTCTCTTGATAGTGTCCTTTTATGCAGAAAAGTTTTAATTTTTTTTTTTTTTGACAGAGTCTCTTGCTCTGTTGGCCCAGATTGGGGTGCAGTGGCACAATCTTGGCTCACTGCAACCTCTGCCCCTTGGGTTAAAGCAGTTCTCATGCCTCAGCCTTCCAAGTAGCTGGAACTACAGGCACCTGCCACCACACCCGGCTAATTTTTTGTATTTTCAGTAGTGATGGGGTTTCGGCATGTTGTTAAGGCTGGTTTCAAACTCCTGACCTCAAGTGATCCACCTGCCTCAGCTTCCCAAAGTGCTGGGATTACAGGTGTGACCAACCATACCAGCCCTTTAAACTTTTAAGTAGTCTATTTTTTATTTTGTTGCTTGTACTTTGGTGTTATATTTAAAAAATCATTATCAAATCCAACATCATAAAGAGATCCCCTGTGTTTCCTTCTAAGAGTTTTATGGTTTTAGCAAGCGTTTATGTATTTGATCCATTTTAAGTTAATTTCTGTATTCAGTGTAAAATAAGGGTCCAACTTCATTCTTGCATGAAAATATCCAGTTGGAAACCCAACACCATTTGTTGAAAAGATCATTCATTTCCCATTCAGTGTTTTTGGCACCTCTGTGGCAAATCATTTGACCATATGTACAAGAGTTTATTTCTGGGTTCTTTATTGTATTTCATTGGTCAATATGTCTGTCTTTATGCCACACCACACTGTTTTGGTTACTGTAGCTTTTAGTAAGTTTTGAAATTAGAAAGAGTGAATTCTCCAACTTCATTTTTTTCAAGATTGTTCTGTTTATTTGGGTTCCCTTAACGTTCTACATGAATTTTAGGGTAGGTTTTTCTATTTCTACAAAAAATGCCATAGAAATTGCATTGAATCAGTGTACTGTTTGGTAATATTGTCATCTTAACATCCCTATGAATTTAAAGACATTCCTACGAATATGGAATGTCTTTCCATTTACATTTATTTTCTTTCAGCAATGTTTTATAGTTTTCGGGATACTGGTTTATCATGTTCTTCATTAAATATATTCTTAAGTATTTTATTCTTTTTGATGTCATAATAAATAGAATTATTTTCTTAACTTCCTTTTCGTTGCTGCTTCATAGAAATTTAAGTAATTTTGGAATGCTGATCTTATACCCTGCAACTTTGTTCAATTGTTTGTTAGCTCTGACAGTTTTTTGTTTTTTAACTTATTTTTTGGAGTATAATCTTCAGCATTGCTATGTATAAGATCATACCACTTTTTAAAAAAAACTTTAGATATAGCGGGTTCATGTGTAGGTTTGTCACATGGTATATTGTGTGGGCTGAGGTTTGGGCTTCTAAAAGATCCTGTCTCCTAGGTAGTGAACATAGAACTCAATAGGTAGTTTTTCAACCCGCATCCCTAGCTTTTTCTCCTCCCGTTTGAAATCCCTAGTGTTTATTGGTCCTGTCTCTGTGTCCATATGTACCCAATGCATAGCTCCCACTTATAAATGAAAACATGTGGTATTTGTTTTTCTGTTTCTGCATGAATTAGCTTTGGATAATGGCCTCCAGCTGCATCCATATTGCTGCAAAAGAAATGATTTTGTTCTTTTTCGTGACTGTATATGTGATGCAAGACAGGCAAGCCCCAGAAGTGGGGCTTAGTTCACAAGGGTTCTTGGCTTCACCCAAGAAAGAAGTCAAGAGTAAGCCAGTGATAGGGTAGAAGAAAATAGCTTTATTGAAGCAGCAGTGTTTGAGCTCCAGGGCTGTTACAGCTCCATGACTGCTCCCGCAGAGCAGGGCTTCCCCACAGGCAGTGTGCTGAGAGTAGCAGCTCAGGGCAGTTTTACAGTCATATTTATACCTTCATTCTTTGTGATCAGAAAAGATACTTTCTATGACTACAGTATTTTTTAAAAGTACTAAGATTTGTTCTGTGGCCTAATATGTTCTATCCTGGAGAATGTTTCGTTTCCTGTGTACTAGAGAAGAACCCGTATTCTGCTGTTGTTGGGTGGACTGTTCTGTATATCTCCTTTGGGTTTAAATAGTTTTTAGTGTTGTTCAAGTCCTCTGCTTTTTTTTTTTTTTTTGAGATGGAGTTTTGCTCTTGTTACCCAGGCTGGAGTGCAATGGCGCGATCTCGGCTCACCGCAACCTCTGCATCCTGGGTTCAGGCAATTCTCCTGCCTCAGCCTCCTGAGTAGCTAGAATTACAGACGTGTGCCACCATGCCCAACTAATTTTTTGTATTTTTAGTAGAGACGGGGTTTCACCATGTTGACCAGGATGGTCTCGATCTCTTGACCTCATGATCCACCTGCCTCAGCCTCCCAAAGTGCTGGGATTATAGGCATGAGCCACCGCGCCCGGCCAAGTCCTCTGCTTTTTTATTGGCTTTCTGTCTTGTCCTATCCATTATTGAAAGTCAGGTATTGAAATCTTCAACTATTATTGTAGAGTTGTCTGTCCCTTTAATTCTGTTAATGTCTCCTGTATGTTTGGGTGGTTGGTTGTTTGGTGCATATGTGTTAATAATTGTTATGCATTCATGATGAATGACCCTTTTATCAATATATAATGACTTCCTTTATTTTTTCTAATTGTTTTGACTTATAGTCTACTTGTGTGATATTAGTATACTATTCCAGCTCTCTTTTGGTTACTATTTGCATGGAATATTTTTTTATCTTATTAGTTTTTATCTATTTTGTCTTCTGAGATAGTGTCTTGCTCTGTTGCCAAGGCTGGAGTGCACTGGCATGACCTCAACTCACTGCAACCTTGCCTCCTGTGTTAAAGGGAGACTTGTGCCTGTCTCCCAAGTAGCTGGGATTACAGGTGTGCACCACGGCTGGCTAATTTTTGTGTTTTTAGTAGAGATGGGGTTTCCCCATATTGGCCAGGCTGGTCTTGAACTCCTGACCTCAAGTGATCCACCCACCTCAGTCTCCCAAAGTGCTGGGATTACAGGTGCAATCCACCATACCTGGCTTCTATTTTGTCTTTAGATCTAAAGTGAGATTCTTACAGACAGTAAATAGTTGAATCTTTTTTTTATTCATTCTGTAAATCTGCCTTTTGATTGGAGAGTTTAATCTATTTACATTTAAGTAATTACTAACGGGAAAAGGTTTACTGTTACCGTTTTGTTCTGTTTTCTGTGTATCTTACAGCTTTTTGTTTCTGATGCTCTCATTACTACGTTCTTTTGTGTTTAGTTGACTTTCATGAAAAGAGCGAAGTGTTTTGATTCCCTTTTCATTTCCTTTTGTGTATAGATTTTTTCTTGTGGTTAATATGAACCTTGCGTTTAATATTCTAACTTTATCAGTTCCAACTGATACCAACTTAACTTCCATAGTGTACAAATCTGTGCTTCTATACAGCATTGTCTGCCTTTTCAGATTACTGTTGTCACAAATTACATCTTTGTACATTGTGTGCTCACTAGTATAGATTTGACTTTCAAATCACGTAGAAAATGAAGAGTGGAGTTATAAGCCAAATTTCAAATAATACTGACTTTTACATTTTCTCGTGTATTTCCCTTTATTAGCTATCTTTATTTCTTTATACAGCTTCAGGTTATATTTGAACTCAGCCTAACTCAGAAATTTCTTTTCGGCCTAATGACTCCCTTTAGCATTTCTTGCAGGGCCAGTCCAGTAGAAAGAAACTCATTCAGCTTGTGTTTTCTTGGGAATGTCTTAATTTTGCCCTCATTTATAAGGATAATTTGGCTGATACAGAATTCTTGGTTGAAAGGTTTTTTTTTTTGGTTTTGTTTTTTTCACTAAGCACTTTAAATATGTCATTCCCACTGCCTTCTGCCTTCTGAGATTTCTGATGAGAAATCAGTTGATAATGTTATAATGGATTTCTTGTCACATGTGACATGTTGCTCCTCTCTTGCTGATTTGAACATTTTCCGATGTCTTTTAGTCTTTATTACTTTAATTCTAATGTGTCTTTGTATGGATGTCTTTTGAGTTTTCCTACTTGGAATTCCCACAATACATATGTTGTTATGCTTGACTGTGTCCCACAGATCCCTTAGGCTCCATTAACTTTTTTCATTGCTTCCTCTTTCTGTTCCTCAGATTCAATAGTTTCAACTGCTCTTTCTTCAAGTTCACTAATTTTTTTTTGTTCTGCCTGCCCAAATCTGCTGTTAAACCCTTTAGCAAGTTTTTCAAATTTCAGTTATTATACTTTTCAGAATTTTTGTTTGGCTCCTTTTTATGATTTCTCTTTATTTATATTCTCATTTTCTTCTTATATCTGTTCCCTGATTTCCTTCAGCCCTTTGTACCTGTTTTGCTTTAGGTCTTTGAGCATTTTTAAGTCATTTAAAAATCTTTGTCTAATAAGTTGAATTTGACTACTATAATATAGTAACTTTTAAGTCAGCTCCTTTCTCTTTTCTAGGGTTTTCTGTGTGTTGTTGTTTGTTTGATGATCCCAGATGGAGCCCACAGGTTGCCTGCCACCACCTCAATACCAAGACGTGCTGCACCAGGGAGCGGGTGAGACAAGAACAGGTTACAACAAAACTTTCTTATTATTAATATTTTGAAGATTTTTTTTTCTTATTGGGCATTAGCTTGATTGTTGTAAATACGTGACTGCTTTCCAGACCTCTGACAAAGTTGGTCTGATAGTTGCTGCTTAATGTTTTTTGAGGTGGGGGGAGAGTGTCACTGTGGAGGAAAAGGAGCTTGGTTTTTCCCTGTTCACCATTTTGCTGATCACTCTCCTGAGGATTCTCTCTTGAACCCCCCCTGACTGAGAGATGATATTGTGCCCGGAAAGGGACTCTCTGAACCACACCTGGGTACCAGAGTCAGGCAAGCCTTGTGTATAGCACTTGGTCACCATGGGAACTCTAGGGGCGGGTGTCGTGGCCCCTCCTTGTGGGCAAGTTCAAATGATGCCTGTGCCTGCTAGGAGGGCTCTCTTTAGGATAGAAGGATGAGCTGGGGAAGACATACTGTGTGCAACTAGTAGTATCTGTCCAGGAATGGGATGGGGGGAGCACATGTATATTTGTCATCTGTGTTCTATGACCAACTTTGATCCTTTTACATGGGGGAAAATGGAAACTTAGAGAGATTCACACAACTGATCCACTGCAGGGCTGGGCCTTGGACCCGGAAGCCAGTACCAATAATCCTATACAGACATACCTCATATTACTGCACTGTGCTTTATTGCATTGCGCAGACATTGCACTTTTAGGAAATTGAAGATTTATGGCCACCCTGCACTGAGCAAGTCTATTGACACAATTTTTCCAACAGCGTGTGTTCATTTTATGTTTCAGTGTCAGAATTTTTTTAGCAATAAACTATTTTAAAATCAGGATATGTAAAATTTGTTAGACCTCATACTATTGCACTCTTCGTACACTACAATATAGTGTAGTCATAACTTTTATATGCATAGGGAAACCAAAATTTTGTGTGACTTGCTTTATTGTGATATTTGCTTTATTGCTGTGATCTGGAACCAAACCTGTACTATTTCCATGGCATGCCTGTACTCTGAATATCTATTGCTGCATAGCAAACCACCCCAAAGCTTAGTGGTTCCAAACAATAACAATCTTATTATTCTCCAAGATTTCGTGGGTCAGAGACTGGAACAGGGCACAGTGGGAAGAACTTGTCTCTGTTCTACCATACCTGGTACTTCTGCTGGGACGACCAAAGGATCTTGTGTGACTTCAACACTTAGAAGCTAGGATTGCTGAACATGATGGGCCACTTAAAGATAGCATTCTTGCTGTCTCAAAGGGGCTGGGATGGCTGAGGGTCAGGCCAGCTGGGACTGTGGACTGAAGTGCCTCCATATGGCTTTCTGTGTGGCTTGGGCTTCCTCCCAGCATGGCAGCCCAGAGCAGTGGGACTTCTTGGGGTTCCAAAGGTCAATGTTCCAGTGAGCAAGGTAACAGCTGCATGGCCTTTTGTGCCTTGGCCTTGGAAGTCACACATTTGTGTTCCTTGACTCTTTCCTTGGTCAAAGCAGCCATAGCCCACCAGATTCGAAAAGGGCACACAGACCCACTTCTTGATGGGGCAGTGTTAAATAGCCCACAGCCACGTTGAAAAACTGCCGTATCTGTCTTTGAAGCTGTATTCTTTGCACTGACACTGGCTTCCTGATGGGCCTGTCTGACTGCCAGAGAAGAAAGCATGCAGTGATCTCCACTTCTGCGTTTTGGGGGGGCACCAGGAGGGTGGGGGCAGGGATAAGAGCTACTCTGCCATATTTGGACAACACCCTTCTAAATGATGTCACAGAACTGGTGGCCTTGAGCTGGTGGTTAGGAAGCAGTTTCTGAGCAAACCATGACTGCAGGGGAAAGAAGGAGATGGAACTCTTGATTATTAAGTACCTACTGTGTGCCAAACACCTGTATCCAGCGTTGGTTACAGGAGTTGGGTGTTCCGTATACAGTAGGTGCTTAGGAGGGTGGCCAGCCGGGTAATGGGAACAGAACAGAGCCTGGGGTATAGAGTGTAGGGCTTATTACTGGTATTATCACTTCATGCTTCCCAGAGAGGCCTCCGTAGGTCACTGCCCCCCTCGATGAGTTCTGAAGAGAGAAAACAGAGGGTGCGGTCCAGTCAGTATGGGGAGCACTGTGTTCCCGACACCCCCCTGCATGTGAAGGTCAGGAGCCACATCTTTGTAGCCAGTTGCTTTGACGAGTGACTCCAGCTTTCTCTAGCTCCTCTCTGGGCCTCAGTTTCCCTGCCTGCTGGCCAACAGAGGGCCCTGCCAGCTCTGGGTGCCTGTGACCAGGTGGCTCCAGAGGGTGCTGCTGGGAGGGGTGCCAGCCCTCCCTCTCTGCAGGTGAAACTGGGCATGCCACTCACCTTTCTGGGCCTGTTTCCTCTTCTGAGCATTGAGGAAACTTGGGGGTTTCCGTGTTCCTTCCAGTCAGAAACCAGATGCTGCCATGTTCCCCATCCCCAGGCCTCAGGAACAGTGCTGGGCGGTCATTTTGGAGAATTTCTGTCTTTGTCTCTCCCAGTGAGGTTTGTTGGGAAATCTAAGAATAGAATCCAGCCAGGCTGTAGTGGCGGCCGGCTGGAACCTGATACAGTCCCATATGAGAACTGGTAGGCCTGCATGCTGACTCCCTATGGACCAGAACAAGACAGAGGCCAGAATACGGCCGTGCTCATCATCCTCACTCCTGCCCCGCTACCCTTAGCCCAGTCCTTTTGCGCCATCTGATTGAAAATCAGGGCATGTAGGGCAATGGTTTGGGCTGCAGCCAGGACAAGATGGGAAGCATCTGTGCCTGCTGTGGTCTCTGAGCCCTGGAGTCAAATGAGGATATGGAAGAGGCCACCTGGAGTGGCAGAAGCTCCACCCTTAGGTGGGAAGCTGGCTCAGCTGTGGGCTCCCTGTGTAAGCCTCAGCAACTTGCTATCCCTCTCTGATTTCAGTCAGTGCATTCACCTATCTATCTTATCTATGATCTATGTATCATCTACCTGTCATTGATCTATCATCGATCTAGCTATTTATCATCTATCTTAAGGCTGTTAAAATTTATCTATTTTTGTCATCTATCTAAATCTATCTTCATCATCATCTATCATCTATCTATCAAATCTATCAAAATTTATATATTACTTGTCATCTATTATCTGTCATCTACCTGTCAATTAAAATCTGTCACCTATCTAGCCACTTATCATCTGTGTATCATCTATCATCTGTCTCTATTTACCTACCTATCAGCTATCACCTATTTATTATCTATATCCATCCACCTATCATCTATCTCTGTATTATCTATGTCTAGCTGTCTATTCACCTGTCATCTGTGTATCACCTAGCTATCTCTCGATTATCTCTAGGTATCCATCTAACTCTCTGATTCTGACTCACACCAATACTGTAAGCCACCAGGTCTGGGATGGAGCCTGAATCTGCTTTGTTTGTTCCCTAAAGCTCTCAGGTAATTTCCTCTCCAGGCCAAGTGGAGAAGAGCAATGTGGTTCTTAGTGGATTCTGCCTCTGGCTAAGCCAAGATCTCTTTCTTTAAAAAAGAGAGAGGCACAGACCTCATTCACAGGAAGAACTCCAGCCCGCAGTGTGTGGTTTGGAGATGCCAAGCAGCTGCCTGGATGAGCCTAGATTCCTCTTGTGGTTGTCTCTGTTTTCTTATTTCCTGACCACATGGCTCTGGCTGGAGGGTCAGGACGTGAGAACGCTCAGGCCTGGACTTCGTGCTCTGGGGTTCCATCCCTAGGCAGGATCACTCCGCTGCCTGTTCCACCCTGTAGTTGGTTGAGGGTGCTGCTTACATGTCCCCTGAGACTGTGGCCTTTGTGTTCCCTCCATCCCTCCTGCCTGGAGATGCCTCCCTGGGTCCATTCTCTCTGCCTATCACTGCCACATGTGTGAAGGTGTGTCTGGTCCCCAGTATGGAGCAAGTAGTGGAGGGTTCATAGGCTGCGTTTATGGATAACTGATGCTGTGGATGATGGTGTGTGCATGCCTGCAAGTGTGTATGTGTGTGTGAGCATGCATGTGTAGGGTGCATGTGTGTGCGTGTGCATGGGTGTGTGTGCTCACAAATGTGCATTGTCCTGGGCTGTGGGCACAGAACTTCCTCATATTCTTACAGGGGTGTAGGAGCCCCGGAATGATAGATTCTATCCCTATCAGGGCTCAGACATTCATTCCTTGGCCCCTCGTCCTCAAGACTCACAGTGTGGCTAGCTTTGACCCCTACAGTGGTCACAACACTGTTCTCGATTTGTTTTCTTTAATGGGTCTGGGATGTTAGAGACTCAGGGCAAGTGATAAGTTCTTACCTGTCTTTGTCTCCTTGGTGGGCCCAAGTAACGGAGCCTCAGCCTCACTGTTTAAGCAGGTGCTGGAATGCAGGGGGGCATTTGTGAAACAGTTCTGGTTCAACTGGCCTCAGGTGTGACTAGTTACAGGTGTCCCAGTGATCTTAGCAGGATCCTGAGTCCCGCTCAATTTCCGGGCTCCACTTAACTATTTTGACTCTAATCTCAGATAGGGCTGCCCTGGTGGTTACAGGCAGCCATGAGCAGTTCTGGCATCACCCTTTCCTGACTCCATGCCTGCACAGAGCTGTGAGACTATGCCAGCCTCCCCAGTGAGGCAAAGACCACTTCTGAGCCCTGGGCGGTGGGGGTGGGGGTGGGGGAGGCACCATGTTGATTGGCTAGGCCTGGTCACATGTTTCCCATCGGTGGTAGACCAAGTTGGGAGGAGGGAGAAGGAGCACTCCCCAAGGGCCAGTTAGAGATGTGGATGCAAGAGGCTGGAGTGAATGTGGGGAGGCCAAGACCAAATGTTCCCAGCAACCAACAACCACAGCTGATGAAGATGTGCTGAGTTCCAGGCATGGTATCCAGTTATGACGGTTAATTTTATGCGTCAATTTGTTTGAGCCGCGGGTGCCCAGCCAGCTGGTTACACATAACTTCTGGGTGTGTCTGTGAGGGTGTTTCTGGATGAAATCAGCACTTGAATTGGTGGACTGAGCAAAACAGGTGTGATGGGTCTCACCCAATTCCTCCAGGGCCCAAATAGAGCAAAAAGGCAGAGGAAGTGGGGATATGCCCCTTTTCCTCCTGCCTACTTGTTCGTGCTGTGACTTCAGTCTTCTGACCTCAAACTGGGACCTACACTCTTAGCTCCCCTGCTTCTCATGCCTCTGGACTCAGACTGGAATTACAGCACCGCTTTCCTGGGTCTCCAGCCTGTAGACACCATGCTGCGGGCCTTCAACCCTTCCCGTAAATACAAGAGTCAATGCTTCATGACGAACCTCTATGTCCTCTCTCTTTCTCAGATATATATATCATGATATGTATATCATGAGATATACAAGTCATAGGCAAGAAAAACAAGGGACCTATTGCCTCCTTTTCACAGATGGTGAATTTCACTGGTAGGGAGCGCATCTTATCCAAGGAAGCAGCTCTGAAGTTACCCAGATAGAACTGGAACCCAGTTCTTTGTGACTCAACACTAAGGGGTTTTCACTGCCCCAAAGCTCACCCCACACGTATTGAATGAATAATACACAAATGGAAACGAGCCATAACCAGCACTGGGGCCTGAAGGGCATGATGGGATGCATGAGCGGTCTATCCCCAGGGTGAGCAAGGTCAGTTTCTCGCAGTTTCCAGGAAGAGATCTTTCCCCTAACGCCTTGACATTTTTCTTGGTGGCGACTTCCCAGCTTCCCTGGTTATTCTCTTCCCAAGATGACACTCCAGAATGCCAGCGCCTCAGCAGACAATATTCTGAGGGATCAGGGCTTTTTGCAGAATAATACTGGCTGGTGACTGGGACAAACCTCGGTTTGTGGCTGCGGGAATACTGGAAGCGCAGGGGCTGCCCAGGTCGGTGTCCCGTGGGCTGCGGACTACCTCTCCATTCCAGCACAGCAGCTCCTTTCCCCCTGGGAGGTGTTCCTGGCAACTTCCACCGCGAGAGAAGATCTATGAGCAGACCGAGGTGGAGCCAAGAACTTCTGAGCGGTCCGAGCGCCTTCCCCATGAGAAATGGAGCCTTGGCGGGCAAAGCTCCTTGTCAGCCCGGGTCCCCTCAAAGGCCATTTGTACGGGATTTATGAGCACTGCTTTGTCAAAGGCACGGGTTTTCAAAGGCGGTTCAGCTGCATTCCTTGGGCTGACAAGCAGTTTTTGGGATAATGTCACAATTTTCTAGTTGGACCCCATTGGCTCTGGGGTCAGGGATTGGTACTACGGAGGGGAGCCCCAGGTGGCTGAGACAAAGAAAAGTCTCCGGAGTTGGGTGTGGTCCCCTGCTCCGACAATGGGGGCTCTGATGTGGTGAGTGGGAAGCATCATTTTGTTACATTGTTGATTATTTTAAATTACACTTTCGGGCCAGGTGCAGTGGCTCACGCCTGTAATCCCAGCACTTTTGGAGTGAGGTCAAGAGATCGAGGTCAAGAGATCGAGGCCATCCTGGTCAACATAGTGAAACCCCGTCTCTACTAAAAATACAAAAAACTAGCTGGGCATGGTGGCACGTGCCTGTAATCCCAGCTACTCAGGAGGCCGAGGCAGGAGAATTGCCTGAACCCAGGAGGCGGAGGTTGGGGTGAGCCGAGATCACACCATTGCACTCCAGCCTGGGTAACCAGAGCAGCCCACGGGACACCTGACCTGTTTCAAAAATAAATAAATAAATAAAATTACATTTTCTGTCTAGAGTCAAGCGTAAATTCACGTGCAATCGTAAGAAATGATACAGAGAGATCCTTGTACCTTTTTACCCTGCTTCTTCTGATGGTAACATCTTGAAAAACAACTGCAGTGCAATTTATTTACCGTCTATTTACATTACTCTGATGATGTGACATTTCTTTTCTTTCTCTCGCTCTCTTTTTTTTTTTTTTTTTTTGAGACAGTCTCACTCTGTTGCCCAGGCTGGAGTGCAGTGGCACAATCTCTGCTCACTGCAATCTCTGCCTCCTAGGTTCAAGTGATTCTCCTGCCTCAGCCTCTCGAGTTGCTGGGACTATAGGCATATGCCACCACACCGGGCTATTTTTTTATATTTTTAGTAGAGACACGGTTTCACTGTATTGACCAGGTTGGTCTCAAACTCCTGACCTTGTGATCTACCCACCTCAGCCTCCCAAAGTGCTGGGATTACAGACGTGAGCCCCCGGGGCCTGGCACCCCAGGCAGCATTTCTGCTGTGATGCTGTTGGCCGTACCTACCTGCACAGCAGGCTGGGAAATAAAGACTGCTCACGTGCCCACCCATGTGATTATCAGTAAGGATGAGTGGGAGAATGGGCCATAAGGATATAACCACTCCCTGCTGCTCTTGCAGCCTGGGTGAGCACTGGCCCCGTTTAGCCTCTGTGTGTATTTCCCTGTCATTACTCCTGAGCCATGATCAGAGCTATTCTTGTTCTGGCTGGGTCTCCACCATCCTCAGGGGAGCGAAGAAGGGGTCCTGAACCTCCGATGGCCCAGACAGTGTAGCAGGGCCCAGGTAATTCGTAGGGGATTCTCAGGGAGAAGGGCACACATTCCAGCTGCCCCTGCTCCAGGAGAACTGGGTGTCTCTCCAGAGCTGCCTTGCGAGACAGATGCCTTTCCTCAGGGACCACGCTCACTTCTGCAGGTCCCGCCGTGCACTGACAGCTGTCTGTGAGGCCGTGCTG
The DNA here is from genome assembly GCF_048565385.1 of Saimiri boliviensis. Classification (NCBI taxonomy): domain Eukaryota; kingdom Metazoa; phylum Chordata; class Mammalia; order Primates; family Cebidae; genus Saimiri; species Saimiri boliviensis. Next base: position 237,831,141 of record NC_133450.1, on the reverse strand, counting down.
GGGCAGTGGGGAAAGCCCACGACTCGGAGCCAGACAGACGTGGGTGTGAGTCCTTGCTCTGCTGCCTACTTGCTGTGTGACCTTGTGAGGGGGTGAGGGTGGTTGTACCAGCTCTGCAGCCTCCGTTTCTTTATCTGTAAAACGGGAAGGACTGTTGATGATGGAGGGGTATTAGGGGTAGCAGTGGGACAGCACCTCCGCCTAGTCCTCATGCATTTATGGAGCACCTCTTGTATGCCAGCATATGCTTGTCTCCAGGGATAACAGTAAGCAGGTGGCCAACCAATAGAACTTCCTTGACTTTGGCCTTGGAAGGTGGTGGGGCCTCAGCTCCTCACCACGTGGACCTCTACCAAGGCCTTGGTAACACATTTCTGTGTTTCCGCAAGTGGAAGTGTATTGCTGAGGAGTCCCGGATGCCCCAGGAGCCTCCCTAGGGCACCAGGAAGCCAGGGGTCAGGGCATGCCTCCGGGAGGAAGCTGCAGTCACTGAGGCCTGCAGTCTCAATGGAGTCGCGCAGGCAGCCACGTGTCCCACCTCCTATTACTCACAGCCTTGTGGTCCCGCTTACATGGACCAGGATTGTGTGTGGCCAATGTGTTTGAGTCTCATAGGGCTGCCACGGCCAAGTACCACAAACTGGGTGGTTTAAAACCACAAGAAGTTATTTGCTCACAGTTCCAGGGCCAGGTCAGGATCAGGATGTTGGCCAGGTTGGTTCCTTCTAGGTGTTCTGACAGCGAATCCTTTCCATGTTTCTCCCCCAGCTGGCAGCAATCCTCGGCATTCCTTTGTTCCTAGAGGCGTCGCTCCAGGCTCTGGCTCTCTCCTCACACAGCCCTCTTGCTGTGTCCTCTGGGTGTCTGTGTCTTCATACAGCCTCCTGTCAGGATGCTGTGTATTGAATTTAGGACCCAGCCTAATCCAGTATGACCTCGTCTTAACTAATTATATCTCCAAATACTCTATTTTCAAATAAATTCCCATTCTGAGTTTCTGGGCACACCTGTGTTTTGATGGATATTTTCTTTTTTTTAATTTTTGAGACAAGGCATCACTCTGTCATCTAGACTGGAGTGCAATGGTGTGATTGCAGCTCACTACAGCCTCAGCCTCCTGGGTTCAAGTGATCCTCCCATGTCAGTCTCCTTAGTAGCTGGTACTACAGGCATGTATCCTCATACTCAGCTAATTTATGTTTTTGTAGAGACAGGGTTTTGCCATATTGCCCAGGCTGGTCATGAACTCCTGGATTCAAGAAACCCACCCCCATGGCCTCCCAAAGTGCTGGGATTACAGGCATCAGCCACTGTACTCAGCCTTGATGGATGTTTTGAAACCAATACACAACAGCATATGGCAGAGGTAGTGGCATATCACTTCCAAAATTAGGATATAAAAGACTGTGTGCCTTCCGTCTTGACTGTCTTTCTCAGATCACTTGTTCTTGGGGAGGTTAGTCTGCATGTTGTAAGCCCTCTCAGAAGCCTATAGAGAAATCCGCTTGGTGAGGAGCTGAGGTGTCCCCCAACAGCCATGGGAGTGAGTCCAAGCTGTGATCCAAGTCACAAGGATCAGAAGCAGATCCTCCAGCCTCAGTCAGGCCTTCAGATCAGACCACAGCCCTGGCTGACACTTGACTGCATATTCACAACAGACCCAAGCCAGAGCCACCCAGCAGAGTTGCTCCTGCCTTCCAGATTCCCAGGAACTGTGCAGTTATATGTGTCTGTTGTTCTCAGTTGCTAAGTTTTAGGGTAATTTGTTATGCAGCCATAGTGAGACAGCACAGATGAGGGGAGGGAGGGGGAATGCTCCAGGCAAAGGGAAGAGCATGAGCAAGGCCTTGCATGCAGTGGAGTCTGAGAGGCTAGTGGGAATATGGCTGGAGGTGGGGCCAGAGGAGTCGGCTCTGGCCTGGAGGCTTCCTGACCAGGCCTGGCACCTAGCATGTCCTCCATGAACAAAGCTGGTGGCTGATGTTTCTAGGATGAGGTGCAGATGGTGTCTTTCCTCTAGCCTCCTACATATTTTAGAGGAAATATCTGCCTTGACCACAATATGGGGGCATCCCTTTTGCCCCTCCCTGTATTGCCTTTGTTGATGTCATGTTTTGTTTTTTCTGAGTTCCCCATTTAGAGTCTCCAGATGTTGGCTGCTTTTAACCCTGTTGGCTGGCACTATAGAGTTCCGAAGGAGAGACGCTGCCCAACATTGCAGAGAGTTATAAATGAGTCCATTAAGGGAGGTGGATTTGCTAAAAGGTCACCTTCGCTGCACCTGGTCCAAAGCATTGCTCGCAAGATCGATGATTCCAGAGCCTTCAGACACGTCTTAAACTTCGGTGCATTTTTAATGCCTCAAAAGTTTCCAATTAAAGTCAAATGGCTCTTGGCAAAGTCCAAGACATTTTTACTAACTAAAATAAATACCTAGGCAGGCTCCACAGTTTATGACTTCACGCGGCTGAGGATAAGCAGTTAGGAGGTTGGGTTAGGAACGTGCTAGGAATGGGAGGCCTGGGGAGCCCATGAAAGTTACCCAGAAAACAGTGCCGGGGTGGGGCTTTTTGAAAAGGAAATTCCCACTTTTCATCCTCATGGGGCAGGGGTGAGGTGGAGGGTGATGTCGTGAAGGTCACAAGGAGGAAGGTGCTGGATTGAGGTCAGGAGGCGGCAGCCAGCCCCAGGTTTGCCATGTGCACTTCCTGAGCCTGTTTCTGCACTGAGCTCCTGCTGAGGTTTAACTGAGCAGTATGTGAGCTCTCTAGAAGGTGCCTGCCACAGGGAGTCCTCAGGGTGTTAGCAGTCAGTGCTATCACCCCTTCTGCAGGTGACCCCCTCACCTGATGGCCCCCAGCACTCAGCATGGCCAGATGCCTTCTCTCCTCTGCTTCCTCCTCATTCCTTTCATTTGGGGTGCCTGGCAGGGCACATAAATCCCCAGGACACACACATGTCTGATTCCAACAGTGTGCTGGTGTCTTGGAGGAGGAGCAGCTCTGAAGAGCTCAGGGTCCCATTATGAGAAGAGAAACCCTTGCTTGCCAGTAGTTAGTACCTAAAAAGCACAGCTAGACTCCTGGACTAAGGGGAATGTCCCCTCCTTCTCTCCCAGCCCGAGGTGTTAGCTTTCCCTGGGAACCTCCCTTCTGGAAGGCTTTCCCTTTCCCCTGCTCATCGACACTAGGAAAGCCACTCCCTTCCAGGGACCAAGGGTCCTACCCAAGGGGCAAGCAGGGCTAATGGGCCCCAGGCAGGGCTGTTCAGAAGGCTCCTCCAAGGAGCTGGCCTAGAAGGTGGAGGGAAGGGCAGCTCAGCCAGGGTTTGACCCTACTGGGTGGAAAAGGCCAGGTCCTGGGGCAGCTGGCACTCCAGGCACATAGTCAGCATGCGTGGCTTGATCTGAGAGTGAGAAGACACACCTTCCCTCCTGACTTTCCCCATGTGCCATATCCTCTGCGAACTTGAGCATCCGTGGATCAAGACCTGTGTAGGTTGACACTGCATGGAGAGGACCCAGCTTGCAAGCTGAGAATTTTGGACAAGTTGCATGACCACTTTGAGCTGAGAATCCTGGACAATGCTAAGATAGTGATAGCAGATGAGAGAGAAATATCCGCAGCAGGGCTGGGCAGGTTGGGGCAGCTGCACGTAGACCATCAGCTCCTGGGGGCAGTAGTTGGCCTGAGACCTCCATTCCCAGCAACCCACAGCCTGAGAGCCTCCTGACTCAGACTGAGGACACACTCTGCCTCCTGCCATCTGTGAACCACACAAGTCCTTGGGGCTGGGCTATGGGGTCCTATGAGACCTGGAAAGACCCTGGCATGGGGAAGGCAGCCTAGCCGACCCTTCTGACTGTTGCCTGCCCAGCAAGGTCCCATTATACACTCAGTAGGCTCAGAAGAGAGGGTGATGCGACCCCACGCTGCAGATGGTAATACCAGGACACCAAGGGGGCATGGTTTCTCCAAGGTGGAGGCCCAGGGAGAGGCTGAGTTGGGGATTGAGACCAGCCATGACACCACCCGGGCCACCTCTGCTGTGCTGGGTTTGCCCGCTGACCACCCAGAGGCTGGGGTGAGCTCCAGCAGGCGGAGGTGTGCAGCACGGTGCCCGGCTCAGGCCAGCCCAGGCAGGAACCGCTTTACAGAGCCGGAGCCCGGGACCCCTGTGAGAGCCCAAGGACTGCTGGGCTGTCCCCGGGTGCAGTACTGGCTCTGACCACAGGGGTGCTGGGAGCTCTTCCCAGAGAGCAGCTGCTGACCACCTCCCGCGCTCACCCTGCCAGACCCATGTGGTGCTCTGAGGTGCCCGGCCCCTCCTACACCACCCCCTGACCTCGCAGGTGTGAGAAACGCTGCAGACCCCTGATCCTCATGGTCATGTCCTCGCTAACTGCTCTTTCTGGGAGCTCTTCTGCCTGCGCCTCCTCACACTGTATGCATATGTGGTTTCTTCTTTTTACCGGGATTGTGGAGCCAGCAGTGTGCCGTGGGAGGAGCCCAGGTCCCTGTGGGGGTCATGGGCAGCATCCTGCAGCGAGTCCCAGGGCTTGCCCACTGCCCGGCCCAGCCATGATGCCCACAGCCTCACTTCAGGCTCAGCATGTCCCTTAGAAGCAAGGGATCATCCACTGCACAGATGGATTTTGAGGGGCATGTGACCAGATGCTGACAGCTGTGGCTCCTTGGAACCAGGCAAAGAGCACAGAAGATCTGACTTTCTGAGTCATCAGCATTGCTCTGTGTCAGCCACTGTCCTAGGTGTCCTAGGCAGGGGAACTTCTCCAAGGTCTGGGAGCTCAAGGATGCTGCCTCAAGGACAGCAGAGCCTCCACTCCAGCCCTCCAGCCTGGCACTCCCAAATGCCATTACTCACTCCGTCCTGCATGCATGTGTGCGTGCGTGCATGTGTGTGTGTGTGGCAGCCTGGGACCAAGAGACCCACTAAGCCTCTGGGATTGCTGCTCAGGCTCCAAATCTGTCCCAGTACGGGGTGCTGTCATTTCCTTAGACTCAGCTTCCTGCAGCAAGATGGGGCAGCTAGAAGCATTGCTATAAGCAGGGACAGTGGGGAAACTGGGGCTTGGGGCTTGGAGCTCAGGGCTTTCCAGGGCCCAGGCTACAGGGAGGTGGCTGCATCTGGTTGGAGCGGTGAGAGTCACAAAGAAGGAAGTTGTGGCTCCAAAGAAAGGCTGTGCCATGGGATTTTAGGAAAAGAACAAACGCAAATGTTAATCTTGTTTGCTCACCGAAGAGTCCTTGATGGGATCAGCCAATAGGGCCTTTCCATGGAGTGCACTGACTATTTCAAGGGGGCGGGGGTCTCACCCTACTCCTCTTAAAAATATTTTTCTATTTTTTAATCATCTTTTTTTTGTTTTTCTTTGTTTGGAATTATAAATTGCCTAATTGCCTTTTCCCCTCGTTACTCTGTGATGTTTGTAACTAATATTCTGACAATTCTGGAAAATCCAAGAAACAGAACTGAGAGTCTAAGGGTGCCAGGGTGGGTGAGGGTGTGAGCAACATGGACTCCTGCCCCATGACTGGGCATGTGAGTTGGCCCTGGCACTTGGAAACCAGTGTGACACCAGCTAGCAGAGCTAACAGACGCCTGCCCTAAACCCAGCAATTCTGCTCCTGGGTGAGTCCCCACACAAATGTGCATGAATGCTCCCAGGAACTTTTTTCATCGTAGCAAAGGAGTGAGGAGTCTGGCAGAGTAGTGCCCTTGGCAGTAGAGTGGGCAAACTGTATGAATTCATACAACAAAAACCACACATTAAGGACAAGTTAATTACAGCTACGTGCTTAGCCGTGTGTGAATCTTAAGTACATGATGTTGAGTGAAGAGGCCAGTCACAAAAAATATATATCACGTGGTTCCATTTTTGTTAAGTCTGGAAGTATGCAAAATTATACACAGCAGCATTTAGGGACACAGACACACATAGCGAGATGAAATCTGAACAAACAGGGGAACTGTGAACACAGAATTAGAATAGTGGCATTACCTCTAGACTGAAGGGATGCCCATGAGAATTTCTATTTCTTAAGCCAAGTGATGGGGCATTGGTGGGCATTGCCTGGTGTTCTTTAACCCTTATATGTGTGTAATACGTCATCTTTCCTATGACTTCACTATGACTGAAAATAATTAAGGAGTTTATAATTTTACTTCCCTTCCTGAGTGCATATCCCAGGCACCCACCCTGAGGCACGCAGCCCGACTCACCTTCCTCCCTACCTGCTGGCCTCACTCTCTCTTCTACCCACGGATCCTGGCCAGACAGGATGGCTTTGCTTTTCCTCTAGCGTCTAGCCAGAGGCATCTCTACTGCAGTCATCGGGAAGGCTCCCTCGTCTTGTTCTCCACATCTGCTCTCAGAATGAGCAAGGGATTCGTGATAAAATATTTCACATTCCCAGCGTGGCTTCTGTGTCCCATCAGTTCATTCTGGATATCTTCTCCTCTCTCTACCCCTCCCAGCACACCAGGAAATGCTCCCGGAGGCTCCTGGTGGACGTGAGGACATCCTGATCCAGACCGCAGGTGCTTCCTTTGGTGTCCTTGGCCTGGCCTTGCCAAGCATCAGCTTCTATCCCTGGGTGTGGTCAGCTTCTCCTTTTCTGCGGTCCAGGCCCTTCTTCTTAAGGCTCATCACCATCAGGACAGGCTGTAGAGCTGCTCAGCAGTCAGGACACGGGCCCGTGGGGGTGTCCTATGGCAGTGAGTTTGTGGCTGTTGATTGTCCAGAAAAGCAGGGGCTCAGTCCTGTGAGTGATGGGCACCCTATTTTTCATCACTGGGTGTTAGGAGTTGAATGACACCCAGTTATGAGTGGAATAAACCCCCTACCCAAGTTATACTGAAGTGCTGACCCCCAGGACATCAGGATGTGACCTTATTTGGAAATAAGACTGTTGCAGAGGTAATTTGTTAAGATGAAGCCATACTAAAGCAGAGTGGGTCCTAATCCAACATGACTGATGCTCTTAAAAGAAGAGAGACATAGACACAGATCCACAGGGGGAGAAGACCATGTGACCACAGAGGCAGAGATGAAGTGCGGCAGCCACAAGCCAAGGAACTCCAAGATTGCAGGTCACCACCACAAGCCGTAAGAGGCACGAAGGATCTTCCCTGGGAACCTTCAGAGTGAGTGCAGCCCTGATGACACCTTGATTTTAGATTTGCAGACTCTAGAGCCGTCAGAATGAATTTCTATGTTTTAAGCCGTCAAGTTTGCGGTGCTTTGCTACGGCAGCTTAGGAACAAGCACACTGTATATCTCATCACCAAATAAAGCTAAAACCACCTGAAATTCTATCACCCAAAGGAAATTGCAGCTTCTGATGGCTGTGTTTCCCGAGTAGTTTCTGTGCATTGATTTATAGCACCAAGGTGTGCTTCTCGGGCTGCTGTGAAACCTGCTTGCAGATATATGTTAGATATTTGCACACATATCTGCAGCATGGATTCAAATGAGTGCAACATTCTGTGTGTGGAAAGAACAGGCTTTAACAAATCTGCTGGTGGTGTATACTAAGGTTATTTCTTTGCTCCCTCCCTATCCCTCTCTCGCTCTCTTATGTCCTCTCTCTCTCTTTCCCCCTACACACTCCTGCTCTCTCTCTCTCTCTCTCTCAAACCTCCCTGACTCTGCAAAGAAATGAGAAAACACAGACCTTTCTGATCACCGATGTTTTAAAATGCCTGTGTATTAATGACTGGTGAGCATGTGTGTTGACTAGTGGAAGGCAATCTTTCTTGTCTTAAATGAGAAAAAGTCATAGGAAAAAATGTGCTTTGTGTTGTCAAACATTAGCCTGAGCAGACACCCTCTGAGCGCCCCACTCTAGGGGCTTCCTGAAACCAATTGCATTTTTCCTGAAGGAGTGTGTTTAACGTCAGCACCCTGAGGAGCTTGGCCGAGAAGAGCCCCGAAGGCCAAATATTTACATAGCCAACCTCGGAGCCCTATGGAAATGACCTCATGAACGTTGTTTCTAATTCATAAGACATGGTGATGAATAGTGAATAGGAGCCACAGCCTCTCCAGTCCTCACTCCAACACCCAAGGAATGGGTTCCTGGGTGGGGAGAGAGCTGGAGACGGCAGGGGAAAAAGACTTGGTGTCCTGCAGGACTGGGTTTCGATCTTGGCTCCAGTTCCTTGTGTGTGACCTTAGATAGGTCACTATAGCTTTCTGAGCCTCATATCCTTTTATAGAATGTAGATGAAAAGGATGCCAACTCCCAGATGTATGGAGAGGATGGAATATAGTGGTGAATGCGTGAATAGAAACCTCTGTCTTGCATGCCAGGGGGAAGTGGGGCTGAGGCCTTAATGAACGGAGCTCCCTTTGTCTGCTATAAAGACCTCAGGAGAGAGCCGCCATGGCCTGCTGAGGGTTAAATCAGATGGTGGAGCAGCTTCCAGGGAAACAGCAAAGCAACAGGAGGTGTCACCAGTGCTCTCCTTACTCTCGAATTTGGTAACCCCTCGTTAGAGAGCTGCGGATTTGTGACTGTCCTCTCTGGTTCACCATCCAGTCTCTGCCTGTATCCTCAGCCTACATCCAACAGGACAAATATTGCATTTTCCTTGTCCTTTGGGTTGAGTGCCTCTGAGGAGCATATTCCACATTGGTTCACAGAGATCTCCTGTGGGATTAAGTTCCAGTTACCTACAGTGGTAACTTTCTTGAAAGTGCACCATCTACTTCTCTGCCTGCCCTTCCCTGCTTCATGACCCTTCTCCTCTTTTGGTATTTCCTGGAATTATGCCTCAAATAAGCTACTTGCATTTGTAATGCGTGTCCACAAGTTGGCTTCTGGAAAATCCCAAAAGGATGTGTCTTCTTCATCACCGAGTCAACCAAATTTCAGTTCCCATGGCCTGCAACAACTGTCTCCCTGTTCTCAGCAACTTGTGCCCCATTATTCCAATCATTCAAACCCAAACTCTGGAACTATCTTTGATCCCTTTCTTCATTGACTTCACTTCTGATCCATCACCAATATTCTCTTGGTTCTAACTTCAAAACATATCCAAAGTCTCTGCATATCATATTCATATTGCTGAAAAGCAATTGCAAAGGGAAAAATCTAAGAGTAAAAGGAAGCATCGTATAGAGAAGAACAAATTTAAGAAAAACAGCGGACTTCTTCTCTGAATTTATGCAAGTCAAAAAAGATTGAAGACAAAATGAAGACAAACACCAAATGCAGGTGAGCAGACCAACAGGAACTCTCATTCATTGCTGCTAGGAGTGCAAAATAGTACAGCCACTTTGGAAGAAAATCTGGCAGTTTCTTACAAAACTGAACGTACTCCTGCAATACGATCCTCAAGTAATTCTCTTGTTATTTACTCAAATAAATTGAAAACTCATGTCCACACAAAATCCTGCACACAAATATTTATAACAGCTTTATCCATAAGTGCCCTAAATGCAAAACTGTGGTACAGCCCTACAATAAAATATTATTCAGCACCAAAAAGAGATAAGTGATCAAACTGCAAATATACATGGAGGAGACATATATATATGTTGCTAAGTGAAAGAAGCCAATCTGAAAATGTTGCATACTGTATGATTTCAACTATATGACTTCTTGGAAAAGACAAAACTATGGAGGCAGTATAAATACTAGTAGTAACCAGGGAGGAGAGAGAGAGGGAGGGATAAGTAGGTGGAGCACAGAGAATGCTTAAAACAGTGAAACTATTCTGTATGATACTATAACGGTGAATATGACAATTGTCAAAACCCACAGAATGTACAACTGAAGAATGAACCCTAATATAAACTATGGACTTTAGTTAATAATAATGTATCAATATTGGTTCATCAATTATAATACATTTACACCAATGCAAGATGTTAGTAATAGGGGAAACTGTATGTATTTGGGGGAGGAAGAGATATAGGAGAACTCCCTGTATTTTCCACTCAATTTTTTTGTAAACCAAACTTCTAAAAAATAGATGACATTAAATATTTGCAATTTTTGTTCTAATAAGTAAGAATCTTGAAAGTCATCACTTCTGTCCCCATAGCAAAGAAAGGTGAACAAGTGGAAAATTAACAACTCTTAAATCTGTCAGAGATTTGAATTCATAGAGGAAATGGCCACACTTAAAACTGGTGAGTTGGACTCCACCCAAAACATCAGAATATATACTCTTCTCTTTGCCACATGGTACACACTCTAAAATCGATCACATAATTGGAAGTAAAACACCCCTGAGTAAATTTAAAAAAAAATGAAATGAAAACAAACAACCTCTCAAATACAGCACAATTAAATTAGAAATAAAGAGTAAGAAATTCACTCAAAACCATGCAATTACATGGAAATTCAATAACCTGTTCCTGAAGAAACTTTGGGTAAATAATGAAATTAATGCAGAAATCAGAATTTCTTTGAAACTAATGAGAAAAAAGATACAACATACCAGAATCTCTGGGACACAGAGATTCTCTGGCCATTCTTGCAGGAGTACGATGGTCTCTCATTATGGTTTTAATTTTCATTTCCCTAGTGATTAGTGATGTTGAACATTTTCTCATATGTTTGTTGGCCATTTCTTCTTTTGAGAAATGTCCATTCATGTTATTCACCTGATTTTTAATGGGATTATTTGTTTCTTTCTTGCTGATTTGTTTGGAGTGCTTGTAAAGTCTAGATATTAGTCCTTCATCAGATGCATAGTTTGCAAATATTTTCTCTTATTCTGTGGGTTGTCTGTTTAGTCTGATGATTATTTATTTTGCTGTACAGAAGTTTTTTTAGCTTAATTAGGTCCCATTTATTTATGTTTGTTCTAGTTGCATCTGCTTTTGGGGTCTTAGTTATGAATTCTTTTCCTATGCCAATGTCCAGAAGAGTTTTTTCCTAAATTAGTTTCTGGAATTTTAATAATTTTAGGTCTTATATTTAAGTCTCTGATCAATCCTTAGTTGATTTTTACATAAGGTGAGACAGGGATCCAGTTTCTTTCTTATATATGTGGCTAGCCAGTTTTCCCAGCACCATTTATTAATTGGGGTGTCCTTTCCCAAGTTTATGTTTTTTGTATGATTTGTAAAACATCAGTTGGTTGTAGGTTTTGGCTTTATTTCTAATTATCTAATCTGTTCCATTGGTCTGTGTTTTACTTTTATACTAGTACCATATTGTTTTGGTAACTATAGCTTTGTAGTGTAATTTGAAGTTTAATAATATGATACCTGCAGATCTGTTCTTTTTGCTTAGGAATGCTTTGGCTGTTGGACTCTTTTTTGGTTCCATATGAATTTTAGGATTTCTTAAAATCTTGTGAAAAATGATGTTGGTATTTTGATAGGAATTGCATTGAATCTATTGATTGCTTTGGGCAGTATGGTCATTTTAAGAATATTGATTCTTCCAACCAATGAGCATGAGATGTGTTACCATTTGTATTATCTATGGTTTCTTTCTGCAGTGTTTTGTAGTTCTCCTTGTATAGATCTTTCACCTCCTTGGTTAAGTATATTCCTAGGTTTTTGTTTTTGTTTTTGTTTTCAGCTCTTGTAAAACAGATTGAGTTCTTAATTTGGTTCTCAACTTGGTCATTGGTGTATAGAGTGCAACTGATACACACACATTGATTTTGAGACCTAAGACTTTACTGAATTTGTTTATCAAATCTAGGAGACTTTTGGAGGAATATATAGGGTTTTCTAGGTATATGATGATATCATCAGTGGCCAGTGAGAATTTTTGACTTACTCTTTTCCAATTTGGATGCTCTTTATTTCTTTCTCTTGCCTGATCGATTGCTCTGGCTAGGACTTCCAGTGCTATGTTAAATAGAAATGGTGAAAGCGGGCATTCCTGTCTTGTTCTAGTTTTCAGGGGGAATGCTTTCAACGTTTCCTCATTCAGTATGATGTTGGCTGCGGGTTTGTCACAGACGGCTTTTATTATTTTGAGAAACGTCCCTTCTATGCCTAGTTTGTCAGGAGTTTTTGTTATAAAGGAACGCCGGATTTTATAAAATGCTGTTTCCACATCTATTGAAATATCATAAGGTTTTTGTTTTTAATTATGTTTATGTGACATATCACATTTACTGACTTACATATGTTAAGCCTGGGGTCCTGAAACTACGGCCCGCGGGCCGCATGCGGCCCCCTGAGGCCATTTATCCGGCCCCCACCGCACTTCAGGAAGGGGCACCTCTCTCGCTGGTGGTCAGTGAGAGGAGCACAGCATGTGGCGGCGCCGCAGAGTGCAGTGTCGCTCATGTACAGTCGTACTTCCGGTGACGCGGGACGCACAGGTCACGGCTCCGGACGCCCGTCAGATGACGCACATCCGGTCTCCGGTAAAAGTGGAGTTCCACCAATACGGCACCCGGTGAGGCTGAGATGATGTGGCCTGGGAAGGCTGCATTGATGGACACAGATCAGACTGCATTGATGGGCAGTGCAGTCTGTATGCCTCTGTGTGGGCAAAATTATTGTTGGTATATTGTTTTTATAGGGCTGTATATCTATCTATTGGTATTTTACTAATAGCAATTTGGAATCCCTAGGAAACAACGACGTCAAGAAAGAGAAAAATTGACTCGGAGTGTAGGATATTCAAAGAACAGTGGACTTATGATTATTTTTTCATGCAGTACAAGGAAAGAGCTGTTTGTTTGATATGCCAGAATATAGTGTCTGTGTTCAAAGAATACAATATGCGTCGACACTATCAAACTCAACAGAAGCCGGGCGCGGTGGCTCAAGCCTGTAATCCCAGCACTTTGGGAGGCCAAGGCGGGTGGATCACGAGGTCAAGAGATCGAGACTATGCTGGTCAACATGGTGAAACCCCGTCTCTACTAAAAATACAAAAAATTAGCTGGGCATGGTGGCGCGTGCCTGTAATCCCAGCTACTCAGGAGGCTGAGGCAGGAGAATTGCCTGAACCCAGGAGGCGGAGGTTGCAGTGAGCTGAGATTGTGCTATTGCACTCCAGCCTGGGTAACAAGAGCGAAACTCTGTCTCAACAAAACAAACAAACAAAACTCAACAGAAAGATAAATATGATTGGTCAGAGATGTGAGAAAAGATAAAATATTGAAATGGAAAAATACATTGACAACTCAGCAAAATACTTTTGTGAAGCAGAAGCAGCTAAATATTTCATCACTGCGAGCAAGTTTTCAAGTTGCCAAGCTAATAGCGTGCACTGGCAAACCATTCGTGGAGGGAGAATTTGTTAAAGAGTGCCTTCTTTCTGTTGCCAAAGAGATGTGTCCAGGAAAGGCAGACTTATTTAGTACAGTTAGTCTTTCAGGATCTACAATTACACGAAGGATTGAAGAAATGGGAGACAATTTGCATCAGCATTTGCAAAACTCCGCAAGAAAACTTTCCTATTTTTCCTTGGTACTCGACAAGAGCAATGATGTTCGTGATTCTGCACAACTTCTAATTTTTATTCGTGGGATGAATGACAATTTTGAAGTCACAGAAGAGCTTGCTGCACTGCAAAGCATCAAAGGAACAACTACAGGAGAGGATATCTATGAAAAGGTTTCCCAAACTGTGAAGGATTTGGAGCTGGACTGGGCTAAACTAGCCAGTGTGACAACTGATGGTGCTCCTAGCATGGTGGGGTCTAAGAAAGGAGTAATTGCTCACATTAACCATGAGATGGACAAACATAACCATTCTCATCCAATAGCCATACACTGCCTCATCCACCAACAAGCGCTATGTAGTAAATCACTGAAGTGGGACTTTGTTATGAAGATTGTGGTATCTTGTGTTAACTTCATTAGAGCTAATGCACTAAACCACAGACAATTTCAGGAATTTCTGTCTGAGCTAAATGTTGCCTATGAAGATGTTCTGTACCACACAGAAGTCCGTTGGCTGAGTCGAGGGAGAGTTTTGAGACATTTCTATGACTGACTTCCACAGATTAGAGCTTTTATGCTTTCAAAAAACAAAGAAGTACCAGAGCTCAATGATGCAGAATGGAAATGGCACCTCGCCTTTCTGACAGATGTAACAGAGCTACTCAACAGTTTCAATGTGCAACTTCAAGGAAAAGGGAAGCTCATCTGTGATATGCAATCACATGTGAAAGCATTTGAAGTAAAATTAGGCCTCCTTATCAAACAAGTGAAGGAGGAAAATTTCTGCCATCTCCCCTTAACTCAAAATCTGTTAGCAGAAAAAACCTTGATTGCATTCCCAAAAGAAACATGTGTGGATTCCCTGGAAAAGTTGCAAAAGGAGTTCCAATTCAGATTTAAAGAGCTTCATCTCCATGAACAGGACATACAGCTTTTCCGTAACCCATTTTCTATTGACATTGAAAATGTGGATACAATTTACCAAATGGAAGTGGCTGAACTGCAGAATTGTGACTCTCTGAAAGACGCATTCAAGTCAAGCAGCTTGCCTAATTTCTATGCATCTCTCCCCTCTGAGTCATACCCTAATATCAGGAACCATGCACTCAAAATGGCAACCATCTTTGGCAGCACGTATGTCTGTGAACAGACTTTTTCCAGAATGAAACATCTGAAATCTCCAACCAGATCTAGACTAACTGATGCACACTTGCATCACTTGTTACGGCTAGCAGTAACAAATATGGAACTGGACATTGACCATCTCATTAGCCAAAAGCAGGTCCACAGTTCCCATTGAAATACTGGTCAGTTTGTTGATTTAAATTTATTTGTTCTTTATTTTAAATATTGTATTTGTTCCTGTTTTTTTTTTTTTTTTTTTTTTTTTTTTTACTTTAAAATAAGATATGTGCAGTGTGCATAGGGATTTGTTCACAGGTTTTTTTTTATAGTCCAGCCCTCCAACTATCTGAGGGACAGTGAACTGGTCCCCTGTGTAAAAAGTTTGGGGACCCCTGTGTTAAGCCATCCCTGCATTCCTGAAATGATGCCCACTTGATAATGGTGTATTATCTTTTTAATGGTGGTTGGAGTCAGTTAGCTAGTATTTTGTTGAGGATTTTTGGATCTATGTTCGTCAGGGATATTGGTCTTTAGTTTTCATTTTGTTATGTCTTCATTTTGGTATCAAGGTGATACTGGCTTCATAGAATGAGTGAGGGAGGATTCCTTCTTTCTCACTCTTTTGAAGTCGTTTCAGTAGGTTTGGCAGCAATTTTTGAATGTCTGGTAGAATTCAGCTGTGAATCCAACTGGCCCTGGACTTTTTTTGTTGAGAATTTTAAAAGTTACTGATACAATCTCACTGCTTTTTATTGGTCTGTTTAAGTTTCTAGTTCTTGATTTAATCTAGGAAGTTTGGGTGTTTCTAGGAGTTTATCCATCTCCTGTAGATTTTCTAGTTTGTGTGCATAGTAGTCTTGAGTGATCTTTTCTATATTTGTGGTGTTGGTTGTAATGTCTCCAGTTTTATTTCTAATTGGGTTTATTTGAATCTTGACTCTTTTCTTGGTTAATCTAGCTGACAATCTATCAATTTTGTTTATCTTTTCAAGGGTTTTTTTTTTTCACTTTGTTGATCTTTTGTATTTTTGTGTTTCAGTTTCATTTAGTTCTGCTCTGATCTTTGTTACTTATTTTTTCTCCTAGTTTGGGGTTTAGTTTACTCTTGTTTTTCTAGTTCCTTGATGTGCAACACCAAATTGTCAATTTGTAATCTTCTAGACTTTTTGATGTAGGTAACTAGTGCCATAAACTTTCCTCTTAGCACTGCTTTTACTGGCCAGAAGTTTTGATAACTTGTGTCACTGTTATCATTTGTTTGAAGGAATTTTAAAATTTCCATCTTGATTTTATTGTTAAACCCCAAAATATTGAGGAGTAGATTGTTTAATTTCCATGTATTTGTGCAGTTTTGATGATTCTCTTCATAGTTAATTTCTAGTTTTATTCCACTGTGGTCTGAGAAAGTACTTAATATGATTTTGATGTTTGGAAATTTATTGAGACTCATTCTGTGGCCTGTCATATAATCTATCTTCTTCATGTGTAAGAAGAATGTACATTCTGCAGTTCTTGGGTAGAATGTGTTGTAAATACTTCTTAGGTCCATTTGCTCTAGAGTGTAGTTTAAGTCCATTGTTTCTGTGTTGACTTTCTGCCTCAATGGTCTGTCTAATGCTGTCAGGGGAGTGTTGAAATTCACCACTATTGTTATCTCATTTTTTAGATCTAGTGGTAAATGTTTTATGAATCTGGGAGCTCTAGCGTTAGGTGCATATATATTTAGGATCACAATGTATTTGTATTGCATTGATCCTTTTATCATTATATAGTGACCATCTTTGTCTTTTATTTATTTATTTATTTTTACTACTTTTGCTTTATAGTCTACTTTGTCTGATACAAGAATAGCTACTTCTGCTCACTTTTGGTTTCCATTTGCATAGGTATTAGTCCATTCTCATGCTGCTGTGAAGAAATACATGAGACTGGGTAATTTATAAAGAAAAGAGGTTTAATTGATTGACAGTTTTACATGGGTGGGGAGGTCTCAGGAAATTTACAATCAAGGCAGAAAGGGAAGCAAACACATCCTTCTCCACAAGGCAGCAGGGGAGAGAAGTGCCGAGGGGAAAAGCCACTTGTAAAACCATCATAGCTCATGAAAACTCACTCACTATTATGAGAACAGCATGGGGGGACTGCCCCCATGATCTAATTACCTCCCACAAGGTCTCTTCCCAACATGTGGGGATTGCAAATCAAGATGAGATTTGGGTGGGGGCACAGAGTCAGGCCATTATCATTCAACCCCTGGCTCCTCCCAAATCTCATCTTCCTCAAATTTCAAAACACAATTCTGCCTTCCCAAACGTTCCCCAAAGTCTTAACTCATTTCAGCATTATCCTAAAAGTCCAAGTTTATAGTCTCATCAGAGACAAGGGAAGTCCCTTCCACCTATGAGCCTGTAAAAGTAAAAGCAAGTAAGTTACCTCCAAGATACAATGGAGGCACAGGCATTGGGTAAATACACCCATTCCAAATGGAAGAAATTGTCCAAAATGAATGGGTTACAGGCCCCATCCAAGTCCAAAGTCCCATTAGGCAGTAATTAAATCTTAAAACTCTGAAATAATCTCCCTTTGCTCCATGTCTCACATCCAGGTCGCAATGATGCAGGAGGTGCCCACAGCCTTGAGCAGCTCTTCCCCTGTGGATTTGCAGGGTACAGCCCCCACTGCTGGCTGCTTTCACCAGGGGCATTGAGTGCCTGCGGCTTTTCCAGGCACATGGTGCAAGCTGTCAGTGGATCTGCAATTCTGCGGGGACAACACCGGGATATCCTCTAATTCAATTTAATTCTGCACAGTCTACCTGGAGATAGCTTCAGATGACGCAGGTTGGAGATGCAGTCTCACAAGACTCAGTTTCACTTCTGATGCCAATTGCAAGCCCCAGGTTATTTTGCCTGTGCTTCTGACCAACTGGCTATCCATCAGGATTGTCACAGCCCCCTTTTTGAGTTTGATTAACTTGCTAAAGTGTCTCACAGGATTCAAGGAAACACTTACATTGATTGGTTTATTATAGAAGATAATTTAAAATGACACATATAGAGAGATGCATGGAGAAAAGCATGTGGGAAAGGGCATGGAGCTTCCCTGCCTTCCCCAGGCGCACCACCCTCCGGGAACCTCCACGTGTTCAGCTATCTAGAAGTTCCCCCACCCAGGCCTTTTGGGTTTTTATGAAGATCTCATTACATAGGCATGATTGACCACTGGCGACCAACTTAACTGTTAGTCCCTCTCCCTTCCCTGGAGATTGGAGTGTGTGGCTGAAAGTCCCAACCCTCTAATCCTGCCTTGGTCTTTGCTATGACCAGCCTCCATCCTGAAGCTGCTTAGGGGCTGCCAGCCATCAGTCAACTCATTAGTATATGAAGAGACATCACTTTGGAGATTCTAAGGGTCTTAGGAGTTGTATGCCAAGAAAAAGTAAGAAGGCCAAATACAGTTTGTATTTCACAATGTTACAACTACCCAAAGTATTTCACAGATTTAATGCAATTTCTGTTAATATTCACATTGTTTTTGCAGAAATGGAAAAACCAGCTCTCAAATTCATGTGAAATGCAAGAGGCCTCAAAGAGCCATAATAATATTGGAAAAGAAAACCAGTTGAAAAACTCACACTTACCCATTTTGAAACTTATTACAAAGTTACTGTAATGAAAACAGTGTAGTACTAGCATCAAATAGACATAGACCAATGGAATAGAATTGGGAGTTCAGAAATAAATCCATACCTCTATGGTGAGAGGACTATTTGAAGGGCAACAGAGCATCCTCTTCAACAAATGGTGCTGGAACAACTGTCTACATGCAAAAGAATGAAACTGTGCCCCTATCTGACTCCGTATCACAAATATTAACTCAAAATGAGTCAATGACAAAACGTAAGAGCTAAAAGCATAAAACTTTTAGAAGAAAACATACTGGTACATCTTCATGATATTGGATTTGGCAACAGATTCTTGTGCATGATATCAAATCATAAACAACAAAAGAAAAAAATTGATGCATTTGACTTCATTAAAATTAATAACTTTTGTGTGTCAAAAGACATAATCAAGAAAGTGTGAAAACAACCTATGGAATATGTACAAATCCTATGTCTGAATACTAAACTTTTAGCCTTCAGAGTGTATTAAAAAACTCTTACAACTCAATAAATAAATGACAAAGTCTTTTCAATGGGCAGAAGACGTGAATAGACATTTCTTCAAGGAAGACATACAAAAGGCTGGTGGACAGATGAAAAGCCACCTCATTAGTCACCAGGGAAATGCAAATTAAAATCGCAATGACATACCACTATGTACTTTTTAGGATGACTAAAACAAACAAGCAAACAAAATGCCAAGAGCTGCTAAGGGTGTCTATCAACTAGAATGGTCATAGATTGCCTGTGGAATGCAAACCTGCATAACTAGTTTGGAAATAAATTTTCAATGTCTTGTTAATATAAAACTGTATTTAATATGACCCAATTATTCCACTTCTGGGCATTTACTCAAGAGAAATGTGAACATATCCACACAAAGACCTGTACCTTAATGTTCGTGTCATCTCTATCGGTACTAGGTACAACAACCTAAACTTATCAAATGTTGAATTGATAAAAAAAAATTGTGATACACCCATAAATGGAATACTACTCAGCAACCAGAAGGAATAAACAACGAAGCCATATAATGGCATGAATAAATCTCAGAAGTATTACACTGAGTGAAAGAAGCCAGACACCAAAGTCTACATATTGTAAGATTCTACTTACATGAGATTCTGAAAAAGGAAAATCTGTAGTGATCAAAACAGATCAGTGGTTGCCAGGAAATGGGATTGAATTACACGCAAATGGTCATAAAGGAATATTTTGGGGTGATGGAAATATTTTATATCATGATTGTGGTGGTTACATAGTTGAGTCCATCCATCTAAAGTCATCAAACCATATATTTAAAATGGCTACTTTAAAAAATTGACCTGTAATCATTGTACATATTACAGGGTACGTAATGATGTTTTGATACATATAATACGTAGTGGTCAGATAAGGATAATTAGGATATCCATCATCACAAACATAAACGGCTCTAATTTACTGATGTAAATTATATCTTAATAAAGCTACATTTGAAATCCACACCCAGAGCCAGTTCCATCAGGGCCATCCCACTGCTGCCACCCTGGATTCTGCCCGGACAGCTGCATTGGCTGCCTCCCTGGAGGCCCCTACTGTCCATTCTCGACAGCAGCCAGAGGGTCCTTCCACACTCCAGAGCGGCCAAATAGATCCACGTAAACATAAATCATATCTCGTAACTTCCCCACAGCAGATTCCTGTTTCACTTAGGAGAAAACCCACACTCCCCAGCACTTTGGGAGGCCGAGGCAGGCGGATCACGAGGTCAAGAGATCGAGACCATCCTGGCCAACACGGTGAAACCCCGTCTCTACTAAAGTACAAAAAATTAGCCGGCCGTGGTGGTGCGCACCTGTAGTCTCAGCTACTCGGGAGGCTGAGGCAGGAAAACTGCTTGAAACCCGAAAACGAAAGTTGCAGTGAGCCGGGATGGCACCACTGCCCTCCAGCCTGGCGATGGAGCCAGGCTCTGTCTAAAACAAACAACAAACAAACCCCACACTCTTCTGTGGCCGCCAGACTCTGCTGACCTCCAGCCTTACCGCCCTCTCACTCTCCTGCTCTCAACCTGCCCTCCAGCTAAACTGGCCAAGCTTACTCTGGCTTCTGATCCTTGACATGCCACCTTCTAGCTACACATTTCACCCCGGCCTCTGTCCCTCACCTCACAGCTCAGTCTAGCTAGTGCCACTGTCCGCTCTTAACATGACAGTTCTTAAGCTTCACTTATTTGTGAAATTTCTTGATTTTTATCATATCAGCATACTGTCTGCACTATCATTTTGTAAAATTATCCTTACTCCATTTTTATTTAAATAAGTACACTTCAAGAAAGAGCTAGGATATGGGGGCGTGTAAAAAGTGAAAACATAAACAAATACATTTTGCAAACTATCCAAAGCAAGCTAATAACAGGTAAAAACCCCTTTTACGTTTTTTTTGTTTTGTTTTGTTTTTTGTTTTTTTTTTTTGAGAGAGAGTCTCACTCTGTTGCCCAGACTGAGGGCAATGATATGATCTCGGCTCATGGCAAGCTCCTGGACCCAAATGATTCTCCTAACTCAGCCTCCTGAGTAGCTGGGATTACAGGTGTGTGCCACTACCACCCAGATAATTTTCGTATTTTTAGTAGAGACAGGGTTTCACCATGTTGGCCAGGCTGGTCTTGAACTCCTGACCTCAAGTGATCCATCCGCCTAGGCCTCTCAAATTGCTAAGATTACAGGCGTGAGCCACTGTGCCTGGCCTCCCCCTCCACATTTAAGTAAATGTACGTCAGTAATGAAGGGGAACATCTTATAATACGAACCATTTAACTGTTTTAAATTTGCAAACACCTTAGAATAGAGCCTCAAAATACATGAAGCCAAAACTGACAAAAAGAAAATAGGTAACCTCACAGTCATCACAGAAGATTTTGACACGTGTCTCTTGGTAACTGATGAAACAAGTATAAAGTACCCATAAAGATATAAAAGATTTTCAAAAGATGGGTAAAATAGTTTTACTTGTGTGATCAATCAGTCCTAGCCTGTCTTTACTCTGGGGAGTCATTTGACAAAAGTTTTCATGATAACCTGATAAAATGAATAAATGTAAGTGGTATGCATCTAAAGTTAGGAAGATTTCAGTAACTAAAGCAACTCAAAGAGCTAACACTAAAAACTTGTTCTTGGTTCATTTAAATCATGTATAACTAATACCAGTGATAATATAATCAGATTCAGAATTTTCTTAACAGTTTGAAACATTGGTCAAATGATTTCAAATGAAGTCTGTGAGATAAAAACTTAATTGGTATGAAGGCAAAGTCACGTATATTTCTTTTTTTTGTGTGAACATAGCTTAACACTTAAAAAATTGAGAGACATATATCTATGTATAAATATAAACGCACACAACTTGATTAATTTTTACTCCTTGTATACCCATGAATTAGGGCATCAAATATTTCCAGCACCCTGGAAAGTTCCCTTGTGCCGCTTCTGAGTCAACACCCTTCCTCAGAGAGGTAACCAATATTCTACCTTCTATTATCATTGATAAGTGATGTAAATGGAATCATGCATACATATCTCTATACAAACATATATTCATGTGTATGTACATACACATGTATGTATTATCTCTGTCATCTCTCCATCGTCTATCTATTGTCTATCATCTATTCATCTTTCTCTGTATGTGTAAAATGTATGTATCTACCTATGCATCTCTTATTTATTTAATGGAAAGTAGATTGCACTCATAAAAAGATAAAAGGGCAAAAAAAAAAAAAAGAATCTAGACATAGACCTTAAACCCTTCATAAAATTAACTCAAAATAGATCACAGATCTAAAGATAAAATGCAAACTATGGAACTGCTAGAGGCTGGGCACGGTGGCTCATGCCTGTAATCCCAGCACTTTTGGAGGAAAAGGCTGGTGGATCACCTGATGTCAGGAGATCGAGACCAGCCTGGCCAACATGGTGAAATCCCGTCTTTACTAAAAACACAAAAAATAGCCAGGCATGGTGGTGTATACCTATAGTTCCAGCTACTTGGGAGGCTGAGGCAGGAGAATCCTTTGAACCCGTGAGGCAGAGGTTGCAGTGAACCAAGATCATGCCACTGGACTCTAGCCTGGGTGGCAGAGTCAGACTCTGTCTAATAAAAACAAAAAATAGAACTTTTAGAAGGCAACAGATGAAAAACATAAATAACCTTGGGTATAGCAATGACATTTTAGATATAGAATCAAAGGCATGGTCCATGAAAGAAATAATTGATAAGCTGAACTTTATTAAAATAAAAAATTTCTGCTGTGTGAAAGACAATGTAAAGGAAATGAGAGGACAAGCCACAGACTGGCAGCAAATACTTGCAAAAGACACATCTGATAAAGAACTGTTAACCAGAGCATGAAAAAAACACCTCTTAAAACCCAATTTAAAAAACAAGAACCCAGCTTAAAAAACTGAGCCAAAGACTTTAAGAGACGTTTCACAAATGGAATTTACAGATGGCAAATAAGCTTATGAAAATGTGCTCCATAACATTGTCGTTAGGGAATTAAAAATGAAAACAATAACGAAATTCCACTGTACATCTGTTAGAATGGTCAAAATCCAGAACAGGAACATCCAGTGCTGGTGAGGATGAGGAGCAACAGGAATTCCCGTTTATTGCCGGCGGAAATGCAAAGTGGTACTACCACTTTGGAAGACAGTTTGGCAGTTTCTTACAAAACTAAACATGCTCTTACCATACAACCCAGCAACTTCATTCCTTGGTATCTACCCAAATGAGCTGAAAACATGTGTACACAGAAAAACCTGCAGATGCTTACAGCAGCTTTATGGAAAAACTTGGAAGCAACGTAAATGGGCTTCAGTAGGTGAATGGATAAACATGTTCATCCACTCTGACGTCCAAAAAGCAAGCCATGGAATGGAAGAAAATGATATTATTCTGCATGTAAAAGAAATGAGTCATCTAGCTATGAAAAGACATGGAGGAGCTTAAATGCATATTACTAAGTGGAAGAAGCCAGTCTGAAAAGCCCGCCTGCTGGATGACACCCACTGTAAGGCATTCTGGAGAAGGCAAAGACCATGAAGGCAGTAAAAAGGTCAGTGATTGACAGGGTGTTAAGGGGGAGCCAGGAGTGAATAGTTGGAGCACAGGGGATTTTATGGCTGTGAAACTATTCTGCATGATACTATAATGGTGAACACAATAGAATGTACAACATTAAGGGTGAATACTGATACAGACTGTGGACTTTAGTTAACAAAAATGGATTGGCATTGGCTCATCAATTGTAACTTGGTTGCAGTTAGATGCCTTCTTGCATTTCATCCTCAAAACATCTCTGTCCCTTAGAGCTCAGGAGTCTCCCTGATTCACCTTTTGCAATCCACCAGCTAACCCTGAAGCCTCCGCCTTCAGATACACCTATAATCTGCCTGCTTCTTGCATGTACTTTGGCCATGGGCCTGAGCCCCATGGTCCCTCTTGGATGTCACACTTCCTCCTTGAGGCCACCCTTTCCCATTCGTACCTCCACGGTCAGGCTCCACCCCCTCCTCTGCTTGCAGCTTTCTTCTGACAGCTTCCAGGGACCTCACCTGAACCTCCAGGGCCCTGACTCATCTCCCCCCTCCACGGCCTCCCTCGTGGGCCTTCTTCACTTCTCAACCTCATGCCTTCCCCACTTTTGCCCTTTACCCTTGCTGTCCCCTCTGTTCATCCTTGTAGATTTCTCTCTTACTGGTCACAAGACTGCATTCAAATGCTGCTTCTCATTGAGGTCTCCCTGAGGTCACCTGACTGAAACTGCCAGGCTGCACACCAGCCCTCACTACTCCTGTCTTCCTTTTCCTCTCCTGGGCTCCTGGACCTGTGACATAAAGTTGACTTTCCACTGTGCTAACTGTGGCCTTCTGTGCTGGGGCATCAACTCCACAAGGGCTTGGTCTGCTTTAGTTCCACAGTACCCACAGCACCCAGCACAGGGCTGGCTTTGAGTCAGCTGGCTCTTCCCTTCGTGAGATTTATCTGTAGTATATGATGCTGTTTGATAGCATCTTGCCCAAAGTAGAACCTCTTTCAAAATTGGAATTAATCCTCCCAAACTCTGGCACTGCTTTATCAACTAAGCTCATGCAATATTCTAAATACCTTGCAGTTATTTGAACAATGATTATGGTATCTTTATCCGAAGTAGATTCCATTTCAAGAAATCACTTTCTTTGCTCATCCATAAGAAGCATCTCCTCATCCATTCGAATGTTATCATGAGATTGCAGCAATTTGGTTACATCTTTAGGCTCCACTTTTAATTCTAGTTCCCTTGCTATTTCCACCAAATCTGCAGTGACTTCCTCCACAGAAGTCTTGAAACTCTTCAAGTCATCCACAAGGGTCGGAATCAACTCCCAAGCTCCTGTTGATGTTGATATTTTTACCTCCTCCCATGAATCGCAGATGTTCTTAATGGCATCTAAAATAGTGAGTCCTTTCCAGAAGGTTTTCAATTTACTTTGCCCAGATCCAGTGAATGAACTATTATCTTAGACAGCTACAGCCTTACGAAATGCATTTTGTAAATAATAAGACACGAAAGTTGAAATGACTCCTTGATCCGTGGGCATAAAGTCATGTTCATCTCCTTGTGTATCTCCATCAGAACTCTTGGGTGACCAGGTGCATTGCCAATGAGCAGTAATGTTTTTGAAACGAATCCTTTTTTTCTGAACAGTACGCTTAAAATATTTAGTAAACTATGCTGTAACTAGTTATGCTCTCATTCCGTTTTTTTGTTACATGTATAGGGCACAGGTGGAGTTGATTTTGCTTAATTCTTAAAAGCTCTAGGCTTTTCAAAATGGTAAAAGGGCATTGGCTTCAATTTAAAGCCAGCAGCTGCATTAGCCCCTAACAAGAGAGTCAGCCTGTCCTTTGAAACTTTGAAGCATTGACTTGTCTTCTCTAGTGATAAAAGTGCTAGATGGCTTCTTCTTCCAATATAAGGCTATTTAATCGACATTGAAAGTCTATTGTTTAGTGTGGTCACCTTCATTAGTTAGCTGTATCTTCTGGATAACTTGCTGCAGCATCTATATTATCACTTGCTCCTTCACCTTGCACTTTTAACTTATGGATATGGCCTCTTTCCTTAAGCCTCATCAACCAACTGCTGCTGGCCTCAAACTTTCCTTCTGCGGTGTTCTCACCTCTCTTAGCCTTCAGAGACTTGAAGAGAGTTAGGGCCTTGCTGTGGATTAGGCTTTGGCTTTAGGGAATGTGGGTGGTTTGATCTTCCATCTATACTGCTAAACCTTTCTCTATATCAGCAATAAAGATGGTTGACTTTCTTATTATTATGTGTTCACTGGAGTAGCACTTTTAATTTCCTTCAAGAAGTTTTCATTTGCATTCACAACTTGGCTAACTATTTGGGACAAGAAGGCTAGCTTTCAGCCTATCTTGGCTTTTAATGTGTCTTCCTCACTAAGCTTAATGATTTCTAGCTTTTAATTTAAGGTGAGAGATGTGCAGCTCTACATTTCACTGACATAGAGGCCATTGTAGGGTTATTAATTGGCCTAATTTCAATATTGTTGTGTCTCAGGTACTTGACAGGTCTGAGGAGAGGAAGAGAGATGGGGATATGGTCAGAGAGTGGCGGAGTCAGCACACACACACATTTACAGAGCACATTCACCATCTTACATGGGTGTGGTCGATCGTGCCTCAAAACAATTATAATAGTACCAGCAAAGATCACTGATCACCATCATAGATATAACAACAATGAAAACATTAAAGTATGGTAAGGATTTCCAAAATGTGACACAGAGACATTAAGTGAAAAGGTGCTGGTGGAAAAATGGAGCTGATAGACTTCCTCAGCATAGAATTGCCACGAACCTTCCATTTGTAAAAAACACAGTAACTGCAAATACAATAAAGTTAAACACAATAAAACAAGATATACCTGTAATAGAGGAAACCATGTATGTTGGGGGGAAGAGGGGCGAAGGAGAACTCTCTGTACTGTATGATCAGCTTTTCTGAAAACATAAAACTTCTCCAAAAATTAAGTCAATTTTTAAAAAGTAATGCAGAAATCAGACAACCAGTAAAATGTTTGGGTCAGGAGTTAGGTTTGTTTTCTAAAAGTAATAGAGTTATATTTGGCAAACGTAGGTAATGAGCTCTCAGCTGATACTAACTACATGACTATCTTGACTTTACTAAATTATTTTCATTTTTATAGAAATATTTTCATGTGTGTTTGTATAGATACAGAAACTTGGATCTACATAAATAATGAGAGAGAGAGAGTCAGTCAGAGAAGGAATAAAGATAGAATAAAAATATTTTTGTATTCTTCATTAATCCAAAATGCAACTGTCATTTTAAAGTATTATTATTTTATTTAAAGTATTATTATTTTTTAAAAAATATATTAAATGATTATAACTTACAGGTAAGTGAAATGAATGACAGCAATGTCACAAGAGATGGGAGGTAGTTATTAAGAATACTCTGTTATAAGATACCTGCCTTAAATGTGAAACAGAATAGTGTCTGGAGGTAGACTTAAATTAGTTTAAAATGTATATTGTAACCTCTAAGATAAGCACTAAAAACTTTAAAAGGAAGTACGATGGGTACGCTAAGAGAGAAAGTAGAGTGGAATCATAAAATACTCAATTAGAACAAGAAAAGGCTGAAAAGGAGCCTCTAGTAAGAATAAAAACAGTTATAAACATGGTTGATATTAATTTAAATATATCCATAATCACTTTAAATGTGAATGGCCTAGGTACACCAGTCAAAAACAGAGATTGTCAGAGTGGATAAAATACAAGACCCAACTATATGTGGTCCACAAGGAATGCACTTGAAAATAGTGATTCTCACAGATTAAAAGTAAAGTGATGGAGAAAGATATACCATGCTAACATTAATTTTTGAAACATGAAATAACTATGCTAATTTCAGGTATAGCAGACTTCAGAGCAAGAAAAACTATCAGGGATAAAGAAATACTAAATAATGATCAAGTTAATTCTCCAAGAAAACATAACAATCCTAAACATGTATGCACATAACAGTAGATCATTAAAATACATGAGGCAAAAACTTATAGAACTGCAGAAAGAAATAGACAAATCCACTACATAGTGGAGTCTTCAACACTAAATCAAAAAGGCAAAAACAATAAGCATGTACTTGATCTGAACAGTATTATTAAACAAGTAGATATAATTGGCATTTATAGAATGCTCTATTCAATAACAGCATAATGCATATCCTTCTCAATCTTACATATAACACTAATCAAATTAAACCACATTCTGAGCCAAAAAATACACCTTAAAAAATTTTTAAAATAGAAATCATGCAAAATATCTTCTGGCACCTCAATAGAAGTAAAATATGTCAATAATGGAGAGCTTGATAAAAAAAAATCCCCAACATTTGGAAATTAAATGATAAATTTCCAAATTACATATGGATTATGGGAATTCACTTAAGGTGGTGGAAAAAATATTAAGAAAAAAATATTAGAGAAAGTTATAGAATATAGTCTTAAACTTTTTTGGAAGGCTTAAAGGTTTTTTTTTTTTTAGAATTCCTGGCTGAAGGCAGCTAGAATCTCTTTGCAGGAGGCAGAGAGATTAAGGTGCAATGACAAAAGAATGTAAGTAGTTTACCTAACTAACTTGTTTACATTAACCTTTGATCATTCTGGATGGCTCTCTCAAGGATAAGTCAGCCAAGGATATTACCCACTGATGGTGTTTGCTTTAAGCATCAGAACCTGTCCTTTAATCTCCTCACTCTAGTAGTGTTGACTCAGAGTTTGTGTCATTTAATGTGTACTTAATAAAGGCCTGAGAAGCAAGTATGTAGGGACTGGTGGCTGCTGTCTGTTTACAGCACTCTTTAAAATGCCTGTAAGCCAGCCAGACACACTCAGTTGAAGTGGCAAAGCATAATATCTGTGTGTCAGTGTACTTTATTCATCCATCATTGAGTCAGAGTCTGCAGGACAGCTCCCACAGGTGGTGACCCTGATGGAGGTGCCCAATGTAGGGTGACTCTGACAATGGGTTAAAAGAAAGTCTTAAGAAAAAATTTAAAATATTTGAACTAATAAAAATTTGTGAGATGAAGCAAAAGGGAAACTTACAATATTAAATCAACTATTACAAAAGGAGGCTCTAAAATTAACAGCCTAAACTTCTACCTTAGTAAAATAGAGAAATAAAAATAAAAATAGCTAAAGCCTAGAACAAATGAAGAAATGATAAAAATTAGAGGAGAAACAAATGAAACTGAAAACAGAAAAACAATAGAGGAAAGCAAATGAAACTGAAAGCTTCACTGTCTCTTTGAAAATATCAATAATATTGATAAATGTTTAACCAAGCTAATCAAGAAAACAAAATCAGAGAGGACTCAAATTAGCAATATTAGAAATAAGAGGGGCCATGAGTACTGATCCCACAAATTTTCAGAGCACAATAAAGAAATGTGAAGAACAATTCTTTGCCCACAAATTTGATATCCTAAGTGAAATGAGCCAGTTCCTTAAAAGACACAATCTGCCAAAATTCACACAAGAAAAAATAGACAATCTGAATTGAGTGAAAAATTGATAACCTTCCAAAATGGGAAGTACCAGGTACAGATGGGTTCACTGGTGAACTCTACAAAACAAGGAAGAAATTATATCAATTCTATATACGTCTTCAAAAAATATATAAGAGGACAGAATATTTCCTAACTAATTCTATGAGGTCAGCGTTTACCCTAATACTAAAACAAGACAAAGACATTGCAAGAAAGAAAAACTACAGACCAATATTTTCCATAAATTTAGATGCAAAAATTCTTAACAACATATTAGCAAATCAAATCTGACAATGTATAAAAAGTGACCAAGTGGGATTTATTCCAGAAATGCAAGGCTGGTTCAACTTAAAAAAAAGTCACACAAGTACAGAAAACCAAATACCAAGTGTTCTTTCACTTGTAAGTGAGAGTTAAACATTGGGTACTCATGGACATAAAGACGGCAACAATAGGCACTGGAGGCTATTACAGTGGGGAGGAAGGGAAGAAAGCAAGGGTTGAAAACCTAACTATTGGGTATTAAGCTCACTACCTGGGTGGTGGGATCATTTATACCCAAACCTGCACATCTACCTTGTGAATCTAAAATAAACGTTGAGATTAAAATCAGTCAGTCAACATGACCCACTGTATCAACAAACTAAAAAAGAAAAATCATGTTTATATTAATCGATGCAGAAAAATCATTTGACAAAACAAATACTCATTTGTAATATTAAAAAGGAAAACTTTTCAGCCAATAGGAATAGAGGGAAACTCCCTCAATTAGATAAAGAGTATATGTAAAAAACTGACAGCTAACATCATGCCTAATGGTGAGAAACTGGATGCTTTCCACCTAAGACTGGGACTCACATTACTTTATTTCAGGACCTGCTATGAGGTTATAGTAATAAAAAATTATGTGTACTGGTTTAAATTATGTGTCAATTTGACTGGGTCATGCAGTGTTCAGATATTTGGTCAAATGTTCTGAGTGTCTCTGTGAGAGTGTTTTGGGATGAGATTAACATTTAAATTAGTAGACAGAGTAAAGCAGATTGCCTTCCCTAATGTGAGTGGGCCTCATCCAATCAGTTGAATAACTGAATAGAAAAAGAAGGCTGAGCCTTTCCCAAGTAAAACAGAATTCTTTCTGCCTGACTGCCTTTGACTAAGACATCAGCCTTTTTCCTGCCTTTGGACTTGTTCTGAAACATTGGCTCCTCCTGGGTCTCAAGCCTGAGAGCCTCCGGACAGGAACTACACCATCAGCTCTCTTGGTTCCCAGGCATTTGAACTCAGGCTTTGGGACTCAGACTGGAACAAAACCATAGTCTCTATTGGGTCTCCAGCTTGCAGGGTGACCTAGACCTTGAAACTGCAGATTTTAGGATTTACTTGCCTTCATAATCTCAAGAACAAATTTCTTTTTATATACCTATCTCCTGTTGGTTCTGTTTTTCTGAAGAACCCTGACTAATACAGATTTTGCTGCTGAAAGTGGTTCTAGTGGAGCAGAATTTTAAGGATGAGTTTTCCTGAATTTTTTCTGGGGTTTCTAGAATAGACTTTCTAATCTGAATACATCTAAAATGCTAATGACTCTATTTATAGTAGTAAAAAGAACTCTCCCAGAAACCGAATTTCTTGGCACCTTGATCATGGACTTCCTAGCCTCCAGAACTGTGAAGAGATAAGCATCTGTTGTTTAAGCTACTCAGTCTGTGACATTTTGTGATGGCAGCCAAAGGAGACTAATACAGATTTTGGTATCAAGAAGTTGAGTGTTGCTGCAACAAATACTAAAAAATGTAAAGTGACTTTGGAACTTGGTAGAGGATGAAAGAGTTTTGAAGTGCATGCCAGAAAAAAGCCTAGATTGTCTTGAAGGGACTCCTTCAATGTGCCTCTGGTGATATCACAGATGGAATGAGGAACATACTATTGAAACTGGAAGAAAGCAAATCCTTGTTATAAAATGACAAGGAATTTAGCTGAATCATGTTCTAGTGTTATTACAGGACCACCGGGTTCATATGCCTGTGGTGCACTAACAGACTGATAAACAGACAGCAGGCTTTGCGGCAGAGAAGGAGCCAAATGTTTGCAGGGCAGCCGAGCAAGGAGATGGGAAGAGATCCTCAAATCCATTTCCATGAGGAGTTCTGGGCTGGGATTTTTAAGGGGATTGTGGAGGGCAAGGGGCTAGAAATTGGTGTTTTTGATGGATTGGGGGAAAGGAATGAAATAGGATGTAGAAACAGCATTCTTTGGTGAGTCAGTTCCTGCAGGGCCATTGAGACCAGTTGACATCCATGGTTTCACTAGTAAGCAGGACCAGAAAGAGTTCCTCACATGGAAAACATGTTTCACAATGTTTGAGTTATCGGCCACTGAGCAGTTATAGGGAGCTATTATTTTGTGACAGAGTCTGTATGATTCTGAGGCAACAGACACCAAACAACTATGCAGAAGTTGCCCAGAGAGCATGCTGACCTGCCACAAGCTTAGTTTGTTTTCACGTCTCCCCCTCCTTGCTTCCCTGATTAATTTTATAATGTTTATAGGGACGGTTTTAGTGTTTTGTGGAAGGTAAAACATGCAAATGATGAAACTGGATATTTAGCTGAGGAGATTTCTAAGCAAAGTTGATGGTACAGCTTGGCTTCTTACTTCTTACAGCAAAATGTGAGAGGACAGAGATAAAGTGAGAGAAACATTAAGCAAAATGGAACTAGAACTTAAAAAAAATTTTAAACTTCTCAGCCTATCCATATTGCAAAAAATAAAAACCTTTTTCTGGAGAGAACTCTAGAGGTGTGGCTGGAGATTACCCACGGAGTTAATCAACTATCTCAGCAGAAGCCAGAAACAGAGATGAGATTATTCCAGCAGAGACATTGCCATCTTGGACCAAGGGGAACAGAGACAGAATGAAATGAAGAAAGTTTTCAGAATTCTGGGACTGAACAGTGGGGGGATGACAAAGTTATTTGACTGTGAACATGCTTTATCCTTTAAGAGAAAGAAAGAATGGCCCTGAAGGTGATTCAAAGGCCATCAGGGCTGCTACTCTCACCACAGGTCCAGGGAGCAAGATGACTTCCTATTTGTTTCAGAGGGTGAGGGTCCTTTCCTAAGCTTCAGCAAGCCAGGCTGTCCCACCAGTGCCTCAGTGGCAGGACTGCCAAAGACCCATGGGGGCAGAGTGGCCACACAGAGCCAAAAGGGCAGGGCCATGGCTGAGAATCCTTTCAGGTGATTCTTCTGTGCCAGTGTACCCAGAGGCAGAGCATCCAACCAAAGAAGGTTATTCTTTTTTTTTTTTAATTGCATTTTAGGTTTTGGGGTACATGTGAAGAACATGCAAGATTGTTGCATAGGTACACTCGTGGCAGTATGACTTGCTGCCTTCTTCCCCATCACCTATATCTGGCGTTTCTGCCCATGCTATCTCTCCCCAACTCCCCACCCACCGCTGTTCCTCCCCTATTTCCCCCCAACAGACCCCAGTGTGTAGTGCTCCCCTCCCTGTGTCCATGTGTTCTCATTGTTCAACACCCATCTATGAGTGAGAACATGTGGTGTTTGATTTTCTGCTCTTGTGTCAGTTTGCTGAGAATGATGGTTTCCAGGTTCATCCATGTCCCTACAAAGGACACGAACTCATCGTTTTTGATGGCTGCGTAGTATTCCATGCTGTAAATGTGCCACATTTTCCCTGTCCAGTCTATCATCGATGGGCATTTGGGTTGGTTCCAGGTCTTTGCTATTGTAAACAGTGCTGCAATAAACATTCGTGTGCACGTGTCCTTAAAGTAGAACAATTTATAATCCTTTGGATATATATACCCAGTAATGGGATTGCTGGGTCAAATGGAATTTCTATTTCTTGGTCCTTGAGGAATTGCCACACTGTCTTCCACAATGGTTGAACTAATTTACACTCCCACCAACAGCGTAAAGGTGTTCCTATTTCTCCACATCCTCTCCAGCATCTGTTGTCTCCAGATTTTTAAATGATCGCCATTCTGACTGGCGTGAGATGGTATCTCAATGTAGTTTTGATTTGCATTTTTCTGATGACAAGTGATGATAAGCATTTTTTCATATTTTTGTTGGCCGCATGTATGTCTTCTTTTGTAAAGTATCTCTTCATATCCTTTGCCCACTTTTGAATGGGCTTTTTTTTTTTTTCTTGTAACCCTGTTATAGTTCTTTGTAAATTCTGGATATTAGCCCTTTGTCAGATGGGTAAACTGCAAAGATTTTTTCCCATTCTGTTGGTTGCCAATTCACTCTAATGACTGTTTCTTTTGCTGTGAAGAAGCTGTGGAGTTTGATCAGGTCTCATTTGTCTATTTTGGCTTTTGTTGCCAATGCCCTTGGTGTTTTGGTCATGAAGTCCTTGCCTACGTCTATGTCCTGAATGGTTTTGCCTAGATTTTCTTCCAGGGTTTTTATGGTGTTGGGTCTTATGTTTAAGTCTTTAATCCATCTGGAGTTAATTTTAGTGTAAGGTGTCAGGAAGGGGTCTAGTTTCTGATTTCTGCACATGGCTAGCCAGTTTTCCCAACACCATTTATTAAACAGGGACTCCTTTCCCCATTGCTTGTTTTTGTCAGGTTTGTCAAAGATCAGATGGTTGTCGATATGTTGTGTTGCCTCTGAGGCTTCTGTTCTGTTCCATTGGTCTACATCTCTGTTTTGGTACCAGTGCTGTTTTGATTATGGTAGCCTTGTAGTATAGTTTGAAGTCTGGTAGTGTGATGCTTCCTGCTTTGTTCTTTTTGCTTAGAATTGACTTGGCTATGTGGGCTCTCTTTTGGTTTCATATGAAGTTTAAGGTGTTTTTTTCCAGTTCTGTGAAGAAGATCATTGGTAGCTTGATGGGGATAGCATTGAATCTGTAAATTACTTTGGACAATATGGCCATTTTCACGATATTTATTCTTCCTAACCATGAACATGGAATGTTTCTCCATCTGTTTGTGTCCTCTCTTATTTTGTTGAGCAGTGGTTTGTAGTTCTCCTTGAAGAGGTCCTCTACATTCCTTGTTAGCTGTATTCCTGGGTATTTTATTCTCTTGGTAGCAATTGTGAATGGGAGTTCGTTCTTGATTTGGCTCTCTTTAAGTCTGTTGTTGGTGTATAGGAATGCTTGTGATTTTTGCACATTGATTTTGTATCCTGAGACTTTGCTGAAGCTGCTTATCAGTTTCAGGAGAGTCTGAGCTGAGACAATGGGGTCTCTAGATATACAATCATGTCATCTGCAAATAGAGACAATTTGACTTCCTCCTTTCCTATTTGAATACCCTTTATTTCTTTTTCTTGCCTGATTGCTCTGGCTAGAACTTCCAGTACTATGTTGAATAGGAGTGGTGAGAGAGGGAATCCTTGTCTACTGCCAGATTTCAAAGGGAATGCTTCCAGTTTTTGCCCATTCCGTATGATATTGGCTGCTGGTTTGTTGTAAATAGCTTTTATTATTTTGAGATACATTCCATCAATACCTAGTTTATTGAGAGTTTTTAGTATAAAGGGCTGTTGAATTTTGTCAAAGGCCTTCTCTGCATCAATTGAGATAATCATGTGGTTTTTGTCTTTGGTTCTGTTTCTGTGGTGGATTATGTTTATAGACTTGCATATGTTGAACCAGCCTTGCATCCCTGGGATGAAGCCTACTTGATCATGGTGGATAAGCTTTTTGATGTGCTGTTGCAATCGGCTTGCCAGTATTTTATTGAAGATTTTTGCATCTGTGTTCATCATGGATATTGGCCTGAAGTCTTCTTTTCCTGTTGAGTCTCTGCTGGGTTTTGGTATCGGTTTGATGTTGGTTTCGTAAAATGATTTGGGAAGGATTCCCCCAAGGAGGATTATTCTTGAGACTTAAGAGCTCATGGAATTTCCCTTGCTAGGTTTTGGACTTTCTTGGGACCCATCACTCTTTATTTCTCATAATTCTCCCTTTCAGAATAGGAATATATATCCTATGCATGCCCCACTACTGTATTTGGGAAGCACATCACTTGTCTGGTTTCACAGGTTCAAAGCCAGAGAGGAATTCTGCTCCAGGATGAGTACCTCAAGCATCACCCATACTTGTTTTTTTTTTTTTTGATTTTTATTTTTATTTTTTAAAGAGAAAAAGAATAATAAGAAAAAGAATAAAGAAGAGGAAGAAAGAGAAAGAGGAAGAGGGAGAGAGAATAGGGGTATTGCTTTGTTGCCCGGGCTAGAATGCAGTCTAAATATGGGTATGCCTACAATTGTCCTTGATAATGGAGACATGAAAGAAAATGAGGGAAGAGAGTAACAAACAAGGAGCCAACCAACATTTCATTTAAACTTCTAAGTTGATATGATGTGGTACTGACAAGAGTGTATATTTTGTGTAAAGTGGAGAGTTCTATAAATGTTATTTACGTTTACTTGTTCCAGATCTGAGTTCAAGTCCTGGATATCGTTGTTAATTTTCTGTCTCATTGATCTGTCTAATATTAATGTTGAAGTCTCCCACTATTATTATGTGGGAGTCTAAGTCTGTTTATAAGTCTTGTATGTCTGGGTATTCCTGTATTGGGTGCGTGTATATTTAGGACCTTTAACTCTTCTTGTTGTTGCATTGATTCTTTTATCATTATATAATGTCCTTCTTTGCTTCTTTTTATCTTTGTTGCTTTAAATACTATTTTATCAGAGGCAAAAATTGTAACTTCTGCTTTTTATTTATTTATTTTTGCTCTCTGGTTAGTTGGTAAGTCTCTCTCCATCCTTTGTTTTGAGTCTTTGTGTATCTTTGAATGTGAGATGGGTCTGGATGCAGCATACAGTTTTAGTTTTTTGTCCAAATTGGCTGTCTGTCTTTGAATTGGGGAATTTAGTCAATTTAAATTTAGAATTAATAATGATATATACTGCCATTTGCCCATTAGTTGATATAAATTCTGCATTATATTAATGTTCTTTACTTTTTGGTATTTTTTAGAAAGGCTGATACTGTTTGTTCCTTTCTATGTGTAGTGGTTCTTTCAGAAGCTCTTGTAAAGCAGGCCTGGTGGTGATGAAATCTCTGAGTGCTTGCTTGTTCACAAAAAACTTTATTTTTCCTTCACTTATGAAGCTTAGTTTGGCTGGATGTGAAATTCTTGGTTGAAAATTCTTTTCTTTAAGGATGTTGAATATTGGTCCCCACTCTCTTCTGGCTTGCAGGGTTTCTGCTGAGAGATCTGCTGTGAGTCTGATAGGCTTCCCTTTGTGGGTAACCTGACCTTTCTCTCTGGCTGCCCTTAGTATTTTCTCCTTCATTTCAACCCTGGTGAATCTGACGATTATGTGCCTTGGAGTTGCTCTTCTTGAGGAATATCTTTGTGGTGTTCTCTGTATTACCTGGAGTTGAATATTATCCTGCCTTACTAAGTTGGGAAAATTTTCCTGAATAATATCCTGAAGCATATTTTCCAGCTTGGATTCATTCTCTTCGTCACATTCAGGTACACCTATCAAGCGTAGATTAGGTCTTTTCACATAGTCCCATATTTCTTGGATACTTTGCTCATTCCTTTTTATCCTTTTTTCTCTAATCTTGTCTTCTAGTTTTATTTCATTAAGTTGGTCTTCGACCTCTGATATCCTTTCTTCTGCTTGATCAATTCGGCTGTTAAAACTTGTGCATACTTCACGTAGTTCTCGTATTGTGTTTTTCAGCTCCATCAATTCACTTATTTTCCTCTCTAAATTTTGTATTCTTGTTGACATTTCGTCAACCCTTTTTTCAAAGTTCTTAGTTTCTTTAGATTGTGTTAGAACAAGTTCTTTTAATTCACAGGAGTTTCTTATTATCCACATTTTGAAGCCTGCTTCTGTAATTGGAACACACTCGTTCTCCATCAAGCCTTGTTCCGTTGCTGATGAGGAACTGGGATCCCCTGCTGAGGAAGAGGCGTTTTGATCTTGGGTATTCTCAGCCTTTTTTGGCTGTTTTCTTCCCTTCGTTGTAGATTTATCCATCTGTGGTCTTTATAATTACCGTCTTTGTAATTGGGTTTCTGAGTGGACGTCCAACTTATTGATTCTCAGCGCCGAAATCTGAGCAACCCACTGCGCCGACTCAATCAGCGGCGTTCAGATTGATGGTGTTTTTCTTACTCTGCACCGAGAACCGACGCTCCGAGGCGCCGGCAAAACCGCCTCGCCGGTCACAAGAGTCGCGCTGGCGACCTGTGGGGCTCCTCCGCTGGGAATCTCCTGGTGCGTGAGCAACAAGAATTCATGTGAAGGTGTGGCGTCCTCTCGTTCTTTGCGTTTTCACTGGGAGCTACAATCCCAAGCTGCTAGTGATCAGGCATCTTGGATCTCTCTCCCCAGATAGCTCCACCCATACTTGATTGAGCACATTTTTAGGTGAGACTTTGAACTTGGAATGATGTCAGAATATGTGGAGAATTTGGGAGCTGTTGGAATCAGGTGAACGTATTTCACATGTGAGAAGGACATGAATTTGGAGACCAAAAGGCAGAATGCTACGGACTGCATTGTATTTCCCTGCCCCAAATGAACATATTGAAGCCCTAACCCCGCTCCCCCCATGTGGATCACATCTGGAGATGGGGCTTTAGGGTGGTAAGTAAAGACCCCATCTCCAAACAGATGAGTTCATAAGGGTGGAGGCCTAATCTGATCAGGCCTGTGTCCTTATAACAAGAGGAAGAACGACCAGAGATCTTAATTTCTCTCTTTCTGCGTGTACAGAGAAGAAGTCACATAAGAACACAGTGAAAGGTGGCCATCTGCAAACCAAGAAAAGGGGCTTTCAGAAAAATGCAACTCTGACAACACCTTGATCTTTCACTCCAGAACTGTAAGAAAATATGTTTGTGTTGTTTAAACCACCTACTCCGTATTATTTTGTTGTGGCAGCCCTAGCAAACTAATACCATATAGCACTGGTAAAAGAGTAGACACACAGATTAGCAGAACAGAATAGAAAGTTCGGAAATAGACCCACACAAATGTAGTTAACTGATCACTGGCAAATGAGCAGGGCAATTCGATGGAGAAAGTGTAGTCTTTCAGTGTATGCTGCTGAACACTTGGTCATTCATACGGAAGAATAAAAAGAAGCCGCCCACTGAGACTTGACACAAAAATTAACTCAAAATAGATCATAGACCTTCTAAGTAAAATGCAAAACTACATAACTTCTTGAAGGAAACAAACAAGAAAACCTACATAACCTTTGGTTTGGTGATACTTTTTATACAGAATACCAGTAACACATTCTATAAAAAAGGACGAATTGACCTTTACTAAAATTAACAACCACTACTCTGTGAAAGACACTGTTAGTAGAATGAAAAATAAAAACAGGGCATACATTAGGAGAAAAGACACACAAAACGCATATCTGATCAGAGACTTGTATCCAAAACATACAAAACAATTCTTGAAACTCAATAATAAAAATCCAGACAACCCAATTTAAAAATGGGCAAAAGATCTGAGCAGATACCCCACCAGACAAGATATACAGATGGTAAATAAGCATATGACAAGATGCTCAACATATGCCATTAGGAAATTGCAAATTTAAGCAACAATGAGATGCTACTGCATACATCCTAGAACGGCTAACACAAAACGTGCCAACACCAGCTGCCGGTGAGAACGCAGAGCCACAGGGGCGCTCCTTCGTCGCTGGTGGAAGTGCGAAATGGCACAGTCATTTCAGAAATTTGGCAGTTTCTTATACAGCTAAACATAATCTTACCATATGATCCAGCAATCACACTCCTAGGTTTTAACCAAATGAAATAAAAACTTACATCTACACAAAAACTTGCATGTGAATGGTTATGGCGGCTTTATTTATAAAAACCCAAAGCTGAAGCCAAGACGTCCTTTAACAAATGAATGGATAAACAAACTGGCGAATGCACGCGCTGGAATATGAGCCAGGGGGAGGGAAAGCCGGGAGCTGTCAAGCCATGAAAAGACAC
The DNA here is from genome assembly GCF_048565385.1 of Saimiri boliviensis. Taxonomy (NCBI): domain Eukaryota; kingdom Metazoa; phylum Chordata; class Mammalia; order Primates; family Cebidae; genus Saimiri; species Saimiri boliviensis. The sequence goes on along the minus strand of NC_133450.1, from coordinate 237,792,345 downwards.
GGATGACTCTTGAATGCATATTGCAAAGTCTGAAAAAAATGATAAACTATGTTATTTCGATTATGTGAAAATTTGTAGAGAACACGGTGAGAAGCTGCCAGATCCAGCCCTTGAAGCAGGGGAGAACCTCTCTCTCCACCCCTCCTCAGTGCCCTGAGGGCATCAGCAGCCTCTCCTAGCCTGGACCCGCTGGCCTAGATGAAGCCCAGGCAAGCCGCCAGGACGCAGAGCCTTTGGGTGGCAGTGGGTTTGGCGGGGCGGGAAGGTGGACGTAGGATGCATGTTCATCTGTCTCTCTAGGCCTGGAGCCACTAGCCCCAGGTCCTGGGGTGACAGCTGTCCCAACTGGGCGAGGCCTACCTAGTCCTGGTCAGGCAAAGGGCTTAACAAGCCCTGGATCATGGCAGCCAGTAGCATCCACCCGGCCATCAGCCTTCCTCCTACTTGACCTTGATGTTGCAGAGAGAAGTGGTAGTAGGACATGGCGGAGTTGGCACGTTGGAAATGCCCACCACCCTTTGGGAAGATTTGCTGGCCGTTTCTAGAAGGCCTTTGTATATAACGTGAAAAAGCTGCTCTCAACTCTCCACCCAAGCATTTAAAAGAAAATGTTTGCTACATCTGGAGGTTGCCCACATATTAAAGAAGGGAATTACATAATAGCAATAATAGTGAAAACAAAAGCTTATAATTTGTAGTTTCTGCATAATAAAGTAAATTTTGCTGTGCTGTGTGCTGTCTGATATAAAACCTAACCCCCAGCTCTGCTTAAAATTAACGAACTCCCTGTAAAACCTATTATCTGTTCTCACCACATTCTCAGCGAAGTTCCGAGGCTTCTCAAGACTCCTGTTTTTCTTGCTGACCAGTTGCAAGGTCACAGGGCAAGATAACATCCAAAAAAATGTACAATGCATTTCTCAAAATGCTATATTTCAAATGTGATGTACATCAAAAGACATGTTCCAAAGTAATGAACTCTTCTTTTTTCTGGCTTCTGTAAACCTGTTAGCTGCTATATCACCCTGGATGTATAAAAGTACCCCATTTTCTTTCTTCGGGGCTCAGACTTGGGATGGTAATCCTCTGAGCCAGTGGCCACCTTAATAAAATCCTCCTGTTTTACCCATTGGTCTCTCTGGTCTCCTGGATATTTTGTTAACAGTGTGATAAAGAAGAGTTAGAAAAGCACACATCTTGTAAATGGCCATTTGTTTAAAAAAGGTCATAGAAAATAAATGTCTTCTGGAGATGACTTTGAAATGGTCGTGAGAGCACTTCTGGAAGCCACACCAGGAGCAACCTGTCCACCTCCATTCCGTGGGTTAGCGGGCATGCCTGGAAGGCCTGGAGCGGAGGAGAAGACGCTAGGCCAGACCGGGGGTACTGAAAATCTATGCTCACAGGCGAACCATTGTTTTGTGTGTGCATTTGATTCCTCACTACTGTATATATAGTTGACAATGCTAAGTATTGTTTTTGAAATATTAGTGTTTCTAGACGTTCTGAAGTGCCCAATACATGTTAAAATTAATGGTAGCAAAATAACACATTTTGTCAAATTTTTTTTTGTGTTGAAATTCCTATGAAATGTTGTTTTGGGGAGGGGATTGGGATGGCTAAACCACCTGGTGAGCAACATTCTCAGCAAAGTTAACAAAGTGCATTGTGTTTGTGCTCTGGTTCAGGGAGGAAGGGAGAGGAGAAAGTGCGGAGAGCTCCGTGCCTGTGTGCTCACAGTGAGGCGAGATGGGCCGCTGGTGCACATGTCTGTGTGTGTGTGTGTGTTTTTTTTTTTACTTATCTGTGTATATAAGGGGTGTATAAAGGACAAATGAGTCCTAATTTATAACATCTCACCTTTCTGGACCTTAAAAAAGTTGCCAGTGTATAACAACAGTAGAGTTCGTAAACTAATATCTTTTGTACATTTTATTTTAAAATTCCTGGGAAAGATTGTCTTCTGAAAATCTGAGCATCATTTTCCACTGGGTAATATGAAGATGGGAAGGATCCTAGGCCAGAATGTCTATATTTCAAAGACTCTTTCGAATTATAACTGTGGTTACATATGTGCAGTTTATTCCAGACTATGGTGGACATAGTGGACAAATTCACTCCTTACCTGAAACAGCTTGTCTATCTAGATGTTTAGAAATGCCTGACCTATGTCAAATGTAGAGGTAGTAAAATATCATTTTGTAAATATCTTTTCTCTAAAAATCATACGCATATGCAATATTGTCTTTTGGAAATGGCCTTTTTGTTGTTTTTTTTTTTTTTTTTTTTTTTTTTTTGAGACAGAGTCTTGCTCTGTCACCCAGGCTGGAGAACAGTGGTGTGATCTTGGCTCACTGCAACCTCCGCCTCATGGGTTCAAGAGATTCTCCTGCCTCAGCCTTCTGAGTAGTTGGGATTACAGGCGTGCATCACCATGCCCTGCTAACTTTTGTGTTTTTAGTAGAGACAGGGTTTCACCATGTTGGTCAGGCTGGTCTCGAACTCCTGACCTTGTGATCCACCTGCCTCAGCCTCCCAAAGTTCTGAGATTACAGGCATGAGCCACTGCGCCTGGTCAGAAATGGAATTTGTTTTAAACGGCCTCTGTGAGGAGTATATTACTGCCGATACTTGTTCAATGGCTTACCAGAAGTGGGAGGGAGGAATTGCAAAAGGTGATACACCAGTGTGCTCATATTTGGGTATTTTCAGATACCATTGTCGCATATGTTTCATGCATTTTGTTCTGCTATGTATATAAGTATATAATGGACAAATGAGTCCTACTTTTGTAACATCTAGTCTCTAGATGTTAAAGAGGTTGCCAATGTGTGACAAAGTACTTAGTAAAATTAGCACATTTTGTGAAAAAAAAAAAGAAGAAGAAAGAAAAAGAAAAAGAAATTTTGGAAAATGCAAACCTTAGAAATAGATCAGTGGGTTTCTAGGAGGTTGAGAGGTGTGGGGATTGATTGGGTGAAGCGCAAGAGATATTTTAGGGGAGTAAAACTTTTGTTTGGGATACTATGCTGGTGAATATAAGATATCAAGCTTTATCCAAACCCATAGAACTTTACATCGCAAAGCCTCAATGCATGTAAATTGAGAAAAAACAATGTAATAGGTTGGGTAATCCCTGGATGAGTGCAGAATGTGACCAAAAAATCTAAATATATTAAAAATATATAAAGCAACCTCGCCAAAGGAGTGGCATAAGTAAATAACTTTCAAAATGAAAAGAAACTGTGAGACTAAAGGAAACAGAAAAGAACGTTAAGAGCAAAATGAGGAATCTGTATTAAATGCAGGCTTTAGTATTTTAGTACATTAGTATCAATAATGGTATCGATGCATAATAATATATCAATATTGATTCACTACGACAAATACAGCATACTCATTTAAGACGTTAGTCATAGGAAAAGCTGAGTGTGGGATATATGAAAACACTCTGCATTATCATCACAGTAATTCTGCAAATATAAAATTATAACATAAGTTAATTTCACTTAACTTATGTTAAGTGAAATAGGCCAGACACCAAAAGACGAACTTTACATGTTCTTACTTATTTGTGGGATCTAAAAGTTAAAGCAGTTGAACTCATGGAGATATAGAGTAAAAAGAAGGTTACCCAGTTTTTCCCTGTTCAGTGTGATACTAGCTGTGGGTCTCTCATATATGGCTTTTATTTTGTTGGGTGTACTCCTTCTATATCCAGTTTTTAAAGGTTTTTTTTTTTTTTTTATCATGAAGGGATGTTGAACTTTGTCAGTTTATTTTCAGCATCAGTTGAATTGATCATAATGTTTTTAATCCTTTATTCTGTTGACATGATGGATCACATTGATTGATTTGCATATATTGAACCATCCTTGCATCTCTGGCATAAATCCCACTTGGTCGTTATGAATGATATTTTTAATGTATCGTAAAATTTTGTTGATAATTTTTGCCTCAATATTCAACAGGGATATTGGTCTGTAGTTTGTTTGTTTGTTTGTTAATGTGCCTTTGGTTTTGGTGTGAGGTCAGTACTGACTTCACAGAATGAGTTTGGAAGTCTTCCCTCCTCCTCTATTTTTAAAATAATTTTGCTATTTTAAAAATAATATTAGGATTGGTATTAATTCTCCTTTAAGTGCTTTGTAGAATTCAGCAATAGAGACTCAGGTCCCAGGGTTTTCTTTACTGGGATAAATTTTATTGTGGATTCTATCTCATGACTTGTTACTGGTCTGTTCAGGTTTTGGATTTCTTCATGGTTCACTCTACATAGGGTGTATATGTCTAGAGATGTATCCATTTCTTCTAGATTTTCCAATTTATTGGCATATGGTTACTCTTAGTAGCCACTAATGAGCCTTTGGATTTCTGCCGTATTGGTTTTAATGTCTCCTTCCCAACCTTTGATTTTGTTTACTTGGGTCTTCTCTCTTTTTTTCTTAGTCTGGCTAAAGGCTTGTCAATTTTATTTCTCTTTGCAAAAATCCAACTTTTTGTTTTGTTAATCTTTTGTATTATTTTCTTCGTTTCAATTGCATTTATTTCTGCTGTTATCTTTATTATTTCTTCAACTAATCTTGAGTTTAGTTTCTCTTGCCTTTCTAGTTCTTTAAGATGCATTGTTATGTTATTGATTTGAAGTTTTTTCTTTTCTTCATTTTATATAGGTACTTATAGCTATAAATTGCCCTCTTAATACTTCTTTCCCTTTATCACACAGGGTTTGATATGTTGTGTTTCCACTGTCATTTGTTTCAAGAAGTTTTTCAATTTTCTTCTTAATTTCTTAATGGACCCAGTTGTTATCCATTGATCCATGTATTAGTATAGTTTCCAAAACTCCTCTTGTTATCGATTTCTAGTTTTATTGCATTGTGGTCAGAAAAGGTGGTAGATATTATTTTAATTCTTTGAATGTTTTAAGATTTGTTTTGTGATCTAACATATGGTCTATGCTTGAGAATGATATGCTGAGGAGAAGAATGTGTATTCTGCAGCTATTGGATGAAACATTCTGTAAACAAGTGTTAGGTACATTTGGTCTGTAGCGGAGATTAAGTCCAATGTTTCTTTGCTGATTTTCTGTCTGGAAGAGCTGTCCAATGCTGAGAGTGGGGTGTTGAAGTCTCCTGTTTTTGTTATATTGGAGTCTATTTCTCTCTTGAGCTCCAATAACATTTGCTTTACCTATCTGAGTGCTCCAAATTGGTTGCATATATATTTACCATTGTTATATATTCTTGCTGAATTGACCCTTTATCACTATATAATGACATTCTTTGTCTCTTTCTATAGTTTTTGTCTTGAAATCTATTTTTTCTGATTTAACTCAGAAAATTTTTCCATCATCTGTGGAAAGTTGGTCAACAATCTACAGATATTTACCAGTAGCCGTAAGTTAGAGGTCTGCAAAATGCTGCAGCCTGGTGGAAAATCATAGTTCAGAGAAGACAGCTAAATGGAGAAGCAGCATGGCAGCACCAGAAGCCCCCAGAGGGTAGTGGCTATGGATTTTCAGTGCTTGAAGACACCGGTCTGAGGCGGTGGGGTGTGAGTCCTACTGTGTACACTTGGCCATATAATCCACTTCTATGATCCCCACTCTTCTTCCTGCTTGCTCAGGGGTTCCAGGGAACAAATGTCATTTTGTTCTGGGTGGGCACATCTGAGGACCCTCTGTCTCTGGCTTTGGGGTCACCTTCTGGGGAGGGCTTTACTGACTGTCTTCTCTGGTTCTGAAAGCCTTTTGCATACCCCAGGGTTTGGGTCTATCTGTTTGTAGTTCTAACTCTGCCCTGGATGAGGCTGGGAGCGCCAAGAAAGCCATGCCTCAGCCAGGGGCTGAGGGGGCTCATTCTCCCATGGTGCGGCAGGCTGAGATGGGTGGAAGCTGTCCTGCTTCCCATGGAGCCAGGCCAGCCAAGCCACAGTGGAGGCTGCTCAAGGGCTGGACACCCAGCAACCAGCAGCTGCCTCTCCCAGGTGACGCCTCTTCTGAATCAGGGAGATGCACCAGCCAAACACTGATCAGCCCTCTCTTGATCTTGTGACACCCCCACTCTGACCTTAGTCTCCCCACCTGCAGAACGGGGTCCTAATGACACGAGAGCATGCACTGGAAGTGTTCAGGACATAAGAAGGGCTTAATCACCATCAGCCATCATTGCGGTTGTCATCATCCCCCTCCCAGGGTGAGAGGTGCCTGGCCTCTCCTGTGGGCCCTTGGCGGATACGAGGCAATGGTCCCAGGCCTACCCTCCAGACCTGTAGTTAATGAACAGCTAATAAATGGCACAGCCATCTGGGCTTCGCTTCCAAAGCTGCCCCTTGCAGGCTCTCGAAGCAGCGAGTGTTTAGGGGCTCAGAACAGGTGTCCTGATGCCTGCACTTTGTCAGGCACTTTAACACTTGTGGCCAGGCTGGGTGGCCCAGCTTCATCCCTAGTCCGGATGGCATAAGAGCCACTCACTGGGGAAAGGTACAGGGAATGACGCCAGCTCCATGGCAGGATGAGGACAGCTCTGCTCTCTCCGGTTCTGGAAGTCCAGGTGTCAGGCTGCAGGGGACTCCCTGAGACAATGGTATCTGCCCAGGGTGTGTGTGGAGGCGCACAGTCCCAGCTCTAATGTTGGCTCTGCCACCTTGGCCATGATCAGCCTGAGCCTCGAGGCCCTCAGCTGCACATGTGCCAACCTCACAGGCCTCGCATGGGAGTTTGCTGTGTGGTGGGGCAGGGCGGGCCGGAAGCTCAGGGACCCCCACTTGGACTCCACTCCGCACACAGTGATCGTAGTGGCAGCGATAGCCCACCAGCCTCACACAGTGAATGCTGTGCTCCTGGTACTGCTTTGAAGCACTTCTCTGTATTATTGAATCAACACAAAATCCCATGAGGCAGAAGCACAAAATTACTGCATTTTCGGAAGCGCTCAGGGAGATGAAGTCCCTCCCCCAGGCCCCACAGCTGCCCCTTTAAGCCTGGGAAGTGCACTGGTCTCCATCACCTAGTCCAGTCAGTGTTGGGCTTGAAGATTCAGACAAAGAAAGCAAGGCTTGAAAACACTGAACGACCTCTCCCCAGGCAGAGCGCAGACAGAAGAGGCTGGGCCAAGATCGGAGCCTAAAGCTCATTCATTCTGTGGACTCCAGGGACGAGTGGTCCCTGTGCCCAGGCTGCCCAAGCTGCTGTGGGTGTGTGTAATCAGCCCCACAGCAGCAGCAGTCGTGGTCACAGGGACAGTTCTGCCCACACCCACTCTGCCCACACCCACTGGCCCAGCCATTGACCTGGAGCCTCTCAGGTTTCTCTCCAGCCTTTCTTGGAGCTCATACATCCTCCAGGGAAGAGGTCCTGCACTGTCTCCCTGTGATGGGACCAGCTCTGGGTTCGTGGTGTGACCCTGCTTGTGGGGTAAAGTCTAAGATCATTGTACCATAATTGGTGACTTACTGGAACTGAAGATCACCTAATGTCCACCCTTCTAGAGTCCTGAGTCCCAGGGATGACCCTAATGCAATCCAGGCAGTCCCCACCCTCTACCTGCTCACCTGGCCCTTCCCTGGCCTGAAATTTGACCGTCCCCACCCTTGGCCCCTCCCTGACCTGTCACTACCATCCAGCTCCCCAGCTCCTTTGAGCTCCTCACCAAACCACTGGTTCACCCCTTCCCATGCCTGGGGCTGGCAGGGCCAGCAGCGTCTATCCATCAAATCCTGCACCATGTGACCCTGGGCAGCACCACCATCCCTGAACCTGCAGGTCCCAGCTGTACACCAGTGATGACGTTGAAAAGACCTTGCGTAAGACTCAGGATACAAAATCAATGTGCAAAAATTACAAGCATTCCTTTACACCAAAAATAGGCAAGCAGAGAGTCAAATCATGAATGAACTCCCATTCACAATTACTACAAAGAGAATAAAATACCTGGGAATACAGCTAACAAGGGATGTGAAGGACTTCTTCAAGGAGATCTACAAACCACTGCTCAAGGAAATAAGACAGGGCACAAATAGAAAAACATTCCATCCTCATGGATAGAAATAATCAATACTGTGAAAATGATCATACTGCCCATCAAACTGCCATTGACATTCTTCACAGAATTAGAAAAATCTATTTTAAATTTCATATGGAATCAAAGAAGACCCCGTATAGCCAAGACAATCCTAAGCAAAAAGAACAAAGCTGGAGGCATCATGCTACCTGACTTCAAAGTATACTACAAGGCTACGGTAACCAAAAGAGTATGGTACTGGTACCAAAACAGACATATAGACTAATGGAGCAGAACAGAGGCCTCAGAAATAGCATCACACATCTACAGCCATCAGATCTTCTACAAACCTGACAGAAACAAGCAATGGGGAAAGAAATCTCCTGTTTAGTAAATGGTGTAGGAAAACTGGCTAGCCATTTGCAGAATACTGAAACCAGATCCCTTCCTTACACTTATACAAAAATTAACTCAAGATGGATTAAAGATTCAAATGTTCAACCCAAAACCATAAAAACTCTAGAAGAAAACCTAGGCAATACCATTCAGGAAACAGGCATGTGGAAAGACTTCGTGATAAAAACGCCACAAAGAATTGCAACGAAAGTCAAAATTGACCCATGGGGTTGAACTGAACTAAAGAGCTTATCCTCAGAGTGAACAGGCAACCTACAGAATGAGAGAAAAGTTTTACAATCTACCCATCTGACAAAGGTGTAATATCCAAAATTTACAAGAACTTAAACATACTTACAAGAAAAAAAAACCCAACCCCATCAAAAAATGGGCAAAGGATATGAACAGACACTTCTCAAAAGAAGACATTTATGCAGCCAACAAACATGAAAAACATCTCAACATCACTGATCGTCAGAAAAATGCCAATCAAAACCACAACGAGATATCTTCTCATGCCTGTTAGAATGACGATCATTGAAAAGTCAGAAAACAACAGATGCTGGTGAGGGTGCATAGAAATAGGAATGCTTTTACGTTGTTGGTGGGAATATAAATTAGTTCAACCATTGTGGAAAACAGTGTGACAATTCCTCAAGGATCTAGAACCAGAAATACCATTTGACCCAGCAATCCCATGACTGTGTATATACCCAAAGGAATATAAACCATTCTACTATAGACACATGCACACGTATGTTTACTGCAGCACTATATACAATACCAAAGACATGGAACCAACCCAAATGCCCATCAGTAATAGACTGGATAAAGAAAATGTGGTACATATAGACCATGGAATACTATGCAGCCACAAAAAGGAATGAGATAATGTCCTTTTCAGGGACATGGATAAACCTGGAAGCCATTATCCTCAGCAAATTAACATAGGGACAGAGAACCAGACACCACGTGTTCTCACTCATAAGTGGGAGTTGAACATTGAGAACACCTGGGCACAGAGAGGGGAACAACACACACCAGGGCCTGTTGGGGGTTGGGGGGTGAGGGGAGAAACCGTAGATGATGGGTCAGTAGGTACAGCAAACCACCATGTCACATGTATATTTGGGTAACAAACCTTCACATTCTGCACATATATCTCATTGGGTTTTTCTTAGAAGATATAAAGAAAAAATATTAAAATTTTTAAAAAAAGAAAAGACCTTGCTAGGTTTCTTTCTGCTTCACAGCAGCCTGCAACTCAGCAAGGGAAGGTGCTCAGTCCTGTGGCTATGGGAAGGGGGTGAACTCTCTGCTGAGGCGCTGTGTGACCCCTGGTAAGTTAATTAGGCTCTCTGTGCCTCAGTCTCCTCTGTAAAATGAGGGTGGTAAGAATGCATACCTCAAAGAGTTGTTCTGAAGATTCAATTAGCTACTATATGTAAACAGAGTGCTGGATACCTAGCAAGCAGGTGCTACATAACTGCTTCCTGTCATCAGAGCGACTTTTATGTGTACTTTCGGGTGTGGCTGTGATTCGCTCTGAGAAGTGGCACAGGCCTGGACTCACCTTTCCTCCCTGAATGGTGCCCATTAGGGCCCTTGTCCCAGTTTGTCACTCAGCCAGGAAGCTGGGTGCCCAGGTGTGCCTACTTACATCCACAGAAGAGCCACCTTGGCCTGCCTGGCCCCCAGATAAAGAGCCTTGGCTGCAGGTTTATCTCCTCCTGGGCAGTGGGCATCCTGGGCCAGCCTGAGGCTTCTGGGCCCCTCCTAAGCCTGCCCTGGGCAAATGCTCAGCTCACATCATGTAGAGGTTTCACAGGGGGCAACACCACTCTAGACCTGGAGCCCTAACATCCCCTGCTTCCAGCCTGGTCCTGCAGTGACCAGCAGGGCAAGTGTGGCCACCTCCTCCCTCAGGGCACCAGTCTTCACCTCCCCTGCCAATTGTACCACCACAGCCCAGGCAGGGTGGAGAGACATGCTGATGTCACACGGTAGGCGTGCAAACAGGACAGTCACCAACAGATGGGCTGCTGGAGTTTCTGAACCCTTCCCTGCCAGCTGTCCCTTCTCCTCCCATTTGACCCTTCCCCCATCCATTGTCCCCTCCGCCTGTGGGGACCAACTGGTGGTTGTGTTTAAGTGAGTAATTTGGCCCCCGTTTAAGAAGAGGAAGCAATAATAGCGGCCGTAATTGTCCAAATTACTGCTGCCCCTTCCAGTTTGACATCTGCCTAATGACGGCGGATGGAAACCTGACCCGTGGCCGCGGGCGGGTGAATGGTGATGGCTGCTTGGAGCCGAGTATCCCATCCCCAAAGCTGGCAGAGGCCCTGCTGGCCTGTGCTGGAGGCTCCAGGGCTGGAGGCTTCAGCGTGGTGCCCATGGGCTCCCCTGGACTACGTGTGAGGGAGGGACCCACCTCACCTCAGAGACACACAAACCAAAGCCCAGAGGGACAGCGACTGCCCCATGGCTGCAGAAGGTGGCTGGACCAGGGGATGGGAGGGAGATTGTTCACTGTTTGCCATTTGGTATTTTTCAAATTTTGAACCAGCTATTGCATTATCAATCCAGAATTTAAAATAAACAAGACAGTGCCTCTTCAGCTGTGGCTTGGATGGCTCTTGACCGTCAAAGACACCTGCTTTGATGTACGAGAATCTTATTGAACAGCGTGGGGCTCTGCTGTCGCCAAAGCCACTTGGCCAGGACCTCATTGTGAGGACACAGGGCATGAACATAGCCCCAGTCTGTTGACCCTCCCTCTGAAGGCTCTTAGGGCCAGAGGGCCCAGGAGCTCCCAGCCATGGGATTTCATGGGTCTATCACTTTTTAAAAGTTAGGGAGAAACCTCCCCAGGACTTCTCACTCTGTGTCATCAAGTACAGACCCAAACGGCCTAACACAAATCCACTGCCAATTGTTATCACCAAAGAGCAGAGCTCTCAGCAGCAAGGACTTTGTAAGAAAGGACCAGGGTGATGGCTTTATGACCTGCCTGGTGTGAACCCGCTCCACTGTTTAAGGACGGAGGGAACCACTGGCCACGGGCTGGGAAGTCAAGAGGCGGTTGCTGCGGGGGCAGCAGGTTCCAGCTACAATATCCTCAGGAAAAGCTCACTCTCCACCTCTCGGCTGCATCTCTCAGGTCTTCTGCAAGCTCAGGCTGTTGGGGACGAGGAGAGGAGAAGGCAGCAGAGTTTATAGAGGATTGGGACCCTCAAGAAACTCCCCATCCCAGCCCTGCAGGAGCCAGGAGCTCCAGCTGCTCCCACTTACATAGTTGGGTTGCTTTGGGATGGCAAGGAGCTGAAACCACCAGCTTCTCAGGGGTCCCTAGGGGATCAGGACCCATTGCTGGGGACCCCTGCAGATGGGGAACCCAATACTGATTCTGGCCCAGTGAGAAGGGCTCACCATTAGGATTAGGATTAGGATGATACTAAAAAGCGGAAGAATACGCTGTTTCTTCCACTCCTGGGTGGCCCATAACCAGTACCCCAGAAGGAAGGACCCAGGGGTATTGGACCCTTTCTGGAAAACTCTGAGGTCTATGTAGGCCCTTGGCTGGTACTGGTTCAGCTCTGCGCTACTGGTCAAATGCTAGACCATTTCCAATTTCCTTTTCCAAGAGGAGCTTCTTTTTTCACTCATTTAGCAGGCACTTAACGGGGGCTGAGGGATCATTCTTTGAGGGGTGGTACAAAGAATTCTAGATTTAGCGGCAGATGCACGCAGGTTTGACTTCAAAACCCTGCCCCTTTGCCATCTTGAGCAGAGCTGTTCTCTGCTTGTCCCTCAGTTTATGCCTCTATAAAATGGGAATAATAATGCGGGTGTTGCAGGTTGCCTTGAGGGCATGTTGGGTCCGGCAGCCTCGCATGGGGCCTTGGGACCTTCCTATAGGACCCTTGTCTCCAGCAGCTCCATGGGTCCATTTACCCCCTGCCCCTGGGGTTTGTGGCACATTCTCTCACTCTTACATTTAGGGGCTGCTCCAGAGCTGTAGGGTAACAGGCTGATGGACCGGGAGGACCCCAAGACACCAAGGGCCTGGGTGGGCTGAACAGACCCGGGTTCCGGCTGCAGACAGGGCACCAGGCCTGAGAGGATCAGTGAGTCCCCCACCCTGGACACTTTGATGGCCTGGGCCTTTGCTGGTGAGAATCCTCAGCCCCAGGTCTGCGGTCCTCTCCCTACTTGTGGCCTCAGGCGGCCTGAGCCTCGGGTTCTCAAGTGTGAGGTGGAGACTCCATTCCCCATCCACCAGACCTGGGAGAGACAGGGAGGGAGGGGGCAATGGAGGGAGGGAACTAAAATGTTAGTGAGCACCTACTAAGTGCCGGCCCTAGGGTAAGGGGTCTCACGGACCCCCACAGCAGACCAGAATGGGCCGAGTCACAGGGAGGTCAGGCCAGGCCTCTGAGCATCTGTGTTATGGGATGATGCTCGGCTGAGCGCCCTGGGGACAGCCTGACGCTGTGACAAACTGGGTGATCCTCAAACCTGGCTCAGGCAATTGGCCCACAGCCCTGCTAGGGGTGGCCTGACGCGCGCGTCTGTGGAGCTGAGCGGGACCCTCCACGGACCCGGTCCCACTGGCTAAGTGTCCACAGACACCAGCTCGGGGCGCCCCAGCAAGTCGCCAACGGCACGTGCAGGTGTCTCCAGAATTCCTGCAGAGAAAGGGCTTGGAGCTGACTCGGGTTGCAGAGGGGGTCCCAAGCTGTGCCCCCATTCCCGCGCCCTGTCCTTCTCCGGCTTCCTCAAAGCAGCCGCTGGCTCAGAGCCCTGCGCCCTTCCTTCCGGCCTCACGGCAGCTGCCGCAGACAGAGCATAAAGCCGTCTGGGTGACACTCGCTCACCTTTATTATATACAGAGGGCCCTCATCTCCTGCCTCTCAGGGGCGCCCCTCCGCCAGCCCTATCAGCGGGGAGGAATGTCTGCGAGGCCCGCGGGACGGAGCCTCCTGGGCCCATCCATCACCGCCTGCAGGGAGGGCGCGGGTGGGGTGCGCCTCGGGGAGGCCCGGCTTCGGGGGGCGCCAGAGGCCTGCCCGGCCAGGGCCCGGCCCCGGCAGGGGGGCTCGGGCAGCCTGACACCAGGGGCTCCCGGCCTTGGGCCCCCGCAGGCCCGGCCTGTCTCCTGGGGGTCGGGGGACTGGGATCCAGCCCTCTAGGGCGGGCGGGGCTGCTGCAAGAAAGGGCCGAGGGGTCCAGGGCAGGAGCAGGCTGGAGACCAGCGGGGGCCGCTTGAGGAGGTGCGGGGAGAGGGCCTGCGACATTGAAGGTGCAGGGCTCCCAGTGCCGGGGTCAGCCCAGCGTCCTCCCCTGGACAGGGTCCCACCTACACCAAGCTGGGGAGAGTACACGTGGGAAGAGTCAGTGTCCGTGCCTGCACCCCGGTTTATACACTGTTTAAACAAAAACATAAAGTGGGTTTTCCGTGGTTCCCACGTATTCTGACTTTTCCAAGAAGGCAGTGCCTATGGGAGACGTGGGACAGTCACTCGCTACTTCCTAAAGGCCGCCCGGTCTCCTGGGAAACCGCAGCGGCGCCTGGCACTGTGCCACGCCTGCACAGACGCGCCGCTGTCGTCACCCCGACGCGGTTCCCAGGTTGCACGTGCCTGGAGAAGGTGTTGGCTGGACGTGGTTGCACCTCTGACTTCCTTTAATTCCGACTTCTACTTGCGTCGCCCTGCAGGCCTCTAAGGGCCACCTGACAACGTCTAGTGTGTCCCCGGCTTCTACGCACTTGTCTATTGAAAAGCGCCTTTCAAAAAATTTAGTATTCATTTCCTTTGTCTTCCTCAATCGCAGGTGAGGCATTGTGTGGTAACAGGAGGTCAGAAAATTGAGCAGGGGCGGGTGCTGGTTCTTTTCTTCTTCTTTTTTTTTTAAATTGCATTTTAGGTTTTGGGGTACATACGAAGAACATGCAAGATGGTTGCATAGGTACACACGTGGCAGCGTAATTTGCTGCCTTCCTACCCATCACCTATATCTGGCATTTCTCCCCATGCTATCTCTCCCCAGCTCCCCACCCCCCGCTGTCCCCCCAACAGACCCCAGTGTGTAGTGCTCCCCTCCCTGTGTCCATGTGTTCTCATTGTTCAACACTCACCTTTGAGTGAGAACGTGCGGTGTTTGATTTTCTGACTGGGCAGGTGGGCAGGCTGAGGAGTCCACAAACTTCTCCCCTTTCCCTCCCACCACCTGCGGGCTTGCAGCCTCCAGGGAGTCACTGTGATCAGCTCCCAGATCCTCTTCCCACCTCCAACAGGAACAGAAGAAGTGGGGGAGCCACCTAGGGATGATCCCGCCCAGGGCGCACTCCTGCAGACAGAGCACTCACTCATTTACTAAACACACCTTGCGGCACCTGCTCTGTGCCACGTCCTGCTCCACGTGGCAGAGGTACAGGTGAGCAAAACAAGCTCTGAGCCCCTGAGCAGATGTTCCAAGGAGGAAAGCCGAAAGGAGACGTCTAGACAGAAAACAGAATCGTTTTAAACAGTGAGTTGAAGAAAGTCACACAAGTCATGGGCCAGGAGGTTAAGAACTGGGCTCAAGAGGCCCAGGAGGACTTCCTGGGGAGGTGAGGTGGGTCAGAATCCTGTGACACGAGTCAGAGCCGGGACTCACACAGTACTGGGGGATGCAGCTGTTCTCCCTGTGAGGGTGCCGGGTCAGGAATTCTGAGGAACTCCTACCCTTTCACTCATGGGCATGAGGTGGCTGCTACAGCTCCAGACACATGTACACAGGACCACAGCTGAAGGTCAGGACATGTCGTGTGTGTATCAGAGGCTGGAGGTGGCACCTGGAGCAGCCTCTTTCATTTCCTTAGGGAAGATACATCTCTTTCAGACACTTCCTTCACAGGGAGTTTTTCCTAATTGTCTCACTGGCCAGAAATGCCTGCCCCTCTCCCACCTTGACTGGAAATTGAAGTGGCTCTCTTGACCTTGCAGTGAGAGTGGGGAGAGGACTGGGGGCTGGGCTGGACGGGCATTTGGGCAGGACCCATCAGAACCTGTGATGCTCACCTCCAGGCATTTCCTAAAGGTATCTGACTCTTTTTTCTCCAAGAGCATCTCATGGGACCTCATTCTGGTGACCACTCCCCCGGGGAAACATTGGTGGAGGTGGTGGGAGCCTCCCACCGGCTCTTCTCAGGGGCATGGCCCACTGGGGCCTAAGTTCGAGAAGAGCTCCTTGAGTTCTGATGGCCCGGAGCGCAGGAGCCCAGGGAGGAACCAGGAGCCCAGGGAGGAGCGCAGGAGCCCAGGGAGGAGCCCAGGAGCCCAGGGAGGAGCCCAGGAGCCCAGGGAGGAAGCCAGGAGCCCAGGGAGGAGCGCAGGAGCCCAGGGAGGAGCCCAGGAGCCCAGGGAGGAGCCCAGAAGCCCAGGGAGGAGCACAGGAGCCCAGGGAGGAGTGCAGGAGCCCAGGGAGGAGCCCAGGAGCCAAGGGAGGAACCCAGGAGCCCAGAGAGGAACCCAGGAACCCCGGGAGGAGCCCAGGAGCCCAGGGAGGGCAGGTCCCAGGGAGAGGTGGCCCTGGCAGATCTCCAGACATTGTTTCTGACACATGTGATTATGGTTGGAGAATAAACCAAACACTTCATAGCTCTGAGGAAAGCAGTCACAGATCTGATGGAGTAGGATTAATTAAGTTTGATAGCATTCTTATGGCTCCTATCCAGGGCTAGCAAACTACAGGTGAAACCAACTAAAACTACATTTCCTATGAGATGGAATGGATGGAACGGGGTCAGCCCACTGAGCCAGGATCTTCTCCAGGGCAGGAGTTGAACCTTGCTTTCCTCCCTCCCTCAATGGGCTCCGGTCATGTTGGCTAGCCTTCGCACCGTTCCTTGAATTCCCCAGGCTGGTCTTGCCCCGGGGCCTTTGCACGTGCTATTCCTTGATGCACTCTTCCCCAGATGTCCACTCACTTAGCTCCTTTCCTCACCTCCTCAGGTCTTTGCTCTCAGGTCCTTGCTCAGGAGGCCCCCACCCCATCTTAACACATCTCCCAGAATCTTGTACCTCATCGACCACCACCTGACCATCCAACATACACTTCCCTGTCTTGTTTGCAGCCTCCACACAGGGCCTGGCAAATGGTACATGTTCAAGAATTCATTCATTCCTTTATCCATTCATTCAAGAAACACTGATTAGTGCTGACGGGGGAGGTGGAGGTCATTAAAATCCCTCAAGAACCGCTCAGTCTAGTGCGGAAGACAGACTTGTAAACAGACCATCATGAAGCCGCACTGTAAGTGCTGGGAGTGGGGGTGCAGCCTGATGAGAGGCCCTGGAGGAGGCATCCAGCCCTCCTTGAACGGGGGGAGGGCAGAGAAGCTGCCATGTGAAGCCCCGCTGAGCTGAAATGCACTGGACACCAATTCCGTGCAGAGACCTCTGCAGGGCGTCCAGGCCAGGAGGTGGGGAGGATTTGGGGCATCAGGGTCCTGCAGGGCATCCCCACAGGCTCAGAGCCTCCGTCCCAGGTGCTGACAGGAGCAGAGGTGAGGAGGGACTGGTCGTACCCTTCTGCCTGGCTCTCCCTATATGCAGCCACACCCTGATGTGGCACCTGGCCTCATCAGTCTGCCCAAGTGCTCATGTGGGCAGAGCACAGACGGAACCTGGCATGTGTCGAGGGATGTACACCCAGTGACTGGGGCAGCTGCCTGGCCAAGCCTCCTGGCTCAGGTGCGCAGGGGGCAACCCCCACCTTCCTCGCTCCCCTCCAGCTCTCTAAGCCCTCTGTTTACACAAGCAGCAGCCAGCAATACAAATCACCTGCCTCCACTAATGGACCAGCCGCCTGCCGAGGCCGGCCCTCTGACAGCTGCAGGATGCTTTCAGGAAAGGCTTTTGACTCCTGGTGACACTAGGCTACAATCTCCTGCTTCAAGCCCCCACCCCCACCTGCAGAGTCACACAAAGGATGGCTCGGAACAAAATGCCCTGCGTGGAGGCAGGAAGAGCTCTGCTCTCCAGCAGGACGTGGATGTTCTCAGGAAGGGAAGCAGAGGGGCAGACCAAGCAGTCACACCCACAAAAGAAATGCTTCCGCCTCTTGGCCGTCCTGAGAGGACACTGAGGGCCCGGTTGGGTCCTAGCACTGGCAGCACCTGGCGTGCGGCCCTGGGTGGGTCCCCTTCCTTCTCTCCCTGGTTTCCCTGACCTCCGTGCTTCTTAGTGTAGAGAACTCACGCCCATGGCATTGCCCATCAGTTCAGATTGCACAGACACAGGGCATCCTGACAGTGTGGGCCCTGGGTAGGAGGTGGCACCCCCTGCCAACCCTGGGAGCAAGCCTGCAGCAGCTGATGTCTCAGGCTCCGAGCCCTGCCAGCCTGGGATTTCATCTCATCGTCTGCTTCCTATCATATTCACTTTCCTAGCTATGCTTCAGTTTATGGCAGGTTCTGTTGGGTTTTACAGCAGTGGCAAAAAAGCTCCTTTGAAGTAAATTCATTTGAGGAAAAGAAAGAAATCTATGGAAGGTGAAAGGGGTGAATCATAGTGGAGGGCGTGGCAGAGCCTGCAGGAGCTTGTGACATGAGACATAGACCATGGTCCCCAGTGCCGTCAACCTGCACCCAAACCCAGTTTGGGGCCTTGATTTGCACAGGGGCCCAGCAGAAGTAGCATGCTCCTGTCCCTCCTCCCCTCTCGGCCCAGCCGCTTCCCCTTTGCACTGGCCCATTGCCCTTCGAGCCCTTCCTCACACCCTTTCCTGTGGGAGATGGAGGTGGAAGAGAGAAGCCAAGACTGTCCTTCCGTCTCATCTGTGCCCAGCATCGTGCATGGCCGAGCAGCCTGCAGGTGGCCCGGCTGATTTGACCAGTGATGCCACTGCTCTCTGTCCTCCAGCTTTGGTGGCAGCAGCTTTCTGCTGGCACAAAGTGCGGCCCACCTCCCCTCAGGATGTGCAGCAAGTCCAGTGCTTGGAATTCCCTCTGTTCTAAACACACGAGGGCTTTCTGTGACTCCCTCTGTGGGCTGAGCCCCATTCTCCAGCCACTGCTAGCCTCAGGTATGCTGTACAAGGCCAACACACTCACAGCATCTGTCCCATGCCAGTCTTCCGTGGGCATTTTCCTCTGCTGTGAAGCTTTCCCGTCCTGCCTTTTCAGAGTTTGCACGCTCTCTGCCTAATCTGTGGGCCACACTTTCCACACCCCCGTGGGATTTGGGCTTCTTCTAATTTCTGTGAGGCTTGTTTGACATAAAGAGGTGGACACAGCTCAGAAAGGGTTTGACACCTCTGCCATCCCCAGCCATGCCCCTCACCCACCGCGTGCTCCCAAACTGGCCACAACCTCTCTACACCTTGGTGCTCTGATTTGTAACACGGGAAGGGCCCGTTGTTCCTCTAGCCGTAAAACAGGTCACCCACATGCCTACAGCTTTTTGCTTCTTAAGTAATTACTTTAAGAAAAATATTCTCAAGAGGGGGTTACTTTGCCAAGGGATATGAGCATTTGGGAGGGCTGCTTCCAAAGTTTTTAATGTATCCCTTGCAAATATTAAAGCACGCTAAACTCACTTATCATTGTAGATTCTGATGGACAATTTTTCCCTTTATTTGTTAACCGCATGTGGGCTGATCTCTCCGTTAAAAAATTCCAAGTAGTCATTAATTATTCCCGATGATTGCAGGGGTTTAAAGGAGATTTGGAACCCAGCGGTGGAGGAATCCCTACTCCCCTATAAAACCCTGCAGCCCTCACCCACCTGATAGCAACTTGGGGCCAAAATGAGAAAGAAAGGAATTCTCAAAAATGGCTTTGGGGTGCTGTGTACCGCCAGCTCAGACGAGTACTTTTTAATAGACATGACAGCTTTATTGAGATATAATTCCCATAACGTAAAATTCCCTCTTTTAAAGTGCACAATTCAATGGCTTTAGTGTTCGGAGTGGGGGAGTTATCATCACTAATTCCAGAGCATTTTATCCCCCTAAAAGGAAACCCCACGCCCGTTAGCAGTCCCTCCTAATTCACACCCTGTGCCCCAAAAGTCCCCGAAAACCCACAGTCTCTTTTCTGCCCCTACGGATTTGCCTACTCTGGACATTTTATGTAAATGAGTCATATGCTATGTGTCCTGTCATGCCTGGCCTCCTTTACTTAGCATGATGTTTTTAAGGTCCTTTGACATCACAGCATAAATCAATCCTCCATTCCTTTTCATGGGCAAATAATATTCCATCGGATGCATATGCCACATTTTCTTTATCCATTCATCTGCTGGTGAACCCTTTGGCTGTTTCCACCTGCTGGCTGTTGGGAATAATGCTGCTGGAAACGTATGTACACATTTTTGTGTGAATGTTTTCAGTTCTCTTGGGCAGACACCTAGAAACGGATTGCGGTCACATGGTAATTCTTTGTAACATTTTGAGGAATTGCTCAACTGTTCTCCATAGCAGCTGTACCATTTTGTGTTTCCGTTAGATGAGGATGCACCTCATCTGCATCCTCACCAACGCTTGCTACCATCTGTCCTCTGGATGTCAGCCATCCTAGTGGGTCTGAGGTGGTATCTCAGTGTGGACTTCATTTGCACAGTGGTATTGAGCATCTTTTCATATGCTTATTGGTATTTGTATTGCCAATATTTGGATAAATATTTATTCAGATCCTTTGCCCACTGGAAAAAAAAATGGTGGTGTTATCTGTCATTATTGTTGAGTTGTAAGAGTTCTTCTTATATTCTGGACACAAAAAACCTTTATCAGACAAATAATTTGCAAATATTTTTTCCCACTCTGTGAGTTCCCTTTTTGCTTTCCCGATGGTGTCCTTTGAAGCACAAAAGTTTTTAATTTTGCCAAAGTCCCATGTATCTATTTTTTCTTTTGTGGCTTATGCTTCTGGTGTCATGTCTGAGAATCCACAGCAGCAAAGGTTGACTTCTAGTTTTCTTCTAAGAGCGTCGTAGTTTTGCTTCCCACGTTTAGGTCTTTGGTCCACTTCGAGATAATTTCTGCATACGGTGGGTTTGTATGTTGTTCCTGGTAACAACTGTTTTTTAAAGCTGGCACCTTAAAATGGCACTTTATGAGAAACAGTTGTGGGGTCCGGCTCACGTTGTTTTTACTAGTAAGTGTGCTCATCGGTTCTGGAAGGCGTCTCATCACAGGACATCAGTGGCGCCCCTGTCACCTCGTTCCCCGCTCAGCCAGCCCTGTACATGTTAGTTACCCGCTTCACAGACGGGGACGCGGAGACCGGTGAGGAGGAGGTCAAATCAAAGGAACAGAGTCAGGTGAACATGCGTTCTTCCCTCAACTTTGCTGCCCTTCTCCCCAGGAAAAAACAAGCTTTCCTCTGAAGTGGGGTGACCGCCTTACTTACCAGATTCTCTCTTCCTCAGAAACCCCAGTATATTGACTTCTTTGGGCTGTCTGAGGTGTGGGGAGTGACTTTGGGCTAGATTTTCTATGCTATCCATTTACTGCAACAACAACCTCATCTGTCAAAAGGAAGGAGGGAGGGGGAAGGAGGGAGGGTGGGAGGGAGAGAAGGAAGGAAGGAAGAGAGAGGGAGGGAAAGAGGGAAGGAAGGAAGGAAGGAAGGAAGAGAGAGGGAGGGAAAGAAGGTCACTTCCTCAAGGAAGTTAGAGTGCAGCTTCTCTCTGGGCTCCCCTGAGCAGAACATGAGAACGTGGCTAAACCGAAAATCAGGTGTGTCTCTAGAGACAGCCCTTACATCCGGGCGACAAGCCTGCTGTGACCAAAACCGCCAGAGACAAGCCAAGGCCTGGGTGTGTGCACAGGAGACCGGAGACCCGAGGGAGCCCTGGCTGGGGGGACCGGGTTCAAGCCCATCTTCCGCTCACAGCCTGGGTGATCCTGGCAGCCACGTGCCCTCCTCGCTGGGGCTCAGGTGCCTCATCTGTCAAGCGCCAGTGGCTGGGACGGGACCCTCAGCCTGATAGGTTAAGACTGTAAGTGCTGCCGGGGCTGAGGCGACAACACAATCTCCGAGCCTGTCAGGGACCCCTGGTAGCTGGTGACTGATGGTTCCGGGGGATTGACCAGCTGTTTGGGTGTCCCATAAACACAGCCTTAAAGTGGCCAGTGACACCCATCCATCTTGCCCTTGGGGCCACGGCCTGGCGGCTTTCAGAGTGGCCCTAGTTGACATCGGCGTTGGCCCCTTCCGGGTGGTGCTGGGCCGTTGATGGCTCTGTGATGGATGGGACTCCACTGTGGAGGTGCCGCAGCTCAGGGCGCCCTGAGGGTGATGCCGGGGGCTTTAGCGGGGACATCTGGGTGGAGGCAGAGCTCCGCCGCTGTGGCTGCAGCCCTGACCTGCGGGATTCGGAGCTGAGAGTGAGGTCAGGAAACCAAGTGCTTCGGGATCTACAGCTGGAGGTGACCCAGACACACTGAACAATAGACTCTCTGGAGTTTCCTCAGTTCCACAAAACCGTGCTCCCTCCCCTGTGGCTGTAGCACTTTCGGGTCTCTCTCCCAGTTACAGACAGAAGGTCAGTCAAGTGCCGGCCTTCCACTGGGGCAACACAAAGTGATGATACTGTGGCCAGCCAGGCCGCTCGGGGGGCTGGATTCAGAATCGCTGGGTTTTTTTTCTGATTCCTCCAGGGACCCCTGTACAAACCAAGAAAGTTATCTCTCTGCAACCTCCAGATCTGACCATGGATAACTGGCCAATTCCTCCTTTTGGCATTCAGGGTTGTACCCCTGTGTTCGGGGCTGAAGGCTGGAGAGAGAAATCATGAACTCACCGAGCTCCACTGAGGTCTGGCAGGTGGCTTGCTGCTGGCCACGCATCACAGCCCTTGGGTAGCACCGTGGCCTGACTTTATCGAGAGCCGGTGACGTGCCCAAGGCACTCAGGGCAAGACTGGGACATTCTGAGGCCACCTTCCACAGTGCTGGAAGATGGTGTGAGCAGCTGTCTTCTGCTCGTTCCTGCAACACACCTCAGGGTCTCTCAGGGGCATTGTTCGGGACAGAAGCTCTGAGGGCCTGGCTCTAGCCACAGGCAGAGGTGGGATTCACAGTCACTTGGTGGCCCCCAAGCTGGAGAGAAGTGGGGGACTGGTGGAGATGGCTAAGGTCATTCCTCATTTTCCCCCAGTAGCCCTAGTTTGACTGCCCTTCCCACTACCTGCTTTCTCCACACACACGTGCCCTCTCCGACCTGGCTCTCCCCAGCATTCTTGCTAAAAATGTAGACTCTGGGAGAAAGGGAGGGCCCTTGGATCCCAGGAAGTCCCTCTACAGCTTCCCTAGATGTTGGGCATCTGCTGCCTCTACTTGCATGCCCTGAATGACAGAGAGCTTATCACCTGTCAAGCAGCCCTCCCCATCCTTGTGGCCTCACTGCTGATCGCTGCCGTGCACCTGACCCACTGGGGACCCATCTCTGCTCTCCTGGCCCCAGGACTACATCAACTCTGCTCGCCCCAGTACCGGCCCTCAGGACTTGAAGACAGTGAGTAGATTTCACTACTTTCTACTTAGACTGTTCCTTGCATCTAGCAACTCCAGCTCCCCAGGGGTTGGGAAGGGGCTCCAGGCCCCTGTCACTTTAACTGCGTGCTGTGGACAAGCTAGTGTCCCTCACCAGGGTCCCAGCCCCAGGCCATTCTCCTTCCTGCCAATGCTCATTTGGCTCACCTAACTGCCCACTTTGGCCACTTGGGGGCAGAAAGCCTTGCTGGTCTGGAACCGCAGCGGGCTGAAGTCGGCTGGTCTCCATGGCACGTTTGCAATCAAATATTGGATGAATAGCTGTAGAGACTGCAAGTCTCCTTCTGTCCCCCTGGCTGTCCTTGTAGTCATTCCTAAACACCTGTTCTCCCCCTCATTCTGGGCATGTCCCTAGTCCTTTTGGTTAGGTGTGGCCATGGGACTCACTTGGCAAATGAAATGTGAGCAGAAGGAACACGTGCAGCTTCCGGGTGGCAGCCCTGTCCCCTTCCCCTGGGTGACGGACGGGCTGGCCTGTGGAGGCACAGCATGTAACTGACTGAAAAATGCATCTTTTTGTGTGCAGACATGAGATGTTCGGCTTGTTACTGCAACAGAACCCAGCTCATCCTGACTGATAGACCCCGAGATCAGGGCAAATCCCTGCCCCTTTTCATAGCAGAATATTCTCCAACTACCTAGTGGCTGCTACCAAAGCACTGGAAGCTCTCTCCCACTGCCCCATCACCTTTCCCAAGGAGTCCAGGGCATGAGAGGGGCTCAATACGTATTTATTGAATAAGCGAATGAAGGAGGAACTCTTTCACCCAGTGGCATCTCTGGGGTTATGGGCAGTCACCTATTGCATCTATCACACTAAGACTAAATCCCCAGCTTTCCACTAGGATCTGCCTGGTCCCCACCAACCTCCTCAGCCTCATTGCCTCCCTGCCCCTCCTCCCCACATCACCCCGTCTCGAGCACACCTGGCCTGTCTTCCCACCCCAGGACCTTTGCACATGCCATTCCCTTTCTCTGGAGCACTGGATGATTTTTTTCTCGTGTTGCAGGCCTCTGCCCAAATGTGTTTTCCCAGAGCATTCATCCCTGACCAGTTGCATCTCAAGGTGCCTCCTACCCACATCACTTTTTAAAAAACATTTTATTTGAAAACAATTTACAATTTACAGAAAATCTGCAGTGATGAGAATGGGACCCAAAACACCTGCGTACTCCTCACCTACTGTTAATTCTTTATTATTGACTTCGTTATTTGCTCTTGTTCTTTCTGTCTCTATCACTGCATCTCTCCTCTGTGTCTATCTCTCTCACATACACATTTCAAGGGTAAATTGCAAATGTCACAGCCCTTGACCCCTAAATACTTTGGTGTGGGTTTCCCAAAAATCGAGTTATGCTCTTATGTAACTACAGCTTAGCTCTTGACTTCGGTAACATTGAAATTAACATTAACATTGACATAGTACTTTCATCGGCCGTCCATGTGCCAATTTTGTCAGCTAACACAACACTGCCCTTTAGAGCGGGCCTTCCCCCTCCATCACCCCATCTGATACGGGGTCAGGTCTTGTATTCAGTTGCTTTGTCTCTTTGGTCTCCTTCAGCCTGAAATAAGTGTCCATCATCTTTCATTGTCTTGTACGGCACTGACGTTTTTGAAGAATACAGTGTTTTTAGTGAAACATTTCTCACTTGGAGTTTGTCTGCATTTCCACCTGTTTGTGTGTGGGTTGTTCCTTCCTAGCTGGTGTCAGTGGTATTAGGGGTGTGCACTTCTAGGGCATCACAACTGGTGGCCCCTGGTGCCCTCCTGGACCTCCATGGTGGTGCAGTGGTTGATGCTGTCACCCTGCCGGGGTGGGTCCTGATTTCTCCACTGAATAACTTTTCCCCTCTCCTTGCACTGAATACACAGTCTATGAGGAGACACCTGAAGAGCGTGTGAACATCCTACTCCTCGTCAAAGCTTTCCACCAGATTTAGCAGCCATTGATGACTCTTGCTTGAGTCAATCTTTACCACAATGGCTGCAAAACGTTGATTTTGGCCACCCAAGTCCTCCGCCCACATTTCCCAGCTGGCTCTCTATGTTCTGCTATGAAAAAGGGCTCCCTCCTCCCCAACTTATGTGTCTATTTATGAAGTCCTATTTTTAGTGGTTGTAATCATTGCTCAGCTTAATTATTTTGATGCCCAATTGGTTCTAGATCTGGCCAGTAGGAGCCCCTGCCAACTGGTTCCTGTAGCCTTATCACATGCCACCATCATTTTTTTTTTTTTTTTTTTAGTAATTTCTTCCTTTTTGAGTGCATAACAACATGTTCTAGGCTTATAATGTACTGATCCTGCCCCAAGTTTAGAATCAGCCATTTCTCCAAGGAGCCCTGGATCCCGTTCCCAAGGATGGCATTAGAGACCAACATTTGGGCACAGGGTGTGCTCACTGTCACTGAGGTGTCTGCTTCAGAGCTCTCTCAGCAGGCAGAGCCGCATACACAAGATGTGTGTGTGTGCATTCAAGACCTTATATACACACACCACATCATATTCTATAATAGCAAGTCATTCAATCATGCTTTTTTTTTTTTGAGATGGAGTCTCACTTTGTCACCAGGCTGGAGTACAATAGTGTGATCTTGGCTCACTGCAACCTCCACCTCCTGGATTCAAGTGACTCTTGTGCCTCAGCCTCCCGAGTAGCTGGGATTACAGGCATGCGCCACCATACCCAGCTAATTTTGTATTTTTAGTAGAGATGGGGTTTCACCATGTTGTCCAGGATGATCTCGATCTCCTGACCTTGTGATCCACATGCCTTGGCCTCCCAAAGTGCTGGGATTACAGGTGTGAGCTACCGTGTCCAGTCCATCATGCTTTTTTGCAGGTTGGGCTGGAATGATCTGGGTGACTAATCTGCTACCTGTTTATCCTCCCTTTCCCCATCCCTAAGTGCCCTGGAAGTAAGGATTGCCCCCTGTCTTTTCTCTTGCTGTATGCCCAGCATGGAGATCTTTAAGACCTTTTGAATGAGTGAACACACTTCTCTAGGCCCCACAAGGCTTTGCCTGAGGCTCTCAGATTCCCAGCAAGGGTCCATGGAACAAGCCAGCTGCTTGTTGGATGGTGTTGTCTCGGGGTCTGGCTGGTGGCAGCAGGCAACAGCCCTGTGTCCCTGGCACCTGTGTCCAGCCCTCCTCATGCCAGCCTTCTAGGGACAGAGCTGCTCTCAGGTCCTTCTGTGCCCATTCCTTGACGCTCCATACTAGCTACAGGTGCAAAGCAGCATCTGGAGTGCTCACAGAAGCCCTACCGTTTCAGGAATCACAGCCCCATTTTGCAGATTAGGAAATCAAGGCTCAAAGAGGCTCTGACACCTCTTTGGAAGGAGATTGCGGAGCGGATTTCTGCCCAAGAACATAATGAACTGCCCACATGGGCCAAAGGTTTTGTCTGTGCAGAGTGGAACATCGAAGCCTGTCCATTTCTCAGTTGGACATGTGAATAGTGTTTTTAAAAAAGTTTTTGGTTTCATGTCCTGGCCTAGCAGGGCTGCTGTGGGTGAGCCACATTCCACCTGACTCACCGGGTCCCAATTCCAACCGTGTGAGAATTCCCCAAGGCATCCTTCCTGCTCCATCTCTGGCACCTACACCAAAGCAGAAAGAGCTCGGGGCTGACTCATGCTGCCTCACGTCCCTCCTTGGTGACTTTCAGCACATCCCTCCAAGCCTCAGTTTCCTCCTCTGTCACTGGGGCTAAGTCAACTCCCCTTGCAGAGTTGTTGGGGAGGAAGGGTCCCGCCTCCCTCAGAGGTTTTGGGAATGCACCCCGTGGAGGTCCCATTGCTGTCCCACAACTTCACGGGCTGTGTGACCAGCAGACACGAGAAAGGGGAGGGCAGCTCATTTTTCAAACAAAACGGTATCAGATGTGTGATTTGGTTAAAAAAATATATATTTCTGGCAATGGCTTCAGCTTTGCTCAAGAGAGAACCAGGGTGGGGGGAGGAGGTGGAGGCGAGGCCGTTCCAGTGGCTTAAAAAACCCCAGATAAGTGTACGGTGATTAAGCGCAACCATTAGCTCTAATGGGCAATAATTGGTGATGAGAAATAATTTTCTAGGGCACAACTGCCCTGGTGCCCCCACACCCGGCCCCAGCAAGGGGACGGCCAAGGGGCTGATTAACTCCCAGGCTGGAGGAAATGTTGGAGGCACAAAAAGTTTCCAGATTCGAGGGTAATTGGGAGAAGTTATTTCACTTTCCACATCAGGCTGATGAGGGGCCACCCACCTGCTGGCAAGGGAGGGGCTCGGTCGGCTTCCTGCCCAGGAATGGAGGGCCACTGTGCGAGGGGCAGGGGTGGCCAGCACGGTTAGAGGGTGGGGGCAATTCCCACCTGTGTCACTGCTGGCCATGTGACCCAGGGCCAGTCACCACAGGGTCCCTTCTCTGTCTTGACTTGTTCCCCAACCAACATTTGCCCAGGCACTGGTCCTTTTCACCTCAAAATTCACAGACAGACAAACCCACCAGCCAGAAGTTCAGGCTTCCCAAGTGTCTCCCTTCCCTCTGAGCCTGCCCAAGGCCCTGCTAGCCTTAGGGTACCTTTGTGGGATTCAGGGGAAGATGCCCTTCTCAGCTGCAGGCTACAGACTTCCCTGAGTGTGCCCAGCAGGAGCCGGCTGGGCTCCTTGGAGCTCCTGCGTGCAGTGCGCAACCTGCACAACAGCTCTCTGCAGCCTGGCTGTGCTCAGGTCTTCACCTCCTTCCTCCTCACTCTGCCCAGTCAGCCGGTCCCCAGAAAGTGCTCTCGGTCCCTTCAAATGGGTGAAGCCAAAGGCTCCTCCTTTGTGCCCCCCACCTGCCTGCTCCTTCCTTCTTGAGCTCTGCTGCTTCCAAGACCTGCCTTCCTCTCTGCCTCAGCCTCTCTCTCCTCTTCCCCAGTCCGAAGCACAAATTCTCCTATCCCCAACCCAATCTCTCTCTGAAAGCCCTTTGCCCTGGGGATTTACCGCATGCCCTGATCATCTCCTTCCCAGACCCGTGCCTCTCCCTGGGTCACAAGTGGGCCTCTCTCCTCTCTCTCTTCCTTTGTCTCCCTCTCCCTCCCCCTCTCCACGCGTGTGTGCATGTGTCTTCCGTGTGTTTTCCCACAGTGACTGATCCAGGTGAGCGGGACAGGCATGGTTCCTGAAGCTAATGAGACTTTGTGCAACAGGCAGGCCTTTCCCTCCCCTGGCTCAGAGAGGCAGTGCCCTCCAAGGCATGAGACTGAGCTCCCCGTCACAGGAGGCATGTAACCAGGGCCTGTGTGGCTGCACCCCTAGGATGCTGCAGAGGGGAGTCCTGCCCTTTGAGGGCCTAGGTGGGATAATCCAAGGAGGTGCTGGCCCAGGATGAGCTGAGGCCTCTAGGCTGACCCCAGGGCAGCCTCCTCTAGCTGTCCTCTCTGCCATCTGCAGGCCAGGGCATCAGCTCCCAAGATGCAGATGAGGTCAACCTCAGGATACCTCCACCACTGACCAGCTGCCGAGCGTCTCTGGGCCACGGTGTCCTCTGAAAATGAAAATCATAGTGTTACAACCTCACAGGACGGACCTGAGGATAAAGGAGCTGGCCATAGAGGTGCTTCCAGGACTGACTGGGCCCAGAAGCCTCCAGGACAGCAGCTGCCGGGATCGCTGCATGGGGCAGTGAGACATCGGGGCTGTTCCCACTGCGGCTGCCCGGCTCGGGGTGCTGCCCACAAAGCCCCTTCCGTATGTGCGGCACCCCCAGAATTGCACAGCGTCAGTAGTAAAGGTAATACTGTGTGGCGGGTGCCGTTTGAAGCACTCCAGATGAGTATGTTTATTCTGTTTCTCCACACCTCTGAGAGGTGGGCATTCTCGTGGTCCCCATTCCATGGTGAGAATCGGGGGCAGCCAGATTCAGCAACCTGCCCCAGGCCGGGCGGGCACTGAGTGCTGCGCCTCCTCTGAGCCCAGCACTCTGGCTTCACCGTCAGTGCTCGCAGCGTTTCAGCGGTTTGATGGACTCACACGGCAATTACAGCCATGGCCTTCGCCGCCGCCACCATCCCCGTCCGGGCTGGAGAACACAGCGCCCCGCGCACGGGCATTGCCAGAGCCCCCACGCGCCCATCGTGCCCTCTGCGCAGACCAGCAAGCGGAGGCCGGACGTCACCGGCAGGCGGCGCTGCGGAGCGCCAGGCCTCGCACCTGCGCGGGGAGGGCGGGCGCGCGGGGCGCAGGTGAGCAGAAGCCGGGCCGACCCGGCCGCGGACGCTCACCTGCGGGGGAGGGGGTCTGCGCGGGGCGGGCTGCCGCCCCTCCCGGGGTGCGGGCGGAGGCGGGGGCGGGCGGGGGCTTTCAGCAGCTCGTCCGCGGAACATTTGCATGTAATTTGGGAGCGGGTCACATGTGGGAGTCATCAGGCGGAGGAAAGGCTCAATCAGGGCCTAATCACTGTCTGTTTGGAGGGGTCTGGGCCCAAGTGAAAAATGAAAACGGGGCTATTTTGCTTGAGTGACAGCCATCAGCGGCCACCTTTGACCTCCGCACTCGGGCTGGGTCTGCCCGAGCTTTAGAAACCGATCATCAGGGAAGGGGTGGGAGGGGATCCCATGCTTCGGCTCTCCCTCCCCCATCCTTTTCCCTCCCCGGACCTGGGTTTGTAAAATTCATTCATTCACCCCTCCCATTCATTCTTTCAACTGGTCAGAGCCCCTGGGGCAGATGCGGGATTTCACTTCTGACACTGTCACTTGCCAGCCGGCGACCTTGGGCAGGTGACTGCCAAGCGTCAGTGTTCCCATCCGCGGAATGGATGCAGGAGGCACGCAGAGCACAGCTGATGTTGGCAAGGGGCTGAGGGAGGCGGGGCCGCAGGGGCAGGGGGCGAGCCCTCCCTCAGCCCTCCCCCTAAGGGGCGGGAGCTTCGCAGAGGAGGGCCACGAGGTCAGGTAGGGTGCAGCGGCTCCGCTTTTGCATGAATGCGTACCCTCCCTCCCCACGTCCTGTGCACAAGGCGCGACCTCGTTTCCAGTGACCCAGGTTGCGCCTCTGCCAGGTGAGCAGAAGAGAGGGCACACGCAGGTCAGGGAGATCGGGAGCGAGCAGGGAGGTGCTGGCTGCTCCCTAAAGCAGCCGT
Organism: Saimiri boliviensis; assembly: GCF_048565385.1. Classification (NCBI taxonomy): domain Eukaryota; kingdom Metazoa; phylum Chordata; class Mammalia; order Primates; family Cebidae; genus Saimiri; species Saimiri boliviensis. The sequence goes on along the minus strand of NC_133450.1, from coordinate 237,762,287 downwards.
GAGCTCGAGCAGTTTCTGCCCTTGGTTCACCCCGACATAGAGAGACTCAGCCCACTCTCCCAGAATGGTCTCGGGATCCCCAGCGACCCAAGGGCCTGGACCGGGTGGTACAGTGACCAGTGCAATGGCGGCCTGCAGGCCACTGGGGGCAGCAGAGAGGAGCCGCTCCCGGTTCAGGCGGCACCAGCTCAGCGAGCCAGCGTCTGCCAGCTGCGCCCCACTGCACCGGCCGCGGCCCACCGTGCCTCTGCCCTCCCTGCCACCCTGTGGAACCCTTTTGCCCCAAAGGGGCCCTTGGAGTGGCCCTCCCACGGCCGAGGCCGGGAATTCCAGGCAGCCGGTGCAGCTGCGGGTCGGTGGCCCTTTCAGGCCTGAGGAATTGCTCCGGGGCCGGGGGGCGGGCGGGGCGCCCGGTACATTAGCGCCGGCTTTGCTCGCTGATGGTGTTTATAGGGATGTGGAACGGGCCTCCAGGAAACCGTCTGGCAGGCCGGGCTTCAGCAAATGGATTGCCAATTAATCAGCATCTATTTATGAGAACGTTTAAACCATTATTAATGTAGTGTAAATAAGGAACCGCTGGCGGCCCAGGGCGGGCAGGGGGCCATCTGCCGAGGCTGCCATCACATTCCTGGGGCCTGTTCCCGCTCCCAACCTCCTGGGGAGGGGTCTCAGGGAGGGGTCCCACCCCTTGTCCTCACCCGCAGCCAAGCCCGCTTCTCCAGGTGCCGGCTTCCTCCTGCTGGGTCCTTCTGGTTCTGAGACCTGCGGCTGCAGCCTGCAGAGTTCTCAAGTTTTTCACCCAAGATGCTGAACAGGGGCGTGAAGGGTGAGTCCCGTCTCAGCCACTCGGCAGGAGTCTGGCAGCAGCCCCTGGCAGGCCGTGGCAGGGCGCTTTTCCACCCACGGGGAGAACGGGCAGGTGTCCCACGCTGGGCCTGGCCTCTCCCCTCCTCCTTCCTGCTCTGGACAGTAGATCTCATCCTCACCCAGACAGAGCGCAGCCCCTGGAGGCAGGGGGAGAAGGGGTTGGAGCGCTTTCCCAGCCCCTCCCTCCCCTGTGGGCCACAGTTCCCAAGGCTTCCCCCAACCCCAAGGCCTAGAGGCTCTGAGCTGCTCCCCCCAGACTATCCCAAGGACAAAATAAGGTGACTTGTGCACCCTGCTGGCACCTCCACTTCTCTCCAAAGATATCAGTTGAGCTGTCTGCCTCCTGCCTGACCTGACCTTGAGCCAATCTGGGCGGCCTCTCTGAGAGCTGGTGCTGACCAAGACAGGGCAGCTGACCGGGGGGCTCCAGGGTTCTCAGCCTGCTCATTCCCAATGTCCTGACGATTTTTCTTCCTAAGTATCACCTCAGATGGCTTTTCCTTTACCAACTGTACCCATTTTACAGATGAGAGACAGGTTTAGAATGGAGAAGGAGCTGCCTAAGGCCACAGAGACAGGGAGCCGGAACAGGAGCGAAGCCCGCCCTGTGCCTGGTGCTCTGCGGGCCTCTGAGGCTCCTAAACGACATGGCCACATATTTTAAGACCTTTGAGTTTTTAGGAATGCTCCCCAGAGTTTCCCAATCTCTGTGCTTCGACAGCTGCACCCACCTGGGCCTGCCTCCTTTCTCTGAACACTTTGCCTGGAGGTGGCCGCACACCTTAGTACTGGATGTCAAGCAAGAGCGGTGAGGTGAGAGTTCATTCTGCAAAAACGCAAACAAATCGTGAGTTTGAGCATTGGCGCTGGGTGGTGTCAAACATCTTTGGTAATTCTGAGGACTTTCCCTGCTCTGGGCAATTGAGGTGTTGATCTAATGGGGACCCTTGACAGTGAATGCCATGAGGAGGTGGCAGCATGGTGCCGAGGAGGGGCCCAAGCTCTCCAAGGCAGGGCGGAGCTGCTCCCTTCTGTCCCCACCCTGGGAACAAGGCCTTCCCTCCCCGGCTCTCTGCCCTGTGCCACACTGCTAATGCTTACGGTTTGTGTGTTGATTTCTTCATTCAACTCTGTGCCCCTTGAGGATGGGGACAGCATTTTCAGCCCCATTATATCCTGGTGCCTCGAGAAGATGCCAACCGATGTTTGTTGATTGACCATTTGGGAAACTTCTGCTTGGCACTGTTTCCCCAGGCTCCCCTCTTTTCTCTCTGGTCCCAACCCCTCTGCCTTGCTGGCTTCAGCCCTGGTCACTCCACCAACCCCCAGAGCCACCCCAGGGTCCAGAAGCATGGAGGGGTTCAAGGAGCCAGGATGGTCCAGCCAGGACTGGAGCATCCATTTTAGATGGATATCTCATCGGTCCCAACCCACCCGTGTGGGAACACCAGGCCTCAGGACAGCCACCTGCCTTTGGTCACTCAGCACGCCAGGAAGCTGAGGTTTCTGATGTCCTGAGGGGCCTGCAGAGCTGCCTCACACCCTGGGCCCCCCAGCCTTGCTGCACTGGCACGGCAGGAGGAAAGAGAACAAAGACGAGGCATGTGCCCCTATTTCCCAGCCCCGCTCCCTGCCCCCCATTAGCCTAGTGAGGCTTGTTTATATTACAGCAGGAATTATTCCAGCCCTAATCAGAGGCCCTGCGAGGTTTCGGCATTCGAGGTATTTCTTTACCCAAGGACACTCTCCAATCCTATAATTTCCATTTCCCCAGACACCCCTGATTGAAAGCAAACATTTTATATTTGGAAAGGAAAAGGGCTGTGTGCTATTCATAGCCCAGCCTGGTTGTCCAGAGCTAAGCCCTGAGGGTCTGAAGGCCTGGAGGGACGGACAGATCTGAGAGGGCGGCAGGGGGCATGGCTAGGTCCCAGCCAGGAGAGGTGTGGGGAGATCCCAGGCCAGGGGTGGGCAGACCGAGGAACAGAAAAGGAGTCCCCCTGTCACCAACTGCCTGGTTGAAGGGGCAACGTGTGGGAAGTGGGTGTTATGGTAGCAGAGCCTGTGGGCTGGGAAGAGGGTGGGGGGGTGCAGCTTCAGTCTATTCCTCTTCTGCGCCCCCTTTCCAGGTAGCTTTCCTGCCTCTTGCAGGTGAGGATAGGAGGCGCGCTGCAGGGATGGGACTGAATACACTACTAACAGTGAGCCTAAGGACAGAGTCCCAAAGGGACTTTGAGAAGTCTACTGTCCAGGGGACTCTGTCTCCACTTTGGGCCCCTCCATTGCCTGAGATTCAGCTCCCTCCCCTCCTACAGGTGCTGGGCACCCCTCTTTAGTCACACTCACCCGTTGTTCCACAACTTAGGGGCTGGGAAGCACACGGATCCCAGGCCAGTCTGCTCCCCTCGTCCTTCCCTTCTGAGTTCTCTCCTCCCTCCCTTGATGTGGAAGTCCAGGCAAGGACCATGTGTCCTTCACAGGAGGACATCAGACGCCGCTTACTCGAAGCGCTGTGTATGCAGCCTCTTCCGTGTGCCACACACCATTAAGCAAGCCTTTTGGAAAGATGCCTCCATCAATCCTTAGAAGCAGATATTATTATTCCCATTTTATGCATGAAGAAACCAAGGCTTGTTGAGCTTAAGTCGCCGTTGTCCCATCTATGTCCCTGGGATCTCAGTGCCTCAGCACTCACCTCCTAAGCCCAGTGTGAATAAACTCAGGCACGGTGTGCTAGAGGTCACAGCCCGCTTGGCATGTGCCGAGAGGGGCATACACTTTATTCTTATTTGAATGAATGGATTTCAGGGAAGCAGGGGAATGAAGAGCAACTGTAAATTTCTGCACTGTATCAATCTGTATTGTTGGAATGATTAAAAGACTGCATTTGGAATTTAGTTTTTTCCTTAAAATTTAATATTTATTTTTATCAAAGTCATGCATGGGCTGCCTTTTGTTAACTGCTTTATTGAAGTATAACTGATATGTAGTAAAATGCAAACTTGTGAAGTATGAAAGTTGGTAAGTTCTTAAACAGCTTTTTTGAGATATAATTCACATACCATACAATTCACCCACTTAAAGTGTAAAATTCAGTTATTTTGGGTATATTATTATTTTAAATTATGGTAGAGTATATACAACACAAAATTTGCCATTTAACTATTTAAGTGTATGATTCAGTGGCATTAAGTCCATACACATGGTTGTGCAACCATCACCCCAAACAGAAACTACCCATGAAACAGTAACTGTCCATTTCTCCTACCCACTGGCCCCTGGTAAACTCTGGTCTTTTGGTCTCTACGATTTTGCCTATTATAGATATTTCATGTACTTGGAATCAGAGTATGTATCCTTTTGTTTCTGGCTTATTCCACTTAAGCTGTTTTCAAAGTTCATCTATGCTGTAGTATGTATCAGAATTTCCTTCCTTTTTATGGTGGAATAATATTCCATTGTATGGATAAACCACATTCCTCTGTTGATAAAAGGGTGGATTGTTTCCACCCTTTGGCTAATTGTGAATAATGCTACAATAACCACTGGCAAACAAGTAATCTGTTCAAGCTCTTATTGTCAATTCTTTTAGGTATTTACCTAGCACTAAAATTGCTGGGTTATATGATAACTCTACGTTTAGTTCTTTGAGAACTTCCAAACTTTTCCATGGTGTTGGTACCATTTTACATTCTTACCAGGCATGTATGAGGGTTCCATTTCACCACCTCTTTGTCAATACTTGTTACTTTCTGTTTGTTGATCATAGCCACCCTAGTAAGTGTAAAGTGGTATCTCATTCTGGTTTTGATTTGTATTTTTCTAATGATCAATGATGTCAAGCAACTTTTCATGTCTTGTTGGCTATTTGCCCATTATTTAATTGGATTTTCTTTTTGTTGTTGAGTTGTAAGGGTTTTTATATATTCTGGATATTAAACCCTTATCAGATCTGTGGTTTGCAAATAGCTTTTTTTCCATTCCGTAATTTGTCTTTTCACTTTCTTAATAAAGTTGATATGCTTCTGTACATATGTATGTGTGTTTCTCTCTCTCTCTTTCTCTCTCTCTCTATCTATATATCATCCATCCATGGAACCCTCACCAATGAAAATACTGAACATATAAATCACCCCCCAAAATTTGTCATGCGTAGCTTTTTTCGCTCAACCTCATTACATGGAAATGTATCCATGCTGTTGCATGTATCAATACTTTATTCTTTTTTATTGCTGAGTAGGATTCCATGGTGTGAATACACCACACAGTAGTTTGAACATTCACCTGTCAAAGGATACTTGGGTTGGTTCCTGTTTAGGGCTATTAATTCTGGTTATTAAATAGTTCCTCTGAACATTCCTATGCAAGTCTTCATTTCTCTTGGGTGTATACTTATGAATGTAATTGCTGGGTCACATGGAAGCTCTAATATTTTGAGGAAGTGCCAAACAGTTTTCCAAAGCAATTGCATAGTTTTACATTCCCACCAACTGTGCATAAGGGTTATAATTTCTCTACATACTTGCTATTGTCTTTTTATTCTAGTCATTTCAGTGGATGTCTTTTTATTCTAGTCATTTCATGATTTTGACTAGCATTTGCCTGATGACTAATGGTGGCAAACATATTTTTATATTCTTAACATCTATTGTATATCTTCCTTAAAAAAATGTCTATTTAGACTCTTTGCCCATCTTTAAATTGGGTTGTCTTTTTGTTATTGAGTGGTAATAATTCTTTTTGTATTCTGGATGCAAATCTCTTATAAGATATATGATTTGCATATATTTTATCTCACTTTGCATGTGTGGTTTTGTTTTTTTTTTTTTACTTTCTTGATGGTGACCTTTGAAGTGTAAAAATTTATATCTGATGATGTTTGGTCTATATTTTTTTCTGCTGCTTGTGCTTTTGATGTCATATCTAAGAAACTATTTCCCATTTAAGATTGTGAAGATCTACACCTGTGTTTTCTTCTGTGACATATAGTTTTAGCTTTTACATTTAGGTCTTTGACCCATTTTAAGGTAATTTTGTATATGTTGTGAGGTAGGGCTACTCCTTCATTCTTTTGTACGTAGATACTCAGTTATCCTAGCACAATTTGTTAAGAAGGTTATTCTTCCTCCATTGAATCATCTTGCTACCTTCATCATAAATCAATTGACATAAAAGTGAGAGCTCATTTCTGGATTCAGTTCTGTTCCATTTATATAAAGGTATTTCCTATGCCACTGCCAAACTGTCTTGTTCCCTATAGCTTTGTAGTAAGTTTTGAAATAGGAAAAGACTCTTCCAGCTTTGTTTTTCTTCCCCCAAGATTATTGTGACAATTTCAGTTCTTTTGAATTTCCTTACAAATTTTTAGAATCAGCTTGTCAGTTTCCACCAACAATCATCTGACATTTTGATAGGGATTGAATTGAATCTTTTCAACTCAATCATTTTGGATAGCATTGTTTTCATGACAATATTAAGTCTTTGGTCTGTGAATATGGAATGTCTTTCCATTTATTTAGATCTTCTTTACTTTATTTCAACAATTTTGTAGTTCTCAAAGTAAAAGGTTTGCAATTCTTTTGTTAAACTTATTCCTAAGTATTTTATTCTTGTTCGTGTTATTGTAAATAGAATTGTTTAGAAACGTATTTGATTTTTATATATTGATCCTATATTCCGCAACTTTGTTGAACTTGTTTGTTAATTCTAATAATAGTTTTTACTGTACGTTGGGGGGTTTATGTACAAAAGTTTATTTATTTTGCAAATAGAGATCATTTTATTTCTTACTTTTCAATCTAGATACATTTTATTTTTTCTCACTCAATCTCCCTGGTTAGAACCTCCAGTAAAAGTTGAATAGAAGTGGTGAGAACAGACATCCTTGTTTTGTTCTTGATCTTAAGAGAAAAGAATTCAGCTTTTCATTATTATACATGAAGTTAACTTCATGGGTGTTTCATTGGTTTCCTTCTATTCCCAGTTTGATGAGTGTTTTTATCATGAAAAGGTGTGTCAACTGCCTTTTTTTCATCAGCTGAGATGAAAATATGGATTTTCCTTCATTCTGTTGATGTAGTGTGTTACTTTAACTGATTTTCAGTTAATAAGGCAACCTTGCACTCCTGAGATAAATCCCATTTGGTCATGGTGTGTAATTCTTTCTGTACATTGCTGGATTCTATTTGATAGTGTTTTGTTGAGGATTTTGGTGTCTATATTCATAAAAAGTGGGAATGAATAAAACAAGATTTTCTCGTGGTGTATCTGATTTTGAAATAAGGACAATACTAGTCTCATAGAATGAGGTGGAAAGTGCTCCAACTTCTTTTATTTTTGCAATATTTTGTGAAAAAATAATAATAATTCTTCTTTAGGTTCTTGGTAGAATTAACCAGTGAAGCCCTTTGGTCTTGGGCTTTTTTGGCAGAATTTTTATTATTACTATTACTAAGCCAAATTGTTTACTTATATAAGTATATTCAGATTTTCTATTTCTTCTCAAGTCAGCCTCAGTTGCTCTTTTTCTAGGAATTTGTCCACTTCATCTAAGTTATATAATTGTTGGCAGTTTTTCGTAGTATTCCTTCATAATTGTGTTTATTTCTGTAACTTCAGTAGTTATGTCTCCCATTTCAGGTCTGATTTTGGTATTTTGAGTCATCTCCTTTTTTCTTAGTTAGTCTAGATGTAGTCCTTAGTGTAAAAATGATTTTTACTAGTCCTTAGTGTAAAAGTTAGTTTACACTACTCCTTAGTGTAAAAAGGATTCTGTACCATGACTAAAGGTCAATTTTGTTGTCAGTAAATTTTGTTAATTTTTTTGAGAACCAGTGCTTGATTTCGTTGGTTTTCTCTATTATTTTTACATTCTCTAGTTCATTAATTTTGATTGTAATTATTATTTCCTTTTCGCTGCTTCCTTTGGGCTCAGTTTGCATTTCTTATTCCACGTTCTTAAGGTGGAAGGATGTTGATTTAAGATCTTTATTTTTATTTTATGTAATTTACATCTATAAATCTCCCTCTAAGCAGTATGTTAGCTACATTCCAGGAATTTTCACGTGTTATGTCTTCATTTTTACCAGTCTCAAAGTATTTTTCTAATTTCCTTTGTGATTTTTTTGACCCATTCATATTTCATAGTATGTTGTTTAATTCTCACTTATTTACAAATTCCCCAAATTTCTTTCTGTTATTAGTTTTCAGTTTCACTCCATTGTAATTGGAGGTCCTAATTTATACAATTTCAATTCTTTTAAATTTATTTAGGCTTGCTTGGTGATCTGTCCTATTGTTTGTCCTGTATATGTTTCATTTGTGCTTGAGAATAATGTGCTTCTGCTCTTGTTAGGTACAGCGTTTTATACGTATCTGGTAGGTCTAGTTTGTGTATATTGCTGTCCAATCATGTATTTCCTTGTTAACTTTTTGCCAAGTTGTTCTATCCATTATTTAAAGTAGAGTATTGAAGTTTCTGATTTTTATTGTTGAATTGTCTATTTCCACCTTCAATTCTGTTAGCGTTTGCTTCATATCTCACAGGGCTCTGTTGTTAGGTGCACATATGTTTACAATTGTTACAACTTCTTGATGAATTGACACGTTTATCATTATAAAATATCCATATTTATCTCTGAGGAAAAAAATTAAAGCAATTTTATATAATATTAATATAGCCAAATTATCCAGATTTCTTATGGTTGCTATATGCATGAAATATATTTTCCATCCTTCTGCTTTCAACCCATTTGTATCTTTGAATCAAATATCTCCTAAAGCCAACATATATTTGGATTATGCTTTTTATTCAGTATGACAATTCTGCTTTTCTGTTGGATTGTTTAATTCATTCTAAGTTAATGTTATTATTGATATTGTTGGACTCACATCTGACATTTCATTTTTGTTTACTATACATCTCCTTTATTTTGTTCCTTGGTTCCTCCTTCTTTCTTTTGTGTGGAGTTACTATTTTCTAGCATAACATTTCCATTACTTTAATAATTTTTTCTCTATATTGAAAAAATTTGTTGACACATAGTAGTTGTATATATTTTCAGGATATATGTGATAAATTAATACATTTATATAATTTATAAAAATCAATTTAGTATAACTGGAATATTCACCACCTTACATACTTGTTTTTTCATTATGCTAGAAACATTTGAATTCTTCTCTTCTAGTTATTTTGAAATATACAATAGATGATTAGAAACTACAGTCACTCTACCAACCTGTTAAACATTAGATATTTATTGTGTCAAATTGTATATTTACACTGATTAATTAAACCTTTTCTCCCCCCTTCACCTTCCTGGTCTCTGATAATCACCAATGTACTTTTATCTCGATGTGACCACTTTTTTAGTTCCAATGTATGAGTAAGAACATGTGACATTTGTCTTTCTGTGCTTGGCTTATTTTGCTTAACATAGTGATCTCCAGTTTCATCCATGTTGCTGCAAATGACTGGATTTTGTTCTTTTTTTATTGCTGAATAACATTCCATTGTGTATATATACACCACATTTTCTTTATCCATTCCTCCACTAATGAGCACTTAGGTTGATTCCATATTTTGGCTACTGTGAACAGTGCTGCAATAAGTGTAGGAGTTTGGATATCTCTTTGATATATTAATTTCCTTTCTTTTGGATATATACCCAGTAGTGAAATTGCTGGATCACATGATAGTTTACTTTTAATTTTTTGAGAAAACCTCATACAGTTTTTTTTTTTTTTTTTTTTAGACGGAGTTTCGCTCTTGTTACCCAGGCTGGAGTGCAATGGCGCGATCTCGGCTCACCGCAACCTCCGCCTCCTAGGTTCAGGCAATTCTCCTGCCTCAGTCTCCCGAGTAGCTGGGATTACAGGCATGCGCCACCATGCCCAGCTAATTTTTTGTATTTTTAGTAGAGACGGGGTTTCACCATGTTGACGAGGATGGTCTCGATCTCTTGACCTCATGATCCACCCGCCTCGGCCTCCCAAAGTGCTGGGATTACAGGCTTGAGCCAGCCTCATACAGTTTTTTATAGTGACTGTACTAATTTGTATTTCCACCAACAGTGTACAAGGGCTCACCTTTCTCCACATTCTCACCAGCATCCATTAATCCCTGTCTTCTTTATAAAATCCATTTTAACTGGGGTGAGATGATCTCTCACTGTGATTTTGATTTGAATTTCCCTGACAGTGGAGTTGAGCATTTTTTTCATATACCCGTTGGCCATTTGTGTGACTCCTTTTGAGAAACGTCTATTCAGATATTTTGCCCACTTAAAAATTGGATTATTTGGAGTTTTTTGGTATTGAGTTGTTTGGACTCCTTATATATTCTTGTTATTAATTTCTTGTTTGATGGGTAGTTTGAAAATATTTTCTTCCATCTTGTAGGATGTCTTTTCACTTTCTTGATTGTTTCCTTTCCAGTGCAGTGCTTTTTAGCTTGATGTAATCCCGTTTGTCTATTATTGCTTTGATTGCCTGTGTTTTGGAGATCTTACACACCAAAAATAATCTTTGCTCAGACCAATATCCTGGAGAGTTTCCCAGTGTTTTCTTCTTGTAGTTTCCCAGTTCCAGGTCTTAGGTTTAAGTCCTTAATCCATTTTGATTTGGTTTTTGTATATGGAGAGAGATAGTAGTCTAGTTTCATTCTTCTACACATGATTATCCAGTTTCCCAGGACAATTTATGGAATAGACTACCCCTTCCCCAGTGTATGTTCTTGGTGCCTTTGTTAAAAGTAATAGATGAGTATGTGGGTTCTTTATTCTGTTCTATTGGCCTATGTGTCTTTTTTAAATGCCAGTACCATGCTGATTTGGCAGTATATTTTGCTGTATATATTACCATGATGATTGTAGTATGTTTCAAAGGTATATGATGCCTCCAGCTTTGTTCTTTTTGCTCAAAATTTCTTCATCAGATAGATGTGGCTCTATGTATATGTTATCATTTTTTAAATTTCTGTGAAATATGTCACTGTTATTTTATAGGGGTTGCATTGAATCTGTAGATCGATTTGAGTTGTACTGTCATTTTAACAGTATTAGTACTTCCAGTCCATGAGCATGAAATATCTTTCAGTGTGTGTATGTGTGTGTGTGTGCCTTCCAATTTCCTTCATCGCTGTTTTATAGTTTTCCTTGTAGAGATCTTTCACTTCTTTGATTGAATTGATTCCTAGGTATTTTATATTTTTGTAGCTACTGTAGGTAGAACTGTTTTCTTAATTTCATTTTCACATTGTTCACTGTGAGTATATATAAGTTCTACCAATTTGTGTATATGGATTTAAATCCTGCAGCTTTACTGAATTTGTTTATCAGTTCTAGAAGTTTTTTGGTGGAGTCTTTAAGTTTTTTTAAGCATAAGATGATTGCATCTGTGAACAAGGCTAACTTGATGTCTTACTTTCTAATTTGGATCTCTTTTCTATATTTCTTTTGACTAATTGCTCTGGCCAGGACTTCAAGTATTATGTTGGATAAAGTGGTGAAAGTGGGACTCTGCCTTGCTCCAAATCTTAGAGGAAAGGCTTTCAGCTTTTCCCCATTCAATATGATGTTAGTTGTGAGTTTGTCACATATGGCCTGTATTATTTTGAAATATGTGCATTTAATACCCAGCTTGTTGAAAGTTTTTAACATAAAAATGGTTAACTCTTAATTTTTAACATAAAATTTTAACATAAAGGGATGCTGAATTTTATTGAATGCTTTTTCAGTGTCATTGAAATTATCATATGGTTTTTATTCTTGATTTTGTTAATGTGGTGTATCATGTATGTTGATTTGAATATGTTAAACCATCTTTGCATACCTGGGATAAATCCCACTTGGTCATGGTGAACAATCTTTTTAATGTGATGTTGAATTTGGTTTGCTAGTATTTTGTTGAGAATTTTTGCATCTACATCCATCAGTGATACTAACCTGTTCTTTTTTGTTTTATTGTTTGGTTTTGGTATCAGGGCAATGCTGGCCTCATAGAATGAGTTTGGAAGTAAGTATTCCATCCTGTTTAATCTTTTGACAAGTTTGAGTAGAATCGGTATTAGTTTTTCTTTAAATGTTTTGTAGACTTCAGCAGTAAAGCCATCAGGTCCTGGGCTTTTCTCTAATGTGAGACATTTTATCACATCTTGAATCTTGTTACCTGTTCTTGGTTTGTTGAGGTTTTCTGTTTCTTCATGGTTCCATCTTAGTATATTGTATGCATACAGGAACTTATGCATTTCTTCTAGGTTTTCTAATTTATTGGCATAGAGTTGTTTATAATAGTCTCTAATGAGTCTTTATATTTCTGTGGTTTCAGTTGTTATGACTCCTTTTAGTTTTTTATTTATTTAGAACTTCTCTCTCTCTTTTTTAGTCTAGCTAAAGCTTTGTTGATTTTATCTTTTCAAAACTCAACTTTTCATTGATATTCTGTGCTTTTTTTTTAACTTAGAAGTTTCTTTGCTAATTATCTGTCTGAATAGTCAACCCATTACCAAGAGTAGGGTGTTAAAATCCCCTACCATTATGGTATTGTGATCCATCCTTCCCTTTAGATCTATTAATTTTTGCTTTATATACTTGGAAGCTCCAGTTAATTGGGTGCATATATATTTATAATTGTTATATTGTCTTATTAAATTGACCCCTTTATCATCATATGGTGACCTTCTTAGTCTCTTTTTATAGTCTTTGATTTGTAGGCCATTTGATCTAAAGTAAGTACAGATACTCCTGCTCTTTTTTGACTAGGATGTAGTAGCTTTTTTGCTTAGTACAAAAAATAGTTTTCTGTTCCTTCACGTTCAGTCTATGTGTGGTTTTATATGTGAGGTGAGTTTCTTGTAGGCAGCATATAGTTGTGTCTTATTTCTTTATCCATTCAGTCAAACGACGCCTTTTAATTGGAGAATCGAGTCAATTGACATTCAGTGTTATTATTGATTAAATAAGGACTTACTGCTGCCATTTTGTTGCTTGTTTTCTGGTTGTTTTGTAGCTCTGCATCCTTTCTTCTTTTCTTGCTATCTTCCTTTGTAGTTAAGTGATATTCTCTGGCATTGTGTTTTAATTCATTTTTCAAAATTTTTGAGTGAATTTATTATATGTATTTGCATCCTGGTTACTATGAGGCTTACAAACAAATGTTATATATATAACAAATTACACTGAAGAGATGACAGCTGCCGTGCACAGTGGTTCATGCCTGTAATCTCAATACTCTGGAAGTCTGAGATGGGAGGATTGCTTAAGTCCAGGAGTCGGAGACCAGTCTGGGCAACATAGTGAGACCCTGTCTCTACCAAAAAAAAAATTTTTTTTTTAAACTAGCCAGGCATGGTGGTTTTTGCCTATAATCCAGCTACTTTGGATGATGAAGTAGGAGGATGACTTGAGCACTGGAATTTAAAGCTGCAGTGAGCCATGATCATACCACTGCACTGCAGCCTGGGTGCTAGAGTAAGACCCTGGAGAAACAGAGAGAGACAGACAGAGAGAGAGAGAAGAGAGAGAGAGAGAGAGAGAGAGAGAGAGAGAGAGAGAACAGAGAGAGTAGAGAGAACAGAAACAAAGAAAACATTTTTTAAAACTCTGCAACTTAACTCCATTCCTTCATTTTGTTATCTCAATTTACATATAATGCCTGTGTCTTAAAAAGTTTCTATAGCTATGGTTATTTTTGATAGATTTGTCTTTTGGGCTTTATACTAGAGATAAGAGTGGATTGTATACCACAATTAGAGTATTAGAGTCTTCTGGGTTTGTTTGTGTACTTAGTTTTGCAAGTGAGTTTTTAAAAATTATACTTTAAGTTCTGGGGTACATGTGCAGAACATGCATGTTTGTTACATAGGTATACATGTGCCATGGTGGTTTGCTGTATCCATCACCCCATCATCTATATTAGGTATTTCTCTTAATGCTATCCCTCCCCATCCCCCATCCCCTGCTATTCCTCCCCTAGCCCTCAACTCCCCACAGGCCCTAGTGTGTGATGTTTCCCTTCCTGTGTCCATGTGTTCTCATTGTTCAACACCCACTTAGGAGTGAGAACATGCGGTGTTTGGTTTTCTGTTCTTGTGTCACTTTGTTGAGAATGATGGTTTCCAGCTTTATCCATGTCCCTGCAAAGGACATGGACTCATCCTTTTTTAGGGCTGCATAGTATTCCATGGTATATATGTGCCACATTTTCTTTATCCAGCCTATCATTGATGAGCACTTAGCTTGGTTCCAAGGAGGTGGGTAGATTACCAGCCCCAGTCCTGGAAATTTAATCCTGTAACTTGATCAGAGGAGACACCAAATCACAGTGGCTGTTCACCAGCACCATGTTGTATAAGGTTCATCCCACAGGTCCCCTGGGCATAAACCCATTTCCAGCAATCCCACACTACTGAGACATCCCCTTTGAGACCTCACCTCTTAAGACAAATGACACTAATTGTTTATTAGAACTGAGGCAAACCTGGGCTTAAGGCACCATCTAGTGCCAAGAAGGAGGCAGAAATCTAGCCAGGGGGAAAACAAGAAAGAAAATCAATGGGTAAACTACAAAGAACCTCTGAGGATACTTATCCAAAAAACAATGAAACAAGCCAGATAAGACTGGACAAATAACTAAGCCTTCAATGCAAAAATATAGACATACACCAACAAGAAACAATAGTCAACAGGGACCCATGATTTCTCTAGATGTACAAAGCAAGTCAGCTATTCATCTTATTGGGGTTCCCTTGTATGTAAGTAATTTTTTCTTGTTGATGTCAAGATTTTATCTTTGACTTTTGCTTTCAGCATTTTTACTATGTGTCCGGGTGTGGCAGTATTTGTATTCATCCTAATCAGACTTTTTGAGCTTCATGGATATGCAGATTAATGTTTTTCAGCAATTGGAAATTTTCAGCTATTCAGCCATTCTTTCTTTCTTTCTTTTTTTGAGACAGAGTCTCACTCTGTCACTCAGGCTGAAGTGCAGTGGCGTCATCTAGGCTCACTGCAACCTCCACCTTTCAGGGTCAAGTGATTCTCCTGTCTCAGCCTCCCGAGTAGCTGGGACTAGAGGAGCATGACACCATGCCCAGCTAATTTTTGTTTTTGTTTTTGTTTTTAGTAGAGACAGGATTTCACCATGTTGTCCAGGCTGGTCTCAAATGCCTGGCCAGCATGGTGAAACCCTGTCTCTACTAAAAACAGGCTAAACTCTGTCTCTACTAAACCTCAGGCAATCCACTTGCCTTGGCCTCCCAAAGTGCTGGGATTACAGGTGTGAGCCATCAGGTCCGTCCTCAGCCATTATTTCATCCAACGTTATTTTTCCTCATTTCTTTTGTCTTCCCAGTATTTCTCTTACATGTGCATTTGTGTGTCTAAAGATGTCCCACATTACTCCTAGGCTCTGCTCATTTTTTTCCTATTTTTACTCTGTTCTTCAGATTGCTTGATCTCTACTGACCTATTTTTAAGTTCACTGTGTATTTCTTTTGCCAGTTAAAAGAGCACCTCTAATGAATTTTTTATTTTATTTATTACACTTTTAAAACACAGAATTTTTGTCTTTTTTTTTAGTTCCTATCTCTATTAATATTATCCATTCGATGAAGCATGATCTTCATATCTTTTATAACTTCTTTAAGCATGGCTTTCTTTAGTTTTCCAAACGTATTCATAATGCATACTTTGAAGACTGTTAAGTTCGACATCTGGCATTTCTCACGGGCAGTTTCTGTTGCCTACAATTTTCTGCGTATGGGTCCATGTTCCTGTTTTTTGCATGTCTTATAATATTTTGTTGGAAATGAGAATATTTCTGGAAATACAGCAACTTTGTAGAATAATTGCCCTTCTCCCTCTCTGAAGCTTAATTTTGTTTGCTTGTTTGTTTTATGACTTGGCTGGACTATCTTAGTGAAGCCCATTTTACTCACAGAATGAATTCTGGTGTTGCTCATCAAAAGGCACAGCGTTAGACATGCACACAGTTACCTTGGAATGACAGTGGTTTTAGCACACTCTTTTTGTTTCCTTTCTGATCTCTCTGTTAAGCTGTCTGTTTCATGTGGTATTACTCTCCATCCTTTAGGCGCTACTAATTCCAACTGATTGCTTTATGTCTTTTTGGTAATGCCTTGAAACATTAATTTCTGAACAGCCTAATCCAATTAAATTTGGAGAGGGCTAGATTTTGAGGTTAGTCTTTAAGATTTATTCTGTACCTAGGGGAAGTCTTGGCTATCTCTTTCCCAGATTCTCCCTGGTGACCTAGACGGCTTACGGTTTAGCTTGTTCCTCTAAGTTAAGAGAAACTACTGATTTTGAGAGCATCCTTAGGCTTACACGTCTCCAGTCTCTTTCAAATAATGTCAGGTCCTTTGCGGAGAGCTTTTTCTATGTGCTGCCTCTCCCTTGGCACAGTTTCTGAGCCCTGAATGGGTCTGTAGCCTCTGGTCTTCATTACTTGCCTATTTCACTCTGCCTTAAGCTGAGGCAAGGGTGGTTAGGGTGCCAGTATTCTTGGCCTGATGCACAAGTGAAGAGCTTCTGTCCTATTGGTAGAGGAAGGAAGCTCAGTATCTGTCAGCCACACTCACCAGGAAGTCCTCAAGTTGGAATTGAAGGGGATTAGAAATGCTGGTGGTCTGCCTTTCTCAGTAAGGCATGGAAAGACTTGGTTGGGAAGAAGAGGGAGAGAGAGCACCATATTTTGATCACACTTCACTTGGAGCTTCTGTGAAGCTGAATAGAGAGGAAGAAAGGGAGGATGAATAGGCCATGGCTCAATGCCACAGATTCTTGCTATTCATAGTTTTCATGAATAAATCTTCTTCATTTGCTGTGTGCCTTATGACAATTTCCAGGGACTTTTAATAACATCTTAAAGACATGTTTTTTTTAAAAAAAAAAAAAAATAGCTGCTGACAGTCTTCCTTTTTTTTGAGATAGGGTCTTGCAATGTTGCCAGGTTAGAGTTAAATGTCTATTCACAGGTACAGTCATAGTACACTGCAGGCCTGAACTCCTGGGCTCAAATGATCCTCCTGCCTCAGCCTCCCAAGTAGCTGGGAATTCAGGCATGTGGCACCATAGCTGGTCCAACTTTGCTTTTTTCACTGGAAGTGAGTATGCAAAGTTTCATATTCTTATATTTCACTATAGTTTCTCAGTAAACTGACAAACTGTTTTCCTAAGTGTTTGTACTGTTACATTCCCACTAGTTCTAGTTTCTCCTTATTCTTACCAACATTTCATATGGTTAGTCTCTTTCATTTTAGCCATTCTGATAGATATTTAATCTGACAAGGATTCAATAACCAGAATTTAATACAAAGAGCTCAAACAACTCGAGAGGAAAACATAGAATAATCTGATTTAAAATGGGCAAAAGATCTCAAGAGACATTTCTCAAAAGAAGACACAAATGGCAAACAGGTATATGAAAAGGTGTTCAACATGGTTGATCATCAGAGAAATGAAAATCAAATGCAATGGGGTATCATCTCACCCCAGTTAAAATGGCTTTCATCCAAAAAATGCACAGCAACAAATGCTGGCAAGAAAGTGAAGAAAAGGAAACCCACATACACTGTTGGTGTGAACGCAAATGAATATAACCTCTATGGAGAACAGTTCGGAGGTTCCTCAAAAAACTAAAAATAGAGCTACCATATGATTCAGCAATCCCACTGCTAAGTATACACCCAAAAGAAAGGAAATCAGTATATCAAAGAGATGTTGACTCCCATGTTTATTGCAACAATGTTTATAATAGCGAAGATTTGAAAGCAACCTGTGTCCATCAACAGATGCATGGATAAAGCAAACATGGTACATATACACAATGGAATACTATTTAGCTAATAGATACGTAGTAGTATTTCATTGTGTTTTTAATCTGCATCTCCTGATGACTATGAATGTTGGGCATATTTTCACATGCCTATTTGTCATCTATATACATTTATTAATGAACTGCCTGTTCAAAGCTCTTTCCTATTTTTAAATTAGAATTTTTCTTATTTATTTAGTTTTGAGAGATGGTTTGCAAAGTTTTTCCCCCAACCTGTGCCTTGTCTTTTCATTCTATTAACAGTGTCTATTGCAAAGCAAAAGTTTTTAATTTTGAAGAAGTTGAAGTTATCAGTCTGTTATTTTATGCATGGTACTCTTGCTGTTGTAGCTAATAAATCTTTGCGTAGCCAAAGGTCACAAGGTTTTTCTCCTGTGTTTTCTTCTAGACATTTTGTAGTTTTGGGGTTTACATTGCAGTATATTTTATATAAGGACTAAATTTTGGGTATAAATTTGGGTTGAATTTCAGTATTTTGCCTACTTGATCCAATTTTTCCAGCACCAATTTTTCCAGTCATTTGTTGAAAAGACTGTCCTTTCTCCACCGAATTGCCTTTATATGTAGTCAAAATTCAGCTAAATATATTTGTGAAAATTGGTTTCTGGACTTTTTCTGTTCCACTCATGTATTTTCTATCTTTGTGCCACTGCCATCGTTTTTGAGTACTGTGACTTTATGATACGTCTTGTGACCAGATAGTGTTTGTTCCCCAATTATTTCTTTTTCAGAAAGAAGTTTGATTTGATGTCTTTCTTACGTTTTCCATGTCTTTACTGTTGAACCTTTTGAACATACAGAATACAACTACAATAACTGTTTTAATATTCTAGCATTTGTGTCACTTCTAGGTCAGTTTTGATTGATCAGCTTTTCTCCTCGTTATGGGTTATATATTCCTGCTTCTTTTCATGCCTGGTAATTTTTAACTGGATGATAGTCATTGTGCGTTTTACCTTGTTGGATGCTGAATGATTTTTTATTCCTGCAAAGATTAAGCCTTGTTCTGAAACACAGTAAAGTTACTTGGAAACAGTGTGATGATTTGGGGTCTTGCTTTTAAGCTTTCTAATGAGGAAAGACTTTTCTTCATAGTCTACCTAATGCCCTATTAATCATGAGGTTTTCCAATCTGCGTGGTGGGTACAGGCACTATTCCTGTCCTGTGTGGGTACTGGGTATTATTACCACTAATCCTTTCAGGTGATTCCTTCTCCATTTCTGAGTAGTCTCTTTACATGCATGTGCTGATCCAGAGTCAAATACTTCGGAGGGACTCTCTGCAGTCCTTTGGAGTTCTCTGTCTGTGCAGCTCTCCACTCTCCAGTAATGCCTTACAAGCTCTAGTCGTCTAGTCTCTCCAGACTCTTAGCCCTGTCTCTCAAGTTAGTGAGACCATGAGACTCCATGCAGTTCCCTCTCTCTATACCATGGCCTGGAAACTCCCAAAGGCAGTGAGATGGAGTAATTGTAGAGTTTGCTTCCTTTATTTCCTGGCTCTTCGAGATCACTGTCCTTCAAGGGTTTTTCAGTGTCTGGAAAAACCATTGTTTCATACATCCTGTTTATTCTTTTGGTTGTTTCAGGGAGAAAGGTAAATCTGTACTGTTACTCCATCTTGGCCAGAAGCTGAAGGCTTTTCACAATTTAATATCGTAAGTTTATTTTTATAAAAAATGATTGCCTTGGGGAGGTATGGTGGGTGGACTAGAAGGTTAGAGTTTGAGGGAGCAGGAGCAGACTGAGAGACAAGTATGGAGGCTGGAAAGAAGAGAATCAGTAGATCCCTACTCAGGTACATTGGTGGTGTGACACATGACTCCTGGACCAAGCAAGTCTCTGCTTTCATGGTCACTGCGCTAGCCCTGTGGCCCAGGGTAGTTAGAGACCTGGCAGGATGGGCTCTGCATAGGGCTCTGGCTGCCTCCTTCCTGGGGTAGCGCACCCGTGACTCCTCTCAGACCCCTTTGGTGCCTACACAAGGCTCTGTCCTCGGAATATCCTGTCCCACGTGTCTGTGCCTACTTCCTCCCTGCTCACCTGCAGGTGGGCAGGAGGACTCAAGGTCTGGTACATGATATGGCCATAACCAGGTATTACCTGCACACTCCAGAGGTCAACTGAGGCTGCCACCATGATCTTGGTGGATGTCAGTGACTCATAATACCTAGTCATACTAGCAGTTCTGGATGCAGGGCCCTTGGCTGTAACCTTGAGATGTCCCAGGAGAGCCCTTGCTCCCCAGATTGCTTGGGACTGTGTTCCAGCTTCCCAAGAAAAAAGTCAATGCATTATTTGACCTTAGACATCCATTCTAGGAGTTTGTCTCCAGCTGGCTAGACTTGTCAACAGGCACAAGACAAACCTACAATGAGTTTCACTGTGGTGGTTTAAGAACAAAAGATTGAAAATAATCTGTGTCCTCCAATAGCAGCGGTAAATAATTTATGTTCCTTCTACCCAATGGAACATCATGCTGCTGATGAAGAGGCAGAGGCAGATCCAAACATCCTGATAGGGACCAGTGACCAGGATGTATTGTGAGGTGGAAAGGACCAGGTGCAGACAGAGTTCAACACATGCTGCATTGTATCAAGCCATGAAAAGTCCTGTTTTTCACTTTCATATAAATGGAGTCATACATTATGGAATCCACTGTATCTGGTGTCTTTCCCTCAACAGGATTGCTCTGAGATTCATCCCATTGCTGCATGTATCAACGGTTGGCTGCTTTTTGTTGCTGGGTGCACTGTGTGGGTGCAATCCACTTTATTCAGTCTCCTGCTGATGGGAATCTAGGCCATTTTCAACACTGGAGAATTCTTAACAAAGTTTCCATGAACATTTTATACAAGCCTTTGGATGGATATGTGCTTTCATTTCTTCCAGGACAATGCTTGGGAGCCTATTCCTGAATCATGTGGTTAATATATTTTTAACTTTATGAGAAACTACCAAACCTTTCCCAGCATGATTGGACTGTTTTACATTCCTATCAGCAATATATGAGGTATGCAGTTGCTCTACACCCTTGCCTACAGTTTGCATTATCTGTTTAGTTTTAGCTATTCTGGTGGGTGTGTAGTAGTGTTATCTCATTCTGTTTTTAAAGTGAGGAGTACTTTCATGTTTTTGCTATCTGTATATTTTCTTTTTTGTAATACATCTTTTTAGCCTTTTACCTATTTTTACTGAGTGACTTTTGTTCAGTTGTAACAGTTCATTATACTGGATATATTAATAGTTGAGATAGAGAGAGATATATCAATTTTATAGATCTTTTCAAATAACCAACTTTCAATTTCATTAATTTTCTCTATTTTTTGTTGATTTTTAATTTCATTATTTTATTATTTTAGATTCAGGAGTATATGTGCATGTTTGTTACATGAGTATATTACATACTAGTGGGGATTGAGCTTCTAGTGTACCCATTCCCCAAACAGTGAACATTGTACCTGATAGGTAATTTTTCAACCCTTGTTCCCCCTGTCATCCTCCCCAGTTTTGGAACCCTCAGTGTCTATTATTTCCACCTCTATGTCCATGATTACCCATTGTTTAACTCCCACTTAAACATGAGAATATGTGGAATTTGATTTTCTCTTTTTGAGTTAGTTCACTTAGGATAATGGCCTCCAGCTCCAACCATGTTGCTGCAAAAGACATGTTTCCATTCTTTTTGTGGCTGCAGAGTATTCTGTAGAGTGTGTGTGTGTGTGTGTGTGTGTGTGTGTGTGTGTGTGTGTCTATAACATTTTCTTTATCCAGTCAACCATTCACACTTAGGTTGGTTCTATGACTTTGCTATTGTGAATAGCACTGCAATGAACATATAAGTGCGTGTGTCTTTTTTAACATAATGATTTGGTAGATACCCAGCAGTGGGATTACTGGTTCAAATGGCAGTCCTATTTTTAGCTCTTTGAGAAATCTCCATACTGTTTTTCATAGAGGTTGAACTAATTTACATTTCCACCAGTAGTGTATAAACATTCCCTTTTCTCTGCATTTACACCAACATCTGTTTGTGGGTTTTGTTGTTGTTTGTTTTAACTTTTTAATTAATAGTCATTCTGACTGGTCTAAGATGATATCTCATGATTTTAATTTGTAATTCTCTGATTAGTGATGTTGAGTATTTTTTCATGTTTTAATTAGCCACTTGTATTTCTTCTTTTGAGAAATGTCTATTCATGTCCTTTGCCTAGTTTTTAATGAGGGGTTTTTTTTCTTGTTGAGTTGTTTTAAGTCCCTTGTAGGTTCTGTATATTAGTACTTTGTTGGAGGCATAATCTGCAAATACTTTCTTCCATTTTATAGGTTGTCTGTTTACTCTGTTACTATTATTATAATTGTTTTGCTGTGCAGCATTTCATTAATTTCTGTTCTTATCTTTATTTCCTTCTTTCTATTTTGGATTTGATTTCTTCTTTTTCTGGATTCTTGAGGTGGTTACTTAGATAATTGATTTTAGGCCTTTCTTCTTCACTAACATAAGCATGTAAAGCTATATATTTCCCTTTAAGCACAACTTTACCTGCATTCCACAGATTTTGATATGTTCTGTTTTAATTTCATTAGTTCAAACCATTTTCTAATTTTCCTTGTGATTGCCTCTTTAATCTGTA
Source organism: Saimiri boliviensis (assembly GCF_048565385.1). Taxonomy (NCBI): domain Eukaryota; kingdom Metazoa; phylum Chordata; class Mammalia; order Primates; family Cebidae; genus Saimiri; species Saimiri boliviensis. The sequence goes on along the minus strand of NC_133450.1, from coordinate 237,739,929 downwards.
GGCTTTAGAAATGTGCCTCTTTTAAATATTTGAGGGCTTCCTTCATAACTTCTTATTATGGATTTTTAATTTAACTCTTAAGGCTGGAAAACATACTCTATATGCTTTAAATTCTTTTACTTTATTAAGAGTTGTTGTGGTGAATGTTCCAAGTACACTGGAAAGAAATGCATCTTTCCAATATAGTTCTCTGTAAATGTCAATTTGGTTAACTTAGTTCATAATGTTGTTCAATTGTTCTGTGTCTTTACAGAATTTTTTTAAAATTAGTTACTTGGAAAGGAAGGTTAACTCTCCAACTATGTGTTGATTTTGTTGATTTTTCTCATGAGTTTTGTCATTTAGTTCTGTCAAGATGCTTCTCTGCATTTTGAGTCTCTGTTATTTGGAGTATTTGTGTTTAACGTCACTATGTCTTTCTATAGAATTAACTCTTAGCATTATAAATTGATTCTCTTTCTCTAGTTTTCATATCTCTTACATTTACCCACATAGTTACCATTTCTGGCCTTCCTCATTCCTTCATACAAATCTGTTTTCATTGGGTATCATTTCTTTTCCATGCAAAGAACTTTTAACATTTCTAGTAGGTCAAATCTACTGGTTATAAATTCTCTCAGCTTTTGTTCATATAAGAATATCTTTATTTTTCCTTTATTTTTAAGGGGTGTTTTTGCAGTTGGTAGAATTCTAAATTGACAGTTTTTTTTCTTTCAGAATTTCAGAGATATTCAATTGTCTTTGACTTGCCTTGTTTCTGATACTCAGCAGTGCTTTGGTTAAAAAAAATTTTTTTTTGGCTACCCCATGTTATAATTGTGTCTTCTCCCTGATTAAAATTTTTCTCTTTCACTTTGTTTTTTAGCTCTCTGAATTGATGAGTCTTGGTATGTTTTTCTATTTATTGTGCTTGAATTTAATTGAGCTTCTTGCATCTTTTGGGTTTATAGTTTCTATCCAATTTCACACATTTTCTCCAATATTTTTTCCTGTCCCAATGTCTTGCTTCTTCTTTTGGGACTTCAGCTGCATGCATGTTAGACTGATTGATATTGTCCCACGTATCTCTGAGGCTCTGGATTGTTTTTTTCTGGTCTTTACCCCGCTGTATGCTTCATTTTGGATAGCTTCCATTCCCTTGTCTTCAAGTTCAAGCCTGGTCTTTTCTTCTGCAGTGTCCAAATTTCACTTTGCAAATATGTTATTTATCAGTTCTTAAATTTTCACTTGATCCGTTTCTATAGTTTCAGTTTCTTTGCTGACATTTCTCTTTTGTTCACTCATTATGTTCATTCTCCTTAAATTCTTGAGCATAGTACAACTGATTATGTAAAGTTTTTGTCTGCCAATCCAACAGATGATTTATTTCTACCTCTTGATGTTGACTTTTTTCCTCCTGGTTATGGGTTTCCCTTTCCCTGCTTTTTGGTTTTGGTTTTGCCTATCTAGTAATTTTTTGTTGCATTTTGAACACCGTGGATGCTATGCTATTGAGAGCCTGGGTGTTTTTTTGTTTTGTTTTGTTTTTTGTTTTTAAGAGTGTTGACTAGTTTTCTGACACACACTTAGTTTACTGGAAAATGACTGATAGTTGGTTTAAGGCTTTTAATGGTAGGCTTAGAGTAGCCCCTCACACTGGCTGGTCAGAGTTCTAATGTCTCCAAGAATTGTCCAACTTCTAGAATCTTCATTTACCTTTCAGCCATCTAGCAGTGGTTCTCTGCTAAATCTTGCAGAATCTCACCCTAATGGATTTGCGGCGGAGCATTCTGCTAGAGACTCAAAGTTCTTCTGTACAGTACTCTACTTGTCTGCATAGCTTCCTCCTTCCCAGTACCCTGCCTTGCAAACTCCATCTGCCTCAGAAGTCCCAACTCTAGTCTTTCCTCTGCCCATGGAGCTCGCTTTGTAGGTTTATATCCCTGTGCCACAGTTTGAAAAATGCTCCCAGGCAAAAAGCCAGAGCAAATGCGGAGCTCGCTTGTGTGTTTCCCTTCTCCCAAAAATCACTGCTCTGCTTTGTCTGCTGCCCAATGCTTGAAAGCAGTTGCTTCATATATATTTGGTCTAGTTTTGTAGCTGCTTATCAATAGGGTCAATCTGATACTCTGTACTCCATCATGACCATAGCTGGAAGTAGACTCCCTCTTTATTGTTCAAATTTTGTATTTAAGTGTTTCACCTTGTATAGATGTTATTTTTATATTAACTTCTTCAAATGTTGTTGTAAAAATCCCCAGTGCAGGCAATGCCTGCCTCGCCTGTTCAGCTTACAGACTCTGCCTTGCCTATGCACTACCATCTCACAGCCTAACCACCCTCCCTCTCCTTCTCACCCGGGGCCTGGGAGTTTGAAATGAACTAACCTTTGGATTGCTAACTGGGACTCAGCCACTTACTAGTTCTGTGACTTTGGGTAAGCTGACTTAATCTCTCTGATCTCCAGTTTCTTACAGGCAAAATAAAGAGGATAATCCTTCCCTCATAGGACAGCTTTGAGAATCGGATGAAACTGCTCCTCTGGAGTACTTTCTACAAGTCCGTCCTATCATTCGGGTGCTGGAAAAGGTTTCCTTCTTTACGTCCTTCCCACTCAGTGTTAGAGTGATGGAGCCTTTGGTCCAGAACCTGGGATGTTGCCTTTTGCCCACTGGAATTCCCGTCCTGGAAGAGTGAGCACAGGGGATTGTCCAGGCAGCCAGGAAACCAGTGGAGCCAAGTCCTTCAGGACAGACTGGGAGCCTCCAGGAAGCTGGTAGGAGTTGCTATGATGGGTGCATTTGGACTCACAGAATCTGGCTTCTGATCTCAGTGCTGCTTCTACTCCTTTGCTACTTTAGGGCTTTCATTCCTGTTAAAACTGTTTTCTTATCATAGAATGGGGAAATGTGTTCCTTGAAAATAAAAATGAGAAGTCATTTATGAACATGCTTGGGAAGGATGATTTTCTGTTGTTTTGTTGTTTCTGGTCTCTTCCTGTTAGCCCCCAGCATGACCCTTATAAAATGTAAGCCTGCTCATTCCCTGGCCATGCCCCCACCCAGCTCCCCACTATTGACAGGACAAGGTCCAAGCTCCTCACCCAGGACACAGCATTCTCCATAAGCTGGTCCCACTCCATCTCCAGTGACTTCTCCCTCCTCCGGTCTCATGTGCCTCTGCCCCATCCTTCCAAAGCTAGACATTCTGTGTGAACACTTCTGGTTGTGTCCTGCCTTCTCACGCTTGCTCAATATGTTTTACCACATAGAAAAAAATCCCTCCAATGTCTCTGTGACAAACTCCTATTCATCCTTCATAACCCTGTTCTGATATACCATGTTCCATTCTGCCCTCTCCGATATGCCAGGCAAAGTGAGTCATTCCTCTTCTTTGCCATCCTTGGGTCTTCCTCCTCGTGATCATCATAGCAATCCTGCTGAAAGGGAACTGTAAGGTTATTTTTCAATCTTTCCCTCTACTATGAACCCATTGAGAACAGGGCCCAATATTATATTTGAATGGAAACATTTTCAAATGTTCAGCTGGGAACCCTGACCTGGAAGGGTAGGAGAGCTGATCAGAGCATGATGGATAGTGGGTAGGTGGATGGGTAGGGGGGTGATGGGTGGATGAATAGATGAGTGAGTGGATGGATAGGTGGATGATGGATGGGTGGGTGGATGGTGGACGGGTGGGAGTTAATTAATGTTTATTCTATTTGCCTATCTGTCTTCCTCTTTAGAGTCTTAAGTCTTTGAAGACAGGCCCATATCTTATGTGTTTGTATTTGGATAACCACAACCATTGCCAAGAAATGTATCTGTTCCACTTGCACACTTTCACCACCTGGAAGCTCTTTGAGGACACAGGGCTGGTCTGTCAGAATCTGTCTGTACTCCTCTCTGCATTTCCTCATGTCTGATATAGAACCATCAATGGCTCCCTAGAATAAAATCTGAGCTCCTCACTGTGCCACAGCCCCAGTGACCTTGCTACTTCCATCAGAGCCCTCATGCCAGTGCCCAGACACACGGCCTGGCATCCTGACCATCCCTCAGACATGGTAAGGCGGGTTCTGCTTCTGAACTTCTGAACAGACATAATGGGAAACCCAAACGTTTCAGTTAGTGAACAGTCCTGCAAGCAAAATAACACAGGGTAGAGCAGGAAGGACTTCCAGCAACATCATCCCTTTCTCCCTCTGGAGCAGGAAGCCCTTCCTGCAGGACTCAGCTCAGGACCCAGTGATAGAGGTGCCCAGGGTCCCAGGAGGAGTGTGGAATGATGAGGGGCAGAGGGTGCTACCAGCCATGGGTGGAGGTAGTGGGAAGGTCATGTGCTCATTTGTTTATTTATTGACTAGGACTTTATTAAGCATCTACTATGTATCATACACGTACTGTTCAGGCACTGAGAGTAATGTGGTGAATAAATCAGCTAAGTCTCTGCCTTCAGGAACTTACTGTGCTGTGACAGAAACACAGTAAACACTCAAGCCAATCAGCACTGTGCATAATATTATGTCAAGTTTAAGTCAGGGCTGGGAAGAAAACAAACAGGCAGTGGCATCGTGATGACGGACAGGGCCCTCTGAGGGGAGAAGGAGCCAGCCCTGCAGTGATGGGTCAGGGGTGTCCCAGGCACAGGAAACAGCAAATGCAAAGGCCCTGAGGGAGAAACGGGGAACCCAAAGCGGTGGCTGGGGTGTGGGATGGGGGGAAGGATGCGGAATAAGGGAACAGAAGAGGCCCGGAGCCCCGTGTGGTCTGATGCACCCAAAAAATATATGAAATGGGTGCTAGACTTGAAAAATGGGGCTATTTCACATCAAAAGCCAGATTCCCATCTTCATCTAAATACTGGTATTGCTGGCATCTCTGAGCCTGTAAACTGGGCATCAGTCTTGCTCCCGTCCCTGCTGGTCTCGGTGGGCACCCCAGCCCAGTAGCTGAGGGTGAGACCTATGCACCCAGGCCGGGCATTGGCATCCACGCCCTTGGGGACTCTCCGTGGGCTTCGTTTGTCCTCTGTACCTCACACACAGCTGCACCAAGCCTTCCCCAGCCCCCAAAGGAGAGAGGCCCTTCACCTCCCCTGCACCCCATCCTTCAGCTGCAGACTACAGCCTGGCTCCTAACAGGGCCCCCACTTCTGACTTCTTGCCTGCTGCTTCTCCTGGTCCTCTGCTCAGCTCAGCTGTGCTGGGTGCCTCCCAGGGCCCTAGACGGGGCCACCTAAAGCCCAATTCATCCTTGGAGGGGCCCTGGCACAGCCAGGGCAAAGGTAGTGAGCGAGCCCTGGAAGAAGGGGGTCCATCCTGACCTCAAAGCTTGGCCTCCCTTCCTGGTTGGACCCAGCCTACCTGGGCCCCCCACCTGACTGACACCCATAGCCTCTGATGGCCTCTCTCCATTGCATTCTCTCATTTCATCCTCATGGCAACCCAGGAAGCAGTGCTTTGGTGGCCTCATCTTGGAGCTGAAGGACAGGAGCCCTTGAGGGACAGTTCTTCTGGCCTCTGTGTCCCCTCGGGGACTCATACCTCAGTCACTGAGAGAGGCTGCTGCGTGTAGGACGATCCCAGCCTGAGGGTCCCAGCCTCCTGCGTGTGGCTTCAGAGCTTCATGGCTCTGTTTATGGACCCAGCCCCCAGACACCGAGGGCTACCAACCTGTGACTTGGGGGCTCAGGCACAGCACCCCACACCACAGCGATGGCCTCAAACAGCCCCTCATCCCCAGCGGCCAGGGCGGCCCGCGAGCAGGTCATTAAAACCGAGTAGACTTTATAAACTTGGGCTTAATGTTAAGTACATAAGAAAATCTCTGTAATTTCCCGCTGGGCAATGGGGATGTTGTCTGGTTCCTACAGGCCATAATTTTTGCGGAGAAAAACGTTTTTTTCCCCACAAATGATGGGAAGTCAGTAGTTACGGTTACGGCTGGCTGTTGACATTGGGAAGCTGTTCTGATGCCCAGAATCCCACCTACCTCAGCTAAATGGTATCTTTATGAAATTAGCAGAACGCGGCTACACCGAGGGGGAGGCACAAAAAATGAACTTTCAAATTTTAAGTATAATTGGAAAACTGACCTTTGGAAAATATTTTCCCACCGGAGCCCCTTGCCGAGGAAGAATGGGTGCTTTATGTCGAGGTGAACAGGCGACCTTGAGGAATTAGCTGCCTTCATCTGGAGGGGGAAGTGGAGTTGTGACTGGTTGCCGGGTCCCTCCAAGTGTCCTCCGGTTGCAGGCTTTGTGGTCACCGACCCAGGAGGGGCTGGTGATGCTGAGGCCAACCCTGGGCTGGGGCCCGCGGACCAGTGTGCATCCTCCGGGAGCCCAGCACCTTCCTGTCCATTAGCCGTGAAGCCCAGGCTGTCCCTCTTGGGTGGGCACCCTGGTGTACTGGGCATGTAGCCTGGGGGGGCGAGGAGTGCCCCAGGGCAGCAAAGGAGTGCACAAATCGGGTCATGCAGCGCTGCCAGCATGCAAACGGGGGGAGGGGGTGTGATGAGGGGCGATCAACCCACGTGGGTCAGGGCCTGGAGCCTAGAGGAGGGCGGGGCAGGGCCACTGGCAGAAGCAGGAGCCAGGAGGGCTGTCTGTGCCCAGGCGCTGAGGCAGGAGCTGCGGTGGCACGGAGGGCGGCGGGCAGCATGGTAAATCTGGAGCCAAGTTGCTGGAGAGGTGGGAAGGGGCCAGGGCATCCAGGCCTGAGGCCCAAGAGAGCACAGTCGGGACCCTCGGGCAATGAGAGCGAGGGAGAGTCCGTCCGGAAGGACACGTCTTCGGTGTGCTACAAAAAGACCCCTTTGGCTGCCCCCAGGAGGAAGGTCAAGGAGGGTGTGGTATCAGAGGCGTGGAGGAAGGCAGGGGCTGCCAGGGGGCAGGGGCTGCTGGGGGCGGTGGCTGAGGGGGCCGAGGGCATGGATAGGCTCTGCGAGTGCTGGGTGGTCCCGCAGAAAGTGCCTGGGGTGCTGTGGGGCTCTCAAGAGACCGTGGGCACCCTGGGGACTGGCTCCGGGGACTGCCATCAGGATGAGAAAATGTCCCAGAGGAGAGGTTAGGGTGTGCCAGCAGGGAGTGAGCCCTGTGCTGACTTGGGACTGAAGGAGCTTGAGGTGCCTTTGAGGCCCTGAGGTGCAGATGCCAAGAACGTGTTCACTGGGCTTCCAGGAGCCGCCCGGCTGTGCACTTGGTGCTGGAGACTCTGAACCCAAAGAGTAAGAAAAACACTCAGCAACGTGGCCAAAGTCTATCGGAGCCTTGAATGCATGGTTACAGCCACCCTGAGCCTTGGTTTCCCCGTCTATAAAATGGGGTCATTGCGGGGGAGGGGGAAGTGACAAACTGTGGGGTTGGGATCTCTAGTGTCTCCTTTCTTGCCCAGGACCTGTGGCATCTGCCCACTGCTGGCTGCGGAGCTTGGCCATCCTGGCATGTTTGGATCCCCCTCTACAACCCTCCGGACAGATAGTTTCCTGTGAAGGGCACAGAAGGGACAGAGCCCTTTTCAGGGCTCCCATCCCGAGTAGCCTCCGTCCCCTGCTTCCAGCTGTGACTTGGGCCCGTTGTGTCATCTGAAAACTGTCTTGCCTTTTCCTCTGGGGACACACGGAAGCTGCAGGCTCTGCAGTTGGCTCAGAAGAGGTTTAAAGAAGGAATGTGGCGGCGAGGCTGCCCTGGGGCCTCTGCCGGGAGGAGCCCACCAGCCCCTCCTGGAGGTAGGAGGGCAGGCAGCCAGACCTCTCCCCAAATCCGGAGGCCTGGACCCCGGTATCTAAGGCTGGTTCCAGATCCTGCATGAATAGTGCCATTCCTTTGAGTGGGCTTTCCCCCTGACCAGGATGCATCCCCTAGTGGTCTGTCCTTCCTGTAGGGTCCTCGGGGCCTATCCTGATCTCCCAGGCCCTGGGGTTTAGGAAGTACTCATGGGCCTCGCGGTGCACAGCCTGCTCTGTGCCTGTTTCTGGATGTCCTGCTGTAGAAACCACTACTCCCTTTCCATAACCTTCTGAGGGAGGGATAGTATTGGTTCTGTTTTCCGATGAGGAGCCCGGAGAGCAGCTGCTCAGTGCCAACAGAAAGCAAGAGGAGCTGCAGGGGTGGACTCCTGCTGCCTGGCTACCCTCTGAAGCCAGTCTAGCTCTCAGCATGCCTGGGGCCTGGTATCTCCAACCCACGCCATACCAGAGCCTCAGCTTCCTGCAAGGCGAAAGATGTGCCTGCAATGAGGGGCGAAAGGGGTGTGGTGTGATGCAACACCTTCGTGACTTCAGCTGGTTGGTTTGCAAAGTGCCTGGGTTAGGAAGTGAGGAGCAGGCAGCAGGTGCTGGGCCCAGGGAGCAGAGGGGTTCTTTTGCCTCTCTCAGATCCCCTATCCCTGGGAAGTCTGATTGGCTGAGGTAGCAGTGACTCACCTAGTGCCACCTGTGTCCTGGGAACTGCTAGAAACTCTCGGCACCCTCCGTCACAGCTCCCCAAATCGTAGGCGCCATCATCATCACCGTACTTACAGGTAAGGAGGCGGGGCACCCAGTCAGGTCTGAGGGTGCCTGAGGCCCTGCCTCCCAGCCTGGGAAGCTACGGAGAAGAGGGGCCCAGGGGCAGATTTCTTAGGCCTGTCTTTGGAAGAAAGGAGAACATTCACTAATTAATTACCATTCAGACAATTTCCGTAATTGTCTCAAGAAAAGATTTGGTCGGCCGAGCTGTGACCAGAAACAGCCTTGGGGTGGAAAGCCAAAGGCATGCGCAGGGAGCAGAAACCAGTGGAAACAGACCACACAGGCCACGGGAGCCCGGAGCGGCTGGGTCCGGTCTAGACCCCTCCCTATTCTATAGAAAGGGAAGCCGAGGCGCATGGAGGCCACGTGGCCCGGCGCAGCTCCCATGGAAAGTCTGTGAGCAAAACAGCAGATTGTGCATTGTGTAGGTTGTGCACCGCGTGGAGACACTGGTAGCGTTGCAATCCATCAGGGCACCGTTATGGGGTTCGCTCTTGAAAACCCTCCCGAAGACAACGCGCGGTTCCTTGAAGCTAATTGCTTTAGTTTGAGGTAATATTCGTCACCGAAACACCACCAGTAACCTTTGGTCTTGGCAAATTCTCCCCTCAATCACATAACGTAAACAGCGATAAACGAGGGCTTTTTAAGGCTTTCTTCATAATGCGTTACACATGCATTTGTTACTGAATCTGCGTGCGCTCCAAGCACTGAAATCTGAGCTCAGCTGGGAGGTGAGTGGGCTGGGCCGCCTGCGGTGGGGTCAGCGTCCCCAGGAGACACCCAGCGCGGCAGGGCCCCTTCCCCCACTCCCCTCCTCCCCTCGCCCCTCCCCCTCCCCTCCCCCTCCTCCAACCTTCTCACCGGCTTCTCTCCCTCTCCCCTCTCTCTAGCCCTTTCTCCTACTCCGTCTCCCTTTGTCTCACTGCATCTCTTCTTTCCCTCTTTTTTCTGTCTTTCACTCTCTGGACCTGCTTGTGATTCTTTTACTTTGTCATCTTGGCCTCAGTTTCTGGTGTGTGTGCTGCTCTCTGATTTTCTCTGTTATTTCTCTTCTTGTGCGATTCTCTGTCTGTCCTTGTCTGATTGATTCTTTCTGTCTCTTCATCTCTCTCTCATCTCTCTGTCTCTCCAACCACCCCCTTACACATGCCCTGCAAAGAGTCTGGCGTCACCTCCTTCCTCCTTTTCTGCTCTAGGGATTCAGGGGGATCTTCACCTAGGGGTGGGAGGTTGCAGCATTGGAGGATGAACAAAGCATTTGGAGGACTCACAAGAAGACTCATGGTCTTTAGGTGGGGGTGGGAGAAGTCAGGACAGGCTGTATGGAGGTGGTGACATTTGGGCAAAGTCTGGGAGGAGCAATAGGAACTGGCCACATGGAGGTGGTGAGAACAGCGTTCCACGCAGAGGAATCATGCACACACACGCACAAGGAAGGCGCAGGGAGTGAACCCCTCTCGCTGTCTGCATGGCCATCACGCCACAGAGGAGTGAGTGCCACGATCTGCTAGGCCAAGAGGAGGGCAAGGCGCAGAAAGGGCAGCACTGCTGGAGGCAGGTCGTGAGCGGGTGACAGCAGGACACAGCCATCTCACCTGACTGGATCTGGGCCTTCCTTGCTGAGGCTGCTCGTGGGCTTCCCTATCCCCAGGCATCTCTGCAGGGACTGCAGGTGGACAGACAGAAGGCTTCCAGAAAGTGGAAGGCTTTATAGGGAGGGGAAGTGTTGCAGGACTGTGTTAAAAGTCCATCTTCTTCCCCAGAAACCTGCCTGGTCCGTCTCAGGCACGTCAGGCCCACCCCTCCAGGACACAGGCCTCGGGTATCTGCTCCCTTCCCCGTTCACCGTTGTCTACCTGGCCTCAGACTCTGCAGTTCTACCAGTCAAGCCCTCAGCCTCATCCTGGACAGCGACAGCCGCCACCTCCCAGGGCCTGGCTCTCCTCACCCACACAGCCTGTCCCCACCGTGGCCACCCAAGCCTGACATCCCTCCTCGGATTAGACCCTTCATGGCCATCTCAGAGAGAAACTGGCCCCACACATCCCAGAGACTCTACCTCCGACCCCTTCCTCACAGCCGAATGTTACCTTCTCAGAGGGGCCTTGCACGGGTCCAGGGCCCTGTGGTTTTGCTTCACTGTGCCCCCAACAGACACAGAATGTACTTATTTTCTTGAGTCACTCTCCACCCCCACTTGACGGGGCTCCTAGGGCCGGGTTTTACCTGCCCTCCCCTGCTCTGGCAGGACAGTGTCCCTGAGCTGAGAACCTGACACTGGGTGGGCATGGGAGGGACTGCAGACAGGGGAGCTGCAGGGTGCAGGGACGCAGTGCAGCCATGGGGGTCCCACGCCCTTCCAAGGGACACTCCTGTCCCCGAGGTACCCTTCCAGGGAGACACTCTCCACTTGCTGGGCTCTGAGATTCAGAGAGCAAAACCCTCATGGACCCCTGGCCTCACCTGTTGGCACCAGGCCCCAGAGGTGCCCCAGGAATGGAGCCACAGGCCTCAGCAGGCTGTCCTGTTACTCAAACAACAAGAACATTGAAAATTCCGGCAAAGTAATGTGAAAGGCCAGTTTCCTTCAACACTCACGTTAGTGAGCCTGAAAGAGATTTCCCGACTCCGGGGGAGTGTCAGCAGAAGTTCCATGCTCCCCTCTGGCAGCTCTCTTGAGCACCCTAACCATGTCCAACAGGGGCTGCGGTGGGGGTGGGGGAAGGTCCTGTGGCCTCACTCCTACCTTCTAAAGATCACTTCCCGGGAACATCCCCCATGTGTCCTCTGACCTCCGAAACTGCCGATCCTGATTCTGTACCCCTCATGTCATGGTGAGGGTGGGCTTGTCAGGTCTTTAAAGCTTTATTTTGTGGGCTTAGGGATGTTTGAGTGTTCCTTTATTTATTTTTTATTATACTTAAGTTCTGGGGTACATGTGCAAATCTTGCAGGTTTGTTACACAGTTACACACGTGCCACGGTGGTGGTCTGCCGCATCCATCGCCCCGTCATCTATATTAGGTATTTCTCATAATGCTATCCCTCCCTAATACCCCCTCCCCCTGCTATTCCTCCCCTAGCCCCCTACCCCAGGCCCCAGTGTGTGATGTTCCCTCCCTGTGTCCGAGTGTTCTCATTGTTCAATACTCACTTATGGGTGAGAATATGCAGTGTTTGGTTTTCTGTTCTTGTGTCACTTTGCTGAGAATGATGTTTTCCAACTTCATCCATGTCCCTGCAAAGGACATAAACTCATCCTTTTTTATGGCTGCATAGTATCCCATGGTGTATATGTGCCACATTTTCTTCATCCAGTCTATAATTGATGAACATTTGGGTTGGTTCCAAGTCTTTGCTATTGTGAATAGTGCCGCAATAAACATATGTGTGCATGTGTCTTTATAACAGAATGATTTATAATCCTTTGGGTATACCTAGTAATGGGATTGCTGGGTCAAAAGGTATTTCTATTTCTAGATCCTTGAGGAATTGCCACACTGTCTTCCACAATGATTGAATTAATTATACTCCCACCAACAGTGTAAAAGTGTTCCTATTTCTCCACATCCTCTCCAGCATCTGTTGTCTCCCAATTTTTTAATGATCGCCATTCTAACTGGTGTGAGATGGCATCTCAATGTGATTTTGATTTGCATTTTCCTAATAACCAGTGATGATGAGCTTTTTTTCATATGTTTTTTGGCTGCATAAATATCTTCTTTTGAGAAGTGTCTGTTCATACCCTTTGCCCACTTTTTGATGGTTTTTTTTTTTTTCTTGTAAATTTAAGTTCTCCATAGATTCTGGATATCAGCCTTTTGTCAGATGAGTAGATTGCAAAAAAATTTTCCCATTCTGTTGGTTGCCAGCGCACTCTAATGATAGAGTTTCTTTTGCTGTGCAGAAGCTCTTAAGTTTAATTATATCCCATTTGTCTATTTTGGCTTTTATTGCCATTACTTTTGGTGTTTTAGTCATGAAGTCCTTGCCCATGCCTGTGTCCTGAATGGTATTATCTAGGTTTTCTTCTAGAGTTTTTATGGTGTTAGACCTCATGTTTAAATCTTTAATACATCTGGAGTTAATTTTTGTGTAAGGTATAAGGAAGAGATCCAGTTTCAGCTTTTGCACATGGCTAGCCAGTTTTCCCAACACCATTTATTAGATGGGGAATCCTTTCCCCATTGCTTGTTTTTGTCACGTTTGTCAAAGATCAGATGGTTGTAGTTGTGTGGTGTTCTTTCTGAGGCCTCTGTTCTGTTCCATTGGCCTATATTTCTATTTTGGTACTAGTGCCATGCTCTTTTGATTACTGTAGCCTTGTAATATAGTTTGAAGTGAAGTAGTGTGATGCCTCCAGCTTTGTTTTTGTTGTTTTTTTGTTTGTTTGTTTGTTTGTTTGTTTGTTTGTTTTGCTTAGGATTGGCTTGGCTATGAGGGCTCTTTTTTGGTTCTACATGAAGTTTAAGGAGTTTTTTTCCAATTCTGTGAAGAAAGTCATTGGTAGCTTGATGAGGATACCATTGAATATATAAATTACTTTCGGCAGTATAGCTCTTTTCACGATATTGATTTTTCCTAACCATGAACATGGGATGTTTTTCCATCTGTTTGTGTCCTCTCTTATTTCCTTGAGCAGTGGTTTGTAGTTCTCCTTGAAGAGGTCCTTCACATCCCTTGTTAGTTGTATTCCTAGACATTTTATTCTCTTTGTAGCCATTGTGAATGGGAGTTTACTCATGATTTGACTCTCTGTTTGTCTGTTATTGGTGTATAGGAATGCTTGTGATTTTTGCACATTGATTTTGTATCCTGAGACTTTGCTGCAGTTCCTTATTGGCTTAAGGAGATTTGGGGCTGAGACAGTGGGGTTTTCTAAATATACAATCATGTCATCTGCAAACAGCAACAATTTGATGTCCTCTCTTCCTATTTGACCTTTCTTTCTCTTGCCTGATGGCCCTAGCCAGAGCTTCTAATACTATGTTGAATAGGAGTGGTTAGAGAGGGCATCCTTGTCTTGTGCTAATTTTCAAAAGGAATGCTTCCAGTTTTTGCTCATTCAGTATGTTATTGGCTGTGGGTTTGTCATAAATAGCTCTTATTATTTTGAGATACGATCCATCGATGCCTAGTTTATTGAGAGTTTTTAGCATAAAGGGCTGTTGAATTTTGTTAAAGGCCTTCTTTGCATCTGTTGAGATAATCATGTGGTTTTTGTCTTTGGTTCTGTTTATGTGATGTATTACATTTACAGATTTGCGGATGTTGAACCAGCCTTGCATCCCTGGGATGAAGCCAACTTGATCATGATGGATAAGCTTTTTGATGTGCTGTTGGATTCGGTTTTCCAGTATTTTATTGAAGATTTTTGCATCAATGTTCATCATGGATATTGGCCTGAAATTTTCTTTTTTAGTTGCATCTCTGCCAAGTTTTGGGATCAGGATGATGTTAGTCTGGTAAAATGAGTTAGGGAGGATTCCCTCTTTTTGTATTGTTTGGAATAGTTTCAGAAGGAATGATACCAGCTCCTCTTTGTCCCTCTGGTAGGATTCAGCTGTGAACCCATCTGGTCCTGGACTTTTTTGGGTTGGTAGGCTATTAATTGCTGCCTCAACTTCAGACCTTGTTATTGGCCTATTCAGGAATTCAACTTCTTCCTGCTTTAGTCTTGGGAAGGTGTAAGTATCCAGGAATTTATCAATTTCTTCTAGATTTACTGGTTTATCTGCATAGAGGTTTGTAGTAATCTCTGATGGTAATTTGTATTTATGTGGGATAAGTGGTGATATCCCCTTTATCACTTTTTATTGCATCTATTTGAATCTTCTCTCTTTTCTTTTTTATTAGTCTGGCTAGTGGTCTATCTATTTTGTTGATCTTTTCAAAAAACCAGCTCCTGGATTTATTGATTTTTTGAAGGGTTTTTTGTGTCTCTGTCTCCTTCGGTTCTGCTCTAATCTTAGTTATTTCTTGTCTTCTGCTAGCTTTTAAATTGTTTGATCTTGCTCCTCTAGTTATTTTAATGTGATGTTAGGGTGTTGATTTTAGATCTTTCCTCGCTTCTCATGTGGATATTTAGTGCTATAAATTTCCCTCTAGACACTGCTTTAAATGTGCCCCAGAGATTCTTATACATTGTGTCTTTGTTCTCATTGGTTTTGACAAACATCTTTATTTCTGCCTTCATTATTTATCCAGTAGTCATTCAGGAGTAGGTTGTTTAGTTTCCATGTAGTTGTGTGGTTTTGAGTGAGTTTCTTAATGCTGAGTTCTAATTTGATTGCACTGTGGTCTGAGAGACTGGTTGTTATGATTTCTGTTCTTTTGCATTTGCTGAGGAGTGTTTTACTTCCAATTATGTAGTCGATTTTAGAATAAGTGTGATGTGGTGCTGAGAAGAATGTATGTTCTGTGGTTTTGGGGTGGAGAGTTCTATAGATGTCTATTAGGTCTGCTTGGTCCAGATCTGAATTCAAGTCCTGGATATCCTTGTTAATTTTCTGTCTCATTGATCTGTCTAGTATTGACATTGGGGTGTTAAAGTCTCCTACTATTATTGTGTGGGAGTCTAAGTCTCTTTGCAGGTCATTAACAACTTGCTTTATGTATCTGGATGCTCCTGTATTGGGTGCATATATATTTAGGATCATTAGCTCTTCTTGTTGCATTAATCCCCTTACCATTATGTAATGCTCTTCTTTGTCTCTCTTTCTTGATTTTTGTTTGTTTAAAGTCTGTTTTATATCAGAGACTAGGATTTCAACCCCTGCTTTTTTTTTTTTCTTCTCTATTTGATCAGTAAATCTTCCTCCATCCCTTTATTTTGAACCTATGTCTGTCTTTACATGTGAGATGGGTTTCCCGAATACAGCACACTGGATGGGTCTTGACTTTTTATCCAATTTGCCAGTCTGTGTCTTTTGACTGGGGCATTTAGCACATTTACATTTATGGTTAATATTGTTATGTGTGAATTTGATCCTGCCATTTTGATGCTAGCTGTTTGTTTTGCCCATAGTTGATGCAGTTTCTTCATAGTGTTGATGGTCTTTACAGTTTGCTATGTTTTTGCGGTGTCTGGTATTGGTTGTTCCTTTCCATGTTTAGTGCTTCCTTCAGGAGCTCTTGTAGGGCAGTCCTGGTGGTGACAAAATCTCTCCGCGGTTGCTTGTCCCTAAAGGATTCTATTTTTCCTTTGCTTATGAAGCTTAGTTTTGCTGGATATGAAATTCTGGGTTGAAAATTCTTTTCTTTTAGAATGTTGAATATTGGCCCCCACTCTTTTCTGGCTTATAGGGTTTCTGCTGAAAGATCCACTGTGAGTCTGATGAGCTTCCCTTTGTGGGTAACCTGACCTTTCTCTCTGGCTTTCCTTAGCATTTTTTCCTTCATTTCATCCTTGGTGAATCTGATGATTATGTGCCTTGGGGTTGCTCTTCTCAAGGAATATCTTTGTGGTGTTCTCCGTATTTCCTATATTTGAGTGTTGTCCTGTCTTGCTAGGTTGGGGAAGTTCTCCTGGATAATATCCTGAAGAGTGTTTTCCAACCTGGTTTCATTCTCCCTGTCACTTTCAGGTACATGGATAAAATGTAGATTTGGTGTTTTCACATAATCCCATATTTCTTGGAGGCTTTGTTCATTTCTTTTCACTCTTTTTTCTCTAATCTTGCCTTCTTGCTTTATTTCATTGAGCTGATCTTCAATCTCTGATATTCTTTCTTCTGCTTGATTGATTTGGCTATTGAAACTTGTGTATGCTTCACAGAGTTCTTGTGCTGTGTTTTTCAGCTTCATAATGTCATTTCTGTTCTTTTCCACACTGGTTATTCTCATTAGCATTTTGTCTAACCTTTTTTCAAGATTCTTAGTTTCCTTGCATTGGGTTAGAACACATTCCTTTAGCTCGGAGAAGTTTGTTGTTACCCACCTTCTGAAGCCTGCTTCTGTCAATTCATCACACTCACTCTCCATCCAGTTTTGTTCCCTTGCTGGTGAGCAGTTGTGGTCCCTAGGAAGAGAAGAGGCATTCTTCTGGCTTTTGGCGATTTTAGCCTTTTTGCACTGTTTCCTTCCCATCTTTGTGGATTTATCTACTTTTTGTCTTTGAAGTTGGTGACTTTTGGATGGTCCTTTCTGCTGATATTGAAGGTATTTCTCTCTGTTTATTAGTTTTCCTTTTAATAGGACCCTCTGTTGCAAGCCTGCTGGAGTTTATTTGCCTGGGAATCACCCGCGGGGCTGCAGAACAGCAAAGATTGCTGCCTGTTCCTTCCTCTGGTAGCTTTGTCCCAAAAGGGTACCTGCCAAATGTCGGCCAGAGCTCTCCTGTATGACGTGTCTCCCGGATAGAATGTCTCGAGTGGTCTCAAGTGATCAGGGAGCCACTTGAGGAGGCAGCCTGTCTGTTAACAGAGCTCAAACACTGTTTTGGGGGCTCTGTTGCTCCCTTCAGGGCTGCTGGGCAGGGACATTTAAGTCTGCTGAAAAGGAACCCACAACTTCCCCTTTTTCCCAGGTGCTCTGTCCCAGGAAGCTGGGGGCTTTGTAAGTCTCTGAGGGGCTGCTTTTTGTGTTCTGAGATACCCTGCTCAGCAACAAGGGAATCTACTCGACAGTCTGCCTGCAGAGGCCTTGCTGAGCTGCAGTGCTCGATTCCGCCCAGCTGCTGCATAAGCTTCCCCAGGCAGTGGCTTTCTTTATATAGGCAAAGTTGAAGCTACCTACTGGAGCCTCAGCAATGGTGGGCGCCCCTCCCCCCACCAAGCTGGACCATCCCTGCTCGAGCTCAGACTGCTGTGCTGGCTGCCAGAATTTCAAGCCAGTGCATTTTAGCTTGCCGTCTTTGTGTGGTGGTGTGGGACCCACCGATCCAACTCACTTGGTTCCTTGGCTTCTGCCCCCCTTTTTCAGGGGAATGGGCGGTTCTGTCTCGCTGGCATTCCAGGTGCCACTCACCTAAAACAGGTACGCAGTTTTGTGCTGAAAACCCTGGGCGCTGGTGTCGTAGGTGCCAGAGGGAATCTCCCAGCCTGTGAGTTGTGTAGACCATGGGAAAAGCGCAGTATCTGAGCCAGTTGTTGGAATGTTAGGAAAAGTCCCTAATGGCTTCCCATTGCCGAGAGCAAGAGTCTTTGGCCCCTTGCACTTCCTGGGTGAGGCGGTGCCCCACTCTGCTTTGGGTTGCCCACCTTGGGCTGTTCCCACTGTCTAACCAGTCCCAATGAGATAAACCTGGTACCTCAGCTGGAAATGCGGAGATCACTCATCTTCTGGTGCACTCTCACTGGGAACTGCACACTAGAACTGTTGCTATTGCACCATCTTGGCAGAAGTCCCCCGGAGTGTTCCTTTTATTTTTTTTCTTTAAAACATCCTCATGCATTACATATGCTTACCCTTGTTTGATATATTTCACAATTATAAAATAGTTTTTTTTTTAATACAAAGGGCACATGAATAACATTCATTAAGGTTACATATCAGATCAAGATTATTAAAGTGTTGTAAGATCTTAGCATTATTTGCAAAGAATAAAAATAGTTATTAATGTTAGACTTTGGGGAATAATGCATATTGTAATTTCTAGAGTAATCTTAAAAGAAAAATAGTATATAATTTTCAAACTAGTAATGAAATGCTAAAAATAATCAATTCAAAGGAATAAGAGAAAAGAAATATGGAACAGACCACAAATAAAAAGCAGAAAAGAAGATGGAAAATTAAAGCCCAGCTATACCAGTAATTACCTTCTGTGTACATGGGCCAAATGCTTCCATAAAAGACAAATGTCATCAGCTTGGATTTTAATAATTCAAACTACATGCTTTTTTTAATTTAAGAAACAAAGTTTATTTTTTAATTGACACATTGTAATTGTACATATTTATAGTGTACAATTTGATGTCTCAATGTATATCTGTGGTGCATAATGATCCAATTAGGGTAGTTAATGTATCCATCACCTTATGAATTTATCATTTCTTTGTGGTGAGAACATTCAAAAGCCCCCCCTTCTAGCAATTTTGTAAAATGCAATATTGTTAACCGTAGGCACCCTATAGCGCAGTAGAACACTAGAACTCATTTCTCCTCTCTAACTGTACCTTTGTACCTGTTGACTAACCTCTCCCCATCCTCCTCACTCTCCCCTCCCCAGTGCCTGGTAACCACTGTTCTACTCCCTGCTTCTATGATTACCAACTTTTTTTTTTCCTTTTTAGGTTCCACATATGGGTAAGATCATGTGGTATTTGTCTTTCTGTGTCTGGATTGTTTCGGTTAACATAATGTCCTCCAGGTTCATCCATGTTGCCAAGATGACAGGATGTCCTTCTTTTTATGGCTGAAGAGTATTCTATTGTATATATGCACCACATTTTCTATATCCATTCATCTGCTGATGACTCTTAGACTGACTCCATAACTTGACTGTTGTGAATAGTGCTGCAATAAATGTGGGAGTGCAGATATCTCTTCAATATACTGGTTTCACTGCTGGATCATATAGTAGTGCTACTTTTAATTTTTTGAGGAACTTCCAGGCTGTTTTCCACAGTGGTGGGACTACTTTACATTCCCACCAATGGTGTATGAGGATTCCCTTTTCTCCACATCCTCACCAGCACTCACTGCCTTTTGTCTTTTTGGTAATGGCCATTCTAACTGGAGTGAGATGATACCTCATGGTGATTTTGATTTGCATTTCCCTGACGAGTAATGATGTTGCACATTGTGGTTTTTGTGTGTTTGTTTTTGCTCTTGTTTTGAGATGGAGTCTCTCTCTGTCACCAAGGCTGGAGTGCATTGGCATGATCTCAGCTCACTGCAACCTCCGCCTCCCGGGTTCAAGCAATTCTCCTGCCTGAGCCTCCTGAATAGCTCGGATTACAGGCATGCACCACCACACCCCGCTAATTTTTGTATTTTTAGTAGAGACAGGGCTTCACCATGTTGGCTGGGCTGGTCTCGATCTCCTATCTCAGGTGATCCACCAGCCTTGGCCTCCTAGAGTGCTGGGATTACAGGTGCCCACTGTGTTTTGATGTACGTCTCTCCAACCACTCAAACCTGAGACCACTACTCACACCTGCAACAAATCTGTCATCAGTGCCTGCTATCCATATCTGTCCTGTGTAATCTCTGTCCTCAGAGCTCATATCCCTTAGACTCTAACCCCTCTGAGGGAGAAGCCATCTGTTTCCAGAGCCTGGCACATGGTGGAGCTCAAGGATGCCTCTAAGGGCACCTATATATGGAACATCTGCAGAACTCACCATTCCTCAGTTCTGAATGGAGTCACGGGGGTTCAAGCATTGGATGGGCATTAGACTCAAATGAGACCAAACCATGACACCAACCCTTTATGGCTGTGTGACCCTGAGCATTTGTCGTTATGGGCTGCAGTTTTCTCATTTGCAAGATGGTAATAAACTCACCTCAAGCTTGTCAGGAAGCCTCAGAGAAATGAAGCTGATAGCCCAGCACTGGTGAGACACATAGGGAGGGGATGGAGAAAAAGATGACGAAGATGTCAAGAGCGGTGTGTATGTATATGTGTGTGCATACATGTGTGTGTACATGTTTGTGCTATGCATGCATATGTGTATGTCTGTAATGTTTGTGCATGTATAAATGTATGGCTGTGCAAAAGCTTGTATGCATTTGTGCATGTATGTGTATATTATATATGTATCTAGGCTGTACATGTGGGAATGTGTGTGTATTTATGTGGATATGTGTATACGTGCGCATTTATGTGTGTGTATGTGTGGTGTGCCTATCTGTATGTTTTTATTAGTGTATTTCTGTATTGTAT